>NC_092634.1:45593473-46320171 GCF_039555335.1 Amphiura filiformis
TCTATAAGATCCTGAATGGCCACCTGGAGATTAAGCACTCCGACCACATCAAGCCCAAAACAACCAGACCCAGAAGAGGACACTCACAGCAATTCCAGCAGCAACACACAAACACAGATGCAAATGCAAACTCATTCTTCATCCGAACCACCAGGGAATGGAACAGACTCCTTCATACCACAGTAGAACAGCCTTCACCATTGACCTTCAAAACAGCTCTCAAATCCGACCCTGCAATTCACATCAATTAGACCACTCTCTCCGACCTCCAGTTAAAACTCTTTTTGGAGTATTTAGGAGGAAGAACTACCAAGTACCAAGTACCAAGTATACTAGTAGTACTAGTATAAATGTAGTGTGGTGTACTAGTCAACATCGTCATAGACATAGTCATAGCTTACATTTTACACCCATCGTCGTCCGGGCATCGAATGTGTGTCATCTAGACGTTCGCTTTTCTTATTCTCGTTGACGAGATAGGAACATGTACCGAACATCCGGGGCCTACTCTGCCGTGTTTGGCTGAGTAACGGTACATGAACACGGTCTTTTGTGCCTATGTAAATTAGTCATTGTGTAGGGGTGTGTTTATACCCCATAGTTACTCATCATCAGACTGAATCATTGTCGTTAACTGCACAAGTTATGTAAAATGTGTGCAATTCTAGAGAACATTGACCGACAGAGGGTGTCAATATAGGCCTACGTGTCGCTTTTGAAAAACAGCGATTCATGCGCATGCTCAGCAGGCAAATACGACGGCGATTTAGTACACTGATCATGCGTGCGATTCAGATTTCTGCAAAAGCGATTGAGTATAAATGCATCTTTAGAAATGACTGCCGATTGTGT
The DNA here is from genome assembly GCF_039555335.1 of Amphiura filiformis. Classification (NCBI taxonomy): domain Eukaryota; kingdom Metazoa; phylum Echinodermata; class Ophiuroidea; order Amphilepidida; family Amphiuridae; genus Amphiura; species Amphiura filiformis. The sequence goes on from NC_092634.1 coordinate 45,594,326, forward strand.
GTTCTCAAGTGGGTTTTATCATGTTAATTAGTGACCTGACACACATTTGTATTGATTCGATCAAGCATTGATTTTTTGTTCTGTATCGTTCAAACATCGCCAACAAATTTTTCATTGTAATTTCCTCTGGCCCTAGTGAAGTAAAAAACGGATACTATGGCCAGAGTTCTAGGGCTAGTGTCATCGGCCCGTCATCGGCCCTCAGGGCAGCATGTGTCAGGTGACTGTAGGAACCCATGGATTCGATCCATGTAGACATAGCTCAACTAATCCTAAATTGTGGGATAGGCTTTTACGACGGGAATCTTACTATAAATAGGCATTGTATCTTCTTCTGCTTCTGCTTAATTACTCCTCAACGCTACAATTGTAACCAGACGAGGAGGGTATCTATGTATGAAGATCCAAAGGCTCCATCAGTTTGGATCCAAATGTCAACAAATTCATACAGGAGATTGAGGAATATACAGGAAATGGACTGGTCTTTATTTTGGTTGAAAACAGTCAAAATTGACCTCAAAATCAGTAAAAAGTTAGTTTTTTCGGTCAAATATGCCAACCAATGCATCCACATGTCTAGCAGAAAGTGCGCTGTCGTTAGCCCGCTCTGCATTACGACGCTGCCGCCACTTTGACTTTCGCACGCATAGGTGTGCATAGCCAACTAAACTTGCTTAATAGGGTCATGGTTTATGGTATACGGGATGGGATAACGGATTGAAGAAAAGAGCCCCCAAAAAAGACAATTTAGAAAGAAAGAGCGAAGCGAGCTAAAAGGAAATAATCTTTTCAGTGAAGGATGATCTTAGGGTATACAGGGGATTAGAAGAAGGGTAAAACCGGTGAACCCGCTAAAAACCCACTAATTGTCAACCAATTCTGTCCCACTGCCAATTATAATCACTTTATATTTAGTGCATGATATTGATATGAATATGATGAATCTATGATGACTTTCATCGAGAACCAGTGTTCGCTTTAAGTGGTAATCCGGGCCCTGACGGCCAAAATTGCCGCGGATTACCAGAAATTCACTGCGGTTATCCGGCGGACGTCCCACATATTTTTCACCATTACGGTGTCTGAAACGATGTCCTACGATTCCTCATCAAAATTAATTTAAAACGTAATTATATCTCAGTTTTCCCAATCAGTTTTCCATGATTTTAAAGCTAAAATCGCCAACTAATTGAAATAGTAATTGTTCGATAAAGTCAATTTAAAATCATTAAGCTTACGCGACGGTCGTGTATGGAACATGATAACATCCATCCCGGAAGTCTTCGTATTTAAACTTTCACACCGCCGCATCCCCACATACCTAGTTTGGGCTCGATTATAATTAGTGTGCACTGTGCAGATTTCTTTTACTCCGTGCTCAGTACTGTGTCTTTGTGATTGTGTTATTATTTCGCTGACCTTTGGCCTGTTAGAAGGAATCTGTAAATGATACACTACACTGAACATCGCTTCCACGCAATTATGCTTGTTTGGAACTGTGCCTTTGAGGTCGTGACAGTTTGACAGCAAAAACGTTGTTTCAACGTCGCCTCGCAACGTGAGAAGAGAAAAAAATGGCGAAGCAAGTTTCAATTCGAATTTCTTCGTATGGGACCCGTGGCGAAGAAACTAATGCTTCTACTTCTAAATCTAAGAAGAGGGATCTGGATAGAGATTATGATCAAAATAAACGGATGAGAACATTTAAACCTTCGTGGAAGGAAGGCCGCCCATGGCTGGAGTATGAAGAGGCTAACGAATTCGTAATTTCTTACACGTGAATGGTCACTGGTCACATGCAATTTGTTAAGGGAAAATCATTGCTTAAATGCGTAACTTATGTGCCTGTTAAATATTGATTGTTTACATTACTTTTTGATACTTAAAATTTTGAGAAATCCCGACTTTGGGGGATAATATACGGATGACCAAAAATTTTGGCGGATGACCAGATTTTATGGCATGGATGAATGGTTATCCGGCGGATGACCAGATTTTTTTCCTTAAAACGGACACTGTCGAGAACTGTAGCTTTGAATTTGCACATGATAGTTACTCATTTGATGCTAGAGTATGTTGCTATCGTTTTTTAGCGTTGCTTAGGTGTAATTTTAGCAACATATTTTTTGTGATCGCTTGTCGTGATCGCCTGATCGGTTGTGTTTACTTCTGAACTTCAAAGCTTCCATTGCTTTACGCGGTGTCATGCTTCAGCGAATCCGACTAGATTTTGAATGCAATGGTCTTTAGCCTAGAATGTGAAGCTATCGGTGAGCAAATTCTTGGCTAGACTTCTCTAGCAAATTATGACACTTTACATTTTAATTTAGACCAGGCGGCGGATGACATGATCGAGCCGGCAACTTGTGAAACCGCCCGGCCGTATGGCATTTTCCAATATACTCGGTTACTTTAGTTTTGTGGGGTTCATTATTGAACCCCAACGGTTTTAGCTTGTATTTATATTATTTATCAATATAGGCCTATTTGTTTGTGATATTTCAAGCGTTTTAAAATGTCAAAATAACCCCATTCAATTACACGGTTGACGACGAAAATTTACTGAATTTAGAGAATGCAATGCGGCCACCACCTGATTCAGACTGAGAATTGGTCTCACCCAATCAGAAATAATGTGAACCTGTAGCTGCTTTCTTTCCTTTTAATATGGACATCCGACATCAGTTAGAGAATGGGCATGGTGTAATCCATGCACTATAGCGGTGGAATGTGTGTATACGGTAGTTTGCAGTGCTAAACTTGAAAAACTGGGCAAATCAGACATGTTGTTTAATATCGGGAGAATCAATGATCGGTTGATCGTGCATATTACTATGTGAACACTACACTATTTCAAGTTTGCACAAGAGTATAGTTTAATTTCCATCACAGATTTGTTAGTAAAATTTCATTAGACTAACATGCCAGTCATATATACATTTTAATGTGTGGGTCTCATGCAAGACCAGTCACATTTTTCAACTGTGGTGACTGGACAGAGACTATCTGGAACGTTATAAATTGTTCCACAGTCTGCATATTCTATTGAGTTTAGTAAAATTAAATAGTGGGGGAAGGCAGATTTAACTGTTAGTTTATGTTGTGCATTGCTTACCGGTAAATACTTGAGGAGCGCCCAATACTGGATATTTGGGCGGATTTATCCGAATTTAGAACGCAAATCAAAATCACCCAATTGGGCGGAGAAGCACTTGACATTATTAAATAAAAACTTTCGGTAGATAATGCAGTCAAGTTAGCTCAATCGATAAGGCGTCCGACTATGGTAGAAAAAAGCTTCTGCACTTGAATGTATTTTTTGGGTATTTTTAGAATTTTAGAATTTTTATGTGAAAGGTTTCTCCTTCCTACAATTAGCCATAAAAAATTGCCATTTTGATGAGATGAGGCTAAATAAAGTAATTGAAACTTTAATTGATTAATATATTCATGCATTTACTAAGTTTAAAAGCTAAATATATGTCCGATTTTGGGGTGAAATCAATTTCACCCCCTAATTCCGTTTTGGGGGTTGGGGCAAAGGTGTTTGGCTAGTTGGGCTTGGGTGGGTTTGTATACATGTAGTAAGGTTTGGGGTGGGTTAGAATTTGTGCAAGGGTAGTAAAAACAGTTAAAAACTTTTTTTAATTTAAAAAAAAAAAAAAATTTTTTTTTTTTTTTTTTTTTTTTTGAATAGTAAATAGTAAATAAAAGGAGGCGGCGGACAAAAAGGAGGCGGGCGGGGACGAGAAACTTGTATTTTATTTTACTTGGCCTTAATGGTATGAGAGGAGATTATCATTTAGAAATATAATATGTAGTATCCTTCCCATATAAATAAATGGCTTGAAATTGCAATTACATCGTGATCGAAGCAAGTCTTCTTGCCAACATATCATATCCACCGTGAGAATTCTTGCCCCTGTTTGATGCTGGCCGCGCTGATATTTAAGATTTTTTATGCATTTACAGTACTTTTTAGCCCATTTTGGACAAGTTTGTTGTACCTTTTGGCCATTTTTTACCATTTTCGTCCAAGTTTGTCCCCCACCTTGAAATGTACCTTGCTGCCCCCTGCGAAAGTCCTGGCTACATCACTGAGCAGATGAACACAATTTTATTCAATTCCCTCTTGGCCCCTGTGGTATGCTGGCTGACCTGATATTTAAGATTTGTATGCACGTACTTGTTGTACTTTTTATTTGTTAGCCCATTTTGGATAAATTTGTTGTACTTTGTACTTTTTAGCCCATTTGTGACAATTTGCCCCCCCCCCTCTCTCTCTCTCTCTCTCTCTGAAAAAGTCCTGGCTACACCACTGTGCAGATGAAACAATTTTATTCACATTTCCTTACACTCTGTTTCATATTATTAAGTTATGATCATACAATGCTGATAACATAGCATTACCACAAAGAGCAGAGTAGGCCTATTCATGGTAAATAAAAGTCAGTGGTTTGAGAGGCAAATAGGCAATTGCACCATCTTGACCTACAAAAAGGACATTATGAGATGTTGACAATCTTCCAAAAAGGACATTTCATCCTTTTGAGTAAATGTTGACCTATGTGTGACTAATTAGGTGTTCATACATACGCGCTATATAACGGCGCGCGTGATTGGTCGAGAGCAGGGCATAAACAGCGTTTATGCCGTGGCCCGATGTGCGATCGAAAAACGAAGGAAATTCATGGTTTTAATGATGTTACTTGTTATTTTTGTTATTATTTTGATGAAATAAGAATCACAAAATGTTCTGGTATGTATTTTGTTTATGCCCTCGGGCCGCAAGCGGCCCCTCGGGCATAGTCAACCGTTTAGTGATGAAAATATATGAATGAACCCCTAATTCAATGACCATCCAGAGTAGAGGCATAGTATTGTAACGGGGCGTTAATATAGTAGTATGGGGAAATTAGCGAAGAGGTAAACACGGAGTCCAATGTTGAGGGATCGACCCAAAGTTGAAGTTTATTAAGATGCTACATGTTGTCAGTATCAAGTGTCAACTGTTTAGTACCAAGTGTCAACTGTTTAGTATCACAAGTAACAAGTGTTAACTGTTTAGTACCAAGTGTTAACTGTTAACTGTCTCAATCCTACAAAAGTATCAATCTTATATTTTGGAGAGGAAGTACAAGTCCAACCTCCTTATTAATATTTCATCCAATAGCAAGTAATCTTTAACAATGATGTAATGGTCAGTCTAACAAATTAACATGAATTTACATAATTGAATATTAATAATTACTTCCTGTGCACATGATGATGATGATGCAAGAAATACACCTACATAATCTTAAGACAAAGGGCCTTTACATTTGTTGGTCATAAAATGTTACTTGGAAATAAAACAATAGTTATTATGTTAAAAGTATCAGTAAATACCTGGTCCTTAAAGAAGTAATGACAAACTGTTCTGACGTCACTAACCATCATAATTCTCCTATTATGAAGGGAACATTTCAATAGACTTATTGTACATTTTCATGAATGGATGGATAGTGCATTCACTGATCACTGGCCTTCACACCTTTGTTTCTTTATCTACTACTACTACTCCTAAATATTACTTTAATACAAAATATTTGTTAATTATCTTTGGTGCACATAATTAGCTTGGTCACAGTATCTTCACACCAATGCCAAAACAGAAGGCCAATTTCAGGCTATTTCAGGCTATGTCAACATTAGTGTATTGTGTTAGCGTGAAAAGTTTTAGCATGCAGTGCGCTGCCAGTGCCTTTGAAACTAATTAACATAATTTGACACCCTTAACGTAAACAAAAACAAAATTGGCCGTTTTATTGGGGTGCGGACAACTTTACTCTCACGCAACGCAAAAATCCGCTTTTCGAAATAATGTAAAACGTAGAAGTTTTTAGCCTTACCAATTCGAAAAACTCAGTAATTTATTATAGATAGTATACATGAAACTGTATATTATCTCTATAAGCATGATAAGTTGAGAAATTAGCTATACTTTGGGCTTCAACTTTGTCAACACATGTACCGTACTCTTATTTTCCTCGTTTTTTTTCCAATTTTTTTCATTTCAAAAATACGAACGACTTATACTTCACTTTTAAGCAATTTATACAGTTTTATTAATTTGTTTACACTTGCGCTATTTTTAGGTAAGGTTAAAAATAAATTGTATGCAAAATGTTGAACAAATTGTGATAGAAAAATGGGGGGGGGGGGGTCAACGATTTGGTTACGTTGATGTTTGGCCGGCAAAGGCTTATAAATTTAAAAATTACTCCTGTCTTAACAATATTATCAATATCATTATGAAACCAGTTGGTTGAGATATTCAATATCAAAATATGAAAAGATAAGTTTAAGGGGGTATTACACTCCTTGATAATTTAGTGACTATAGTAGTATTTTTGCATTTGACACACTGGTAACAAAAGTTATGTATATATTATTATATGGGCATGGAATCCAGTTACTACACTGGAATTTCAGTGACTCGCTAGGATGTACCCCATTTCTTAACATAATGAACCACTTGTCTTGAATCACTGAAATTTCAGATTGCTTGCCCCTATAATATATCCTTTGTTACCAGTGCAGTGTGTAGTTACTTTTTGAGAAAAATGCAAAATTAGTCACAAATTTTATCAGGGGTGTACATGTAGTACCACCTTAAACTAGGCACTTCTAAAAGACTCGACTCGGATATACATCAAATTCTACCATCCAGTACATCAACCGTATGTTGTCTGCATGTAGTCTACTGGACTAATTTCATTATTTGTCTAATATTTGGCCATGCAAATAAACCATGAATAGACGTAAAAGATAGGATTTTATTATTTGATGCAATTTTTCATGATAAAAAAAGGTCTTTTTTGTTTAAAATTGTATGGTTCGGGAACACGGGAAACCAATTATATGCCAATCAATGGAACAATAGAATTATGAAAAAAATCAGTCTCCTCGATGAATTTGGTGCCAGGAATGAATGGGGATAATGGGTGCCTTTAAGCTAGCCAGACGTTTTTTTTTTAGACCGAGATTTCTGTTAAACGCTTGGCACAGTATGTTTGAGGAGATCTAGTTAAAGATGATGTCTGTGGACAAAAGAATGAGAACATAATTAGGTTAGATACATAGAGATTTTCATTATCAAAATTAGTGTGGGATGAGATGAGCAGTCTAGATTGATGCGGGTTAATACGCGATATCATGTATAATAATATCCGAAAATATAGACAATTATGATGAGTGATTATCGACAATAGGAAATTCAAACACAATGGCTCGTGTGCTGCCATGTCATGATATCGTTCTTCAAGTAAAATATTTTTGATTGACAGACAAGAAAGAGTGAACTGAAAAGAAAGGAAAATATATAAAAAATACCAATAAAGATAAAGAAAAACTAAATAGAAGGACGAGAACGATCTAGAAAAGAAAGACAAATAATACAAAAAAAAATTAATATAAAATTAATTGATAAATAAATAAATTGACAAATAAATAAATAATGTTTGTAATACCCGGGTGTAATACCAGTCTGATGAACTGATATGTAATATCAAATCAATTTTGCCTTTTTTATTTAATAATAATAATAATAAAAATAAATAAATAAATAAATAAATAAATAAATAAATAAATAAATAAATAAATAAATAAATAAATAAATAAATAATTAATTAAACAAATAAACCAATTAATTAAACTTGAAAATGAATGATCGAATGAATGAATGAATTAATTGATTAAAAAATAAACCAATTAATTAAACTTGAAATGGATGATCGAATGAATGAATGAATGAATGAATGAATGAATTATTTTGAATGAATGAATTGAATGAATTAAATAAATGAGCAGGAAAAATGTGCAAAGACAAATGCTAATACACTCTTGTGAAAGTCTTATCCATTGGGAATGCTATTTTAAGTTTCTTTAAAAAAAGAAGAGATTTGTTGACACTTGACCAAATTTTGGTCAACACAAAACAATGTACATTTACAACAGCGTAACACGGTAGTCACTTGTGCGTAATACAGTAGCAGGCAGCTAGCATGTACAACGCAATCGTATTGGCTGAAATGCCAGTGAAAAACTTTTAATTGGTCGGAAGGCCAATCAGATTCACTGGTCTATCACACTTGGCAATAGCCAACCTGGATTGCCAGTCCATATTGCAATGTTTACATCTGATCACAAACGTGGAGAGAAAGCCACTAAAATTACCAGAGATAAAAATGCCCGTTCCGTGCAAGATATGCGGTGGATCAGCTATCCTTAAGAGGCCAAAGACGGTAAGAATGATTGACACAATAATATTAATTGAAAACCGTACTAATGTGTAAATTTAGATGCTGTTGGATCGTGACATGTTTTGGTCTGTGTACGAAGCTGTTGAATTCGGAAGGATTGCCATTGTGTGTGTTTATATTATGTACACATGAATTACGAAGTACAGAACGATCTAGCCTGCTTGTCAGTGCTATTAATAGTAGTGTGGTGTATACTAGTAGTACTAGTATAAATGTAGTGTGGTGTACTAGTCAACATCGTCATAGACATAGTCATAGCTTACATTTTACACCCATCGTCGTCCGGCATCGAATGTGTGTCATCTAGACGTTAAGCTTTTCTTATTCTCGCTGATTTCGAGATAGGAACATGTACCGAACATCCGGGCCTACTCTGCCGTGTTTGGCTGAGTAACGGTACATGAACACGGTCTTTTGTGCCTATGTAAATTAGTCATTGTGTAGGGGTGTGTTTATACCCCATAGTTACTCATCATCAGACTGAATCATTGTCGTTAACTGCACAAGTTATGTAAAATGTGTGCAATTCTAGAGAACATTGACCGACAGAGGGTGTCAATATAGGCCTACGTGTCGCTTTTGAAAAACAGCGATTCATGCGCATGCTCAGCAGGCAAATACGACGGCGATTTAGTACACTGATCATGCGGGCGATTCAGATTTCTGCAAAAGCGATTGAGTATAAATGCATCTTTAGAAATGACTGCCGATTGTGTGTTCTCAAGTGGGTTTTATCATGTTAATTAGTGACCTGACACACATTTGTATTGGTTCGATCAAGCATTGATTTTTTGTACTGGATCGTTCAAGCATCTCCAACAAATTTTTCAATGTAAGTGCCTCTGGCCCTAGTGAAGTAAAAACGGATACTATGGCCAGAGTTCTAGGGCTAGTGTCATCGGCCCGGTCATCGGCCCTCAGGGCAGCATGTGTCAGGTGACTGTAGGAACCCATGGATTCGATCCATGTAGACATAGCTCAACTAATCCTAAATTGTGGGATAGGCTTTTACGACGGGAATCTTACTATAAATAGGCATTGTATCTTCTTCTGCTTCTGCTTAATTACTCCTCAACGCTACAATTGTAACCAGACGAGGAGGGTATCTATGTATGAAGATCCAAAGGCTCCATCAGTTTGGATCCAAATGTCAACAAATTCATACAGGAGATTGAGGAATATACAGGAAATGGACTGGTCTTTATTTTGGTTGAAAACAGTCAAAAATTGACCTCAAAATCAGTAAAAAAGTTAGTTTTTCGGTCAAATATGCCAACCAATGCATCCACATGTCTAGCAGAAAGTGCGCTGTCGTTAGCCCGTCTGCGTACACGACGCGCGCCACTTTGACTCGCACGCATAGGTGTGCATAGCCAACTAAACTTGCTTAATAGGGTCATGGTTTATGGTATACGGGATGGGATAACGGGATTGAAGAAAAGAGCCCCCAAAAAAAGACAATTTAGAAAGAAAGAGCGAGCGAGCTAAAAAGGAAATAATCTTTTCAGTGAAGGATGATCTTAGGGTATACAGGGGATTAGAAGAAGGGTAAAACCGGTGAACCCGCTAAAAACCCACTAATTGTCAACCAATTCTGTCCCACTGCCAATTATAATCACTTTATATTTAGTGCATGATATTGATATGAATATGATGAATCTATGATGACTTTCATCGAGAACCAGTGTTCGTTTTAAGTGGTAATCCGGGCGTCCTGACGGCCAAAATTGCCGTCGGATTACCAGAAATTCACTGCCGCTTATCCGGCGGACGTCCACATATTTTTCACCATTACGGTGTCTGAAACGATGTCCTACGATTCCTCATCAAAATTAATTTAAAACGTAATTATATCTCAGTTTTCCCAATCAGTTTTCCATGATTTTAAAGCTAAAATCGCCAACTAATTGAAATAGTAATTGTTCGATAAAGTCAATTTAAAATCATTAAGCTTACGCACGGTCGTGTATGGAACATGATAACATCCATCCCGGAAGTCTTCGTATTTCGCTTTCACACCGCCGCATCCCCACATACCTAGTTTGGGCTCGATTATAATTAGTGTGCACTGTGCAGATTTCTTTTACTCCGTACTCGTACTGTGTCTTTGTGATTGTGTTATTATTTCGCTTGACCTTTGGCCTGTTAGAAGGAATCTGTAAATGATACACTACACTGAACATCGCTTCCACGCAATTATGCTTGTTTGGAACTGTGCCTTTGAGGTCGTGACAGTTTGACAGCAAAACGTTGTTTCAACGTCGCCGCACGCGCGTTGAGAAAAAATGGCGAAGCAAGTTTCAATTCGAATTTCTTCGTATGCGGGACCCGTGGCGAAGAAACTAATGCTTCTACTTCTAAATCTAAGAAGAGGGATCTGGATAGAGATTATGATCAAAATAAACGGATGAGAACATTTAAACCTTCGTGGAAGGAAGGCCGCCCATGGCTGGAGTATGAAGAGGCTAACTAATTCGTTATTTCTTACGTGAATGGTCACTGGTCACATGCAATTTGTTAAGGGAAAATCATTGCTTAAATGCGTAACTTATGTGCCTGTTAAATATTGATTGTTTACATTACTTTTTGATACTTAAAATTTTGAGAAATCCCGACTTTGGGGGATAATATACGGATGACCAAAAATTTTGGCGGATGACCAGATTTTATGGCATGGATGAATGGTTATCCGGCGGATGACCAGATTTTTTTCCTTAAACGGACACTGTCGAGAACTGTAGCTTTGAATTTGCACATGATAGTTACTCATTTGATGCTAGAGTATGTTGCTATCGTTTTTTAGCGTTGCTTAGGTGTAATTTTAGCAACATATTTTTTGTGATCGCTTGTCGTGATCGCCTGATCGGTTGTGTTTACTTCTGAACTTCAAAGCTTCCATTGCTTTACGCGGTGTCATGCTTCAGCGAATCCGACTAGATTTTGAATGCAATGGTCTTTAGCCTAGAATGTGAAGCTATCGGTGAGCAAATTCTTGGCTAGACTTCTCTAGCAAATTATGACACTTTACATTTTAATTTAGACCAGGCGGCGGATGACATGATCGAGCCGGCAACTTGTGAAACCGCCCGGCCGTATGGCATTTTCCAATATACTCGGTTACTTTAGTTTTGTGGGGTTCATTATTGAACCCCAACGGTTTTAGCTTGTATTTATATTATTTATCAATATAGGCCTATTTATTATTTAAAATAAATAATAAAATTTAAAATTTAAATAAAATTTAAAATGTCAAAATAACCCCATTCAATTACACGGTTGACGACGAAAATTTACTGAATTTAGAGAATGCAATGCGGCCACCACCTGATTCAGACTGAGAATTGGTCTCACCCAATCAGAAATAATGTGAACCTGTAGCTGCTTTCTTTCCTTTTAATATGGACATCCGACATCAGTTAGAGAATGGGCATGGTGTAATCCATGCACTATAGCGGTGGAATGTGTGTATACGGTAGTTTGCAGTGCTAAACTTGAAAAACTGGGCAAATCAGACATGTTGTTTAATATCGGGAGAATCAATGATCGGTTGATCGTGCATATTACTATGTGAACACTACACTATTTCAAGTTTGCACAAGAGTATAGTTTAATTTCCATCACAGATTTGTTGGTAAAATTTCATTAGACTAACATGCCAGTCATATATACATTTTAATGTGTGGGTCTCATGCAAGACCAGTCACATTTTTCAACTGTGGTGACTGGACAGAGACTATCTGGAACGTTATAAATTGTTCCACAGTCTGCATATTCTATTGAGTTTAGTAAAATTAAATAGTGGGGGAAGGCAGATTTAACTGTTAGTTTATGTTGTGCATTGCTTACCGGTAAATACTTGAGGAGCGCCCAATACTGGATATTTGGGCGGATTTATCCGAATTTAGAACGCAAATCAAAATCACCCAATTGGGCGGAGAAGCACTTGACATTATTAAATAAAAACTTTCGGTAGATAATGCAGTCAAGTTAGCTCAATCGATAAGGCGTCCGACTATGGTACGAGAGGTTGCGGGTTCGAACCCTGGCGGTGCCTAGCGCACACCCTTGACAATGTGGATTGTCAATGTCTCTTGAAGTCCCCGATTTGTTGTTTAATGGTTTATGGAATGATGTGGGGCTGTAGTGGTTAGGGACAACCTGTAAAGTGTGCTGAGGCTTGTGGATCAATGTCTAGGCATTGTGCCTGTGCATAGCGCACTATAATAGATCAATACGCTATTTTTTTCTTAATAGGAAGTTACTGCCCGTTCAATAAATGGTCACAAAACCCTTAGTACCCATAATTGAAATTCAGAGATTCAGAGCTTCAGACTCGGAGACTCAAAACCTTTATAAATTGGCTAAATTGAAAGGAAAATACAAAATTATTGGCACGTCCTGACACTGGCAAAAGTAGCCCAATTTTAGGCAAGTAGCTGCACGTTTTTTTGAGTAGCGGCAAGTGATTGCCAAGTAGCCCAATTGTGTGCCTAAGGTGCAGCATTGGCATCACTGTTTCTTTCTATCTGAAAGATGTGACAAATGTTTTATTTACCCACAAATCCTGGCAAATGTACTTATTCATTTGCGGACCTATTTTATAGTGAAGGACTATACTGAAGTATTTGTCAAAGTTAGAAGTCAGCAGTCGTGCTTGACTTCATCTTGGAAGTGGTGCGAAGTATTCATAAAAGTCAAAGAACTGATCACCCCAAGTTCTGAAATGCTGATCAGTGATAATTTCTTCTTGAATCAACCAATGCTGATCCCAATTACCATTTGATTTACCCCCATACAAAATAAAGCACAGTATGCTACTCAAAATTTGCAAATTATCTGTTGGAGTAAACTCCTTTTTATTTGTTACCCCAATTTGGGGGCCAGGTAAGTTACGGGGTCCTCCCGAATGCATATACAATTTTGTAATCCAACTTCAGAGAAATTTACATCAATTTTTATTTACCCGTAAGTTACGGGGCCACTCCCGGGAAATTCCCGAACCCTTCCCAACATTACTCCCCATAAGGTACGGGCCCTCCCGGGAATTTCCCGAGCTCTTCCTATATACAAAGTGTAATTTTATTGCATTCATCATTTTATGAATTATTTTGAAACCATTTAAATGCCAAAACCTATAGGGGCAAGTACATAATATCCACCCATTTTGGATGAAATTCCTGGCCCTGGCCGATTTTCCACCCCCAGTCAAGCCATCTGGTTTTCCTGCATAATGCCCTTGAATAAGTGCTCCAATTTCCCCCCGCAAAGCACTTTGTGTGCGCTATTCTGTGGCTGCGCCCCCAAGACCCCCTTAAGCCACTACAAATAACTCGTACAAAAGAGAAAGAAAAATGTTGTATTTTTTCTTTTGCTTTGTTTGGGAGTGGTGGGTGGGAAAATTTTTCCACAAATAAAACTACGTCTTACTCCTTTCGTGACAGAATGTTGTGTGCTTATTTCCTGGAAATTAGGCCTACAAGGCTGGGCGATCGACAAATCCTATTGGCTGCTTCAGACAATAGGCCTTGATGCTGATTGGACTTTAAGAATGCTGCACCAAAGCATAGAAACCCAATCAATTTTGGGCTAGGCTATTTTGCAGGGGGTAAATCTGTTTATTGTGCATTGGCCAATAAACTTTATTATATTGTATAAACCGCAAGTGCACTACAAATCCTACAAATTCAATAACAAACAATGGCAGTAAATTTCGTCCCTTGTCTAATGGATGGTACCGTGATTTTTAATGGGAATATTTTTAAAGATAGAACATCATGAACACAGTTCCCCAATGGTAAATTATATGAGACACTGGAGTATTTTGTGATCCTAGCATCCTCTTTTTATGACATTTTTCAGCAGATATCCACGAAAAAGCTTATTCCAAAATTTTAGTTGATTCTGATTTTGTGTTTGCGACTTATGCATGATTATGTGTATTACACTGCTCCATAGACAATGTGTTGTAATTTCGTTCTGGTATTCAAATTTCACGATATCTTTGCTGAACGAATTAATCTGCAAGAAATTTTTGTACATAAACATTATGTAGCCAGAGGTTTCAGTGATATAAAAATCTCAACTTTTTTTGAGAAAAGTGGGGGATGATGCTGTGGATCACGGTTGCCCTTTTAATATATTCATAAACTCAAAAGTTAGAACCCGGATTACTCTATCTACATTCTTGGTAGAACTAGCCTTATTTGCAAACCGCGATGAGTGCCGATGACCCTCAAATTGGCGAGGGAATTGAACTTGGAGCAAGCCCCGTTCGCAAACCTTGATCCCCTCAAATATCGAGCAAAGCAAGCAGTGATTGAAGATATCTTAGGTCCAGAACCGTGAAATTCTAGTTACTATTAAAAGTGAGTTTTTAAGGATTGTTATTTGTTAACCTACAAATAATGCCTAAATACTGCTTTTGCATGAAAGTAATGACCGGTTCACTAGATCGAAGCTGAAAATCTGGCAAAATCGGCATAAACTTGAGTCCATTCAGTTTCTACATGTATATGGTAGTACCAGGCCCGTAGCCAGGATTTATTTGGGGGGGTGCTGATTTTGAAAAAGTGGACCTTTTTTCCAAAATTTGGATCTTTTTGGACTGGGGGCAGATTTGGACCTTTTTAGACCAAAAAGGCATAAAAAACCTCTATTTTTCACTCGCTTCACGCCGCAATTATGGGACTTTTGGGTCAAAAAAGGTGACTTTTGGGCCTTTGACATTTGGGGGTGCATCGCACCCCTGGCTACTGAGCCTGGGTAGTACAATGTAACAAAAAAAGTTAAAAAACAAAAACAAATAAAAGGGGAATGAATGGCAGAAATCATGATAAAATGCTCAGCTGTGTACTTTTATTAAATATTTTACTAATGTTGGATCACTTCATTCATGTTTGTAAACAGTTCAGCACTGTAGTAATGCAACTTTAAAAACATTATTCATAATTCAGAATGCCAAAATTGCTGTTTGTATTCTTTTGTAAATCCCATTTTCATTTTGGGTGGTCGGTTGGACATGATGGTTGGTCAAGGACAACCAAACCATTTCCCCCCTTAAAATTTGCTTTACATTAATCATCCAGATGAAAAACGTTTTATTCTATGTAATGATTGTGATTGTTCCTTTGTAAGCTTACACATCCCAAATGTCTGGTGTATTGTCACTGTTGATGGTATAAATGCACAAAAGCAATTCTTTGTAGTTTCAAGGTTTTACTTTGTTTTTGATTATAAAGAATCTTTGCCCCAGCACTAGGTTCCCCTTATTCAAGTCTGAAGTGACATAAAAGAAGTTGAAGGTTAGAGATTGAGAATATCAAAACTGGAAAATAACAGTGTGCAGACAATGAGAGCAGATGGGCCATTTATGGTACAAAATGTTGTGCAAACTTCTTGAGTCTGGTGAACAAATTACCCCTCCTCGCCCCTAAAATTAGGCAACATTAAAAATGGGACAAGAAGAAGGAAAAGAAAAACAAACTGCCCATTTTCTTCTACTTTTTAAAAACTGCCTCTTTTGAGTTAGGACCAAAGACCCCAGGGGTTGTCAAATATTTTTGTTGTAGTTAGTAGCAAGATAATATTTGCACTTGGCTGTTCTAGTTGAAATTCATACACCCCATGGAAGACTTGACCTTAATCTTCCACACAGGGAGTTTGATTTTCAAATGGGGCTACTGAATGGGTGACTCCATTTGAAATCTATACCCCAGGTCATGTCTTCCAGGGGGTGTATGGATTTTAACTGGAATAGCTTTGTGAGAAGACAGGGGCAGATGGTGGTGCCTTAAGGCCCGGCCTTAGTGTTGAGCAATATAAGATATATATCGAAGATGACGGGGGACGGGATGTTGCTTGCTGTTTTCGAAATCTCTCCTCAATGCTTTGGGGAGTCTTTTGAACATAAGGGGGTGCTTTTTGTTCTTTCCTGAGTCTTGTGATTCTTAGAAGATACTCTATAGCAAACAGGGAGGGGGAAGTGGTATAATAATATTTAGTCGTGCCTCATTGTATGGGATTTTCCGTGCGCTATTATGCCACAATGTGCTAATGATACCCTCAGGGAATAGGATAAGAGAGCGTATGTTGCCATGGTAATGGGGTAATTCAACTCTGTCATAAAATGTTCCTATTTCTGTGATTTGAATGGAACTTGAATAAATAGTTAAATAGTGAATGTTAATCGTATGTTTTGTAGTTGTTAAGCTTTTATGCAGTTGTAAAAATGGACAGTGGTAAGGTGATGTCTGGGTCTTTCATAATTTGAATTGGATAACTGTGAATAAAGTTCAGTTTGAGTTGAATATATGGGATTGTTGAATAATTCAATTTGTGAGAATTCAGACAGATAAACACATAGAAAATGAGGAAAATCATCTTTGACAAATTATGTTTATCAGATTACAGCAGACATGTTTCATGTGGTCATTATGGTGAGTAATACCTGTTAGTTATTTTGTGAAACTTGAATGCAAAAAAAGCCCACCAAAACCTTGCTAAATTTACTTTAAAATGGACATATGTTTTGACCAAATCTGTTTGATTGAAAATCAGTAATAGATATATTTCATTCTAGAATTACATCCATCATGCTAACTTGTGCTCCTTCTGATTCTTCAAAATATTGATCAATAAACATGAAGACATGATTCCTTTTTTAAATGCTGACTTAATTGAAGAGGCATGGTCCAATATTTTCATGTTTTGTTTTCTATCTTATATTGAGGCCTACCATTAAAACAATATGTTTTCAAATTTGGAGTTGTATTGCTCCAACAGGTTTGATATGAGAAGCAAAAACTTGTATGACAATACTCCATACACTTTCGGGGTGATTACCATAATTTATGCACATTTTTGTTCACAACATCTTATCTAAATGAAACATATCCCAGGCATTAAATTTTATAGTAATGAGAAAAATATGAGCTTTCTTTTGATTCCAAAATCTCAGTTTTTATGAACGTAAATGGGGAATGATGCTTTCGATCGAGTCTCACCTCCTTAAAATTCCTATGTTACAAAAAATGCATAATAGTTGAGTAGTTTCTAAGAAACAGGTATACAAAACGCATGAGGAAATGTATTGGAAATCATTGTCTTGTGGTTTCTGAATTAAGTCAAAAGTGTGCCAAAAATAGTGGTTACTGATATTGGATAGTTTGGGCTTAAATAACCACAATGGCACATAAAATTCATACCATTGGCTAGTCCATCCTACATATGTCGGAAGATGGTCTGTCTGAAACCACAGTTGTGCAGAAGAATAAAAGAAACTAAAGGGGCAATGTTTCTCTGAAAAAGATTAATGAAGAAAGTGTTCTTCCACTCATGAAGCCAGCAGTGGACTGAAATACTAAAATGGGTTTTTTGGAGTACAATCACATTCTCCCTTCCCTAAAACAAATTGTCAAAAAGATGTGATCTGAGGCTGAAGTATGTAGGGGAAGAAAGTGAAAAAGCAAGGAAAGGGAACAAAGGGGAGGGGGACATAGGGGTACCAGTCTACAACATAGGCTTACACATGCAAATGAAGTAGTGACTCCAAAACACGTATGGAAACCACAGTGGCACATATCGCAGAGTTCTGAGATCAGTTCAACAGTTGCATGTAAAAAGACAGTAAGTGCTGTGGTAGTATTATACACTTCACAACCTTCTTGCTTTCATCTGATGACTGCAAGCATATGCCTGTGGCAGTTCTTCTAGCAGCTTGAGCTTTTGTTTCTAAATAGTGAACACACTCCTCTGGTGTGATATAGATACTGAAAGGGTGGCTTAGAATCTTGATTGCTGAGAATTAATAATAGCTGCCATGTGGGACATGATGCAGTGGTCTCGGCTAAGCAACCCTCTTTGACATTTTTCTGAATACGGGGGGGGCAATACTTAAGTATGAAATTGATGAATCTACCCCTGATTCATGTGAAACCAAAGCTAGGCCATTGACTGATTGCTAGGGGCAAAAGGTGTTATTCGGTGTAGGTCTGAAAAAAGTACTTTTATGCTAATTGCAGTTGCAACTATAAAATTGAAAATATTTTTGTGTTGCTAAATGTGAATATGTTAAAATGTGATACTTTTGCTGCATTTATAGGGATATATGGATATTTGGCAAAAAGAAAGTGGTCATTAGGTAGTAAATGGTTTGAAACAAGGAAAATTTGGCAAAATCAATTAATAAAAATGCAGTAATTAGGTGACAAGATCCTCAAAACATGCAAAAGGGTGTTTTGGTTGTGGAATTCATCTATAAAAAGGGGGTTAGTAGACAGGCCCATGCATATCACTAGGATCTCTAATATGCTCAATTGCTCACAGTACAAAGTTCTTTAAAACTCTAGTTGGCTTCTACATGCCTAGAATGACCTGTGAATATATTGGGTACAAAAACTCATACACCTCAACTTGAGGTCAACTTTTGACCTATGCTTGTTCAATGGTGTTATTGAACTTCCCCCTCAGTAATGAGATCATTTTGGCTCATTGCATATCAGTCTACATCAAGTTGTATGCAGTTTTGTGCGTTCCTGCCAAGAAGCAGCCATTATGTTCTCAAGTTGCTTAAAATTGCTCCTTACTTGCTTGTAATGGTAAATGGATGGGTAGGAGTGTGCAAGCACTTTGTCACAAGTCTCTACTCATATTCAAACTCAGGGTCTTGGGCTAGCCAAAACCCCCCTAAGGCTGTGAGAATAGTTTTCGGCATTCTGTTGTGCATTGCTCTTGAACTTGGGGTTTTATTATATAGTCTATTATCATGATTATGATTTAACCTTGTGGGTATGGATGGCGATTGGACCTTTGGAGGATATTTCAAGTTTAAAATCAAGTTTTAAAGATTGCTGTTATAGCATTTGAATTCAAGATAGTGTTATGTCTTTTAAACTGGTTGGAGGTATATTTGAGCTGCAAACCCTGACCCATTTTTAAGCGTAATTTTGCAGAAAATAGGGACCTTAATACCTAAGGATTTCAGTTTAAAAGATATATACAACCAATTTTTGTAGTCCCCAATTGTGGCACAAAGTGCATGAACAATCAGAATTTTGAGCTTAAATAGTTAAATTACTGGTTTTTTGTGTGTGCAATGCATGGAATTTATTTCAAAAGAGACCCATGTCTGGGGATTTTTTAGTTGCACTCACATCCCTGTGACATATATTAATTATTTGAGTAACAGAACATTTGCATAAAAATTAACCAGCTTTAATGTACAGCAACAAATTTAGTCTTTGTAAAAAGTTAAGCTTTCAAAATATGAAACTTACAGAACTACTTGTTAGTGTTAGTTTTAAATGTGCCAATTTCAGATTTGGTCATGGAACTGGAAATCTAAAATTTTTACTATTTGGTACAAGTTTGTTGATTGTGTCATACTGACACTGTTGGAAATTGTGTAGAAAAGATATTTTGAAAAGAAAGGGAGTGGTTCTATTCTATAATACCAATAGGTGTGGCAATGAACCCTTAAATTTGCATCAAGTCTATGTGCGTGTTTGGCTGTTTGCATATTTGACCCATTGTCTGGTTATAGATGGTAGGAAAGTCCAGGAGGAAAGTTTGAAGGTTTGGCCAGAATAGACAGAATTGGCCAAAATAGATGTTTGTGTGGCTTAAATTGGATTGATCAATGTAATAATGAAACAGTTACTTTAATGGACATCAAGTGGACATTGGGATGTATAATGTACTTGACGTGCCTTGTGCACATGTTTGTATTGTCCATTAATACACACCTATGACGTCGCGCTATTGTTTTACCGCTCCATTATTTTCTACGAATGGAGAGATGATCACAATAACACGCCATTCGTAAATGCCTTTCTCTTTTCTCTGAAAAGCAAATACTTTTCAGGGAAAAAGTACTGGCATTTACGAATGTAGTGTTAATATCAATTGCACTTTTGAAAAGCAAGTATTTGCGAAAAGTGCGGTATTGTTATCATCACTTCATTCATGCAAAACAATGATACTGAAAAACAAGAAGAAAATGATTTTCATTAATACAATAAATTGAGGAAGCGGATAGCAACATTTGCACAGTATTGTTATGGGATCTGAGAGCACATCAGACATATCGAATTGCATGCTGAATACGAGGATTGTCCCTATATCTAAAAATAATAATAATTTTGATTTTGTGAAATTCGCGATATAATACAAATGATTAAAATTTCATATTTTTTATATTTTTCCAAATTTAACAGTCCTCGAAGTAAACTTTTTAAATCTAATGATATGTAATTAAACTATAGGCCTATGTAGCTGGGATGAAAAGCCGACTCAATTGAAAATTTGACCTTTCATATAGAACTTAAACATTTTTTTCCAAAAACACCTACATTTTTTAGTGTTTTGAGGAAAAAATCTATATCTTTAATAATGAAGGTCACAATTTTCATATGGTTGACGGCTGTTCAACCCAACTTCCTACTATTTACTGCATATCGTTAGATTTATACAATTTACTTTGAGGACTGTTAAATTTCAAAAATATCAATTTTTAATAATTTGCCTTAAAATGTGTATTGTATCGCGAATTTAATAAAAATCTAAATTATTTGACATCAGAAGGATGTGTCTGATTTGCTCTCAGGTGCCACAAACAAAATACGTAAAAACGTCGCTATCCGAGCCCTTACAATGCAATCTGTGAAAAGCAAGTCAAGATCAAAACGGGCAGGTTAAATTGTTGGCTAAGTACGTTGTACTTATTATGCAAGATGTGTTTTACCCTTACTTAGGCTTTACTTCCTAGGCCTTTACTTTTATTTATTTGGACCTTTCTTTCTCGCTTACTGTTTTTATAACATTTTTTTCCTTCTTTATATTTTTATACGTTTTCAGTGGCTTAGGCCCTACATATAATTTGTCATATTTTGGGCAACATTGCTACATCCATAATACACATTCTGTATCAATGTATTTAGGCCTATGAATCTGTTTATTTTCAAATCGTTCTCTTCGGGCATGTTTAATAATGATAAAAGCCACAGTAGGTCTATTTTCTGTATAATTTTTATTTGTCATTAGTATATCTGATGTTTCATCTGATGGTATTTTGGCATGCTTGAATATTTACTTACATCGATCAGTAGGCCTATCCGATACCGTAAAACGGGTAACTTTGGGCACTTTTCAGATTTTTTAAACCACTGCTTCCAAACAAAACCAAATATATTTCTAATTATCTCTTTTTTATGACGTTAGGGTTCCCTTCTACACCTTGAAGTTGAAAAAGATTTTTTAATAATTTTGAAAGGGTGCCCTAGGGGTTGAAAATAGCCTGACCAAAGTTACCCGCATTTGGGGCAACTTTGGTCAGAGTATTACATTCCATGAAGAAAAAAAAAAAAAAAAAATTGATCTTCGCTGTATATGGGCAAGGTTTTGTTTTTTGTGACATTTGACCACTATGCAAAATTAAGCAAGCATGCATCCTTGCTCACAAATATCGATTTTATTTTGTCTGAAAAAATGTAAAAAATGCTCATTTTTGGTCAAAAATGCCAATATTTTCGTAACTTTCAAAGAAATTGGACATGAGCGACTTTTATTTCTTCCAAATATATTTCTTAACAAATTGAGACCAAATATGACTAAAAACAATATTGCTGTACGGAAATATGACCATTTAAAAATATATTTGAACGACCAAAGTTACCCGCTTACCGGTTACCCCCATTTTACGGTAATTAAATATTACAATGTTAGGGACGCTCCATTTGATTTCGGAAGGGGGACTGGAAGTTGAGGTGGCTTTTATTTCGCGTCGAAGGCGGCGAAGTTTGTTTTGTTTTTTGCCGACAAAGTTCAGGGACAATAATAGGCCTAGGTAAAATGTGTTGTAGTACATTTAAAATTTTCGTACCTTTTCGTACCTGATTTTGGTCCTTCTGCTGCGAATCAACGATATATATCCTCGGAATGATTCCATCACAAAATTATCCAAGATAAACAATAGTGTCCATAATTGCATGGTTGTTCCAAAATCGTAAACTCGATTCACAGAGAAGAGTATCATTGCTCAGGTATAGCGATAGGTGTAGCTTTCTTGAGGTTCACAACTGTAATGACCATTTCATATGAACCTATATGACCTTTTTGCCAATTTTCCTTATTATGCAAAATAGAGACCTAAACGCAACTACTTCAACAGTTAATACATTAGAAGTGGGCATAAAGAACTATTGATGGTCTAATCACTTTAATGATTTTACGAATCTACGTTTATTCAATTTGTGTAACAAACATTTTAAATCTTTATAATTCAAGAAGGTGGTTACGGATGATTTGAACTAAACACCTGGATCGTGATATGATGGGTATTTCTATAGAAATTTTACATAAAGCTGAGTCGGACTATTTTTGCACTTTAAAATTTAGTACGATCATTATATTAGTGTATTGTCCGGCATCAATGAGTAATTGATCAATTTGTAAAGAGCAACCTATTTCAATAACACTCCACAACTTGTTCATATATGGATCCTAAACTGTTTAGATAAACTTGTACTTTTGGGTAAATGTGGACTGAAAGCTGATACAATGTATGACTGTATTGAAGATAGGATTCACTATTTTTCAAAAGTGATTACAAAGTAATACTAAACAAACTAGAATTCAAAATTTGTGAAAAGATCTATGCGATCAAGCTAAATAAGTCTGATGTCGATCAAAATCAAAAATTCAGTTATCAAATTCATTACATGAGCTAACAATTCCCAGAGCTTTACTTTGCTGAAAACCCTATCATAATAATCTAAGTAACAATAAGCTAATGGTTTCAGAGATATGGTTATTTTATTGTTGTACAGAACAATAAAATACAGAGGAAGATGAATATATTATTGGCTATGATCAAATTCATTATTCCTGACATCCAACTCATTTTGCTTGATCACATCACATTTTTTGAAATATAAATTTTCTATCACAGCTCATGGGAAATGTGTGTGTAGTCTGTGCTAAATGTGAAAACTGAATGATAAAAATTCCCTTTAAAAGGGAAAGCCAGCCTCAATGTAGAAGAGGTCTTGTAATTAGTTTTGGTCAATGTGAAAGGCATTTTTAGGATCACGCTTACATCTACATGACAGTCCACCAAACCATCAACGATGAGAACATGCACACTGAAACAGCAGAAAACATTAATTCCTAATTTCATGTCAACTCTTTTAATTCATTACATGTACTCCAAATTGTTCTGGTCTGTTTGTTTTGTTGTTGTTGTTGTTGTTGTCGTTGGGTTTTTTTTGTCTTTTCAGCTTTTTACCCACGATATCTCAATTTCCAATTTTGTAATACCAGAACTTACGAACTCAATATCTTCGCTTAGGAATGTCCGATTTCACTGCTTTCGATATATACACTGCCGGTTTGAGTTAACTTACATGTACATTTTATTTTAAAATAACTTAATTAATTCGCAATGTATAGTTTAAGCCTACTATATTATAATAGATAGTGGCCAGCACATTTATAAAGGACTGGTTACTCACTACAATCTTCACTCTTAAACTGTGTTTTTCTGAATGTGCTGATCATGTTGATTGCTAGTCGGAAACTCCTGCGAAGCTATGGACATGGCATCTTACATACTCCATTCTATAACAGTCTGCCTAGTGCCTTGTGTGTTTTCTCTTCAATCATTTTGTTGAATGTAATTTTATGAATCAAATAGTTATGTGTCATTTTATTTATAATAAAGAAGTTATTAAATTAATAAAGTAAGACAATTTATTTATCTATAAGTGCATGTCAAATGGGGTACATTGTTCAATACTATATGCATAAATTATGCCCATATTATAGCTAGGCCCTAAAAACTTTATTTTGCATCGGATTTTTCCCGTTGAAAAGACAAAACTGATGTTTATGATAGCAACCATTTCATCAATAACATTTTGAGTCATTTTATCCATAAAACGACACAGGATATGATAGATAACTACTTTCACATCAATATGGTCCATATGATCACAGATTGTTGAGAATCTGTGATATGATCCGAGGATATGATGAAGATTTTGATTCTATAGATCTGTTATCAACATGATATCACGCTGTTCAGTGGTCAAGGAGTAAGGACCCCGGTCAAGGACACTGATATGACATCATAGGTGATGTCAGATTTTCTTCTGCTGACCATATGATGCTATATATATTAACTATTATTGTTACATTTAGGCCTTTAAACTTTTAAAGTCATAATTAATTAGTTCAAACATAACTTTGGTAATACTCACTCGTTTTTTTTTTTTTAAACGGCAAAACATACTTACTTTTCCTAACAAATCGAATTAAAATATTTCTTAAAAAATTTAACCACAAAAAGTAAAAAAAAAATCATTCCAATACCACTAAAATATAATCTCTTGAGTAAACTGACCCCAAACCTGAAACAGGTACCAGCCCGAATGGGCTGGCGAAAAGGGTTATGAATACCACAGAAAATACTTTACCCTTCCCAGAATCCTTTGCAACATGATCACCTTGTTTCATCAATCAAATGACACTCCCATTACTTTATACACATTCCCTTTGTTTTCATTTTGAGAATAGACTGGCTAAACAGGGGTTGATAATCAAGAAATACACATATTTTGCAAGATCTGGATGTGTTCTGATCATTGACGTACTTGTCGCTATCGACCAATGTTACACTAGATAGCAAATCAGTACAGAAAATTGAAATGGGAGAAATGCATTATGGGAAGTAAAATATCTTCTCTGGGTTAATACTACCAGTAGGTGTGTTAATGAACCCTTATGTTTGCATGGAGTCTGGAGTTGAGGTTGGCCCATTGTCTGGTTATAGATGGTAGGAAAGATTGAAAAATACAGACAGAATTGGCCCAAATGGTCAATGTTTGTGTGACCGTTGATGTAGCGGTCAATGATAATAATGTAACAGTTATTTAATGGACATCAAGTGGACATTAGGATGTACTTGATGTGACTTGTGCACATGTTTGTATTGTCCGAGGGGTTTAAGTTTAATGATGTATTAATTGATGCTCGCATAGATTCTAGAGAGAGCTGCCAGCTACATACTTGGCTTACAAGTGAACATGAGTTGTTTCCATATGCCTATGGGAAAGCTTGATCATACATGCATGGATCCTAAATAGTTTTGACAACTTGTACTTTTTGAACATCTACAGGACTGGAAACTGATAAGGCCAAAAAAAAAATAATGGTTTGTCTCAAAGCTCACGAGTGGTTTGAAAACAAATGCGAAATGCAATTTTTTTTTTTTTTAATCCCGACTTTTTTCATGGTATTTTTGATTTTCGGCCGAATTTTTATGGAAAAATTAAAAAAAAATTGTTTTTTTTTTAAATAAAAAAAAATTCTGCATTTGTTTTTTTCCAAATCTCAAGATTTTCCAAATGCGCGCGCGAGCTTTGAGATAAACCTTTTTTTTTTTTTTTTTTTTGCCTAATGATGGGATTGAGATTTTTTAATACAAAGTAATTTACTGTATATACCAGAGCAAATTAGAAATATTCATACTTTTGGTGGTGTTCTATCGCAGCTCTTGGGATCTATGTGGATTCCACATTTGTGGAATTGGGAGAGTTTGACAAAAAGAGGTAATACCAGTGGTAATGAACCCTAATCACTGCAAAATTCCTGGCGGCAGAGTGACTACATCGCACTGGATCTCTGCAGTCACCACCGCCGTCACGCCATAATAACCTACCTTATGGTGGCCGACGGAGTCACTACAGGAGAGTGACTACATCGGAAACAAGGCAGTAGGGTACTATGCAGCAGTGTCATCACGCAGTGACTACAACTGCTAGCCTCCGATGTGTTACCTGCTCGATGCAAGATCGGCGACTCATGATGTACACCACTGACTAGATTCCGACAGTGGTCCACATCTTGTAGTCACATCAAAGTGACTTCCGCAGCCAGTGCCCCCGTGCGTCGCCTACTCGGTACCCAGTAGGCGAACTTCAAGGTGACTACGCTGCCAAAAGGTCGTTGACCGACCCTATTATGAGCACGAACACTCTGGGGGCGCGTATATCTACAAAATACGCTGGTGATGACAAATCGCGTATCATGCTTGTTTACTGCTTGTATGAATGGAATGATGTTGGTTTTATAATTAATTGATTGATGCATGCTGTACTGCAGTGCATGGGTGTGTAGCCGTACTGCCGCGATGCCGTCTTTGTTTTTTTTTTATCGTGCTTTTGCATTCTTTATAATCATTTATGTTTCAACTGTGATACTTCCGATTCATTTTGTTTCATTTATTTGATGTTCTCTTTTATAAAATTTTAATTCTTTTAGTGCTGTCTGTTTAATAATCTCATCAACAGTGTGTGTTTAATTTGCAGTTCTTGTTCTTGGTTTATTTGTTTGTTTCATTTCAAACGTTTTTATTTTGTTCATTTGTTTGCTTGTTTTCCTACAAAACTTATATCATTGCTTTGTTTACTTCAGTGGTTAGATGGCATGTTTTGCAATCAAATTAGGCCTATTTTTTCATATTTTGCATGATAACGTTATATAGGCCTATTGACACTTTTTTTTTTGAAATAAATTGTGTTTTTAAATGTTTTAAAAGTGATATTTATTTTATTTTCAGCAAGTTCGCCTATAGGCCTAGCATTTTCAATTTATACATTTTGATTTGCCAAAACTTTACTCATTTTGAAGCAAGAATTTTTCTGTTATATTTAAAATTGATTTATAGGCCTAGCATGCATTTTGTTTTACTTCTTGCCACTTTCCTGAATATAGGCCTACTACAAATT
Source organism: Amphiura filiformis (assembly GCF_039555335.1). Classification (NCBI taxonomy): domain Eukaryota; kingdom Metazoa; phylum Echinodermata; class Ophiuroidea; order Amphilepidida; family Amphiuridae; genus Amphiura; species Amphiura filiformis. The sequence goes on from NC_092634.1 coordinate 45,621,411, forward strand.
TATACTTTTCCTGCCGGCTCTAAGATTATGCAAAACTTTGGCTTGTGTTATTTTCCTTTTCCGTTTTTCAAAATGGTGTTTTTATAGGCCTATTAGTTTGATTCCTTTTTCACGTTGATTTTTTTACGTTATCAAATTATGCCTATAAATCGGGGAATTTTTTTATTTGTATTTTGTTGCCATTGTCGTCGACTGGAGACTCGTAGGTAAACTTTTGTTTGCTGTGTATTTTTGTAAACTTGATGCATGCACTTTTTAAAAATAGCTAACTTGTTTTTGTTGCTTGAGTTTGATATTCACTTAATTATATTTCACTAAATTTTGTTTTTATTTATTCTAATCCAATAGGCCTATAGGCATATTGCAGTGTTTGTTTGAAATTGTGTCTTATTTTTTATCACACAAATATTAATATTATTGTTATAATTATTAATTTATTTTACACATTTAACATTTTAATTCATCAATAGGCCTACATGATTCTTATAATATTCCTACTTTTAACTTCTTTATTTGCAATTTTTCTCAAGTTGTTTTCTTTTCAAGTGTTTCTTTGTTTCTTCCATTCTTTGCATGTTTATTGGTTCCTTCATGTTTATTTCTTTTTCTTTTTTTTTTTATTTAGTTATTCAAATAACCATCAATTAAGAAAAATGTATCTTATTCATCATATTAGTTTATTGAATTATACTTTGTTTACTTATCATGTTTATTTCTTTTACTAACAAATTTATTTTATTCATCTAATATTTTCCTTATTTTTGAAGTTCAGTTTGCAATTTCCCCCTTCCTAATCCCTTAAAAAAAAGCAAGAAATAAAAAAAATTAATTCAATAAATCAAGAGAATATCACAAATATGGCAGTAAAAGCAAAACCGGCAACCCAAAACCCCGGTACTGAGCACCCAGGCCCAGTCGCGTAGTCACACCGGTGTGACTCTCCTCATGAAGTCACCGCGCCCATGAAGTCACTCTGTAGAAACCTAGGAGGCTGGCTACCCGGCTATTTCGGACCGGCGATATGGAAAACCGAGGTGTGGTTTCCGATGGAGTGACATTGATGTGACATCGGCGTCACACAGATGAGAATCTTGCAGTGATGTTTGCATGGAGTCAGGGATTGTGGTTTGTCACATTGTCTGGTTATAGATGGCACAAAAGATTGAAAGTTGCAAGCAGAATTGGCCAAAATGGTCAATGTTTATGTGACTTCATGGGAATGGGTCATACTTACTGGCCATCAAGTGGACATGAGATGTACATGATGTGACTTATGTATTGTCCACCAATGTCCAAAGGATTCAATCTGATGGATATATTCATTGACCGGCCTTTGCATAAAAGTGGACATAAGTTTTTCTGCCATATGGGACTACTTGTATGTACAAGGATTCTTGACTGTTTTGACAATCTGTACTTGTGACAGAAAACTGATATGGCAACCAGGCGGCGAGTGGCACAATCGAGCCGGCAACTTGTGAAACTGCCCAGCCATGTGGCATTTTCCATTATACTTGGTTAGTTTTGTGGGGTTCATTATCGAACCCCAACGGTTTTAGCTTGTATTTATATTATTTATTAACATAGGCCTATTTGTTTGCGATATTTCCAACGTTTTAAAATTTCAAAATAATCCCATTCAATTACACGGTTGACGATGGAAATTTACTGAATTTAGAGAATGCATGGCGCATACCACCTGTGGCAACCGTTGAAACTCAGAAATAGGAACACCTAAAGTCTGTGTCCATTTCGAGCGAAGCAAGCGTAGCGCAAAGTGACCAGCGGTCAAGGGTGGTGGGTGCAGTTTTTTGCATATGGAGACCTGTTACAGTAAGAGATTTTGAACTAAAGCACAAAATTAACATCATTAGAATGTACATTAAGGGATCTAAAATGAGCGTTTATTGCGTTTCGACAGTATTTTTTGTGCGACATGAGAGCACCTCAGACCTATCGAATTGCATTCTGAATACGAAGCATGTCTTTCTGATATCAAATAATTTTCATTTTTTGAAAATCACAATATACATGTAATACAAATTTTATGACAAATTATAAAAATTTGATATTTTTCAAATTTTTGATATATAACAGTCCTCAAAGTGAATTATATAAATCTAATGATATATTCTTAAAGTATATGTAGCAGGGAGGAAAAGCCGACGGTCAATTGAAAATTTGGACCTTTCATATTGAAGATATGGATTTTTTTTCCCCAAAAGACCTAATTTTTTTTGGTGTTTTGGGAAAAAATCCATATCTTCAATACTGAAAGGTCAAAATTTTCAATTGATCGTCGGCTTTTCATCCCACCTACATACACTTTAAGTATAAATCATCAGATTTATAAAGTTCACTTCAAGTACTGTTAAATATCAAAAATATCAATTTTTAATGATTTGCCATAAAATGTGTATTAAATTGCGAATTTCAGAAAATCAAAATTATTTGATATCAGAATGACATTCTTCGTATTCAGAATGCAATTCGATATGTCTGATGTGCTCTAATGTCCCAAAATAAATACCGTCCAAACGTTCATACCCCAGCCCTTAAAACTTCAATTTTGTTGTTGCAAATAAAACACAAAACAGAAATGTTATTGTTGAAATACATTTCATAAATATCTGATATTTTCAGTTTGAAAAACAAAAGATGTCAGCTTTGAAAAAAAAGATGTCAACCTTGTGGACATGTCAACAGCTCTTTTGTCTACTTATGTCTTTTGTCTCTTTTGCTATAAATATGTATTTTAAAATGCCCAAATTATTAAGGCTGTTGATATAAATGTTTAAACATATGATTTGATTTGATTTGATTTATTGATAATCCAGGCAAGCATACATACAAAAGCAGAAAAAAGCCAGAAAATTTATAGTTCCTGGCGGATTCTCTAATAGCGAATTAAATCGCTTTAAAGTTGGTCTCCAACTACCCCATTCGGAAGCCATTTAAATATTTAGAAAATTTGCTAAACATGTAAATTGTGAATTTAAAAAAAATTGGAATGCATTTGATTAAATCAGAATGGGTGGCAGCTTTTCAATACCACATTTAGACTTTTCAAAGCTGTTGGATATTAAAGCAATATAATGGGCTATTCCTGAAATTAAAGGCACTCCCTCTAAAGAAGACATGGGATTCCCAAAACTTTTCACCATTTTTTGCTCTGGGAATTCCCCAAAAAAATGATGATTATTCTCACAGCCCTAAAGAAGACACAGGAATTCCCAAGAAAAAGATTCCCAAAAATGTTGGCAAAAATTTGCTTGTCTTCTTTAGGGTCACTGGGAATTCCCAAGTTTTTTAAGCATTTTTTTTATTTCCCATTTTTTGTTGCTAAAATTTTAGTATGGGAATTCCCAAAAGTTTTGGCAAAAATTTACACTTCTTCTTTTGGATCACTGGGAATTTCCAATATTTTTAAGCAATTTTTTATCAAAATGGGAATTCCCAATTTGTTTGGATAAAATTTTGTTCTGGGAATTCCCAAAAATTTATGGTACAAATTCACATGTCTTCTTTAGGGGGGGGGGGGGGGGGGACATTAATTTTTGGAATAGCCCATGTATTTCATGTTAAGTTAGGAAACAAACCCAGCAACATCTACACAAGGCAGATTATCAGAAATTCAATACCGGTATCTATTCTTTCCAGAGCTTTGTAGAAAGAGATCAGGATTTTGATGGACTTTCACCACAAAGTTGATATCCTTTGCAGGATTTCTTAGAGATTTACAGAAAAATTGATACCCTTTCAGGATTTGTATAAAATGAAAAGTCATTAATTTTGATATGAAATGTGAGATGTAGGTTTCAGTGCTGGTTTATAAAGTGCTGCATTTTTAATATACATTTACATGAGGATGGTCCAAACAGCCCTCCACTCCCTGGGTATACCCTACATAAAATATTAATTATGTAATTTATTGATGAAGGTATTATTTTTTTTAGAATTATAGACTTCAGTAGTCAAGATATGTATGAGTGAATTAGGCTAGTCTTTCCTACGGGACAAGAGAGTGGGTTAAAGCCATAAGTTTTCTGTGATACAGAAAACGGAAAAATTTCATGGAATTGGAGGTACAAAATAGAAAACAGGATTTCAGTAAAATTGAAATAATTGAAAAAGTGAATAAAATACAAATAAAAAAATGTGTGTCTGTTGTTGTTTTCAATAAAATAAAGGTGTAAAAAGAGCATATGTGTCAATCCATATCAAAAAGATGCACTTGTCGACTGCTACATGTGTCTCATTTCACATAATAGCTAGAAATAAATACCAGACTCATCTCAAGTGGAGGTCACTTCAAATCATCCCCAAGTCACATGGTTATGGAATGTTCTCTGAATTCCTAAACCATGTGACTTGGAGATGATTTGAAATGACCTCCACTTGAGATGAGTCTGGTATTTATTCCTAGCTATTATGTAAAAAGAGACACATGTGCAGCCGACAAGTGCATCATTTTGATATGGATGTACACATATAGTTTATAATGATATCTTTATGAACCTTCTTGTAAAACCGGCAAAACATGGTAAAACAGACCAAACACGGAAAGTCACAAGAAAACAGGAAAAACGCAGAAGTGACAAATTGACAAAACGGAATTTCAAAAGTGGAACACTGAAAACTATGGCTTTAGAGTGGGGTGAGTGACATTGTTGATTTAGAAATGTCAAAAGCCAAAAAAAAAGACAATAAGACCAACAAATTATAATGGTTTGTCTCAAAGCCCACCAGTGGTTTGAAAACAAATGCGAAATGCGATTTTTTTTTTTCATTCCTGACTTGGTATTTTTTTGGTATTTTGAGAAAAAAAAATCTGATTTTCGCCGAATTTTTACGGAAAAAATCTCGCTATTTTACAAATGCACGCGCGAGCTTTGAGACAAACCTTTTTTTTGGCCTAATGATCTTTCCTTTTCTTGCAAATTCAGTTCAGTTTTATTAACATTATATCACAAAGATGAAATGGCCCGTTTCAAATGTCCATCTACGGGGATCCCCCTGGGTATGATGTGTCATTATAAATTGGTAGAAATAATTTGTTTAGATGGGTATGTAGTACTTGCTTTGTTGATCATTCATGAGTTGATTGACTGGAAAACTAAATGAAAACGGAATTGAGGAGTCAATTAAAATCAAGTTTGGCCAGCGAGAGGTGTTAGCAGAACAGATGGGGCTACTGGTCAGTCACTGGACAGTTGTGATACTTGTAAAAAGGTGGACGCTACACTTTTGAGCTGGTCAAAGTCCCTTAACTGGGATTTTTTGGCCTAAGGCGGTCAATTTTGTGCTATTCAATTATTAAAATTTTGAAAGAAGAAGAAAAGATCGGAAAGAGGATGAATGTTGAGGAGCGATGGTTGTGTGTGGATGTGTAAGAATATAGGTACAAAAGTACTTGAGAACAATGAGAACAATGAGTGCTGTTTATTTGTTTTGTCCTTTGTTTATTTTTGTTTTGTGAAGGAGTGATGGATGGGGGTTAAGGAGATCGAGTGCTTCATAACAAAAGACCAAAAGTAATGACATTTCAAGTTTCTTCTGGAAAAAAGTTTGGGAACTTTTTTACAGTTTTACTAGAAATTTTATAAAGTTTATTAGATATGAAATGGTGGAAGGCAGACTAGGCAGTACTTTACAGACATGTTTTATCAATTTTATGGATTGTAAATAAGCATTTTTATCTATTTCCATGCCACAAATTGATATATGGCTGTTATCGACAAGGCTTTTGTCGACAAGGCTGTTGTCGACAATGCAATTTTCCTGATTGTCGACAAGCATGAACCAATTGAAGCATGAACCAACAGAGACTAGTCATTGAAAATATTAGAGATAAGCTTAACGCGGCTGTGTACTCTAGACATTGTTTCTTTCGCGAAATTGAGTTTTTTTGATATGTTTGTACTTTGTTATGTTTTTTATAAATACAAGGAATGAAAATCCAGATTTGTAATATTTAAGGATTTTATTTCACTATTCCACTCGTGTTTGAAATTTAAAAGGAAAGAAAATCTTTGTTGTACCATCAGGGTACACGCACGCAACAACGCATCGCGTTGCGTATCGCGCAATTTGGTAACGCACAAATACGCTACGCATACGCGACGCTTATCTTCATGCGTGGCGCATCTTATGGAAACACCACGGAAGCACTGATTTCACAAAAACCTAGCGGTCAAATGGCTCCGTTTTAGCTTATAAAATGTGAATTTTTTCAAGTTCTTTCCCCGATTTAAACATCAAGATATGAATAGATTTCGCCCAAACTTCTCAAGGGCCTGTGGATTTACCCGATGTTAACGTAATGTAAGGTAGAAAAACGGGAACTGCCGCATTCTTCTGTAAGCTTCGATCAAAGTGCAAAATGTGACCACTTTAAACTTCAACGGCCTGTATTTCAATGTTCATTTTCTCGGTAAAATGACGATTTAGGTACACGATAACTCAATAAATACAGCATCTATAGGTAAGCAATTATGCTCATCATAAAAAGCATGATCGATTTAAGAAACGGTTTTCTTATTTTTTTATATTTTGGTCTATTTCCGATTTTAGGTATCATTTTGTGCAAATAGGCATTTGTGAATTTTAAAACGTTCATTTTGATGCCTTATATGGTCAATATCTCAAAAAATAAGGCCAATATCAAAAAACTAAAAAAAGCGTTTTTGGAATGGTGCCTCAAGATTAAGATAAAAGCAAAACAAAAATTTTTGGAAAGAGTGTTTTTTTGTTATGATGTACCGAACAAAAATGGCCAAAATTCACTTTTTGTGATTTTCTTCATAATTGTTGTTTTTACACCAAAACTGTACTTATATTGATATTCATTGATGTCTTGCCTTCATAAAAATGTATACTTTTATATGTCTTGCGTGAATAATTACAAAGTTATGGCACTTTTACTACATGCGTATCTGAGAGTACACAGCTACCTTAAGATCACAATTATTTACCAAGTAGTAATTGAGCACAGGATAACAATGATATTGCTTTAAATTATGTTAGTTTGCCTGAGTTTCATAATTGTAAGTCATTTAAAAAAATTGAAATATTTATACCAAATACCTTTTCTCATTTTATTTTAATACTATTCGTCTTAAAAATGTTGATACTTTCTCAGAAGATCCATTACACCCTTAAAGAAATTTGCTCCAATTTTGAAGATTTCATAAAGGAAAATTGCTTATAGTGTAAAATGTAGGAAATATTGCTCAAAGTACAATAATAACGCTTCTCTCATGCGAATGCCCGCAAGTATAATAGTTGTTTGAGACTTCTTTAAAATCACTTTAAAACTAAATCAAAGCTAATTAAAATCTACACCAACAAGCACACAATGTTTTTCGCCCATTTGATTTACTTATGTACATCTACAGAAAGGCCCCTTAAGGGTATCTTTGCTTTTTGTTAAAGAACAGTGGGTTGAGTTGCCTCCCTGGATGGGACCCCATAATACAAGACTGTACATTCCCTCTGGTAATATGCATTTATTATATTGTCAGCATTATTTTCAACTGTCTATCAATTGAGCTGTGTCTGGCATAAGGGCCTCTTAAGGAAGGGTTTTGTAAACACCCTAATTAGAGGTGTTGTTGTAAGCTTATTATAAATGCATTTTAAAGAGTTTGTAATACTAATGCCATAATTGGTCAGAATGATTTTTTAAAAGCTTAAACAGAAGGTAATGTTATAACATGATTTTTGTTATCGATTTTAGGGAACAAAGGAAACATGAATGAGTGTCAGTAGGTTGGATGCTTCAGTGAGGTAGTTCTTTGTAAGGCTTATGCGGGGCTTATGTTCAGGGAAAGGCCTGGGTTGCTACAGTCAGGGTGGCCAAAAAATTTAAGCCAGAATAGCACAGAATCAAATCACAGAAAAGTAGCCAAATTTTGCTCGTAACACCAATGGGACAGGAAACTGAAAGTGCTCTCTGAATGTAAAAGAGTGAATTCCACTCTTTCAAGGAGTTGAACGAAGGACAACCCGTTTTTGAGTGGAAAACACTCTAAAATGAGAGAAAGTACATTTTCTTTAGGCAATATTCACTCTTTTGAGAGTATACCATGGTATACAGCTCTATGGAGTATACAGACTACTTTTTACAATACCTTTAGAGTGAAATTTTTCCACTCAAAAAGGGGTTGTCCTCCATTTCACTCTCTCACTCTTTTGTTCCACTCTTTCCACTCAGTGTACATTTAGAGAGTGGCAGCAGTAAATGTCAAGAAGTAGCTTAGTTTTTCTCTTAACTATTGGCTTCTTTTGAAGATTAGAAGTGGGTCAAATGTAGTGTGAAAATTGTCCAAATTAGCCCAATTGGCTATCCCGATTGGCTATCCCAATTGGCTATCAAATTTTGTGTGTGATACCACTAGGTGTCTAAAGTTTTTCTGTTTCAAAGTCACCCAATTTCAAGGGAAAAGCACCCAAATCATTGATTTTGAGCATTGTTATTGAATGTAGCAAAGAAATTAGACACCCAATTGAAGGCAAACTTGCTAGCTAGTATATTTGTAATGGTGCACATTGAAATGTAATAATCAACACTTGTTTTTCCTTTGATAACGATTCTGCTTGGATGATGGATCAAAAGCTTACACCGCTAAAAAGTAAATTTTACTACAAAAGCTTTTGTTGTGTATAAGCAGTTTTCAACAGGTTGAAAAGAATTAAATTTAAAACAAAAGTGGAATAAGAGGAATACAAAAAAAAATTATATCTAAACAAACATAATTGCTGTATCTTGACATCGGAATCAGCCCATCATTAATATTAGAAAAGCAAAGCGCCCTGATTTCTGTAAATTTGAGGCTGTTTAAAAAAGTAGAACCTGAATGTACAGGTGTGTTGTAAGATCTGACAACTCTGCAAAGGGCCAAAAAGTAAGAACCTATTGATGAATGAACATTTGTCATGATTTTGCAGTGTGTGTGTATGATAAAAAATATAAAGAAAGGATAACTCTTTATTGTGAAAGAGACAGATGAATAATTGTAGCAAATTGGTTAATAATTGTATAATTAGGGGGCTGGGTAAAATTATATAGAATCATGATTAACTATTATAAATGTCAGCCAATTGACATAAATGCCAGTCATTTATCATGTTTATGAAATATAGTCATTTAAGTGTATATTAATAGACACAAAGAATATTCTTGGAACTGTTAGTAATAGTAATGATAATGTTCTTTTTCAAACCAAACAAATTGAAAAAACTTTTCAATAAAGAGGAAATAAAGAAAATGGTATACCGGTATATAAACGAGTTTTGTGCAATCTTTGTGGAGCTGAAAGTATTTGTAACAACTAGTCAAAGGGTAGGGGACAGATTAGCAACACAAATGTCCTAATACTGGCATTTGGATCCATAACCTTCATGTTGCTGTCTTCATTAGATAGCAGGCTTAGAATGGCAATATGTCTACCACAGGTCAGTGACCTGTTATATAGACTACTTGTAGGTTGGACTTGGAGATGATTTCTTGGCATGATACCAAAATACTTGTATACCCTCGTTTAAGGGATCTGGTTATATCATGGTTATAGCTAGAGTTGGGGTTTGGGTTTAGGGTTAATATGAGGACTCCAGATGACTGGTATTATTTATTAAATACAGTTTGGAAGTTTTGTTATTGCTTATGTTATTGTTTAAGGAAGTTGATATGTTGATGTGATTGTTCTGTATCTGTGATTAAATATGGCAATGAACTATACAAGCTTTGCAATCCAGACCAGTTTCCTCTTTAAACAAAATTAATAAGCAGGAAATAAGCATACAAACAAACAAACAAAATCAAACAAGTGCAGATCTGTTTAATTTTGAAACCTCAAAATGGTAATGTGTGTAGTGGATCTGTGGATGGGTCCAAAATGTTGAGAGTCAATCTTTTGGTGAAGAAAATAGACTGATCCAAATAATTGATACCCATCACTTTCCAGTGCTTATTACCATCGGTATCAATGTTCTAATGGTCATAAAACTAATGGATGTTGGATTCATCTATACCCTTTGTTCATATGTGGTTGAATGTGAACTTTTCCACCCACTGGAACGTGATTTACCTTTTTTTAGCAATCAAAAACAAATTTGTCTGACCATTTAAGAATCAAATTGGCCCTAATTGTTGCTAAATGGGTCTCACCTAAGCTAAAGGTACACAAATATGGAAGAATTTTGTCACCAAAGAAGCTGTTGGCGAAAGCTGAGCTTTATAGCATAATATGTTACGCACATGTCACATTCAAGTACAAAATAAGGTTAAGTGCAGTTTATGTATCAAAAATACAGAAAAGGCAATTTTTTTTTTAAAAAGAGGAGAATTTCGTCTCCAAATCAGCTCATGGCAAAGATTAACTTTAAACGACCATACGCACAGCACACTTCATATTCAAGATGAGAAATAAAGCTTAATTACCAAATTTACCTAAGTACTTACCAAATATTAACCCCCTGAGCACTACCTGTCGATCTAACATTGCCTCTGATTGGTCAATTATGTGATATCTTCACTTTAATCACCAATCAGAATGGAGCTTTGCAAATAATTCAATAATTTTTTGCACGGTGAAATTATTCTAACAATGTTGCTGATTGGTCGAATTGATAATGAAAACTTCATTTTGGCCAATCGGCAGGTAGTTGTCAATGGGTTAACAGATAAAAGTAGAAGAATTTTGTCACCAAAAGTAGCCCATGGCATAGATCTAGCATAACATGCCATATGCACAGCACATGCCATATGAATACACCATACAAAGTCAAGGGCATCTTTATAATAGCACCAATTAAGGTGTGGCTATTCATGATCCAGATTTTTTTATATTGTTCGTCTACCTTGATGTTTTTATAAATGCTTAAGTCAAAGATTTCCAGAAGGTAGACATACAGAGCACCTAGCCACGCACTCGCAGGCACGCGCCTCGGATAACAGCAACCCTACAGCTCACAGATATTAAAATAGAAGTGTGGCGATAAATCCAGATTATCTTTTCGGATTTCATAATTTTGCAATTTTTGTCAGGGTGCTTGAGACAAAACAATAACAACCCTGAGCAGATTTTAATTGAGTTGCAAATTTGACATATTTCAAAGAGTCACCATTTTATAAGTAATTTATATCATTTTTGTGAGCTTTTATTGACCATTAATCCTATTTGGCTTCATCAAGGAATCATTTTTGTTTATATAAATTTTGCTGTCGGCATTAGTTGGATTAAAAGAAAGCTATACTTTTTGTCTAAACTCATAATTAAGCCATTTTTAATTGTTGGGATTTAGGCTATATAAATGACCCAAAGCAGTGGAAATATGAAAACTTTGTGGGGATAATTGGTATTCATTGAGGGTACTTCTGTTGGCATAACTTTATTTCAAACTTTGAGTGCACTTTAGTGAAATGTGTGTATAATTATTGGTTGCAGAAAAAGAATGTGCCAGAAATATACCCATTATTCACATATGACCATGATGACTTAGGTATGCTCCAGAAGTTTTCTGTGATTTGGAAAATGGACAAATTTCACGGAATCGGAGGTAGAAAACAGAAAACATGATTTCATAAATAAAATTGAAATAATTAAAAGAAGTGAATAAAATACAAAGAAAAAATTTAAAAAATGTTTGTCTGTTGTTGTTTTCAAATAAACATGCAAAAAGTGCATATAATTTGTAATATATCTTTATTAAGCTTCTTAAAATGAGCAAAAGGTAAAACGGACACAACATACAAAGTCACAAGAAAACGGAAACAACAAGGAAAGTGACATATTGACAAAACTGAATTTCCAAAGAGAATACGGAAAACTTATGGCTTTTTAAACATAGATTAGAATTGTAAGAGCCAACTGAGCCATTCAAGAGTCAGGAGCTAATTTCAGCTTTAGAGTGAAAACGGTCTGGCTCGATGTCAGTTTTAAATCAGCTTGCAATTCAAAAATAATTTGTAACTATGTATTGTCCTCATTATTTTTAAAGGAGTTAGCTGTCATTTCACAAGTTCTTTTGCCTATGACCCCCATCCCCCCAGAGCGGTGTCAAATGAAAGAGGTAAAAGTAAAGAATATAATAACATTATTTCCCCACCTGGGGTGACACTCCTCATAAGACCTGGGTCAATATTCATATTTTGAGTGATTGAGTCATAACTCAAAATGCCAAGAAGATACAACCCTCTTTAGAAGTGCTGTCAAATAAAAGAGAACAAAGTAAAGAATATAATAAAAAATAATTTCCCCACCAGGGGTAAAACACCTTATAAGACCTGGGTCAATATTCATTTTGGGTACTTTTTATACACTATTACCTCATTTTTGCTTCCACAACTAATTTCTTTGACCACAAGTTGCCACTGCCCCTGATTCTTATAAGCTTATGATTTGAAAATCATTGCTTATTGTGTAAACATGTTTTGGCATTTGTATTGAAAAATTGTCCCCTTTGTTTTAACTTTCCAAGGATTTAAACTTTCTCGAAATGTGATTTTCCCATATGAACTAATTAAGGTAACTTACGAAGTTAATTTAAGTCTACTAAGTACTTTGTATGAACTTATTAAGTTTATTCACTGAACTAATTGAACTCATATTAGTGTTCATATGTTGACTTAACAAAAACAATACAAAATCAACAATTCCATAATATTGGGTGTCAAATGTCATATGACCACAGATTTTAATATTGTGCATAAGAAGTAGGATGCAACCACATACTTATGGTAGGGTGTATCGATTATCATTGAAGTAATTAAGCAGAAAATATTATAAAATCCAGTTCATAAAGTTATAATCTCTTCCGATACTTGACCACAGACCCAAAATCTTGAATATTAAATATTCATTTTTATGTGTACATTGCATGTGTGTGATACAATTTAGCTGTCAACCAAATTCAGTTTTGAATTTCTTCTTTGCTTTAAATTACACTTGATGCAAAACAATTGATGTCAATGAAACTGCCATCAAATGTCATTTGTTCTGCAGATACATGTAGTGTTGCCCTTCGCAATAGAATTAGAAATTTTGATATAAAGGCATTAACATTTTGCCAATTTTATTTTAAAAATGAAGACTGTAACCATGAACTGGGAAGAAATTTGTATCAAGATTTTTTAGCGACAAGTTGTGACAAAATTTGCATGGATATTAAACCCCCAAAGCATGTAAACCTCATTATTTTCTAACTTTCTTTTCATTCTTGACTACTTTCTGACATATTGTGCCTTGGAACCAAAAAACCTCACACATTGATCCATTCATTGATTAGTTTGCTTACCTTCCAAAGTTAAATAGCTCATGTTTTGCTTTCCAAGTGTTTCATCTCTTATTGGCATATTGTTAACTACTAAATCAACACCTTTAACTCATGCTAGGTCATTCCCTTTTTGTTGGGCAGCACCACTTGTCACAATTTAGTGATGTTTGCTGTCAATAGAGGGGACAATAATGAGTGTTTAAAAGGTACTGGTTAAGTTTCAGTTGGATGCTAGAAGATGATGGTATAAACAGAAATATGTAGGTTGTGGCTGAGAGCTAAGATGTTGGTATATCATGAAGAGAAAAGGGGAAAAATTGGGCTAGAAAAGGTGGGGAATCAATGAAGATTGGGGACCAAGAAATTTTAGCATTAGGAGGAAAATTTGCTTTTCCAAAAGAAGTGTTTTACAAAAAAAATGTGACAATGGGGCCGTCCTGGTCTTGTGGAGTCTCTGGAGCTACGAACTATGAAGTGTTATTTTGGTATAATCACGCATGTTACTTGCAAGAGTAAGATAGACTGGTATCAAAAGTGACTAAAATGGAGGAAACAAACGTGTCAAAATTTGGAAACTATCCTGAGACATCAACATTGTAAATGGGAACAACCACCTGCACCTGCAGAATGATGCTTGTGCATACTTGAAAGAAAATGGCAAGAGGGAAGGTCCCATTAAAATGGCAATCATTTGAAAGTGACATGTACAGTGTTTTATGCTAATAATGAGCTATTTTGTCCAATATTGAACTTTGTTCACACTCCCAGTAGTTTTGCCATCAGCGTTATTTCACAAGTTTTTCTTTATTCATAAATTGCTTATTTACATGGCTGCAATCCCTACTAGTACCACCCAGTTAGCCAGGTCCATTTAAATGTTGCCAAACCCAGGATTTAGTAGCCCAACTGGGCTGCTTTCAACCATGTCATGCATAGGGACTCCCAAAAAGCGTCACTGCAAAATTACAACTTTTGGTGATTTTAACGCAAAAATCATCATGTTTCTGGCCGAATAAGTACAAAAATTGAAAACATTTGAGTTGAGTCAAGTTTTGTGTTGACTGATATTGGTTGATTTGGGTGGGGTGACTTTCCTTTATGATTTCATGTGACATTAGAGTGTATCTGCTTGTAACATTGCAGAATGTTGATGGGGGATCTATACTTTTTTGTAGGATATTCTTGTTGGGAAATTCACGATTTCGGATTCCGATTCCTTTCACCAACGGCTATTGCCGAATCTTTCCGAGTCATTTATTGGGAACAATAGAAATGCGAAAAGATGCAATCTCGACCAATCACAGCTCGGGATTTGTGTGGGCTGATACTTGGGAACTTCCAATAAAACCTGTAGCGCGTACTCGGGGAGTTCACTCTATCTCTCAACACAGACGCATCAACATGGGGTTGTAACACAGAGCAATTGCTCTGGTTGTTTTATCATTTCTGTTCTCCGGAGTTTATATTATACAGTTTTTATGTTATCTGCACCAGCATGAAGAAATAAATAATACTACCAAACCAAGTTCCTGTTTGTCAGAAATTTTATTAACACCAGTGGCTTACCATTTCAGCCACATTTACATGCTGCTCAGATTTCACAAATGCGGGCTCCAGAATAGATTTGAGGACATAAAATGTCCGGAACTTTTTGTGATCATTTCTCAGAACTAAGTTCTTGGAACTCTAATTTAAAATTAATTATGGGGTATTTGCAGGAATATTTCACCAAAAGTCTATGGAACTGCAAATGGGCTTCGATTGGTGGTCTGTAATGTAAGGTATTTCTTGGCAACACTGGTTTATTTATACCAAAACATTTCTCACCCTACTGTAAACAGGTAGAAGATGGCAAAATATGCTATTTTGTTGTCTAATGACTTTGCTTGCTTAGAAATGAGCAGGTAACAGGTAGTATAAAAACAACACTGGTCACCTTCAGAGATCACTATGGACCACAATAGCCTCATTCCAGTGGCATAGTTCAATAACCTCAATTAAACAATCATAGTGCAAAATTTGGCCTCAAGTTGCAGAGTATGAGTTTTTGTACTTAAATTTTCAAAGGTCATTCAATAAATGTACAAATGTGTTGGGGTTAAAGAACTGTGCCTTGATAGATGAGCATGTTGTGGATCTTAGTCTAAAAATGTAAGCAAATTGACTCAAGGTTTTAAGGCTGTTTTTTAAAACTTCTTTCACTTTTAGTAGAGTAAAGGTGAGATGTTTTTCAAAAATATTTTGGTCAAAAAGAGTAGTTGCTATTTGTGCTTAAGTGGTATTGTTGTTAAGTTAACCATTTGCAAAGACAAACAGAACACTTGGTACTTCATGGGGAGGATTTATGGAAATTTCAAACATATCTATGTTTATGAATTACAGTGGTGGTTTGAAATCTCTTAAGCTACCCAGTTCTTTTAGATGTTATTTATTCAACCAAATTTAAAGTTTCTTGGTCATCAATCAATGATACCTTTTCACATTTGGAACACTTACCAGAGTGAACTTGAAGTAGAAGCTTTCTGTATTATTAGGCCCATATGCAGGGTGTTTTAGGGGGGTGTAGATTTTGAAAAAGTGTACCATTTTCCCAGGGTGATTTTGTGTAAAGTGGACCTTCTTCCCAAAATTTGGACCTTTTTTGACCAAACAAGCATAAAATGCACAATTTGCAAATTGGGATTTTTTGGACTTTTGCAAATATTTTTAAGGGGGGTGGGGGGGCCTTGTGTAACATTAAGTCCTATCTTAATACCAAGCTCAGGTGCATGGATGTACTACCAGTATCACTCTCCCTGTACTCCAAGCTTCAAACATAGCCTATTTTTCACAAGGGATGGTTTTATAAACTCAAGGTCAACACCGGTGGCCTGGACGAACTGATGATTGGGCTTGGTTTCTATATATATTGTTCTATACGATAGAACACAGATAACTAGCGGTTCTGCCAGGGTGCCAGAGGGGTGCTGGAGTTTGCGATTTGAAGCTATCATCATCAAAATAATTATGTATTTAACTTCGCAATGTTGCCAAATTTGCTGAAATCTCTTGTCCTTACGAAAATAAGTGCAAAGGAAAGGAACCATGTTGCAAAAGCATCCATTTTGTCAATATTTTTGGAGTGATGACAGTGATTGAGACATTTTGGAAGCTCCAACCACCCTATTCTAAAACTGTATTAAGGGAACAAACTAAAGATCGACAACTCATAGATAAACAAAACTAGTTTCATAAAAAAGGGAGAGGGAGTTAAAAATTTTCATATATCGACTGCTCAGTGGGGCTCAGTGCCAGAAGTGGGTAAGTGCAATAGCTGCCCTGTGAACATTTGCCAATTCACACACAGTATATTGTACTCATCTACACATCTATTATTGCACTTACCCACTTCTTGCAGTGGCTTCTGACACTTTATCTCAGAGGGAGGAGAAGGGGGTCAACTGTGGGATGTACAATTTGTGGGCTTAGTTTTTCTTTTGGGTTGGTCCTTTACACTAGGGTTATTAGGCAATTGTAACAACACCCAGTTTACAGTCAATGAAACTTGTGCCTTATTAATGTACAAATTGAGCCAATTGAAGTGAACAAATTTGTGTAAAAACATGCTAAAAGCATTATTTACTCATCTGTTTAGGCAAATACTGAGACCACACCATAGGTGTTAGATGGTTAGTTTTACAATATTTTAGGTGTGAATTGTTGGAATAGTGATTATAAATAACCAAATGGAATTGGTGTTAGTTGTCACTCTTTTAGTTGGTGATTTGCTTTATTGAACTGTCAAAATATGTCATCACTAACTTAGTTAAATCTTGCAAGTTTAAAAGTATAAATATTCAACTGCTATATTAAAATGCTTCAGGCAGAATGAAAAGTGAAGTGGAAAAAACCCCCAATATTTTGCTTGAATTTAAATGTGGAATAAAACTTCCCTTTCCCGATGTCTAATACAAGGAAGGAAGCTAGGCAAAAAGAACAGAAGAATGAAAAGAGAGAAATAAAGGAAGGACGATGGAAGGAATAAGGAAAGATCAAAAGACAAAGAAAGCCAGTAAAAACTTAATTATGCTGAATGCTTTGTTTTTGATTTTGTCTGTTTGTTTTTTGTTAAGGGACTGAAAGAAAGAGAAAGAAAAACTGTTGTAAAATAAGGCTTAAACACCAAATACTCGCACTTTTCTTGTCCAATTGTCATTTTATTGAAAGCATTGATTTGATTACCCAATGTGCATTTTTAACATTGTGCATTACAACACAGAACTTGGTATTATGTTAATATTACCAGTAATAGCATGCAAAAAAGTTTAAATGAGCTGAAGCTGTGTGTTTGGCATTACAGCCAGTGTCGTATGGTGGTCGCTCCTACCCCGGGGGGCTGAAAGAAAATTCAATTTTGCCGCCCCTTCCTCAACAGCCCGAAAAGAGGTTGACCCAATTTTTTTTTTCGGTGGTTTGAAAAAGTGAAGAGCAAAAAAAGGATTATAAGCGCTAGCACCCTAAAAGAAACACATTTTGATGTATAGTACCATTTTACCCTTGGACAGAGAACTTAAAAAGCACCAGGACGCAACATTTTGCTTGCATGTTGGTAATCAAACACGACAACCAATTTATTTCACTTTGATCAGACCCTCACCCGTACCTATGAACTCAGCCGTGTTATAAAAGATATTCTCAAAATTGAGTGATTGCCCCAACCCAAAACCCTAGCGGCACAATGGCCAGAGTCGCAAAGAGAATTTAAATTAGATCGGAAATTTTGAGATGCCAGTGGGCACCGACTATCCACTTTATCGCAACGCCATGCCGCAATAAATTTTTCCATACGACAACACGTGATCAAAAACTTGCCGCAGGTGGCCATCACCCAGAGCTTAAATTCCAGGCGTTGGACCCAAAACCCTGTTTGATCATTAACACACAAAATCATGGCTGGAACATTAACAATAAATAAAGGTACTATACAAGGGTGAATACAGGTCAACTGCTCCCAGACGACGTAGCCCAAGACTCAACAGGCGTGGGACCTGAAGTTACAATGGATAAGTTGTTAATTATTAATGTTACATTTTATAATATGTGCATATATATATCATTATCAATAAATCAGAGATAAATCAAAACCCCACACAAGTTACTTGTATTTATAAGGAACTTATGTAACCCTCCCCCCCTAAAACTTGTTAGTTCACCTTGTTGTCAAATTACATGTACATGTACATGTAAGTACTTAATAATCCTCCCTAGCGCACCTGGAGGATAAACTATCGACTGGGGTGAATTATTGAAGTGAACTAGGGCATTCAAAGTGTTTGCTTGAAAACAAGGAGCCCAAAATCTGATGGGTGTACACAATCATACATATAGATGGGTCTGCCATGCTCATTACGCCTAGAGGAAGTAAAATTCCCGGAATGCACTACAATATGAGCGTTTCCTCCCAATTCTTTCTTAATAACCCCATGTGCATACTTGTTGATGTTTCTCTGACATTTCTTTCCAGCCCCTTTACTATTTCTTCATGTAAGCCAACCTAACCAAAATATCCGACCAAATTATCCTGGTATTTGGTAGCACTTCTCTTAAACCTTGTAAGTTCTATAGCAATCGCTCTCGTATTTGCCATGTTGGGGTAGACAATATATCATTGGTGCCATGGACAATCAAAGTTGTAGGAATGGCCTTCTTTTCATTTGGAACAACACTTTACCAACTAGTCCTCGCATCTGGACCCAGGTTTGCCGAACCAATTAACCTGTCCACCGCCATGCAGTTGCGTATTCTTTTGACCGGCCCGAAACACTATACTATCGCCTTATGACCCACGTGACGCATAGAGCCTGCAGAGGACAAAACAGAACAAAACGGCAAGCAGCTATTCGTGTTTTCTGTGGGTACACCACTTGATTATTAACATCTATCCCAAACTAAGAGAAAACAAAGAATTATTCAATCTGCCTCTGCTAGCGATGACCAACACACTACAAATATTACTGTATCCAAATGCTTGTTAAATTACTCGCGCATGCTCCAGCCGCTTGACCAATCACAGTCGACTCAGCGAGTTTCTGCCGATGTTTGCCGAATGACCAGCCGAACTTTTAATCTTCGTGTGTTCGCACGGGATTTTAGAAAGGTCTTTGAGGGTTGAATAATGTTTTGAATCTGACAACTTTCTACTCCCATTTAGACAAAATGGCAATCTACACGAAGTTTTTAAACCTTGAAAATCGGTGAAGAGATAAGGAAAATAATGACATTTTTCAGGGCACATGTTTTTGATCAACGGAATTTTTAGGCAAGTTGACAATTCTGAAACATTTTGATGTATAAATTTCATCGCAAGATTCACAATTTCTTGGATTTTTTCGATGAATACTTTGATTTTTTGCATCATCGGAAAACTACACAGTATAACACTGTGCTAGTTTTAACGTGTTACATTTTCGATTTTTGTGTTACATTTAGGCCAAAGTTGGACCAAATTTGAGTAATATTTCGGATTTTCCCGCTTTCTACTGCACGGAAGATCATAAGGCCGAATAAAAATAAAACATGTTTCTCGTCCCCTTCCGCTTCCTTTTTTGAGGCCGCTTCAAATTTATTTTCAGTTTTTTAAAATTCAGTCAAAACTTTTGAAGAAAAATGTCTTGGAAGTTGAGATGTTTTCTATAGCCTTGCTAACATGCAAGAAACAATTCTGGATGGTTCTGTGATCACTAGCGGGGGCGTACCTACCAGAACAATAAAATAAAAAGGGCCTCAAGCCCCTCTTCCCCCTTTTTTAAACCCGGACGAGAAACATGTTTTTATTTTTACTCGGCCAAATCATCCTCCAGACACGCTCAAGATAATATGCAAATGCATGGAGTACAATACCAATCACCTGTTTAACTGGTATTGATCAAAGTAATTCTTTGTACTCCATGCATTAGCATATCTTATGGAGCGTGTCTGGAGGATGATTTGATTCACGGCGGAAGTGCAGGGCAGCATGAGTGAACACGGGTCACTGAATTAGCATAAAGGTCACACAAAACAGCTTCCGCGCAGCGTGGTAACCTCACAGTGAAAAGTTTGACCTTACAAAGCTGTCGAGTATTTAGATACAGCATTATAGTGTGTAAGTTTGTAGTGCAACAGCCTAGCTGGTGATGACCCGAAAGGTGGCGTTGAATACTTTTTCTGCTCTGAACCTAAAGATTCCAAATATAAATTTTTACCAGTTAAACATGTATACATTTACAATGTACTTTGTATTACCAAACTCATACTCTTAGCCTGCCATCTCAGATGATGACCGTCTTTTACACCTACTTTTCTGAAATTAACATAAATTTATTTGTTAATAATTGTCATAATGTCATTAAATACAATATATCATTGACATAAGTTTGTCACTCATCATTATGTCCAAGTGGGCACTTGGAAAATCACAAGCGTTGGACCTGTAACAAATTCCTCAATCATATTAGTTAAAATTTATCATGCGCTCGTGCCTTATGTAGAGTTGAAATGCTGACGATTTCCATCGCCCCATTGTTTTGATCATACTCTCTGAAAACCCACTCATGGATGCTGCCGTGGCTGCCCGATCCTAAAACTATGTGAACTAAAGGAGGAAGGGATAGGTTTAATAACTTCACGCCTCTTTCAACATGTGCGTGAACTGGAATGATGTCAAAGGTTTTCCACTGAAATGAGTGAACAATGGACCACTGCCATTTGATTTTACTTCCAAATATTCTAACATTGCTCTTACAGGACACAAATTTCTGTGCGATGAACTTTCAATTTTGAGCTGTATTGAAGCCCCCCTCTGATCAGTTTTTGACATTCTTATCTTGACAAACATATCTGACCCTCTGATTGCAACATCATCAGCTGCTATCATACGTGTTGTATCCCCATTCGTGCTTGCACATGTAAATTCCCTACCCTTAAAAACCAAAATATGCTAATAAATAAGCAGCTTTGAACAATTTTATCTCATACTCCGATTTACATGTTGATGTCAGTTTGTCGATAATGTTTTTTAACATAGTCGGGCTAATTGGCAGTCTGCAATCTGTCCTAGGATTGGACCTTCTACACCCCTCCTTCAATTTTTTAATGAGGAAAGAAGCTGTTGGATCAGACCACCCATTAATCTTGTGCACGAATGCAATGGCCGATATACATGAATTAATAGATGATGGGGCACACTTCTCCATTGATAAAAACGATATGTAAGATACTATTTGGTCCTGACTTACTGGCCACTCTGACCCTAACTGAAAACAATTTCTAAAATCTATAAATTTTCTATATTCCTTTTATACACTATCCATGTTCCTGGAGCCAATGAAGCACGTAAGAGACGCTGAGATTCACTCACTAGAGCGTCCAAAGGAAGTCTGGCACCGGTGTGCCCACCGACTCTGCCTGCGGCGCTACTGTTCTGAAACGGCACATCTGAAACCGAGAGAGAGCGTCAGCAATATCATTAACCTTGCCCGGTATATGCCTTGCGCAAAAGGCTAAATTGAGTTTTAAACACTGGAGTACGAAAAATCTGACCAGTTTCATAATCTGAGGACACTTTGATGACTGTTTGTTAATGATCTTGACTACTGGCATATTATCTGATCTTACAATAATCCTCTTCCCAATAAGCTGCTCTCCCCATAACACTACCGACACTAATATTGGGAAAAACTCAAGCCAGGCTATAGAACGCTTTTTGATTTTTGCATTTGGCCACCTGCCCTGAAACCATTTGCCTCTAAAATATCCACCAAACCCGATCTCCCGCTTGCGTCTGTAAATAATTGTAAGTCACTTTCTATAAACCAAGCTTGTTCGGGATAATCGTTGTTCCATTGAAATGTTCCAAAAGAGCAACCACATCTCTAAATCCTCTTTGCACCAGCAGTTAACCTCAACTTGCACCATGGTTTTTAATGCCACATGTGATGTCAATTAGACGCCGTAAAAAGGCTCTACCGGGTGCAACTGCCTTGCATACAAATGACAACGAACCTATTACAGATTGCAATCTGTGTCATCTTTAGCGCATTCTGTACTTTTTTCTTAATGTCCGACAATTTACCTTCAGGTATCGAAACAATTTGCTTTATTGCATCAATCTCTAAGCCCAAATAAGTCAATTTTGAGGACGGACCTACTGATTTTTCCTTTGCTAAGGGGACGCCTAATTTTCAGCATACCTCTTCGAAAACACTTACAAGGCGTTGGCATGACGACCTGCTTGCAACGTCATTCGAACCAACCAATACGACGTCATCTGCATAATGGCTGACCTTATCTGACCCCGATTCCTTTTGACCACCCATTCAATGAATGTGGAAAATGTTTCGAAAAAGGCCGGTGAACATGAGGCGCCCATAGGCAAAGCCTTGTCCACAAAAAACTGGTTATTTAATTTCATCCCTAGCAACTGAAAATCTTCAGGATGCACAGGCAACAGCCGAAAAGCAGATTCAATATCAGCCTTAGCCATGAGGGCGCCCTTCCCGTATTTAACACCAACTGAACAGCCACATCAAAATTTGCATATTTTACTACACACACATCTGGGTCAATCCCGTCATTTATTGATTTACCTTCCGGGTACGACAAATGGTGAATTAACCTTACTTTCCCGGGTTCAGATTTGGGCACCAAGCCGATTGGAGATACCATTAAATTAGAAATGGGCAAACTTGAAAAGGGACCTGCAAGACGTTTCAATCTAACTTCTTTCATTAACTTTTCCATAGCTTTTTCTGGTTCCAAGTCTACCGACTTTAAGTTAGGAGCATCTTTCAAGTACCTCTGCCCTTTAAAGCCTAATTTAAATCCAAATTGAAAACCCTCACCCAACACTGATGCTGCTTTTCTATCGGGATATAATTTCAAATATGGCATTAAAGCTTCAAGCTTAATTGGTGAAGGATATTTGCAACATAAGCATATATCATTGTGCGATTTGCTACAACCTTTCATACTTTGACTACTTTTTTGCTTTTTTGCAATTGAAAAGCCCATGACCGAACTCTTTGCAGCCAGAGCACCTGTGGCTGTAGACGATTCTGGTCGAGCACAAGCGAACTTGTTGAAGTCAAAGCACACTTTGTCTGTGGGCATTTTTGTTTTCCTGACAATCCTCCTGACCAACCGACTCGAGATGGTCCTCTGAATCGAAATGACTGCCGAAACCCCCCTCTTTGCTTTCCTCGAACTACGAAACCCTTATTCTCTAAACTCTGGCTAGTGAAGCTTGGTGATGTAACATATAATGCCCAAAGCTCCCCATCAATAATAGCCCATGAGCGTGTAGGTTGCATTTGCTGTCGCATGCGAAAGTGTTGATCATACGATCGCCACCCAAAGCCGCCAAACCTGGATGCCGCAGTTCTAACCGTATCCATGTATTTTAGCATTTCCTGAACCCGCTAGGTGCGCTTCCAAAACACTGCGCTGTATACCAAAAACACAGACGTCCACGAGTGTATACTTGTTATGACCTTCTTTACCTTATTGCTTTTCCAAATAATCTGCCCATTTTGGTTGACTGACAGTGTCATGCCCCGTTCATCCTCAAATTGCTTGCTGGGGTCACTTATTTTTTCCAAAAGCATCGCTAAATCTACATAATCCCCATTGACAATTTTTGTTTTAATATTCTGAGGTACAGATATGCCCAACGGGCTGCACACTGATACCAGAGGGGAAAAACCTAATTGATGTTGGCTAATATCATTCATAGTCACATATGGTGATAATACAGGAGTACAAGGAATATGGTCTACTGAACCTGTGAAGACACTCGTATTATTATTTTGCCCGTGCATATTTGCACTTGGGGCAGCTTGACTTGACATGATACATGTAGTACTCGGAATATTCATGACCCCTGCACTACCGATTCCACCCGTATTGATTGAGCTTGCACCACTTACATTTCTAATATGACCGGTCCCTGAACCCAATTCCATGACATTTGAATTCATTGTATTACGATTCCCAATAGAATTCATCTGAAGCATATTAGATGCATTATTGCTCGTTGCACCAACCCCAGTACCGCTACTCATTGTATTTATGACATGATCATCCAATCTCCCATTCCCAATCATATTCAATGCATTACTATTCATGCTATTTGTGGTATTGTTTGACGACATACCCATTGAAACTGTACATGCACTATTTAAATTCATCCTGTTATTCATACTCATTGGTACTGTACATGTATTCATACTAACATCATTACTCATCACTGGCAATGGCAACGCATTATTTACATTTATCACACTACTATTATTTTCATATGTACCTTCTAACAGCCGATCGGCTACACCTCTTGGTCCAGGCATTCTCACCATTCTGTTATTCATTCCCTGGGCCTGGTTTTGGTACTGCCACTGCTGCGCATCTTGTTGTTGACCAACTACTACTGGCGGTTGACCCTCTACCACACGATGCACTGCTGGTTGTTGCACCTGTTGTACATCATCTACCTGTCCCTGTACATGTTCATGGAATTGTACATGTTCATGGCCCATTGGTCTTGGTTGCTGTACCGCTGCTGGCTGTACATGCACTTGTTCATTATTTTGTTCTTGTTGTTCAAGTTCTGCAATGACTTCTGGCGGTGGGGCCCCTAGAGCAGCTGGAGCATTAGATGCACTTCCACGACCACCACGGCCCCTTCCCGCCCTCTACCACGCCCCTCGACCACGGTTCTGAACTTGGGAACTTGAAACAGAACCACCATTCTCCCGTTGTTATTATCATTATTATCAGTCGACATCAGACGCCTGATGGCTTGCGCCTGTGATCTAGTTTGGCGATCTGCATTTCTGTCCATATTATTATCCGCCGCCCGATTTACTTGACGCAAATTAGAGCTTGGTCGTCTATTCGATTTGTTAGAATTCCGACCCATGATTGATAATTTATCAGCTTCACCTTCAGTTCAATAATCTATACCGCAAAATTGTTCTGTCGTGTACGTGTACAACAATTGCAGTTCAAAATGAGTTGACTATTGATGGTTGGATACGGAAGCAGTTAAGCTTACCGAATATCACTCAATCACTGGCGGATCCAGATCGCAAAGAAAATTATTTAGATGTTGTCATGTCCGATTTCCAATCAACAGTGAAAAATACCAACGAAACACACCCAAGCCCGCGAAAGGCGACGATACCCATTGGTCCGGTCAAGAAAACAAACACGCTGCCATAACAATTGACCTCTGACCCAGAGAACAAAACATGGGATCGATTAAAATTTTCTCAGCCAGGTTAAATTGAGTTTAACTTGTTGCACATCGTTAAACTTTATTTTCACAATTTTTTATACTTTTTCAAATTTTTTGCGCCCTTTTTTCTTTACTAATTCTTTTTGCCGTCCCTTCGTTTTGTAAAAGCCCCCTGCTTTTACCCCGGGGGCTCGCGCGCCCAAAGCCTCCCAAAATATGCGCATGATAGCCTTTCTGAAAGGTAGACCCGAATAGTTATTTTACCACAAAAACATTGTATCAGTAAAAATACCCAGTAGTTTAAATAGCACTGCTGCGGCAGGGAGCCGGACTCTCTGGTAATTGCTTCGCGGCCACCGACTTGCTGTCGCAGCTTGACCGCTCCCCCTTGTGACAAGGATTGTCGGCAATGATTATGAGTCGTCTTTGACAAAGACTAGTTTAGCATAGCACAAAATATAAAACGCTCATTTTTCCCAGAACTTTGTTCAGGCAGAATTTAAGCTAAGAAAAAGTTGTGCAATCAAGTTGTAATAGTGTCCATTACAGATTATGACAAACATATCTCCAGGCATGAATAGCAGGTGATGTGATCAGACCTATTAACCCAAAGATGTTGTGTGCAAGAGTCATGATCTTGCATAAATTAAACAGGATTAGATCACCGTTGTGATGTTCACATGGATCTGTGTCATAAGGTTATGAGGACGTAGTAATAAACCACCAAAACACCAAGTTGTAGGGTAAAGGAGGCGATCCTGCATATTAACAGTGATCGGAGTGCCCATCTCTCTTTCATTGGCGATTGGGCCAGACTCCTCCATGTAATATCGCTATAGGGGGATCGCTACACCTCCTCCACAGCGAGTCTGTTACCTTCCCAGCATTTAAGAATGCTGGTACCCATTTATACACCTGGGTGGAGAGGAGTAATCGAGATAAAGTGCCTTACTCAAGGGCACAACGCGATGGCGTCGCCGGGGCTCGAACCCGCAACCTTCAAATTAGGTCGGAGCCTGTTCCGCTCGGCCACCACGCTCCCAAGTTGTAACCATAGGAGCTACATGTATTAATACCAAGTAAACACCAAGCTTAAAGGTGGATGAACTTATCGACAGCTTCATCCACCACTTTACGGTAACGTATTCCAACTATCGGATCAAGAATGATTCCCTAACCCTAACCCAAATATTCATTCTGGATCCGATGGTTGGAAAACATCACTTACCCCACTTTACTCCATCAAATCAGACTTTGGTAAATGGTATCAGGTGAAAGCTAGTTTTTCCTCATAACTCCAGTGAATTTTGGACCCGAAGTTTCGTTTTGTAACTGGTATGAACAAAAACAAAGTTTGATCACCCCAGAAGTCATGTACTGATTCTAACTTCTATAGGTCACTGTGATACACATTTTTGCTTTGAGAATCCAAAGCGCTGGAACAATGTACCGTAAAAATTTGTTAATAAGCATATGTGCCTATTACAAGTTGCTCGGGCAAGAACAAATTTTTAGGGTCGTTTTTCACAGATATTTTAACAGATATTTGTAAATTAAAAGAAAAAAAACGAAAAAGTTTACCAAACTACGGTACCTTGAAAATTTGTTCTTGACCAAGCAACTCGTTAATAGGCACATATGCTCATTAACAAATTTTTATGGTCACTCAAATCTTGTAAAAATGATATTTGGGTGATAGGTCTCAATGTGAGGGAGCAATCATTGTGTGTTATTCAATCAGACCACTCACTTTTAAGTCTTTTCAACTTACAACTAAAATTGGTAGATAGGGCCATGGGGGGGGGGGGGGTACTTACTACTTAGTACAAATGACCATACGAGGATGTGCCGCAAATATGGGTAGCATTTTCGTCCTTTTGGTATATCAATGACCCCTTTTTCTAAGCCAATTTTGGTATATGAATAGGTCGTTTTTACAAAAAAAATTTAATTTCTGTGAAAAATGGTCAAATTTTGCCTCAATCTAGCCACAATTTTCCAAAACATTTTGGGAACATTTGTAAAAACTAAGACAATTTGGGTTAAAGTTGGCTGAAAATTTTGACTTTCGGTATATCAATGGGTCCAAATTTCTTGAAAAATTGAAATATTTATGGGTCCACTTTTTCAAATTCTCAGCAGCACACCCCTACTAAAATCAAACTTCAGTACCCCCGAGATAGGATTACCAAATACTTCTAAACAATTACACATACAGCTTACCATTGTCAATTGAAAATAGAAAATATCCTCTTTTCTACCAAAATAGTCCCCATTTCGCTATTTCATGTCTTCCTTAGCAAGTTGATAAATTATTTGTTTTCTGATGTATTTTAGTTAAAGTTTACAATGTTTTGATGTTCTTGCTCGTAACTTTGCAATCTAGCAATACAAATATGCTGAAATTCTTAAGATTTTTAAAGTTTGAAGATTGCAGCCTCGTATGAACAATATTCATGTTTCTCGTCTTCATCAACATCACCATTACACGTGTTTGCATAGATCACACCACCAAGCAGCGAAAAATACTGGAACAATCATGCCCCATCAACTGCCAATCATGACCACCCACAGTCAACGCAGTTGTTCTGTTTAATTGTTTGCATGTAATCTTTTTAAACAAATGACGCATGATGCGTAAATGAGAAACTGCGGTAGCATGGAAATTATTCAACAAAAATACAAAAAAACTTAAATGGTATTTTTTGCAGGTGGTATATTCCATTGTTTTGCGATTCATAACAGTTACAGGAGGTTAATTTTATCGCATGTTTTTGTTAATTTTGACAAGTTTAAAGACTAGCAATTAAATGGGTAGTTTGTCGAAGAGTCATAAAAGTATGAGCTGACAAAATTATGGTATTGTTATCGTAATGATGAGTGAAATGTTGTAAATATTGTATCAATATTTGGATTAAGTAAGATTTGTTGTTTTTTGACAGACTTAATGAGTTGGGATTAACATAGTGGTGTCATTTAATGAGAATGGATTAACTTATCAATGTTGGTATTTTATTCTAGTGTTGCTTGACCTAGAAAATGTGTAGAAGTTCATTTGTTATTGAAATATTGAATAATAAGAAATAATTGAATAATATTAAATAGTTGGTTTAGTGCCACATTTTTCTCAGCTGGGTTTTAGGTGTTCTGCTGCTGTTTGTGGTATTATGTATTTTGTTGTATGAACTTTATACATTCTCTGTTCTATACAATATGTACAATTTTCTATGTAAACAAATGTTCCCAGTTCCAAACTTAATTCTTTTACTTTGTGAAAAGCCACTTCCTGATTTCATATGCAGGCATGGACAAATATTTTAGGCACATTTTTAGGCAACTTTCTCTCACAAAAAGTCAGTTTTTTTTTCACAATTTTGTGTACTATTACAGGGATTGAGTTTTAAGGCATGCGAGTGTGATCACACACCATCGTACACCTTAAGGTCGGATCGTCGGCTATCGTGTCATGCACCGAATCCCCTCAAAATTTCCTTAATTGTGCCCTATCCTGTAATAAATATCTTCCCCAAATTACAGATCGGGCATCATTTAAATCATTCCGCAAAAAACGAAATGTTAATTTTCATTAACTTAGCCGTCTCATTGATATTGCGCAATCACAATAGTAACGTGTATGCATGAATAGAATAATAACATTGCGTAGCGTAGCCGTAGTTTCATTGAACATTTTTGTCAAATTTTTCTGGGAATTTTTTTTAATGCTATGAGTTGTACAGTAAGAATATATGAAATTATCAGTGCTTTCTAGTGAGCGACACAATTCACACACTCAATGTACAGCGGCTCTTGTCTTGTCATGTCACGAAGCTCAGCCCCCGCTCAGCCCCGGGAGCTCAGCTGTGAACATTCTCTATCATGCTATACTCACACACACACACCCCCACACACTGCTTGTATAAAATACGGAGCTATTTGGCTCCCAATTTCACTAGTTTACGTGCGCACAATTAACTTACCAGTCAATTTGGTAAATATCCAATACCTCAAAGTCATAAATGAAGTGGAGATATGCATGTTTCTATAACTGAACCATTATTATTTGGTTTTACATGTCTGGTAATTTCATGATTTCGCCAGACCTGTCCCATTGAACGCTGTACAAACTACAACTAAAGGAGCCCATGCAGCGCCGGGCATCGCCTAAATTTTTTTTTTCCAATTGCGATAACACGCATCATGAGAGTTCACGAAAAAAAACGGCAGCGAGCAAAATTACGGCAATCTTAAAAGACTCCCCTGAAGACTCCCTGTTTTAGCGGAAAAAAGTTTTACAGAACTTTGAGGGCGTTATCTGAATAATATTTTCCCACCTAGTGAAAGAATTAGACTTTGGTCAGAGACTTTTAAAGTAGCAGAGATTAATTGTTATAAATAGATCTTTCTTTATGAATGAAATTTGCCACATGCTACATAATATTTGGACTCTTAAATACGCGAAAGTGTTTTCTGTGAAAAAAAGCCTAAAATAGGGGAATTTCAGAATTATTGTCACAAAAATTGACTTAATGTAGCCTTTTTTTTTTAATTGAAAGTTAAACATAACAAGATTACCTAAATTCTCTCGCCAGCTTTTGTTACTTTTCAGCTTCTTTAAGTAGAAATAAATTTTTAATGACATCAATATTTTCACAGACTAGAAACACGTGCTATTACGTAATTAATGGACTTAGGCGAAAAAGCTGGCGAGAGATTTTAGATAATATTTATTTACAATTTTTCCAATAGTGAAAGTTGGAATCAGAGTTGAAGTTTTTGCTAGCAATAATTATTAGTCTTAAAATTAAGGTTAAACTAATTAATTGATATTCATTAATTGATGCAAATTAGCAGCTCAAATATTTTGTGGTTTCAAGCATTGGGATGTGTAGTTTACTCATAAAAATCAAGAGGTGTGCACCAGGAGGCAGAATATTTTTTATAATTTTTTCCTTGCCGACGTGTGGGAACCGAGTTTCCTACCTTAAATTGCCTTACCAGGTGTGATTTATAGCACACCTTGATTCCTAAACTTCTTATTGAGTGTAATTTAATAGCACACCTAACAGCCCACCTTTTCCAGAAGTGTGATTTGTAGCATGCCTGTATTGTCTGTTAGTTCCAAAGCTCTTCATATAGGGAAGCAAACTTTCTACCCCAAATGTCAGAAGTCTAGGAGAAGTGTTTGATTTCCTCTTTTCTTGTTCAGAGCATTAACTAACACATTCTAACCACAAATTTCATTCAACCCCATAGTGCTTAAATTGTCAGAACTATTTTGATTGTTACATAAAGAGGACTAGATCATGTATTGAGCCAATCATAGGTATGGTCAGAATAGTCAAGGGGAATAAGCTTAAAATTTCCAAGAGATAAGAGCTCTTTTGTGATTGGTTATAGATCTAAAACCTCTTATTTCTATTGGTTATCAAATGGCTATATCGTATATTTAACCAATCAGAAGGGTATATTGCCAATTAGGTTAACATATCTTGACAGATATGCCTCAGATAATCTACCCCTTCCCTAAATGATGACATGCCCCAGATAATCTACCCCTTCCCTAAATGATGACATGCCCCAGATAATATACCCCTTCCCTAAATGATGACATGCCCCAGATAATCTACCCCTTCCCTAAATGATGACATGCCCCAGATAATCAACCCCTTCCCTAAATGATGACATGCCCCAGATAATCTGCCCCTTCCCTAAATGATGGTCACATAAGTGGCCTAAATGGCTTCTTTGTCCCATCTCATACCCCTCATGCAGTACAGTATTAAAACAGCCACCCGTCTCTGTCTATACCATGATATAAATGTCAATAACAGGCACACAGCCCCTACCAGTCATCATCACCATCCTTCATCTCCCTGCTCCTGTTTAACATGTTTAACCAGTTGAGTTAACCCACCCTTGAAACACAGATGGTATGGTAACTTTTCATAACACATTCAATTATTTTAAAAATATTTTGCACAAAAATTGAAAATTTCACATTTTCATTAGCATATTTGAAATCTACATGAAAAATGCATGTAAATGAGTCCAAACATGCCTAGTTTTGGTTCAGTGGCTAAAAATGTAGCCTTTTGAAATTAAGTCGAAAACGGAACTACCTGCTAACACTGTATGGTTAACCTATTTAAAAGCTAGTGCATGAAGCATTAACCTTAAATTAAATGCTTGTCAGTACATCTGTTGGTGTAGGAACCTGTTTAAATGGGAGTTAAATGCGTGGTAGAGTGACCCGCCACTTGCGGGTGTCAATGAGTGCTGTGATAGATGATGGTTAACGTGTGGAACTGGTGCCGGTTGACATCTGTCTACATGTTGGGGAAAACCGGGTGGTAATTTGTTAACAAATGATGTGTGACACTTTTTTACCAAATTTTTGTTTTCATATTTGACTATTTAGCACCTTAAGAATATATTTTCGCGCATTTTCTGAATATAAAGTATGCAACATCATATCACTTTTAAACAACATTTTGTTCTAAAAGTGTTCGTTCAATGGAAGAAATATTTGGGAGTCAAATTCAAAGCCTAATAAAATGCAATTGAACTTATATTTTAAGTTATTTTGAAATGCATCACCAAAAATTTAGATTTTGTTGTCTTGTAAGAAAAAGAAAATTACTTTATTTTAAAATAGAATTGTGTTTTTAACGTTACACTTTAAAATGTAATATTTTAAAGTTTTAGGGGCCTGAGCTTTCGATCCTAGCAGGATCTTTAAAATGTAGCTACCTATTTTAGGGCTTGAATGCTAGGCTTACCATGCTTACTGAGGACTTATTCTAAATAGTCTTTGGTATATAAGATTGATTTTTCATATCTTAGATGTTAATTATAGAATATTAATACACTACTTCCCCTGTCAAGTGCCAATCTTGATGTAACTAGTCAGTGTAGCCATCGGTGGTTTTGAAGTGTTTTCTCTCCATTCATCATAAGGAAACCGATCGGTTACCAGTCTTTTCTTACAAAAGCCTTGATGAGCTTCTAAAGCTCTTGAGATTTGACCTTATTAATACATGGCTCCTTGTGTCAATTTGATTCATTCTGGATAGGTCTGATATGTACATCATATTTGGGGGTTACCATGGATACAATCTGGGTATATCAGTTTTTCTTTGTTTAATTAAGACAAAAATGACAGATTTTCCAAAATTAGTTGTAATATTTTATGGGTGAATTAGAGTTTATGCAAGTGGTGAAACTAATGTTGTGTCAATGTGTTAAATATGGTCACAGGAGGTTTAAAAGATGCATTTCTTGATCACCACATTTACTGCTCATTTACAATGTATACAAAGGAGTTAAATCGTCAGTAGTTAGCATTTGGAATTTTCCTGTTGACAAGTTACCTTCTGTAGACATTAGATAATATCTTCTGATGCTCTCAGTTTATAGCTGGTGCAGTCATAATGACTTATAGTTAATAGTTACTGCTTTCTTCAGTAGAAAACAGGTGATGTATTCAGTAATATATAGTGCCATCTTCAGTAGATAACTAGATATATTTTCAATGGCCTTCAAATGCCATCTTCAATTGATAACAGTTGCTATCTTCAGTAGATAGCTAAATGAGCAGATTACATTTGCTGTCTATAGAAAATATCAATCGCTACCTACTGAAGATAGCATAATTTGTTATCTATTTCATAGTTATCTACTAAGATTGCATTTGCTGTCTATTGAAAATATCACTTGCTATCTACTGAAGATAGCATTATTTGTTATCTATTTAATAGTTATCTACTAAGATTACATTTGCTGTCTGTTGAAAATATCACTTGCTATCTACTGAAGATAGTATAATTTGTTATCTATTTAATAGTTGTCTACTGAAGATTACATTTGCTGTCTATTGAAAATATGACTCACTATCTTTATGAAGATAGCATAATTTGTTATCTATTGAAGTTAGCACAATGGCTATATACTGAAGACTGCATTTGTTTGCTAGTGAAAATATCGCTAGCTATCTACTGAAGATAGCATGATGTTATGTATTGAAGATAGCAATGGCTATCTAATATCTAATGAAGATAGCAATCTATTGAAGAAAGCAATAAGTATCTAAATATGTATTTTATTGAGATAGTGATAGCTATCTACTGAAGATAGCATTTTATTGGAGATAGCAACTGTTTAATGTTTTTATTGAAGAGAGTAATAGCTATCTACCCAAGATTTTTTACCAAATGAAGTTATCACCTTCTATCTACTGAATTCATTTCGAATCGGGTCAAAGTATGACGAAATTTAACTGTAATTTGGGTATTTTAAAGACAAAAGCCTGTTATCTGATAATCTTTCCTTGCCCAAGTGTCATATGTTGACTTTGTACGTGTAATATATCAAATCCACCGACTTGGCAGGGACATTTGGACAGGTTTGCAAGTATCCAGAAGTGAAAAGTTCACACTTGGTTATCTAATACTGCCAATCTAAGTGCAAATGTATTAAGAGCCTCAAGGTATATAGCACTTCAGTAGCTCCACCTTTTAACAAAACCTGTCAGCCTTTTGCCTTCTAGGGAAATGTTAGGGACTGGTCACTATATATTGATGTTATGTACATTATACAGGAGTAAGTGAGGGGAGAGCTTTAAGGACTGTACTTCAGTAGCTCCACCTTTTAACACAATTTGTCAGTCTTGTGTCTTCTAGGGAAATATTAGTATGATGCTAGGGATTGGTCACTATATATCAATGTTAGTGTACATTCTACAGGAGTGAGTGAGGGGAGAGCTTCAAGGACCGCACTTCAGTCACTCCACCTTGCATCAAAACCGGTCATCTGTTTGTCTTCTAGGGAAATATTAGTATGATGTTAGTGATTGGTCACTATATATTGATGTTATGTACATTACACAGGAGTGAGGGTAGATCCTCAAGTTATGGGGTGATGGCAGGGATGTGTGTGTGTGTAGAGGGGTGTGTCAATAAAATAGTGCAAGCAGTGAAATTTTTATCACATCAAATTGTATATTGATGTTGTTCTGATAGCTGGTGACAATAAACCTTGGTGAAATGAATTTAATTCATGCCAAACCTTCTTTATATCGTTTGCAGGCAATTTCAGATATTGCGAGAGATCACACTATTTTATTACGGTTTATAGTATTGGTTGAAAAGTTTCAATTGGGCATATGTCTACAATAATGCTAATAATAATAATAATAAGGAATTTATAAAGAGCACACATATGAAGCTAAAATATGGCTCAATACCAAAGTTTCCCAAAGTGGTCAATGTTGATCTTAGAAATAGGCATTATTTATGGCCATACTTGCTTTAAGCTCAACAATGATATGTATGAAATTCAATCCTCCATATTTTGATTTGTGAATAAGAAATAAGAAAATTGAGCCATAAAATATGGACTTCATAATTTCCGTAGTTTTGTCATTGGACCATAACAATGGTCAAAGGAAATAAACGCACATGGATGTCCCAAATGACCATGCATTGTCCATCTTTCCTTGGGAAAATCAAAATCAATAACATCCCAAGATACAATGTGAAAAGTGTGCAAAAAATCAGGCTCATTTTTGAAAAAATCTGGCTCATTTTTCAATTAAAGTTTAACAATGGCAAATGAAAATAAGCATCGCTGATGTCCAAACTGACCCATGTTTTGTCCATATTATACGGGAGAAAATCGATTCTTTCTTTCCTAAAATAGAGCATGCACACATTTCCCAATCAATTTAATAATAAGAGTACACACATCTCAATCTTGTTAGTAGTGTACTAACCATATAATGTCAATTAAAAGACAATTGCTCTTGTCCAGTCCCATAGCTGTTTGCCCCACAGTCCCATACGTTAGTCGCCTTACACCCTACCCCTGCACAAATACTGGACAATGCCAGAACAGAACGTTGAACAGAAGGACGCAATTACCACTGGGGCCTGGATTACTCATGGGCTTGCGTAGGAGATACTACCCAGAGCTTACGATGGACTACAGCAACGGCACCTGCACCAATGTTTACAGACATCTGTTCCATGGCCAATTTTTAAAAGTTTTTTGCCATGGCGACCATGGTGTATTTGGTGGCAAGTATGGGGCATGGGCGTGAAGGATAATTTGTTTGCGAGCTTAGCAAATATTTGAGTTGATTTTTCATATCTGTATTTTGGTGTGGTTTGATAAGAAAATATATTATAAAAAAAATTGTATTTTATTGTTTGTAGTACATACAAGTACCAGTAGTAAGTTTATTTCAATGATAAGGGCCCTAAACATGCTGAATGAACATTGAATCTAAATTATTATTATTAAAACAATATATTGATAAGAAAAGGGGGAAGGGAACTAATTATAATAAAAAGTGAACAAAAATAAAGGTTTTAGTTTGAACTAGTTTTTGGAGTAACAAAATAATGAACTAAATTAAACGTTCATATTAAACAAAAACATTTTTATTGAAGTTACTTCCCATATAAAAGTGTGAGAACTTTGTAGTCTTCTGTGTTCACTGAAAGTTACATTAACTGAATAAAAGTCTCATTAAATGATAAAGGTTTAATTAAAAAACATTCACTATATCAAAAGTTATTATTTCTAAAATAAAATTCTTGTCAACATCTTCTAATTGGTCTTCTCCTTAGCAACATTTTGTCTTTAATTGCAAACAAATAGTTAATTTAGTATGGCCGTAATACAAGTCAACATTCATAGTGTATACCAAACTGCTAGCTTGCTATTAAATACGCATTAATTCAATTTGCTCCAGGCTGTGAATTAGAATCACACTCTTTTGTTAAACGTCTGTACCCCTGAGATTGGGGGATGGTTTAGATGGCACGTGCCCATGGTAGGAAAAGGCGGGTAACCAAACCTGGGGGGCGCTGTGTTACTTCGCTATATAGTTCCTCTCTGCCTGGTGTAAATCGCCCTCAGGACATGAGTGAATCTTCTGTGACAAGTTGAAGACGATGTGAGGTTGGGAGTTCAATATTGGTGAGTTATGTTGGGAGTGGAGTGTCAGTATGAGTTGCTAATCATCTGGTACTAAGAATTGATATTTAAGAGGTATACACATTTTTAGGGTCTTATATTATTTTACCCTAATGGTAATCCTAATTCCAACCTTAACCTTAACCCCAAACCTAACCCTAATCCTAATCCTAACCCTATCCTGAACCCTAATTCTGATTCCTAGCACTAAATCCTAACCTAATGCCAACCCTAATAATGCTAATAATGAAAGCCTCTAAAACCAAGGGTTGCCTTTAAGACAGTTTTCTGCTGAGTAAGACATTTGAAGCAAAAAAGTATTGACCATTGTCTCTTGTTGATCAAATTTTAATGAATAGTTCAGATGATAAATTTTGCCAAAGAAGTAAATAATTTCATTTTTTTTGGATAATGATAAAAGGCAAGAATGTTAGGTCATTGTTTGCACCTTATTACTGAAACAGGTAGTATTAGGGTTGTAGTTGTTGAAGGATTTAGATTTGTGTGTTCAGAATAGGACAAGTTAGGATTCAAAGAATTAGTGGGATTAGAGAAGCAGACCTTAATGTTGTTTTTTTGACAGCAGACCTTATGTTTTTGACAGCAAAGAAAGTGGGACTTTTTATGAACAGTATCAAGAAATTCAATTTATTCTTGGCAACAGCATCAACAAAAGAATGCATCCTCCAAGCCAAAAAAAAATGGCTAGATCTTTTCTAGAGAAGTTGTAATTTGTCCAAAAGGGTCATTTTTTGCAAACTCTTTTGAATTGCCATTTTGTCATGAGGCATGTGTCTGAAGTTCCTTTATTTGTGCAGTTGTCTAGACTGAAAAAGTATATTGAAAACAAAAATGTCATATGTCTACGATCTCATTCCTGATCAAAAGAGACCATATTAAACATGAGCTCTCCAAAAAATCAATTAACATGGTACGCCAGTGTAATGAAAGGCCAAGGCTAACTTTACAGAAAACCAACTTCCCATGTCCAACCTCGGAATTCATCCATCCTCCATCTCGGCTGGCCAAGTGCAGTGTTTTCTTTCCCCGGCCGGGCGTCTTTAAGAACTCATTTTGGGTAACTAACAATGATGTGTGTTGTAAAAGGAGAACTGATAATGGTTTAACTTTTGCCCGGAGGTATTCAAGTAAGACGATTTTGTTGAACAGCTTGCAAGTTGGAGGGGTGTCAGTGGAAGGTAGCAGGGGGACTTGAAATGGGCATTTGGTGTTTATTGGTCATTTGAATGTAAAGGCTTGGATGAGATTTACATAACTGTCGGTAATGTTTTTGTAAATAGTATGTGGTATTGTGACAGGCAAACAAGGAAGGAATAATAGATGGATGGAGTTGAAGTTTTGAAATGTCATTTGATAGATCATTTGTTTAACTTGTTAAATGCATCTGTTTCTGTGCATGCTTTTGAGGAAAATCAGAATGTCTGTTGAAATTGTGTGTGCTTTCCTTTTTAATTGCATTATTTTAGTTAATTTATTTTAAACTATATGCAAATCATATCTATGAAGCATTATGTTCTTGAATGGTATTGTGTGTTAATATGCAAACAAAATGCTAATACCGGTAATAAGACCATTACCTTGTCCCTTTTGTAAAAACAAACTCTCTTTTTTTGTGACAAATGCTCTTAAAAGAAGAGGCACAAGGAGTTGCCGCTTGACAGCCCCTCTGTCTAACTCTAACTCGAACCATCACTATGGACCACAATGGCCTCATCCCAATGGCATAGTCCAATAACCTCAATTAGGAATGTCCGATTTCATTGGGGATTCCATAGTGCAAAATTTAACCTCAAGTTTCAGAGTATGAGTTTTTGTACCCAAATTTTCAAAGGTCATTCAATGAATGTGCAAATGTTTTGGGGTTAAATAACTGTGCCTTGATAGATGAGCATGTTGTCGATCCTATTGCATCGACCAAAGGATTCTGAGGCCATTTCTTGTATCACTACAACACGCAGTCCGAGTCCCCAGAAGCTTGTTCTTTTATAATACTTATTATGAAATGAATAGAGCCACTAGTATAAGGTGGTCAGTAATGGAATAAAGCATGATATTAAAATGAATAGCACCTCTACAAGGTGACTTCATTTGTTATGATCCAGGACCATAAGTGCTGGTCAGCAACTATTAAAAGCAGACATGTCATCACTGTTAGGACATCACAGTTTAGATTTAGTAGCTGTATTCACAGTATTCTGCATTCTGTGGATGATATGAAGAGCTTTGTTTCAAAGCCCCTTACATCCACTTGCCCAATTTTGAGAACACATCAAAAATCATCAAAATAATCACTGATATAAGGTGTTTTTCAACAAAAGCAGTTTTTGGCGGGATGCTCATCCTACCCAAGCATCCCGCCAAAAACTGCTTTTGTTGCAAACCTCCATATATCAGTGATTTTTTTGATGATTTTTGATGTGTTCTCAAAATGGGCAAGTGGATGTAAGGGGTTTTGAAACAAAGCTCTTCATATATTGAAATAAAGAAGGGGAGCAAAGAAAATTTGGCTGATGCAGGATTCGAACTGGGGACCTCTTATATTGAAATAGTTTATAATGGCTAGTTGATCAAAAGGCTGTGAACTCTTATGTTTAGCAGATATACTTGTACAACTTTGTGATGGTGGTCTTTCCTGGTTTGGTGCATTTGCACATGAACCTGACTGAGGCATGCAAACCTGACTTGCTGTTCAGCATATCCTTTGAGCACATAGCCTCAAATCTGCCCCTTTAAATACTGCCTAAGTACAAGGGTATCATACCTTATGTATTTGATATTTTAGTACAAGTTGAGAAGCTTAACATTTCAATTCCAATAATATTTTTGCCTTTGGTTCCTCAAAGCCATGATAATACTACATAAACTTATGAATACCAAAACCAGATTTGGGTGTAATCGGTTCTAGGGCATGCTGCCGTGCTCAGAACTAGCCCTGGTAAATTGCCCATGGTGGTAGTGCTACAGGTATCAGTATTAAACCTAGTGTGCTTATACTAAGCACAACTACCGCTTAGTTATCAAAAATATGGCTAAGCGAGGGAGATCCACCCCTAAGCAAAACTATATTTGTGATTCTACAAGTGTTAGAATATGGGAAATTTTGAGCCAGTGGGGACATATTATAGTGAGAATGGAGATCAGAAATGTAAAATAAACATTTATAAAATATTGTGCTTGTTTTGAGAAGGGATATGGGCATATGTTGTAGGGTTAGTAAGTTTAAAAAGTAGCAGTTTGTAGAATACACTTTGAATTGATTTGGAGTATTATGAGTTTGCAATAAATTTTCTAGAAGTTATTACAGTTTTTAAATCTCATGCAAAATGGTAGGTGAATACTTAAGTAGCACTCTAGTGTCATATTACCCTACTTTTGAGAAAAAAATGTAATGTCATTGCGCATTTGTGTGGAATATTTGAATGTAGTACCTGATATACATTTCATGAACCAGCTCTTAAAAAGGTGTGAGCAAATGAGTGTGGAATAAATGAATGCATGAATAGAGATTGTATGTTTGGTATATTATGGGGGAAGGACATAAAAAGGACACTAGGCAACCGCAAGGATCATAGCGGGTTTTTTTTTGTGATGCAACTTTCATCGCTTATCGGCAAAGCAATTGCAGATATCTGATCGATAAATCGCTAGCATACCATAGCGTCAAAGCATAAGCAGTTGACTTGAAGACGATTTTGTTGCTACGTCACTTGCCAAGACCGATCCAGCGTTTGATCAGTAGCAATTTTTTAATTGCAGGCTGTGACAGCTAGTATGTATATGGCCTAATTAATGGGGATTTATAAGCAGGCATGTAACTATAGCCTGAATATTCCACATGAACAAGAGCCCGGTCATAGGGCAGTTTGTCCGGTTGTGGTTGGACATGCAGGTTTGTTGTTGCCTTTGCACAAAATTCGGAGTGGGTGCAGTCGTCAAAGATGAAATGCAGTCAGGTAGAATGTACATGGACAAATAGGATTTTGGTGCTTTTCCATTTTGTGTGACGTCAGCCCAACCAAGAGAATCTTAGTGCATTCCTCCCAGGTGTTTAAATTGGTACTGGCTGATGCAGGAAAAGTATACAGACTCATATTTGTGTGAATGGTATGGGAAGCCAGTTAAAAAAAAGTTAAATCCTTCCCAAGCCTTTTCGCCCATTGGGCGCCTATCTCCATTTCATAACCCTAGGCCCCGGGGTCACTCCCATTGTGGCCTGTACACCATCCGCGATAATCAACTTTGAAAAGCACCCTAAACAAGGATTTAAACGATACCCTAAACAGGGATTTTATTCCTTGCATCAAATTTCATACCCTAAATTTCATTTCCGCGTATTAGCAATTTCTATTTTGCTACCCTTTTTTCCAATTTTTGGTGGTTTTGACACCTTAAACACGATACGCGCGTGTCAATGTGAGTGACCCCCCCCCCTAGGCCACATGTCTGCAAGCAGAAAAGCTACAGCAGGGGGTTAGTCCACTGGTAGCCATGTGTTTAACTTTCCCTACTCCATTCTTTCAATGCTGAACGCCTGGCAAGAAGGCAGTAGGTACCATTTTTAAAGCCTTTGGTATGGCCCGAACCCGCGACCTCCCGATCGTGAGGCGGACGCTCTAATCAGTGGCAGTGCCAAAAGAGAAGGGGTCATGGGGAGCACTTGTCCCACAATCTTGGGCATTACCCCTTTCCTCTGGTCAAACTAAGATATTTGAAAATGTCAACTTTTTGGGCCCAAAATGCAAATTTGTATTCATATTTTTTAGATTTTCTCTCCTAAAATTTTCTTGTTCCCCCCCTTACAAAATCCTGGTGCCACCATTGTAACAGCTCAGAGCTTGCCATTGTATATTGAATTGTAAAGGTGTCTGATGGCACTTGGGACAGAGAGGTGGGGTGGGCACTATAACACAGGCATGAATCATTACGTTTACGGGCTAGTTATAACCTATCATGAAAAATCTGTGATTGTGATTTTAATCACCTTTTTTTCTCATGCAAGTCTTCACACTTCCGTTCCAGTATCAAGTGAGAATTCAAAAAATAAAAACAGTTCTTGTCCTGTAAGATTTTGTTTCAGAATTCAAAGAAACAAAAACACTTCTTGTCCATACGATGATACGAGACTTTGTCGCAGAATTTAAAAAGAAATAAGAAAAAATAGTTCTTGTCCAATGTGATATTTGAATACAAATCAGATCTAAATTTAAAGATTAAATCACTACTCAAACAAAATATATTCAATCAATTATACAATAAATACATTGTGACATTTACCATACTTGTGCAAGATGTTTTTCATAAACACTTGATTGTGAAATTGAAGAACGTCTGACAGGGTATGTGCAAACAAATGGGCATAAATTGTGTAAAGATGAACAATTTTGTTGTGAAGTTCTTGAAAACAAGAAGGGTTTTGTGATGCAATAGCTGTTCTAATAGGTTTTAGCACTCCCTGATGCATACAACTTGGAATAACAGTCCACATAGAATGGATCCCTCTTGCATCTGAAATAAGTAATGGATCCCTTGTGTATCTGAAATAAATAATTTAACCACAGGTCTTCAAATTTTTGAAGATCTATGATTTAACAAGTATGTAATGGGGCTACGCATCCTGCACAAGAACAAATAAACACAATGGGGAACGATTGCTCGCTACAAGAGGAAACTGAATATAATTAATAAGAAAGAAAGAACAGTTTACCAACCCAAAGTGTTACACTCAAACAAGACAACAAATAAACACAAATCAACCCAACTTTAAAAAGAGCAAGGGAATGTGCCGGCATGTGATTCGAACCCACAACCTTCTGATTACCAAACAGATTTAACAGTTGGGCAAGAATTTCAAGGCACTATTCGCCAGCGAAATGTTACGTGTAATCAGATTATCACCATGTCAACTGGATCACGCGGCACCACGATCGAAATGATCGCAACACAAAGTCTATGGCATGTATCACCAATTCCAAAAGGTGTGTGATCCAGTTACCAGGGAGGTATGTAACTACTTCGCTGGCAAATAAGTGTGCTAATGTACCCTGCAAATGATAAGATCAAAAAAATTTAATGAGGGTAACATGTCACATTTCGGTTAACATGTATGGAGGTTGTCCATACGGATATCTGTAGCTACAAGCAGTGGAGCTTCATTTTTATCAACACTGCTATTTTCTTCATTTCTATTTTTTCTCATTTGAATATATACAGTATACCAAATCACAATTTTATTGACTTATCTTTCACTTTAAGGGCTGGGGTATGAACGTTTGGACAGTATTTATTGTGGGACATTAGAGCACATCAGACATATCGAATTGCATTCTGAATACGAAAGAATGTCATTCTGATGTCAAATAATTTTGATTTTTTGAAATTCGCAATTTAATACACATTTTATGGCAAATCATTAAAATTGATATTTTTGATATTTAACAGTACTTGAAGTAAACTTTATAAATCTGATGATTTATACTTAAAGTGTATGTAGGTGGGAAGAAAAGCCGACGATCAATTGAAAAATTTGACCTTTTATATTGAAGATATGGATTTTTTTTCCCAAAACACCAAAAAAATAGGTCCTTTTGGGAAAAAAATCCATATCTTCAATATGAAAGGTCAAAATTTTCAATTGACCGTCGGCTTTTCCTCCCTGCTACATACACTTTAAGAATATGTCATTAGATTTATATAATTTACTTCGAGGACTGTTATATATCAAAAATGTGAAAAATAGCAAATTTTTATAATTTGTCATAAAATTTGTATTATATTGTGATTTTCAAAAAATGAAAATTATTTGATATCAGAAAGACATGCTTCGTATTCAGAATGCAATTCGATAGGTCTGAGGTGCTCTCATGTCCCACAAAAAATACTGTCGAAACGCAATAAACGCTAATTTTAGATCCCTTAAGCCAATCCTGCATTTTTAATGCTTTCGCTCAGAGTCGCTGATAGTGCCTTGGTTTTAAGGGTTGTCTGTAAAAATTTGACATCACTCATATGGACTGAATGATCAACCAGTGGATCAGGCGATAATCAGTTAACTGTTTGAGCATCCAAGCTTGCCACCCAGCCCAAATGATTAGCCATTTACCATCACCCCCTACCAAGCAAATCAGCATTCAAGCAAACATGTAAGCAGGCATGTAAGCAAGCAAGCATGCAAGCAAATATGCAAGCAAGCAGTGGCATAGCCAGGATTTTGGTGTGAGGGGGCAAAGCTAAATTTTTATCCCCATTTAGGGGGCAAGGTCAGTTTTTCATACCCATTTAGGGTGAAAACCAAATTTTTGTCCCCTTTTGTCAATTTTTTGTCCCATTTTTTGTCATTTTAAGGACATTTTATCTTTACCATCCCCATTTTGTCCCAGAAAATTTTCGGTGGGTGCACTCTGCCACCTGCTCCCTGGCTACGCCATTGCAAGCAAGCAGGCAGGCAGGCAAGCAAGCAAGCTCATATTCAATGTACTTAGTATTTATGAGAAAACTTACATGTTTGTAATGTAAATTGATTTAAATTTGTGAAATGACCAGGGGTGGATCCCCTTCTTGGAACAGCCATCTTAGAACCCATCATTTTAATGACAGACTTATGTTTATCCATCATTTTATACATTATTCTGCAATCAAATGAGACTAAACCAAGTGTCGGATTTATTAATAGGTACTTTGTAAACCAACATGTTTCTATAGATGATGATTTCCATATTGAAGAGGTGTTATCAGTACCCTAAGATTTGCATTGCCAACAGACTGTAGAATAATCTATCACAAATCACACAAATATAACCTTATTTTGACAACATTAATGACAAATTTCCTCTTTTGTGAAAAACATGCTGTTATCTTTGCATTTTTCAAAAGGTCAAGTGAAAAGTTTTTATTTGAAGTTGTGAAACTTCTGAATACACTACTGAAGTGATATAAATAATGCTGATTTCAACAAGTGGGAAAATCTTCTTGCTTTATAAAAAGGAAGGGATAGCAAGATTTGCAGTGTTTTTTTGTGGGACATGAGAGCACATCAGACAGTGATTTGCATTCTGAATGTGAGGAATGTCCTTCTGATATCAAATAATTTGGATTTTTGACATTTGTGATATAATACAAAAAGACCTAAACTTTTT
Organism: Amphiura filiformis; assembly: GCF_039555335.1. Classification (NCBI taxonomy): domain Eukaryota; kingdom Metazoa; phylum Echinodermata; class Ophiuroidea; order Amphilepidida; family Amphiuridae; genus Amphiura; species Amphiura filiformis. Next base: position 45,666,066 of record NC_092634.1, read on the forward strand.
ATTTGGGTAAAAAAATCTGTATCTTTAATACAAAAGTTCCAAATTTTCAAATGATGGTCGGCTTTTCCTAACAGCTACATACACTTTAAGTACATATCATTAGATTGATCAAGTTTACTTTGAGGACTGTTAAATATCAAAACTAAAAAAATGTCAAATGTTAATAATTTGCCATAAAATTTGTATTATAGTGCAAATTTCAAAAATTCAGAATGCAATTTATATGTCTGATGTGTTCTCATGTCCCACAGAAAACACCGTACAAACGTTGCTATCGGATCCCTTAACTTTAGTAAAAAATGTCAATGTAATTTCTTAGTTTGTGGTACAAGCACTTTCACTTTGTCTATTTCTACAATTAAAGACCAGGCTTGGTTCATATTATGCACTCTTCCATCAACTTTACTCATACTTTCTACGGAAAGAATTCAGTTTGTGCACGTGCCTAGCGACGAGCTTAAAACTTGGTAAACAGACTTGGTTTTCTACCAAACAATTTTCCCCAAGAAATTTAAATCCTGTTAATCCAACTTCTTGCAAGCTTTTCCCTTAGGCCTTGCCCCAAGATGCTTGCCTTTGTCGAGATATTTTTTACCAATTAGCCCCGCTATGGTGCTTTCTTTGCAATTATCAGGCTGTTTTTATGAACGGCATTGCGATTTTGTAGTTGACTTCACCCATTGGCGAGGTGTCATTTCTAGAGCTGGATAGAGCTTAAGCTTACCTCTAAGCGGTGTGTATTAAGGGCATTGCCGATTCAAAGTAAACTTTATTCGGGGCTGGTCCTTCAGGGCATTGCTCTCACTTGTTCATTCTGTCCTTTTTTTCCTTCTCTAATATTTCCTCTATTGAGAAATATTGTATTTGCCTATATTATAGACTTGTTTAGTAAAGCCATATTTCCTTTCCTTTCACCGTTTTCAAATAGTGAATTTGAGGAAATAGTGTTCGTGCTTATAAACAGATTGTATGTTCTCATGAATCAGCTGAAGCAGATCAAATGGGTTTTTTCTGTTGTTGTCATGAATGAGACTCATTTATGAGTATTTGATTTGGGAAGTTGAAGAAAAACAACTTTTTGAAGTGAGAAATATGTAATTTCAAAAATGTTAGGTTTATTGCACTACAGCTGTGGCTGGCAATGTTTGCAGATTGTCAAGTTGAATTAATATAAAGTTAATTTTTCCAGCAGTGAAGAAATACATAAAAACAAAAGTAATACATGCATAAATATGCCTCCTGCACAATGATTACCATAGAGATTCACTTAATCATGAACTTCAGAAGTTGCAGAGCTGAAAAACAAGGAATTGATTCAATTAAGGTCTATTGAAACAAATAAATTATGATTTGAGTAAGACTTGTGTAGAAAAACTGTAGTTCTGTAATCTGTACAGGGGTCTTGAATGACGGTCAGTGGTGAAGTCAAAAATTGTGTGCGATTGTTCAAGTTCAATCAGTACCTTAGGGTTAGGGTTGTCTAGCAAATTTGAGCATTAGGGTTAAGGTTAGGGGATGTGTTTAGAGTTAGCACCGGTGGTTTAGGGTTAGGGTTCAGAGTTTTAGGGTCACTAGGTTGGGGTTACAGTGTGCGGGTGTGGGTTAAGTTTATTGTTAGGATTTAGGGTTAGTGTTAGGCTTAGGGTTAGGTTTAAGTTTAGGGATAATATTGGGTTTTGGTTATTGGCTTTGGGTTATTGGATTAGGAGTAGGGTTATGGTTAAGTTTAGTGGTAGACTTTAGGGTTATGGTGAAGATTAAGTTAGAGTTAGTGGGCGATAAAGGTTGTTTAGTGTTAGGGTTTAAGGTTAGTATTTAGGGTTAGGCAGGGGCGTAGCCAGCTTTCTTGGTCAGGGGGGGGGGCAAAATAAAATTTCAGTTGCAACATGAAATTTTTGTTTTTATGTACATGTCTTCGAGCTTCCAAAAAAGGCTTTATTGGGACAATGTGCAAAATTTTGAATTTGACACTATTTTTGCCCGAGATGATCGAGATGAAAATTGCTTTATTGTTACAATGTGTGTGATGGAAAAGGGGCTCCTTGCCCTTTTTCTTTTCCCATTGCCCTTTGGTCAGAGGGGCACTTTTTCTTTCATTTTTTGTCAGGGGGGCAGTCTACCCCCGCTGGCTACACCACTGGGGATAGGGTTAAGTTAACTTGAGGTTAGGGGGTATTGTTAGCGCTGAGTTGGAATACTAAAATCAGTTGATTGAACTTGAATATAATCACTAAACTGGAGGTCTTGACTTATTGATTAATAAATCCAGTAATTAGCCAATTAGTTTTCCACCTCCACCCATCAATGCTACCATCCCACATTCAGATTAGTAAAAGCTGTTTTGTGCTTTATGCTGACCAATGTTTCTTTGAATCTTTTTCAAAATTCAAATCAAAGAGAGATGAACTCTTTCAAGAGTCTGTTACAGAGTTGTTTTAGAAATTAAACTTTTATTATACTGCATCAATCATCTGATCAAAAATAATCAGATCAGTGGCGGCACCAGGAATTTTTTTGGAGCGGGGGGGATTGAAGGGGCAAAATGAATGGGGGAAAATCAACAACTTTTGCTGAAAATTGCCGCAAAAAGTGGACATTTTTGTAATTTTGGGTTTTTATGGGGGGCAACAGGGGAGGGCATGAGTTCTGACTGGGGAGAATTTGCCCCGTTATGCCCCCCATCCCATGGGGCTGCCACTGAATCAGATATATTAAATGGTAATCATTAAAATAGAAAAATTAAGTAATAAATTTTCAACAGTAGAGCTGCATGAAAATTAAAATGATATTTTCCTCCTTTGTTTTGTCATCAAAAATCAATCTATGACTTTCTACACAGCAGGTGGAAAGGCCTAGTACAAAGTACTTTCACTTATTTGAAACAATGCCCTGGTCAGAGAAATAAAAATAGAAATCTGATATTTGTCATTTAAGTTCAAATACTACATCTAGAAATCTACCATAGATCATTCATGCTTAATTTACTCTATTCCGATTGAAATGTTCTCTAAGTTGTTGACTCATCTGGAGTAAAACAAAACAATTTTCCGATGTAAGCTGGACATTTTATTATTTCGAGGCATCACATCGGACATTCACCATTCATCCATCATTTGAGCCGGCGATTTCCTAATTGGGGTGATATCGATTTGTGATTGAAATTTTGTATTGTGTTTGTGAAGTGCTGCAGCTATGGTTGAATTGACTGGTCTACATTGATATGTTTGGACCATTCCGCTCCGTGCAAAATGTTGGAAAATCGGTTGTTGTCCAGCGCAGCGCTGCTCCATAAGCTAAACTCACAGGTGGTCGGTATCGCTACAGGCATTCTTACGCCCTCGGTTCGGGGTGTATTCACCCCGTAGGAGTAGCCTTGGGAGTTCTGGAAACTCAGTCTAGGGAATTAAACCCTTGATGCTTCTTTTATAGCTATTTGATTTGTCTAATACGCGTAAATCTGTATTTGATTTTGTGAAAGTGTGCAGCGATGAAGGTTTGTGGTTTTACAGTGGCGCAATCAAGGCGTGAAATTAAAGAGGGTTCTTGTGGTCGCTGATGACTTAATAGAGTGCTTTTGACTCTGTCAAATAGTCCAGGGTATTATACAATGCTATGTAGGACACACCTTCTACAAGGCGATAGTGGGGTGGTGTTTATTTAACAACACAAATCGGGATTGGGAATCACTGATCTTGGGATACTAATCACTCTTTTATTGTCTTTTCTCAAGTTTTGGGGAGTGGACGTCCGTCTTAGCTGATTGGGAATTAGCAATTTTACCTCGGGAGTTGTTTTTAGGTGGTGCTAATCTAGGATTTTGGACTTATTATGAAGAAATAATTAGCCCACAATGCTGGTAATTTCAATGAGTGACCAGTTAATATTTCTTTTCAAAGTTGGCAAACTTTTGAATGATATTTCCACATCTGCATTCTTTCTTTTGTGTATTAATAAGTACTTTTCGAGGGGTTTTACAAGGAGAGTTCTTGAAATAAAAAAATGTGTAGATTTATTAGTGTGGGGTAGAGTACTGATCAATATCAGTTTGTTGGAGATAATTTGCTAAAAACACTGAACTTTAAGGGCTGGGGTATGAGCGTTTGGACAGTATTTATTTTGGGACATTAGAGCACATCAGACATATCAATTGCATTCTGAATACTGAAGAATGTCATTCTGATATCAAATAATTTTGATTTTTGAAATTAGCAATTTAATACACATTTTATGGCAAATCATTAAAATTGATATTTTTGATATTTAACAGTACTTGAAGTAAACTTTATAAATCTGATGATTTATACTTAAAGCGTATGTAGGTGGGATGAAAATCCGACGATCAATTGAAAATTTTGACCTTTCGTATTGAAGATATGGATTTTTTTTCCCAAAACACACAAAAAAAATTAGGTCTTTTTGGGAAAAAATCCATATCTTCAATATGAAAGGTCAAAATTTTCAATTGACCGTCGGCTTTTCCTTCCTGCTACATACACTTTAAGAATATATCATTAGATTTATATAATTTACTTCGAGGACTGTTATATATCAAAAATTTGAACAATATCAAATTTTTATAATTTGTCATAAAATTTGTATTATATTGTAATTTTCAAAAATGAAAATTATTTGATATCAGAAAGACATGCTTCAGATTCAGAATGCAATTCGATAGGTCTGAGGTGTCTCATGTCCCTCAAAAAATACTGTCGAAATGCAATAAACGCTCATTCTAGATCCCTTAAAGGCACTTGCACAGATTTTGGGTTGAGGGATGAGGGTGGTCAACTGAAATTATTAGAATGTCCATATTCTGACTTAATTATGTGGCAAAGTCATTATTTAACATCATCGTTGGGCAGGAAAACCCTTCTATGTACTTGTGGCCCTAGAACATATTTGAAACAAAACTGCCAATAGGTTTTGCTTTAAACATGTTCAGGGGCCAATGACACATAGGATGTTTTCTACCAAATGAAAGTTGCAACAACATGTTTATTTTGACATAAAACATGTTAATGTTTATGAATACCTTGGATCCAATACTTTTTACCAGCTCTTACAATATGCTCATGCATGGGAAAACCTGGAATGGAACCAGACTTTTGTGATGTCAAAATTTCTACAATTTTATTTATTTTCAGCCCTTTTTCAGGTGTTTTTGAACAATTTTACAGTGCTTTTCCAGCTTTTTTGACAATTTCCAGACTTTTTCATGGATGTGTAGTCTCATGCGTGACACTACACAAACCTGTAGGTATATTATGTGAATATTGAGTTGTTAGAATCTCATACTGATGTAAGCTACAACTTTGACTGGAATTTCAAATCTTCCACAGTGGGTGTGTGGTTTTCAAATGGAACAGTCCCACCGCAATATTGACAATTAATTCCCTGCAACTTTTATTCTTATGTGCAAGTTTTGGATGAAAAACATTTTTGGAAACCGGATCTGTCTTCTGCTGCAAGTTTATGTTGCACAATCAACATAGCCTTTTAAAATCAAAATATATTGGAACATGTTTTTCTTCAATACTTCGAGTCTTTATTCAATAAGGTTCGTATAAATAACAAGTGACACTTGTATGTGCGTTGTTATTTACTCATGTGTCTGAAATTAAGTCTGAATGGTTTCTTATGAATGAGACATTTTAATGTTTTAAGTAGAGATAACATTTTATCTTAAGGCAGGTTGGAAGGGAGCAAATATTGAGACAAATAAAGCTGACACACAAGAGGAATGTTATGGGTTTTATAAAGGAGATCTCAAGGCTTGATATGGGTGTCATTTCCACCCCATGTGCATGATTTTCCTCAGGGGTGGAAAATGCACAAAACTTTTGTCCAATCTGTAAATAAATTCACAACCACATCAAAATTCAGCTTTTGCACCTTTGTAATAGTAGTGCTAGATGTGCTAACATAGACCCTGTTCACATTAGAACATTTTCTTCTTTCGACGAACCTCGAACGAAGATTAAAAATCGTTTTTTCCTAATGTGTACGCACTTTTCTTCCTTCGACGAAGATTAAAATTGCTTCGTTCAACGAAGCTAAAAAGGTTGTTTTGACGAAGGAATACTTTGTTCGATGAAGCTAATTTTGTAATGTGTACAGTCGCTTCGTTCGATGAAGGAAAGTGATCATGTGACAAATGACCTTCGCTGGCTTAAATAATAGCCGGGCATTAATAGCTTCGTTCAAGCTTCGTTAATTTTCATGAAATGTGTACAGTGCAATGTCTTCGTTCAGCGTAATGTGTACTGTACGCATGCTTAATTAGTTAATCAAGATTAACTTATCTGATCGAATGAAGAAATCTTCTAATGTGAACAGGGTCATAGCCTGCTAGTGGTTAAGCTGCAAGCTGTGTATTAAAGACAAACGCCATCATGTTGTGCCCTTGAGTATGGCAATTTATCTCGATTACTCTTCTCCACCCAGGTATTTAAATGGGTACGGGCATTCTTAAATGATGGGAAGGTAACAGACTTGCTGTGGAGGAGGTTTAGCAATCCCCCCATAGCAACATTTCATAGTGGAGTCTGGCCTAATCGCTAACAAAAGAGAGATGGGCACTCCGTCCTGTAAAATTCAGGTTCGACTCCTTTACCTTACTTTAGAAATGTATTTGAATGGGGCTTAAAGCCATAATGTTGTGATGTGCTCCACATCGACGCCCTCAATTTGAGTTGAATTTCTACTTTTTGCATGATTGTAATGACCAATAGTGTACTAAAATACCATGTGAAAGGTTTTGCCTCATTTGTTTGGCTTAAAATTAAAAAGGGGACAATGTGATCAGTGAAAACTAACATTTAAAAATAAGAATCTATTCTTTATGCAAATCACATTATGGCTTTAAGTTTTGTCAATACTACTGTTTTTCTTGTGTTTAGCCAAAGTTTGCATTTAAAAAATACCTACTTAATTACTAATCATTCACTTTTAAGCACTTTATACATCATTCTAATTTTGTTTACTAAGTTTTCTATTTAGACGGATGACGGATGTGTAAATATATTGTGCAAATTTCAAAATATATTTTAAACTAATAAATAACACTTTTTTCACTGCTTTAGTGGTATGGATTGAATATTAAATAACATTAAAAACTCGTAACCCGTCTGGGTAAATACTCAATACTGTCTCAAGAACAAGAACATATTGACAATTTACAGTTCCCACTCGGAAAGATTTTTTTATTTGTGTCCATCGCTAGTTGTTTCTAATGTTCTGACAAAACAAGCAACCGAAAGTACTTGCCCAATCTGCTGTTGGTAGGACTATCACTAAAAATCCTGCAACTTCCGTGTGCAAGTGTATTATGTGGTCCATGGAGGCTAAAGGCGGCACATTTGAAATTGAGTAAAGTTATTTATTTTTTCGGTTTTGTAGTGTCCCTGGACCTAGACCTAAATGCTAGGATCATTCATGGTTGACCTAAAAAATAAAAAATTTGAAATTCAAATTCAATGCATTTTGATACCATTAATAGAGTATGACATGAATACAAAATATCAATTTTCTTATTAAAAACACAAAACATCGTGCAAAATTCAAATTATTTTTTTTTAGGTCAACCATGAATGATCCTAGCATTTAGGTCTAGGTCCGGGGACACTACAAAACCAGGAAAAAAATAACTTTTTAATTTTTTAATTTTAATTTTTTTTTTGTGCAATTTCGGGTACCCGGATACCCGCCCGAAAAATGTGCCGGGTACCCGGGCACAAAATTACCCGAAAATCACACCCCTAATTGTGTTACATATGTTTGGTGTGCGGTTGAAAAGATCTGCAAACGAATGCGCAGACCCGAAAATACAATGATAACTGAGGACAACTAGCAATTGAAAATATTGCAAACAATGTAAAAATGCGTATTAAGATCATGTCTTGTTCTCCCAGTTGGGAGATTTAGCTTTGGAGCTTGGAGCTAAGGAAATAAAGTTTAACACAGTGCAACAAGTTAAACTCAATTTACCCTTGCTGAGAAATGGACCAATCCATGTTATTGTTTACCGGGTCAGATGTCAATCATTGTCATGCAGATAAATTTGTATTGTTTGGCTCGGCCCGGGACCCCATGGGATTTGCCGCCTTCTTGGGTTTCGGGCCTGATTAGGTGGTTTTATTCACTGTTGGTTTTGTATTTTACACGACAACAACAAAAATCTTTGGCTACCGATTCTTAGAAATCAACAGCAACTTCATAAGACATAAACAACTGACTGATTGATGATAAAAATCAAGCTTTGGGAAGCTTAAAATGTGCACGCTTACTGCATCAATAACAAGGACACGCTGATTTTTCTACCTTGTTTCTGCTTACTGCACAACAATATAATCAGGATTCAGGTTCGAATTTAATGCTGCGCTATGTATAATTGGTGGCGAGTTCGGTAGCTGGCATGCAGTGCTAAAACTTGGATGTAAAAAATATTGATACAGGTAGTAATATCAACATTTTGTGCACGTTTTGTGAGCTAGCAAGTCAGTATTCTATACAATCGTCAGGAAAATTCCGGAAAATTACGGTGACGAATCCCACTGAACAGCACAACATGCACGCAAAGCAGTCATCTTCAAGACTTCATGAAATTTGTGGTTGAGTAATTTCTGATTAGACGGAGAAATATCCGGGTGAGAATAAATTTATTTAATTTATGTATAATGCGGAGTCGAAATTGTATTTAAATGCATCTAAATAATATTTAATGGTGTTTTCTTGCACACGAAAAGTGCTCCAAAACTTTGCAATAGTCCTGTGGCTTTACGCATAATATTAATGTTTGTTTACCAAGTGTGGTTCTATGAATAATTCATGAGGTGTAATTGTTATGTAGGGGCAGGGTTTTACAATGCACATGTAGCCATTATCCAAATAAGGCAAGGCGTAATAAAAGACACGCTCATTATGACGTCAGGGTCCTTGAGAATTTGACATGGGCGAATCAATCGATATCCCGATTGGCAAACAATGACTTCCCATTGCAAATCAATGGCGAATTTTTCCGTGTCATCGTATACATTTGAGCCATAGTTTTTACCCGCTAATTTGGACAAATATTACCAAAGTTACAGCAATTGTCGAATCAGTTTGGCAGCTCGGAATTCGGGATGGCAAAATCTAAGCAAATTAAACTATCGTTTTTGATTGCGTCGGTTCATTTAAGTAGGTTTTTTTCACCATCGGATATGTTTTTAGGGTAAAGTTGACAGTCGTATTTTAATGTGGTGCCGAATTCAGTTCAAGCAGTGCCAAGAAATATTGTCAGTTTTCTTGAAATTAATGTGGTTTTCATTCAAGGGATCCCTTTTATAGTTAAAACTCAAAAAATGGTGGGATCATTTGGCTTACGAATTTACGTATTAAAAGCTGGAAAATCATAAGTAGAGAATTTACAGATGGTCAATTTTATCTTCCTACTTGTAAATAACAAAATCAATAAAAATAGAATAACAAAAGGGAAGATGTAAGACGCCCGGGTAAGACGATGATAATGTCGGTCAACGATTACGTGTTTGGGTTGGGAAATCCCTAATAATGATAATAGTTTTAAGTAGCAAAATATACGGTGTACAGATGATAATATTTAACGCCACTTGTAGCAAAATAGTTCACAAAGGCAATTTATTTTAGCCATAAAAATCTGGAAAAATCCTTGTGCAATTTCCGTCTCCCTCGTTCGTCAAAATGGGGTAAAGACAGCCCGTCACCCCCTGGCGAATTTTATGTGATTATGCGTTTGTGGTAAAATTTTAGACAATTTCTAGGTGTGATTTCACCTTTTTATGTTAATGCAAGCATATTTTAGGTGATAATTGTTAGTATAACATTAGCAGGCCAGGTTTTTGTGGTCATATAGTGTAGGTCTAATTTTAGTCACGGGTTGTAGACAAAATGTATCGAAAAACAAGGATAGCCCCGATATGTCCCTAGACGAGAATTGTTATTGAATACTTGGATTTGGATTTGGATTGGAAATTTGATTGGACTGGAATTGTAATGTTCTTTTCTTTGGATTTGGATTGAAGTTGGATTTAAAAATTGGATGTGAATTTAAAATTGAAAAAAAAAAAATAAATAAATAAATAAATAAATAAAAAATATAAAAAATAAAAAAATATATGCAATGCTCTTTTCTTAGGATTGAATTTGGATTGAAAATTGGTTTTTGTTTTTGGATTGGAAATTTGATTGGACTGGAATTGTAATGTTCTTTTCTTTGGCTTTGGATTGAAGTTGGATTTAAAATTGGATGTGGATTGAAAATTGGAAAAATAAATAAATAAATAAATAACATTGCAACGCTCTTTTCTTTGCATTGAATTTGGATTGAAATTTGGATTGGAAATTTGATTGGACTGGAATTGTAATATTCTTTTCTTTGGATTTGGATTGAATTTGGATTTAAAATTGGATTAAAAATAAATAAATAAATAAATAATTGCAATGCTCTTTTCTTTGGATTGAATTTGGATTTGGATTGAAAATTGGATGTGGATTGAAAATGGAGAAGAAAAAAAAAAATAAATAAATAAATAAATAATTGCAATGCTCTTTCCTTTGGATTGGATTTGGATTGAAAATTGGATTTGGATTGAAAAAAAATAAATAAATAAATAAATAAATAAATAAATAAATAATAATAATGAAAGACCAGGGTTTATCATGTGTGTTACGGTCTGTGTGAGGGATTTTGATCATAGTTGCATACCTTTTTTACCTTGCATCCCTTGTTAGGCTTTTATCACAGGCTCAACGGGAATGTGGACGAGCTCTTCGAGTCTTTATAGAACTTGATGGTATTAGTAATGTGAAGTTCAGAAGTTCAACGGTAGATTTTAGATCATAAAACTTGGTGAAGAAGGATCTTGGATAGTTTAATAATCTTGTGGTAAATCTCAGGTCAAATATTTGGATGGTGATTTAAGGAGGAGTAGTTATGAGTGCCGCAAATACATTGGTCATCGCTCTGTTGGCCACAACGGGGTCAATTTAAAGTAAAGTAAAATAAATTGGATGGTCATGAAACCAATATAAAGATATCTAATTAGGAAAAATCGTTAAGCAGGGCCAAAGAACTAATTAATGTAGAAAGGATTTCATGAAAAACGGGGATAAAAAATTCTTGAGGTCAAGTAAGTAAAAGCCGGATTATGTGAAAATTGGGAAAATGTGTTCCCTCATCCCTTGCATTTGTGATACAATGACAAGGATATATTGTGTCAAAGCATTTTTATTGTGGATTAAGGGTAATTAAGGCAAAGATTGCTTCAGTTTTTGGAATTAGTAATTAGTAAATGTCATATTTTGAAAGGGTTAAATTTGTATGAGAGTAGATCGCACAAATAAATTGTCATGCCTATCCACATAACACGATGGTTCATAAAAATGGTCAGGGAAAGAAATTAATACAAATTAAATATTCATCTGTCTCCTGATAACTTGTGTTGGATCACAAACAAAATCGAGGAGGTTTATTCAAGTTACACAGGGTAATTAGTATAGATGTGCTGGCAGGTTGGTTCCCATTTCTTTCTTTTTTCTTTCTTTTATTTATATTGCAGGCGATACCAATGACACTTTGATGCTGGTGGTAAGAAACAAGCCTGGCCTGTATGTACATGTACACCTGGACACCCATATAATTGCTAGTGACTACTAGACTTTGTGTGAGGCGACAGTAGACTTTGACATGCACAGCGAAGCATATTGAAAATTTTGTGTCATCTGCGAAACTGAACTTACGCATACGAGCAATACAAGGGAGAGCATGCATCTTTTACACAAATTGTACTGTCAGAAGTCTATTGAACCAAATAAGTTCTGAAGTTCGAGTCCAGCTAACGAAAAAGTTAATACTTTAGGGCTTCTCTTGGTGTATATAATAGCATCGTTTGATCAACCACAGTTGAACTTTGCATGGGAAATTTTAATTTGAGCATTCCTTCGATGTCGAGTAGTGGAAATTTCGAAGATGGGTTGTGCAGGATTTAGCCATGACCGGCGCTTTGGTAAGGCAACTCAGGAACAAAGGGTTGCATGTACATCGAGAGTGCTGAAATAGAATAAAATAAAGCAAGACATCAGGCAGAATGCTGTTAGCCACATTGGTCCAATATTTCTGACGCAAAATGGAATTAAACAACCCAATCACTGGGTTCTGTATGTGCGGTTGTGCGTAAGTGTACTGGCCAGTGCAAGGTGCCCTACTCGGATCACAAGGCCTATTTTCACTACACAACAGAATAACTCGATTTCTGCCCGAGATAGACGAAAAGATTTTTCAATTGGTAACTAAAAGTATGAAAGAAAGTTAACCATTGTGATGTTGATCATCAAAAAGATCAAATCAACATCTTCATATATGTGAAGAAAGAAGAATTAACTTAAAGAGTCGTAAATTCATCCAACTTCGCATTGGTAGTGGACAACATATACAAAAATTTTATACAATTTCGCAGAGTTGGACGAAAACTTTAGGGGACAACATGGGAAATTTCCATTGGACAAATGAATCTCATGGGACTTGGAATATCACTAATATCTGGATTTTTAAAAATTGATTACATTGTAAGTAAAATTGTACAAGAAACAATTTATACAGTGGTGAGCCCTCTGATATTATATTGATGTGCTTTATGCTACGTAATAGTATGACTACGAGGGTAGAAGTGGTTGAGTACATCACGTCAGGTGCGGTTTATATCTCAACAACACATATATTCTGTTGCACATTTGAAATCGTGCTTGTATTTGTTTGATTAAGTCTGTTAAAGGGAAGTAGGAATCAACTCCAGGTTGGCATGGGGTAGCTAGACTCTGGGGCCAAGTACTATGCCCTCATTTTTTCTAGTTTTTTGTGAGGTTGCGCAGCCGGCTAGTTATCGCGTTGATTTCTTTCAATATCCTATTGTGACGATACAATGTATCTTGTGGCATATAGAGCCAGCATAATTTAGTAGTGTTATTGTGGAGAATTATATGGATTACAGTCAATATCCAGCAAAGAAATTATAGTGCTGTTTTATGCTAATCAGCAATTAGTGGCACAGAGCCAAACTGTGATTTATATTTCAATGTGCCAACAATAAAATTCATTGAGGTTCCATTTAGTTATCAGTAGCATTATCAAACATAGGCAGATATATCACCATGTAGTTTCTGGTTTTCAAACAGACGCTCTCAAATGCGCTAGTCAACTTTTAAATATGTGCCTCATTCCATTGTGTATCATCCAGGAGCGATAGAGGAGGTTTAGGTAATGATATCCGTGCAGCAAAGTGAACAAACAAGTTTAAGGGGGAATTAACCAAGTTCCTTATAAAATAAGTCCCTTGTGTGGGGTTTTGAATTATCTTTTCTGTATTTATTTATTATGATATATGTATATGTCATAGAATGCTAACATTAAGACTTGATCCTTGTAACTTCAGGTAGACCACCTGTTGAAGAGTCTCAGGAATTCCACTTGGGAGCGTGGGATCTGTATGCACCAGTACCATAATTTATTGTTGAGTTTCCAGCCATGATTTTTGATGAATAATCCACGGGTTCGGGGTCAAACGCTCAGAATTTAGCCTCGGGTGGCGGCCACCAGAGTGCAAGTTTGGATCACATTTGGTTTTGCTAAACGAGATTTTCTGCGCTTTGGTCGTTGTTTCGCTAGAGTCTTGGGTTGGGTAATTAAGCTTTCGATTAGAGAATCTCCTATTATATATTTGGCAATTATACGGCTGAGATTTTCTGCGCCTTTGGTCGTTGTTTCGCTAGAGTCTTGGGTTGGGTAATTAAGCTCGATTAGAGAATCTCCTATTATATATTTGGCAATTATACGGCTGAGAATTTGTTTGTTTGTTTGTTTGTTTATTTGTTGTAGGTACTGGTGCGGGTCTTAAACAAAAGTCAATAAATGGTTGTCGTGTCTGATTGCCAACATGCATGCAAATTTTATGCGTCCGAGTGTTTTCAATTTCTCTGTCTTGGGGTAATAAAGTTTAACACAGTGCAACAAGTTAAACTCAATTTACCCTTGCTGAGAAATGGACCAATCCATGTTATTGTTTACCGGGTCAGATGTCAATCATTGTCATGCAGATAAATTTGTATTGTTTGGCTCGACCCGGGAACCAATGGGATTTGCCAGCAGGGTTTCAAGCGTGATTAGGTGGTTTTATTCACTGTTGGTTTTGTATTGGACACGACAACAACAAAAAATCTTCCCACCCACCGCCCTGTGTGGACATGTGAGAAGGAAGTAAAATATAATTATGTGTGACAGTAATGAGATAATGACCTGTATAAATACAGATATATTTTATCTACTACATGGTAGTGTGTTAAATAATAGCTAATTAAAGCATTTAACTGTCTGTAAGTTTAAAAGAAAAATCAAGAATTATGCTCCCTGTAGATAAGGAGGGAGGAATAAAGAGTTGACGCCGATCATTAAAATTACATGTGACTTGCAATTAATTTCCCTTTCTCAGATCTTCATATTTACAATGTACACTGTTTAATTAGATCATGTGTTCAATATGTTGCTACATAAAATTTATATAATTGTTTTGTATCAAACTTTTTAGAATGATAGTTCAAGAGGGAAAGTAAGTCGTCAAAACTATATATATGTACAGGAATTGACAATCGTATTGTTACATGCAGGCACAGGTCCGGTGTCATCAAAAACAGTAAAGTAGTCTTTTATAAGGTCAAAGACTTCACACAGTAAGCAAAAGAAAATAATGCTGGGTTTTGAATTATCTTTTCTGTATTTATTTATTATGATATATGTATATGTCATAGAATGCTAACATTAAGACTTGATCCTTGTAACTTCAGGTAGACCACCTGTTGAAGAGTCTCAGGAATTCCACTTGGGAGCGTGGGATCTGTATGCACCAGTACCATAATTTATTGTTGAGTTTCCAGCCATGATTTTTGATGAATAATCCACGGGTTCGGGGTCAAACGCTCAGAATTTAGCCTCGGGTGGCGGCCACCAGAGTGCAAGTTTGGATCACATTTGGTTTTGCTAAAACGAGATTTTCTGCGCCTTTGGTCGTTGTTTCGCTAGAGTCTTGGGTTGGGTAATTAAGCTCGATTAGAGAATCTCCTATTATATATTTGGCAATTATACGGCTGAGATTTTCTGCGCCTTTGGTCGTTGTTTCGCTAGAGTCTTGGGTTGGGTAATTAAGCTCGATTAGAGAATCTCCTATTATATATTTGGCAATTATACGGCTGAGAATTTGTTTGTTTGTTTGTTTGTTTATTTGTTGTAGGTACTGGTGCGGGTCTTAAACAAAAGTCAATAAATGGTTGTCGTGTCTGATTGCCAACATGCATGCAAATTTTGCGTCCGAGTGTTTTCAATTTCTCTGTCTTGGGGTAATAAGGAAATAAGCGGTAGTCCTCACTAGCAAGTCTATGTGATTAGGGGTGTATATGTGTGGGGTATGTATGTATGTATACATGTAAAATGACAAAATACATCTTTTAAAAGTACTCTCCACCTTTGTATAGATTAGGTTTTTGAACATTAGTTATAAAGTTTTGCCGACAGAAAAGATTCTACTCAGAGAATATATCTAACACTTCCCATAATGCATTTCTCATATTTCAATTTTCTGTACTGATTTGATATCTAGTCCAAATTGGGTCGATAGTGAAGAAATGAACAGAGCACATCCAGTTCTTACAAAATAATGTTTATTTCTTGACTATCAACCATAGCCAGTCTATTCTTAACAAAAACATGCTGGAACCTGTAGAGATTGTCATTTGATGTAATGAGGTGATGTATCATGTTGCAAAGGATTCTGGGAAGGGTAAGGTATCATTCTACCTACCTCTTTGAAATTTAAAACATTAAAACCATGAGAAAAATATATCTGTACAGGCCTGAGAATTTTCAGGTTTAAACCTGAATTCAGGCTTTTTTATTGTCCAAATTTCTGCACTTTCTTCTAATTTCAGCCCGTTTTTTGACTTTTTAGCCCAATTTCACTACTTTTTCAGGGTTTTTTTTAAACACTTACACAGGTTTTTTCATGGATGATCATTCTCATGCCTGCATCTACCAGACATTGAGTTCAATAACCCATTTTCTTGTTCACTAGACACCACAATTTTTCTCAAAACAAAACTCCTCTTTGTGACTCCCCCACCCAATGAACCAGGCCACGCTTGCTTGATTTAATTGATTGAATCGTTGACTTACTTCATGATTGCAATCAATCTGTGCGCTAATCACACATGTTTGCACCTCTAATCCACATTGTATGTCAAGATTCTCAGATATGACCGACTTATCACTTTTTTTTTTACTAATTCAATTTTTTAATAGCTTTGAAAATCTGTTTATGGTTATTTGCGTTCCATTAACTGGTAAATAACATGGGACAAATCCAGTGACTTATGGGATCAGATAAAGCAATATTTTTCTTTGATTGACTTAATCTGTGAAATGGGTCAGTGTTTTCCCTAACAAGCTGCACAATTGTGGGACGGGCATCTTGTATGCCTAAGGGAGGGGGTGTATTTGATTCTTTTTATTTGATTATTATTTGTTGAAGAGGGTATAGGGCAGTAGATTGTAGGGCTGTGTTACTGAAATGTGGGTCAGTTTCTTGTTGCAGGTGGGGGAGGGATAGGCATAACATGCACATATTTGGGGGGGGGGGGCTTTGGGGGCACTAGCCCTCCCGGGGTAAAAGCAGTGGGTGGCGAAAATGAAGGGGCGGCTGAAGACGAAGGGGCGGCAAAAACAGGGGCAGCAAAAACGATGGGGGCAGCAAAAAGAATTAGTGAAGAAAAAAGGGCGGAAAAATTTGAAAAAGTATAATTTTTTTTGAAAAAATGGTACTATACATTAAAATGTGTTGCTTTTAGGTTTCATCCCTCAAGTTAACACTTTACAAACATTATTATTCAATCTACGGATTATGAGAGCAACCCTTGTATAAAGGAGGCTTCTTGTGAAGTAAAACTACCTCACCCGTTCAAATTTTACATACCCATTATTGTATAAGGAGTGGCACCCCTCTGCCATGTAGAACAATCACAGCGGGTACTTGTTTTTAACCAAATCATGATGTATGATCTTGAGTCAATCTGATTTGCTAATCTGAATTAGATCAGGTTTAGGGGCAATTAGATCAGGTTTAAGGGCAATTAATCAGTGGAACTTTTTTAATCCGCAGGTTAATCTTGTTAGGAGATCTTGTTAGGGCCATCAGGTGTTCCGCCCTATACAAGATGTAATACAAGTACATACCAAGATAGCCATCTCCATGTACAGGTGCTGGGAGACGGGGCACACTGCTATAAGCTTATAGCTCTGTTTCAGCCTAAATTATTCATTGTGGTGGAAATTTTCCTCTTTTTTTCATAATTTCTTATTAAAAAATAGAACAAAGGTACTAATTGTTGTGAGTAAATGTGTTGGTGGAGTATAATTTATTTAATTTTAATCCTTTTCTGCAGATGTCACAGGCACAAATCGAGTTTGCAAATAGTGCCAAGTTTTCAGATTTGTTGACTACTGATAATTTGAGATGAAAGTGCATTCACAACCAGTTTAAAATTCATTATAATAATAATAATGTACACTTAATAAAGCGCCGGTATCCGTCGAGAGACGCTCATGTCGCTTTGCAAAAAACAACCCATGTACAATGATACAAACATATTATAACAATTAACACCAAAACAGTTCATCAGTGTTGTATAGTTCATGATATGCAAAGAGTCAATTAAAAGCATTTTGGAACAAATGTGTTTTCAAATTTGTTTTTCAAATTTGTTTTTGTTTTTATAGTTGTTAGATTTTTAAATTTCAAACAAAACATTTAGAGAAATGTCATTATTTTACAATTGTAAGGTTTAGTATTCTTAAATAATGTGTGGTCCGATTTTTCATGTTCTGTTTTCATATCCATTTTTCGTTTCCATTTGAACCATTTATAAAATAAATTTAACACACAGAAAAGGCAGTGGCATAAATTTTTTTATGATATCGGGAGGACTGAGGTTGGTTAAAATGTAAAATCTGTGAAGTGGAGTGAATGTATTGTCTTTCTTGGAAGTTTTTAAACAAAATTTGTCATTTCCAAGCAAAAATTGTCAAATATAATTTCATAGAACATTAAACATAGACAAATGTGCAATTGGCAAAATTTGTATGCTAAAATGGTCAAGCATGAAAGAAAAATTCTTGTGTCATCTGAGTTTTTTTTCTAGTAACAGGTAAATATGTGGGTCAGGTAGAACGGTATCAACATTTGAACTCCATTTTACCCCTACGTTGCTTTTCAGTCACAGAATTGAGTTAACTTAACATATGGGCTTAATGTAGCTTTGTAAGCAGTCTATTGTGTCATTCTTGAGTAATTCACACTTTTCTTTGTCAACAATACAAACTTCATTAAGGAAGTAACAGCAAAACCTTTTATTACTGTCAGAAAAACTTCAATTGTAAGTAATAAAACTCCTTTTTTTGTCAGTAATGTAAACTTTTTGTAATAGAGTAGGGTTAAATCTGGGTAGTCATTGATGTCGGGCAGAAAGCCAATTGTGATGTTTCTTCTTATGGTAATGAGTATTTAACTGGTCATTAGAAATTGCTGCAACATTTGTGGTCAAATTGTATGGGATGACAGGATTGATTACTGGGGCATTTGATGATTGATGATGTGTACAACAGTTGGTAAATGTACTAGTTATTAAGCGCTGGTATCAAAAGTTCCAAAAGGTACCAAAAGGCAGGAGGGCCTTTTACAGTAGTGGATGAAGTCAGTGTTGCCAGATTACAAAAACTTGTACTCAAGCTGGAATTATCATAATGATTGCATTTCCAATTTATGCAGAGTATGGGGTCAAAATTAAGTAATAATTGGAGCCATGGTAACTAATATCAGTTAAATAAAAGCTCAGTTGGTAAAGACTCTAGTATTTTACCACCTATTATGCTTGATGTGTTGATGGGCTTTGATGGATATTTGTGACATGATCTGATCCATGGGGGCCAAAGGCGGCAAATTTGAAACTGAGATAAAAGGTAAAATATGGAGTAAAAAACAATAAAATACATAAGAAAATATACATCAAAAAACTTCATAACTTTTCTTAAAAGAGCAAAGTATGCTAGACCTTTGGTGTTTTCAGTAAATGATAGCCTATTGTATATATAATGTAATAATTACAGTAACTCAATTTTCAAAAATACCTCCTTTGGCCCCCATAGACCAGATCGTGTCACATTTTTGATTTAGGCTGATGAGGGTACTGCTGCTCCTATAATAAGGGTACATCCATATAGGATTGTAATGGGAGGGGTCACCATGATTATGGAAATAATGTGAAGTGTAGTGGTATGAAGCAATTGTGCAATAGGCCTCTATAAAAGTATCTTGGTCAGGGGTGAAGTGATTTGAAAAACACCAACAAATTTTTACATGTTGGCATTTTGGATCTAATTTGAAGTGTGCCAGTGGTGTTAATGGTATCAACTACCAAACTTTATTCTTGTGGATATGGCAATCCAACTTCCTTGAAAGCGAATCATTTTAACACTTGATTGCTGGAGATAAGATGTTAACACGATGCCGTTACTGCAACATCTGTCGCACCTTCGTCGAGAGAATCTTGCCGGTAACCGCACACCGGGCGGAGTTTGCTATGCCTTGGACAAGGACCCCGCATTAAGTGGATTCTTAGCTAAGGACCGTTAAAAAAATAAACTCCCACAATTAAGAATTAAGTCGCAGAACTCCACTCAAAGCGACTCGCTATGAATCCAGTGTAACATGAGTGCGGATTACAATTGTGTTAGAGCTTGTTAAAAAACAGTTGGTTTCATAAAGTTACTGCAAAAGTGAATGTCATATTTTTGAAGAGTGTTTGCGCATTTAACACACAATGAGGAGTGAGTTTATTATTAATAACCGGAGTATTGAGTGGGCATGTAAGCGATATGTGTGGTTTTCAAATAAATGTGGTATTATGATTTAGGTTGGGTTCAGGGTGAAACGAATGAATGAATGAATGAATGAAAATGGACATTGAAAGGACACTTGGTTAAGTTGAATTAGGTTTTGAGCAAACATATTAGTGCTTTGTGTGCAAATAGGTCGCACACAGTGGATAAAATTCATTTTCCAAAGATGCATAAATCTGTCTTGAAGTCACTTAACCAATACTAGGCATGTTTGTACTCATTCGAATGCATTTTACATGCAGATTTCAAATATGTTAATAAAAGTGAGAATTTCTGATTTTTTTCTTAATTTTATGAAAAATTGCTGCAATAATTTGTTCAGAATTTGACATGTGTGCTGTCTGCTGAGGGTTAATTTCTGTGTATCAATGGTGTTTATTCATGCTCAGTGTACAGATGTCGTAGAATGGATTGAGTTCCCTTCAGATGGAGATCGCGGAGTGAAAAAACGCTTCAGGGAAACGTTTTAGGGCATCGCATTTAGATTCTCATTTTCTCCGCATTTTCGTTTCATAACAATTGAAATATGATGAGTGTGCTTGAAAGAAATGTGCAAGTTTCTCCAGGCTAATGTATACTACTGCTGTGTTATTGTGAAAAGTCAAAACATTTTAACTTATGTAATGATGATATAATTTGAATTTCATGTAAGCTGTCTTGAAAAGAACATTGTGTCATGTTGGTAGTAATAGAACAGATTGGGACTTAAACAAAGTGAATTAATGAATGCAGATTGTACTGGCATTATTGTGTGGTATGTGGGCGCATATAATGTGGTTGATGGTGTGTGTTGGTAAATGCTTGCAGCCAAGGATGTTGACCAGAATAGACTTTACATAACAGTGGACACACACCAACCAGGGATGTCCTCGGTTCCTTTCACTGGCTTTAATATTGCTAACAATGTAAAAATGCATATGTGAGACCATTTAAGACTTATGCGGTACAGGGTCAGGTTTAGAGTCGATTGAGTTTTAAAACTTCAAGCTAGTCCACGGTTTGGCGCAAAGTTTCAGGAGGACAAAGTCCTTGTTTTAAAAGATCTAATTTGAAGGTCCTCAGGTTGGAAAATCCTGGGTTTGGAAGCCCTAGGTCCTCATTTGCCAATCTATACACGTAGGAATGAGTGTACATATAGTTTGATCAGCTCAGTTTGATCGTCAAAAGTATCACAAATTATTAATTCAATATACTTTGTCTACTTTATTTAACATTAAACATGCACAGTGTAGACCAGACAGGTCAACTAGATATCTATCTTAATATGGGTCTACTGTTTGGTGTAGTGGTAAAAATCATGCGTGGGTGTGTGTTTGTTGTGGTTTGTGTGCACACCCATACATATGAGTTTTTTTTAGCAACATTGTTTCTGAATTGGAAGACAGATGGTCAGACAGTGAGTTTCATCCATTTAGCTGGCCTGGCTTAGAGGCCTCTCACAAATTTTGATAGTAAACATGTAGTGTGCAGGTACACTAGCACAGTTTATTTACTATTTTGACACAGCCCTTTAGTATTTTTATATAACAGCATATTAGCAATGTTAAGGGATCTAAAATTAGCGTTTATTATGCGTTTCGACAGTATTTTTTGTGGGACATGAGAGCACCTCAGACCTATCGAATTGCATTCTGAATACTGAAGCATGTCTTTCTGATATCAAATAATTTTCATTTTTGAAAATCACAATATAATACAAATTTTATGACAAATTATAAAAATTTGATATTTTTCACATTTTGATATATAACAGTCCTCGAAGTAAATTATATAAATCTAATGACATATTCTTAAAGTGTATGTAGCAGGGAGGAAAAGCCGACGGTCAATTGAAAATTTTGACCTTTCATATTGAAGATATGGATTTTTTTTCCAAAAGGACCTAATTTTTTTGGTGTTTTGGGAAAAAATCCATATCTTCAATACGAAAGGTCAAAATTTTCAATTGATCATCGGCTTTTCTTCCCACCTACATACACTTTAAGTATAAATCATCAGATTTATAAAGTTTACTTCAAGTACTGTTAAATATCAAAAATATCAATTTTTAATGATTTGCCATAAAATGTGTATTACATTGCGCATTAAAAAAATCAAAATTATTTGACATCAGAATGACATTCTTCGTATTCAGAATGCAATTCGATATGTCTGATGTGCTCTAATGTCCCACAATAAATACTGTCCAAACGTTCATACCCCAGCCCTTAACAACATTAACAATATCCACCGTGCAATTACAACTTAAAAACAAGCACATGGCCTTTTAGTAGATTTTACACTACTTCTGCACACATACCATAGGCAATGAATAGCGTTGAACAATGAAAAGAAAGCGATCAACAAAACTTTGCAAGTCGGTGATTTAAAAAGACTTATAAAGTAGTTTACCCTCTTAATGTGTCTTCTTGTGTAGTATATAAATGACAATACATGAAAACAATAAAAAACAGCTTCAGCGGCAATAAACTGTTTGACTCAAGTAGCATTATTAACAAGCCCTTAGCTAACTTTCTTAAAGATAAACCAAGCATACTCCTTAAGAAGTGCTTTTGTTGTGAAAACTCTCCCGCATCGATACTCAAAACCTTCTCAGATGGAAAATATTTTGGCACTTAACACATCCAGAAGCATGATAAGAACAAGCACTTAAGTGGGTCCTTGGCGTTAACTAGCATTTGGTGGATGAATTAACTTTTTGGCGATATGGCGATGTGCCGCCTGGCTGCTAGCTGGCTGGAACGTCATGCTTCCCGTGCGGGCCAAGAATTGCTGGCTCATTAACAAGACTGTAGATGACAATAGGAACCTTGGTTTATGTTTCAAGGCAGGGGTGTAAGATGGTGGTGAGCACAATACCAGGGTGTATGTGGTGTCTTCTACCAGAGGGCATGGATGTTCTTTTCACACACAAGTGATAATGGGTTGAGAGTAATGAAGAAGGGTGGTTTTAGAGTTGAGAGTTTGGATATGGGGAGTTGGGTTGTGCCTTCATTTCTTTATACAAAGAATTTAGAGTTGGGATTGGGATTAGAGTTAGGGATAGGGTTAGCTTGGGTTTTCTTACACAAAATATTACATTAAGGATCGACTGGGAGTTGAATGAGAAATAAATGAGTAGAGTCTACATTGTTTTGAAAATTCCTTTTATCTTTATTTACTCAGATTTATCAAAAAAAATTTTTTAAATCACAATGTGATATAATTATGTATACAACCAACAATTGAATATGCCCAACTTTAGACTGATTTTACTTGATCACACCACATATGTAAAAAAACCAACCAGATTCATAATGATATTGAGAGAATAAAATTCAGCAGAAAACACATGAAGAGTTCAGGTTCAAAACACAACATACACCATTTTCAAAACTTTTTGAGATCAGGCCACCAACCTGTGCCCTAATGCTGGTTTTAAATTGACACCCTACTTAAAAAATTCCCAACTTAAATTTGTGAAAATATGAACAAAAAGTAGCAAATATTTTCATATTATATTTTGTAATATTGACAGGTTATATTTGGCAATATCTCAAATTGAGAAAATAAACATCTCAAAAAAAGTAACTAACCCCCTTAAATAATGACCATTATTCAAAAACAGGTAATTGTATTACAAATCTGAAAAATGCGTTGGAAGCAGAATTTACTTCTGCACATTTTGACACCTCATTTGTAGCAATTGACTAAATATTGACGTCAGAGCGTACATTTAAATCAATGTAACCCAAGATTTGAAAGTTCCAGTAAATTCTATTCATTTGTATTCAGTATAATGGAAGGAAATCTGTGTTATGATATCTGTGTATGTAAGTGCAACTTTCAAGTCTAGACCTCACTACATTAAATTGACCGGTGTTTTATTGTTTTCTGGGCTATCGTATCAAATGAGGTGTCAAAATGCGCAGAAATAAATTCTGCTTCCAACGCATTTTACAGATTTGTAATACAATAGCCCTTTTTGAATAATAGCCCCTTTTTGAATAATGGCCATTATTTAAGGGGCTTTTTTTGAGATGTTTAGATAGGTTTTTGCATCTAAACTCTTCACTTGCTCTAAACATAACTCACCAACTTATTACTCATTGTAGTTTCTTCATTGGTACAAAAAAGTTGAGGGTTTTTGTATACAACGAAGTATGCTCAATGGCATGTATTCATGGCGGTAGTATCGGTTGCTTCATGATCATCTGTGCACTTGATTTTAAGTAGGGGGTGGGGGCAATTGTGTCTGGTTGTTTATGGTCGCATTTACAATGAAATTAAATTTGTAAGGATTCATTGTGGATGGAAAAACTTGTAAGAAAATAAATTGAGCTGAAATTTATTGCTGAATTTGCATTGCATACAAGTACAAGTAGTAGCATAACACTGACTATTTTGAACAGAAAGTTAAGTAAAATGTTAAGTTAACATTCCTCATTTTTAAAAAGACATTTTGAAATCTCGATACTTACTAATTGGAGCCAAGATATACCAGGAACCAGCCAAGATTTCACCAAGATGGCTGTGGGTCCTCTTACACTCGTCTTTGTTGCCGGGAGCGATAACAGCTGTTAAGCTGCATTTGGCAAACAATTACTGACAAATTTTGAAGAAATTAAAACTCCATTTAACTGTAAGGAGGAAAGCTGTTCTTGCATGCATGGATGTAAATAAGCTTATAGGTGATTAGTAGGGATATGGAAACTTAAGATGGAAGGAGAGGATTACAAGGGTTGGTTGGTGGTTAAGGGTGGTTGGGTGAAGGGCAATTATAAAGGGTATTCTGCTAGTTCAAAGGGATGAAGGGTAGTTGAAGGGGGGTTGAAGTGGATGAAGGGTGGTTGGGTGAAGGGCAACTATAAAGGGTGTTCATAGTTCAAGGTGATGAAGGGAAGGGGGTGGTGAGGGTTAGAGTATGATGGGGTGGGTGTCTGGTTGAGGGTGGGTTTGGAATAGGAGAGGATTGATAGCTTATGGGTGATTTAATATGGAAACTGAAAGTGAAGGAGATGATTCTAAGGGTTTGGTCAGGTGGTTTAAAGTAGCTGGGTGAGGAGAACAGAGAAGATGCTTGGGGGCATTTGGTGTGTGTGATAACCATGCTAATGGGAGGATGTTGAGGAAAAGAGTAAAAAGATGGCTGGCTGGATGAGGTTTAAATTTAAATGTGGGTAAGTAAGGAAAAAACTTTAAAAAATAGGCTAAAATGGAGAAGATCATGTGAACAGCCCACTGCAGCCAATTTTAACCTCTGCGCCCCCATTTGATAGTCCTGGATTCACCCCTGGATGGTCAGGAGCCAGGTAGAGTAACATGTTGACTGGTTGAGGGTGGTGATGTTCAATTGAAGAGGATGGTGTTAGATGCGCAGCTGGATGTGGGTGGGTTGGAAGAGTGAGAGGATGGATACCTTATAGCTTAGTGATTAGGTATGGCAATGTAAGAATGAAGGAGAGGATCATAGGGCCTGTTTCTCGAAGCATGGCTAGTGGTCAGGCTTCCTACGCCATCTGGCTTAAGCCCAATTAGTCCTATTAGTGCCTAGAATTTCACATCATACATCACCTAGAAAGATAAATCAGTAAATGGATCCACCTTGGTAGGGCTAGCCTACTGGTTTCGGAAGCCCGACTACTAGCCAAGCTCAAAGAAATCGAACCTGAGGGATTTATGTGGTGGATAATGGTGGCTGGATGAGGGGCCATAAGGTTTTTAAATAGAAGACTACAGTGAGGGATATTGTAAGATGACAGGCTGGATGAAGATGGTTGGAGATAGGGAAATAATTGCTTTTAAAAACTAATCCAAATTGCAGCCCCTGCCATGTCTGCTCAGTGCATTAAATTTGTTATAAGGGACTGACTTTTGATTGAAACACCAACACTCCAACAATATCTTAAATAATTCTTATGCAGAAACGATGAGAGTCCATATGGTGCTACACTGCTTATTTTTATGTAAATTTGTGCATTGCAAATGATAATTGGAAACACTTACTTTGTTTGAGTATTTTTGTATTTTAAATTATGGCTACTTCAAATAAAAAAAAATGGAAACAACAAACACAACAAATGACAGGAACTGAAAGTTATTGTATAGACTGGTGGGATTTATTAAACATAATAATATAATTCATCTTAGTGTTTTCTGATATATACAAAGTTAAATTTTCACTGAGATTTATGTGAAACATGATGCAGGATGTTCACAAATATTCCAATCTACTTAACTATCCCCATTCATATATATATATGGCAAAGTTTGACCAAACTTCATGCGGAACTTGAATTTAAAGCTTTGATATAAGTCTGAATCATGATATATTATTATAAGTTGACATAAATCTGTTGATTTGTTTTTATTCACCTCAATCCAATCCATCAGTTTAATCACAGACCCTAGAAAAGGGGTCTGTGGTTTAATCCAAAATACAAATAATTGACCGACTTCTCCACACGTGCAGTAAAGACCTCACAAGTTCAGAAAGAAGAAACGTAAACTCTATCCATCAATCGTAATCAAAAAGTTTGACCAAACTTTTAAATTTGACCAAACTTTCAAACACAGCTTGTGCACGAAGCTTTGATATAAGTCTGAATCATGATATATTATTATAAGCTTGACACAAAGCTGAAATGATTCAATCTTTTCTTGTTTTTTTTTGTTGACCCCAATCCAATCCATCAAATATTGACCGACAAATGCACCAAAGACCTCACTACAAGTTCGCATAGAAGAAAAGTAAACCCCATCCATCAATGTTATTAAAAACTTTGACCAAACTTCTTTTTGCAATATGCACAAACTCACTTCAAGTTTGTTTAAAAAGTACATTTACAATGACCACAAACTTAGAAGTCGAATTCTAATTTGTTTACAATACAAAAGTCGAGTTTGAAGACAATTTTGAATTCAACAAATGTTGCTCTGGGTCGTCATTTAAAGTCAACTTCTGAAGTCGAGTTCAAAAATGTGGCGACTCTGTTTCAAAGTCGACTAAAACTTTGGGGCTCTGTGTTAACAGGGTCCTACTCCTGAGTACAATTATTCATATGCAAGATGTTCACAACTCTTCCAATCTACATGTAAATAAACAAACTTAGTTGACAAAAGCTTTGTTGACAATCCTATTCAGTAATATAATAGCAAAGATTGACCAAACTTTCAAACACAGCTTGCACACAAAGCGTTGATATAAGTCTGAATCATGATATATTTTTGTAAGTTTGACACAAAGCTGAAATAATTTTCTTTTTTTATACACCTTAATCCAATCCATCAGTTTCATCAGAAATACAAAAAAATTGACCGACTTCTCCACACATGCACCAAAGGCCTCACTACAAGTTCAGAAAGAAGAAAGGTAAACTCCATCCATCAATGTTATTAAAAAGTTTGACTAAACTTCTTTTTGCAATATGCACAAACTCATTTCAAGTTTGTTTAAAAAGTACATTTACAATGACCACAAACTTAGAAGTCGACTTCTAAGTTGTTTACAATACAAAAGTCGAGTTTGAAAACAATTTTGAATTCAACAAAATGTTGCTCTGGGTCGTCATTTAAAGTCGACTTCTGAAGTTGAGTTCAAAAATGTGGCGACCCTGTTTCACACAAATGAATTCGAGTTCAAAGTCTACTAAAACTTTGGGCTCTGTGTTAACGGGGTCCTACTCCTGAGTACAATTATTCATATGCAAGATGTTCACAACTCTTCCAATCTACATGTAAATAAACAAACTTAGTTGACAAAAGCTTTGTTGACAATCCTATTCAGTAATATAATAGCAAAGTTTGACCAAACTTTCAAACACAGCTTGTGCACAAAGCATTGATATAAGTCTGAATCATGATATATTTTTATAAGTTTGACACAAAGCTGAAATAATTTTCCTTTTCTTGATTTGTTTTTATTCACCTTAATCCCATCCATCAGTTTCATCCAAAATACAAAAAATTGACCGACTTCTCCACACATGCATCAAAGACCTCACTTCAAGTTCAAAAAGAAGAAAGGTAAACTCCATCCATCAATGTTATCAAAAAGTTTGACCAAACTTCTTTTTGCAATATGCACAAACTCATTTCAAGTTTGTTTAAAAGAAATGAAAAGTAAATTTACAATGACCACAAATGGACCTAAGGCTTCTTTCCCCCTTCTTCTTTATACCCCATACATTTTGAGTAGTAATAATAGGCTATAAACCGTAAACTGTTCAATAGGGAACCATATTACTCGATTAGAAAACCCCCCAAATTCAAACCGTCACACAAAAAGTTTGACAATAGACGCTTGATAGAACTTTAATAAGCTAGAAAAGCTTGTTAAGTCTATTTATCATACACAGTCCGCAGAACTATAAACAGCACGGCTGCTTTTGTTCCTTAAATCTGTGTTATACCACATGCATATATACAACTATTCTAACAAAAACGTCTTTTATTTTTTTGTATTTTAAATATACTTATGCGTCGAATCAATGAGTTAACCTCGGTACATTGGAAGTAAACTTGATATCTTTGAATGGTTGGGATTCTATATAGGGCCATCTGTGTGTTATGAGGACAAAACAAGAAAACTAAGTTCAAACATAACAGAGCCTGAGGTCTTGAAATCATGCCTTAGCATGCATTCAAACTTCTTTTAAACCCTATAGACACACAGAGTTTTACAGTATAGTGCAGACAATCGATACAGGAAAAGTTTAACAAAATCGTTGAAATAAAACTAGAATTATTGTGTTTTATATAGCAATATTCTTAAAACATGTAATCAGATTTGAATGAGTAGGAATTTAGTGTAACTGGTTTAAGAGATTTAGAAATTGACTTGTTTAACCAAAAAAATCAATGTTTTGGTCGTAGTCTAGCTGATTAAACATGGAAGTTGTGAACTAATTTGGCTCATTATGACATTTTGATTTGTGGTTTTGTGTGTCTGTGTGTCAATTTTCCATACCAAATGGTTTTTAATGATGAAGAAATTTAAGATGTTTCAAGGATCAAGAGAAACAATATAAAATATTTTGGTTAATGATATAAATATTTTGAAAATTATTGTCAATTTTTAAGTGGAAAATTACATCTTCCAAATGTTTTGGCAGGCAACAGTGTGCATAGGGTTAACCTGTCTCCTTATAAGGGGTAATAATTCTCTCAAACTTGCAAACTCCTCCAGATCCCCTCCTCAAACAATGCCCACATAAGTGTGTCAAGCCATCAATGTTCAATTTAAAACTTGATTTTAAGCTAACAAATACTGCCATTGCCGTGTTACTAACAATCATCAATTTTAGGGGCGCAACTTGTTACTGTGTCATTTTTTTCCTAAGGCGTAAGGAGTTATTCGACACGGCGTTATGCTACATTGGATTCGTTAATAAGAGTTGTTAATGTTTGCTATGAGTGAATCTCACACATTGGTTTGTTTGAATGTCATTTCCAAGTGAAAGCCATTATATTTTCTTGTTCTTACTTACCCTGTGCTGTTGGTAGCGATGTTCTGGGTGAAATTTCCACAAGGGAGACAAATTTCAAGATCATCCCACTGAACTACTCACACAATGATTTTTCCAGGACAAATGCATACCAATTGTAACAAAATGTGTGAAAATTGCCTCAAATTAGGTCAAATTGGTCTGAAACAGGACTAATTGACAGTGCACAGTGCTAATTTTGTCCAGAGATTTTGAGCCTGGGAGAAACTTGCTGGTCTGTTACCCGTCTTGTTTCCAAATTTGTTCAAGTATTTAAATTGCAAGCCAGCAGGTATATCTATATATTCTATAACAGTGAATTGCTTCTAAGTAACTCCAGTGGAATTAAATAGGAAGAATTCATTCTTAAAGATTTAAAAGGGATCAAATTTATCCCAAAAAAGAGAGAATTTGATCTTCACTTCCTATTTCATCATTATTACAGCAATCATTGAAGACCAGTGGAGTGTGCAGGTTTTTGAGAGTGATTGCCACGGGGCTTGATTCCCCAGACTACTCAAAAATGTTCAAACAGGCTCAACTAAAATTGGGCATCATTGACCCCAGATTTCTTTTCGTAAGTTTGAATTCTTCATTATTAACTATTTTTTCCTTAGTTCCATAGATTTTCCTCGACTAGATGCATTTATTTCCACAGACTGGGTCCATTTTCCCCGACAAGCGTGGGGGGCATGTAAATCTTCTCTCAAGTAGGCGCATTTTCCCCCTGACTGAATGCATTCCCCCGACTAACTGATGAAAGTGGGGAGACCATGACTCCCAGCCCCCTCCCTCTTTGTGCATGCGACTGCTGAAGACAACATTTGGAGGATAAATCGCTCTCTTGCATACAGAGTATGAGATGGTGTCAGACCTGTTAGAAGAAAATTTCAAAAGATAATTACGGGACTTGTTTTCTTGATCAATATCAAAAGAGTCATTTTTTATGTACTTCATTATTATTATGTAAAGAGAAATCCTTATCCACACATCAATAAAATATCTCTTGATGGCAAAATGTGGCTTCTTCACGGTCATCATTATACACACATTTGTCCAATTCTTGATGTAAAGAAAACCTCTTTATAGAGACCACTGACATGGGCAGAATAAGTGGGTTTATTTGTCCCCAGGCCAGGGTCCATTCACAAGATCTTTCAGTACACTGAGGGATCACAGTTAACCTGTTTAAAACAAGTTACTGTTTTGTGGTCTACTTTGTGTTTTTTTTGTGCTTATTGCACACATTTTGTAGGTCTTAGGTGGTGTTAGGTATGATATGGCGTTATCATATCAACATATCAAAGCTGAATGTGTATCTAACCTCAGGCAGTGGCGGCGATACGGGGTTTGCCCCCCCTCCACTTTTGAGGCAAAACCCGAAAGATACGTAAATTTCCACTTTTTGCGGCAATTTCAGCAGCCCAAGTTGTATCCTGATGACATTCATGGTAGAAAAAACTTGCTTTCTTGCTGATGAATTTTAGACATGTACCTGTAGCAATCATTATGTTACCTCATCTTACATGAAGAGCAGTCAAGATGTTGAATATTGCAACATCGCCCTTGGGTGTTCACAGTTTCACCTTACTGTGTTTACCCAAGACCTACACAATCCCGTTTGGCTCGGTGTTCAAGAGCGCGAAAGCTACTGATATCACACCGTTGGATGTAGGAGTGTCAAACACGATTCATATTAGGCAAACGTGATATGGTAATTACCTGGGATAGGATTACTTTCTGATACGATGCTGGTATCAGGTAGGAAGAAGACTTGATGACTTTGATGTGTGTGTCTTTTTGGGATACTTTTCCTGAGAGAATTGAGAAGTGTTAGCAGTTAAGGTGGCATCTAATGATAGGAGCTGAGTGGCTGAACTTTTTTTTAATTCACTGTGGGGAACATGATTGCATGGTTATGAGCAGCTGTGCCAAGTGGGAGGGTAAAAATCTGAAATATTACATAAACTTGTGCATTTTTTGCCCAAAATAGTCAGATATTCAGTGACAGGGAAGCAACAGGAGGGGTGGGGGTAGTTGATTGATCAACTTTGCAACATTTGAAGTCTTTAGGTCATATTTTTGTTATTACTTACATGCTCAAAAGACCCTTTCTTGTAATTAGTAACAAACCTATACTATCCTAAGAACCTTCTCTCTCTCTCTCTCTTTCGTACACACCCCTCTCTCCCTCCCGCACACCCTCTTCTTTCTCTCTCAGACTCAGAGACATATTTTATCCTATTTGAAACATCGATCCATCTGTTTGCCTTGGAAGTATCACAATGAGATCACAAAAATTGAAAAATATTTCTTAGTAGGTTGTGGTAGAGGAAAGACATAGGGTGAAGAAGTAAGGGCTAAATTTGAACAATCATTTGTAGATTCATTTTCAATAGTGCTCAACAATTCATCTGAATCCAAGATGGAACCACAGTTGCAGAAAATTCCAGGCGGCGGATGACATGATCGAGCCGGCAACTTGTGAAACCGCCTGGCCGTATGGCATTTTCCAATATAGTCGGTTAGTTTTGTGGGGTTCATTATCGAACCCCAACGGTTTTAGCTTGTATTTATATTATTGATCAACATAGGCCTATTTGTTTGTGATATTTCAAGCGCTTTTAAAATTTCAAAATAATCCCATTCAATTACACGGTTGACGATGAAAATTTACTGAATTTAGAGAATGCAATGCGCCACCACCTGGAAAATTCGCTAATGGGCTACACCCTAGAGCTATAAGTTAACAAACCCGTTGGCCATACATGTATACCCTGTACATCACAGGCTATTGGAAAATGCCTCCACCTTACAACAAAAATCCATACTAATATCAAATGGAAAATAATTAACAATAAGTACCTGGGGCACAAATCAAAAAGGCCTTACAAATACCTACTTTTGTCATTCAAGTGCTTTTATAACATATTGCAATAACACACCAAATGTTACTGTTTGCGAGGGGGATAAGTAAATTTACCCCCTCGCCCTAATCTTAAGTTAAACCACTTTACCCCCTCTTAGTAGTATTTACTTGTTACATACCAGTAGTAGCAATACACCGCCTCTGATGTGGTCGGGTAGTGTGTAGTACCAAGTGAAAGTCAACAACATAGGTGTGTGGTAATACTAGGGGTAAATATGGGGGTAAATAGAATGGTTTGGTGGATGGAATATGATGTATACAACATATGTTGCATTTGTTGAATTGGTAAATATCTGGTGTTTTTATGAGGTTGAATGGTCTATATGTGGGATGTAATTGGGGCGAATGAAACGGAAACTGAAGAAATGAAAACTTTTTATGTTTTTGTCACAGCTGAATACTTATATTAAGGGGGTACTACACCCCTGTGGTAAATTTGTGACTATATTTGCATTTTTCTCAAAAAAATAATAACACACTGGTAACAAAAGTTATGTAGATTATTGGGGCAAGGAATCCAATTACTACACTGAAATTTCAGTGACTCAAGACAAGCGGTTCAGTATATATGATCGGAAATGAGGTTTTGTTACCACTGTGTTATTAGTTTTTGAGAAAAATGCAAAAATAGACACAAATTTATCGAGGGGTGTAGTACCCCCTTAAGGAACTACGGTACAAAGATGTTGAAAATTGCATTTGTTTGTGGAACTTTTGTAAGTCAGTGGATAATTTAAATAAGTAAGCAAATAAATGTTTGTAAAAATTCCAAATCATTTTAAAATTGGTCCCTGTCATCATATTCAAACTTCATCACATGCTAATGTGCCTGTAAATGTGGAAAGCGGAAAACTTTTCAGGAAAACACTTTTTGTTCCAGCAGAAAGATTCTTACTATACTTTGTCTCATCCAGAGTGACATACGTACAGGTAGGTGCACATTTTGCTGGTCACAGTATCAAATCGCACTAATCAAATGCGCACTGCTGACCATATACACATACATACAAGGGCAGTTTGTTGTCATGTCTACACAGCATTAGCATCAATCCATCTTGAATATATTGTCAAAAAAGTGGCTGAAAAGAGCAAAAAATGGGTCATTTTGCCAAAAAGGGAACACCACCCCCGGATTGATGCCCATGCTGAACAACAACAGCTAAAAGCACTGACATCACTCGCAACCGGGCTCTCAACTCCTGGTGAGACAAAGTATATATACAAAGTATTTGTTATGAATGTACTACAGCATCTTGACAAAAATGTCAGTGAAAGTGGGTCAAACTTCAAGAAGCCCACCTTCAATGAAAACCACTATTGACACAACAATGTCTCATACTTGTAAATGTATTCCGAAACATGCCTTCATGATTACCCAAATTTGAGTAAAAAACACAACCCCACACACGATAACATACACAGTGCAAACACACCCCAGTAGGTGTAATGTACCTCTTTGTTGATCAACATCTCCTATAATTGAGGTTTAGTGATAGAAATTAGTTGGATTTTATTAG
This sequence comes from Amphiura filiformis, assembly GCF_039555335.1. NCBI lineage: Eukaryota > Metazoa > Echinodermata > Ophiuroidea > Amphilepidida > Amphiuridae > Amphiura > Amphiura filiformis. The sequence goes on from NC_092634.1 coordinate 45,699,984, forward strand.
AAGTTAGTGAAATTAAAACAAGCTTGCAAACACCTAAATTGGGGTTGAGTGTTTGGCTAATTTCGGTTAGGAGGACACAACGTGATGGTTGACATGTTTTCGACTCTCAAGAAGGCAGTAGATGCGGTATGGTTTAATTGGATACTGAAGAGGTTTTGTTGACTGGGAACAAATTTACTTATGACTTGACAAGTTCTTGATGATGATGTGGAAACTTTCTTTCAGAGTAATATTACTTTGAGGGTTGCCACACATCTGGGTTCCTTTTGAATTACCAGTGGCAGTGCCAGCCAGGGCACCATTTCCCCCTACCTATATTTAAGCTTCCTGTACTTTCCCCCATTTGCAGATCCATAGCCAGCCTCTTGTTGGCAGGGTGCAATGCTGGTGCAACATTGAATTTTTGTCCCGTTCATGTTCAAATTATACTACATCCAAGTTGTGTGTGCTATTAAGGGTTAAAGGTCAAATTTTAGTCAATGTTGGAGGAATCTGTCTGTACGTACAGACACTTACAGCTATACACAATTAAAAGGAGCTTTATGTATACTGCACCAATAAAGTATCCTTACACTTGGAAAAATAATCACAATTTCCAAACTGAACAATATTGGGGTAAATTGGTTTTTTAATAGATGCACTACCTAATCCTGCACATTATGACACCACATTGAATCCAATGTGACTTCAAGAAGCAAAGTTACAAGCATTTGATTAGACGAAGGTCCAGTTTTAAAAGTGAGAAACTGGCCTATTCAAAACTTCACAGACTAGACAACTGGTTTGAGAGGGGTGAATGGCTAATTTATGCATTTGACTTTAATTTAAAACAAAAGAAACCTGAAACAAAAGAACTAACAAATAAAATGAAAGTTATGAAAAGTACAGAGAAGTAAAAACTTAAATAAAAACTGCTTTAAATAACGCTTCATTGAAGAAACTGTGTTGTCTCTTTGTTGCGCTTGTTGGAAATCTTTTTGCGCCTTGTATAGGCCAGTATGTCACTTTTAAAACTGAACCTTCATCTATTCAATTGCTTGTAACTTTACTTCTTGAGGTCACATTGGATTCAATGTGGTGTCATAATGTGCAGGATTAGATAGTGCATCTATTAAAAAAACAAATTTACCCCATTATTGTTCAGGTTTGAAATTATGATTATTTTTCCAAGTGTAAGGATACTTTACTGGCTCAGTATAGTATCAACACTGTTGTTTTCTCCCTTTTTGCCCATTTTTGCAATATAAACAAACACCTAATGACTTATCCTCCACTTTCAAGCAATTCCTAAAAAAATATTCCTTTAACCTAGGTTCACAAACTGAAATTGATGAATGTGAGATTGTTTTGGCCTAGCACAGGCTGTGTGCTGTGTGCTGTACTCTTATACCTATACATTTCGAGAGGCGTCGCGGTTTGTGGAACGGGGCTAGTTCTATTTTGGCCCACTTTGGAGTGGGGATCCATGGGTACAAAATTGTTTCTTACAACATATTTATACCAGTGATTTTAGTGTATGGGAAAGTTTTTACAGTAGGTGTTAAAATACCTCACAAGTATGTAAGCAAGTTGTGATAGCCCAAAGGAAACAAACTTGTCTTAATGATGGTCTGAAAACATCTTGCAGAGGGCAATACAAAAGACAAAAATAGCAGGTTTGTGAAGAGCACACAAACTATGCCCATATTCAAGGTTTAGTTTACATATAGGAATGGGAGGGTTTCTTTAATATGAAGAGAATGTAGGGAAAGTAAATAGCTGCCTTATGTATGAATTCAATATAGTATTTAGCAAATTTCTTCAGCGGTGTCCATACTCTTCCTGATTATCACGTAAAAGAAGCAAATGAGGTGCCAATGTGATGATGATGTGACTCAATTAGCCAATGAGAACCCACTTCTGTGTTTACGCCATACAGCGCCATATCGACAGAATGTTATTGCTAAAAATATCCATTAAATTTGACGGAGGGGTGGCTTCAAAACATATCCACCTGCTGTCCGCCAACTGGAGGTTGGGCCAGGGGAGCTGGTTACTCAAGTTTGGTTTGGGTAACTGAGAATTTCAAATGGACCCATCAATATACTAATTTTTCAAGAAATTTGGACCCATCATTATACTGTAACGGCGATCCAAGGACCCCCGTATTTTTTTTAAGCTTTTCTATTTCGTATTTTTATTTGGTTTGTTTCCACCTTCGCGATTAATTTTCCCTGCCAAATTTCAGCTCACCTTTTAATTAAATATCTCATTCAAAGTCCCCTATCCTTTATTTTTCCATTTTAGTAGTATTTTTTGCCTTCAGAACTCAAATTAAAACTATATAAATTCTTCCGATGTCCCGCTATGAAGGTCGCCATTTTTGTTATGCACACCGCGAGGATACTGCCAGCTGAAACGAAACTCCCAGTAGACCTAAAATATTGAAAAGCTTCCTGCATTATTCCGTGATTACCGTCGGCAGCGTTCAGCATATTTTGATTAGTTTATCTTTTATTTCACCCTTTATTTTAGATTTGCTTTTGCGTGGTTGCTTTGTAGGCGCGTCGTGGGGACTCAAAAACATGCGTACGCCAGTAGCTATCGCCACAAATCGCTGCGACCAAATTTGCTTGCGCGATTCAGGAAAGAATACGCTGACGGACGGTAATGTTTGGAACATGCAGGAAAAGTTTATAATGCAATTCTCTTTTTGCTTTGTGACCAAAGGAGATAGTCGCGTTTTATTACATACGGAGAATTCAACTTGGTTTGACCATCGGATCGATAATTTTAGGTATGATCAGTTAATTTTAATTAACCTAAACCCTTGGTGGTAATTCCCACCAAGGTGGTCATTTTGCTATTTTTATAATGGCAAAATGGATTATTTTTATTTTTAACCGTGATCGGATCGTCATCTCGTATTTTTGAAATTGTTTTGCTAATTAATAAGCAACTCTCATTTATTTTAATTAACTCAACTTTCGGCTTGATCGTCGCCGGCGATTGGCTGTTTATGATGATCACAATTTTTAAGCTTCCATAAAATACGAGATGAAATGCCATCACCGGTAGTATTATTTTTTATGTCCCTTCCTAAGCTTAGATTTTGCATCCATGATATATTATTAATTTAAAATAGGTCTTTTAATGAACATGCATACAATTAACATTGCCGTATTTTTGTGTTAGAAACTCCGTCAGATGACCTTCGGCCAAGTTTGTATTGCATGCATGCTTAAGGTGAAAGCACCTATATTTAATCACTTTAAGGTGATGATTCCCAAAAATTCTTAGTCTTAAAATTATATTCTAAAATGTGCACTTTGGATTCATTCCCATTTTGTAGGACTATGGATTCGCTTTGGACTTTTATATTTTGGATTCCAACTTTGGATAAATTTAGATTCATTCCCAATTGGTAAATAGATTTCTGATTATCGGCATTAAAAAGTAGGCCTGGATTTTCGGCAAGAAATCACTTTTAATTTGCTGTAAAATTTAGTTCCAAATTTCTGTGAGTACAGAAATTTCTTTGTATATTTTAAACCCTTGGGATTTATGTAAAGGAGTAATTCTTGTATTTTATTGCCACTCTTCTCAGTCACAATTCAAGACTTTCTTAAACAAGAAAATTCCCTTAAAAAGGGGCCTGGGTTGAAATCCTGATTAAATATTTATAGGCTCAACTTCTCCATTTATATTTTATGTCACACTCTGATAAATATTTGTATTACCATTTTTTAATATATACGCATTATAATATAACAAATCTACGACAATCAAACTTCAATTTGTATTTCAGTTGTCATTTTATTTTACCATTTCAAAGTCTCAGTCTGAATTATTGTTTATTAATATACGAAATGAATGATGATGATTTTGAGGTCGAAGTTTTCCGATCATTTCATTTACCGTTTCATACGTAAATGGTTGATTTTATATGAGATGATTTGAGATATTGCGACTTCAACATCCAATCATCATCACGCATGGATGATCTTCCCTGTTCCCTATTTATAGGCCTTTCTTTCATGACGTCCTTATCATATTATTTGATCATTAGAAATATGTCCTTTTATTTGCTCTTCAGTTTAGATATTAAATAGTCCTTCACAGTTTTTATTCTCCATCTTCACATTATGATATGTGCAGCGCCCTCGTGAGGCTCGCGTCATCCTTGCAATGGTGTCAGAAGTGGGATACTTTTTCTCTTTTTTTTAGGAAAATAACCCCGTCAAGTGATGAATAGCGAAGAGGGAGCACGTTCCCTGAGTTCCGGAAGACTCATCGGCAGCCGAAAAGATCATGCACCTGTAGAAAATGAGAATAAAAGAGACGAATTAGAAAGCGAATTAACAGAGAGTCAAAATATCAGTGACACTCAGGTAATTGGGGCTAATGACTGTGTAATTGAGACTTCCTTCGGATCGTCAAGTGGTTCAGTCAGACCTAGACCCAGACCCCAAGAACTTCCACTTGTTGAAAATCACCCAGAAAATGATAACACCCTTTTTGTTGATGCAAATATGGAAAATGCCGGTGAAAATAAAGAACAAGTTGAAATGCATCAAGTGGTTAGAGAAATTGCCACAGTCCGAGAAAGCATGTCATCCATAATTCATGACATGCATGAAATCAAGGATTCAATTGCACAGCATAAGTTCTCAGTAAAACCACCCACCTATGATGGGACCACCACCTGGTCCGATTTTCTGATTCAATTTGAAATGGCTTGCAAACTCAATGATTGGAATTCTAATGAGAAATTGCTTTGGCTTGGTCATAGTCTTAAGGGGGTAGCCCTAGAAGTCCTTGGTTATGTTAATGAACAAACGCTTCAAAGTTTTGATGACTTGGTAAAAGTCCTGACAGCACGATTTGGTGACCAGGGACACGAAGATTTATTCCGAGTTTTGTTGCGCAATCGGGCTCAGCAACCTGGGGAAACGTACCCACAATTGGCCCACGAAGTTAGGCGATTGGTGAAACGCTAGCCATCCTGCTGCTACATTATAAGATGCAAGAACGCATAGCTCAAGACTACTTCGTTGATGCTATTGTTTGTGCCAATGTGCGGAATGGGTGTGTTTTAAGGAACCATCCTCCCTTGATGAAGCAGTGCGAATTGCAATTAAAGTGGAAGCCCGGAAATTCCCTCAAAATTCATTCCACTACCAAAGCACAGGAGTCCGAGCCATTAACTCCAAATCTCTAGGGAAAACATCAATATTAGAGACCAACAAATTGCAAAAGACTCTGACAGATATCCAATCAGGAGTGAAAAGTATAAAAAATCAAATGGTCAATAAGAAAAGAATGAGAAATGACCAAGACCAACGAGACAAGATAATTTGCTTCTGGTGTGATCAACCAGGGCACAAGAAAATTAATTGTCCTAGATTTGCCGAACAAGTTAGAGAGAAAATGAATATGGGAAATTCCCGAAACCAAGCCTTCAATAATGGCCCAAAGCTTAATCATTATCAGCGTCGGTATTATCAGTTGAATTAGAACAGTTTAAATTTGGGCTAGAGTAAAGAAACCATGGAACACAAATAGCCATATATGAAAATCAACTCTGTTGATTTAGAATTAGAAAGATAGAAAATATGGTAGGAAAGAAGTTCACTTGCCCTTTAAATTTTATTCATTTTTGTAAACTCCTTCTCAGAAATCCAAAGTGCACAAGCCCCATATACTCATGGATGTCAAAACTAAGTATTTTTTTTTTTTTTTTTTGGTCCTGAATCGCACAATGTGTATAGTTGCAGTAAAAAGTAATACAAATGGTTCACATAGCTCATAGGTTAAAAATATATTCAAGAAAAGATTTTTGAAAAATTTGGTTAAACATGTGTAGTACATGTATGTGTGGTCCCCTAATAGAGGAATAATTTAGGCAGTTAAATTTAAGACTGCAGATGGAAATCCATTTTAGGCCATTCAGTATTTGAAATAAGGATACGATCCATGGAATGAGGTACCCAAAATATATGGATGTATATGGGATGACTTATTATTTTATTTTTTTTGACAATGTGTTGCACAAGCTGTCTACCAGCGCTGGCCGCTGGGATATAAAACCACTAATATTGTTACCTGAGGAGTTTCACAGATGGCCACTGTGACCGCTCCACAATGCCCGTAATTGAAGGCCATTTTAAATTTAGGCCAGAAAGAAAAATCACCAGGAAGTCAGGTAATACTATTAATGGCTAGGTTGTTGCAAAAATGTTGTTAATTGTGTGCGTTATAATGCGAGGATTGTTTTCAGAAATAAACATTTGGAAGGCATAGCAGAGCACTATTAAATGTTTTCAAAATGTGATAATCGGGTGCGCTATAATGCGAGAATTGCATTCAGAGACAAAATTCTGAAGGGCATAGCAGAGCACTGTTATATGTTTTTAAAAAAGGTGATTAATCGGGTGCGCTATATAATGCGAGAATTGTATCCAGAAACAAAAATCTGGAGGACATAGCAGAGCACTTATGGTTTTAAAAATATGTTAATTGGAGGCGTTATAATGCGAGGATTGTTTCCAGAAATAAAAATCCGGAGGACATAGCAGAGCACTATTAAATGTTTTTAAAAAGGGTATTAATCGGGTGCGCTATAATGCGAGGACTGTATTCAGAAACAAAAATTTGGAATGCATAGCAGAGCACTTATGTTTTTAAAGATATGATTAATTGGGTACGTTATAATGCGAGAATTGTGTTCAGAGACAAAAATCTGAAGGTCATAGCAGAGTACTCATGAAGTTGTCACATATTTTTTTAGGTATATATCCAGAAAGCGAAGTATGGATATCTTAGGCCGTCCAGAATGTGATAGTATGGACACATATTTTTTTTAGGTATATATCCAGAAAGCGAAGTATGGATATCTTAGGCCGTCAGAATGTGATAGTATGGACACATTTTTTTTAAGGTATATATCCAGAAAGCGAAGTATGGATATCTTAGGCCGTCAGAATGTGGAAGTATGGACACATATTTTTTTAGGTATTATCCAGAAAGCGAAGTATGGATTATTATTAGGCCGTATTATCCAGGGAATGGATATACATTTTTTTTAGGAATAAATCCAGAGTCTGGATTATTAGGCCGTATTATCCAGGGCATGGATATACATTTTTTTAAATAATCCACAGTATGGATGGATGTTTTAGGTTCATTGCCTGTGAATGACAAAGGAAATTCAATTGATAAATATTGTGCATGAGAGATCATTTTATTAGTGGATTATTTCCATGTTTGGACTGTGGACCTAGGGAGGAACTTTTGAGTCAAAATTATTGTTTTTATTTTTTTTGATAAGAGCTATGTGAATTGTTTAGTATTACGAATTATCTGCAAAGTGCCTTTCATGCCCCTGTCCAAAAAAAAAAAAAAAATAAATAAAAAAAAAAAAAAATATGTAGCCCTAAACCCTATTTTTATTTCTGTTCTCATGTTGGTATACTTGCTACAAGGCATTACACGGATTGGTTGTAGATCCCTTGATCTCAGGACTGGTTGGTGCGACGGTGTCTTACCTGTGTCCCACATGGTTTCAGAATATGCACCTAGCATTTTTATTAAATGGTGCAAGATTTGACTCAGTCAAATTGTCGCTCATACAACTGAGTTGCATGAGCTACGGAACAGTCAAATCAATGAATATTTACAGTACTGGAAAGATCAACTGAATTTAAATAGTCAGTCATGCAATTGGTTGCATGAGAAATGGAATAGTTGATGTACAGTACGGTAGCAAAAAAAAAATAAATATATATTTTAAATTTGGACACCAAATAATTTCATAGCGCTTGATTTCAGCAAGGTGGTGATCCAGAGAGCCCAGTTCATGTAGCCCTGCCCTAGCATTTAGTAAGAATGAGGTAAATATTCTACTTACCTCTAGCCCCACATGTGCAAAGCCCCTGCTGTGTACCCGCAGCAGTATAGGAAGTCACTCGTCCCCAGTGGCTAAGTACCCTAAAAAGAGAAAAAAAGAGAGAAGATACTATTTACTGCACATGTTTCATGAAGTGAGAAAGTCCCCCCCCCCAAAAAAAAAAAAAAAAATCCTGGCCCTCTCTTTTTCTAACCATCCAGGTGAAAAGCCATTCATCGCTTTGGGCCTTGGGCAGTACAAGATTGCAATGACCAAGCACTCATCATGACGATGTTGGCCAATGACATCTCGCCATCCAGCGAAGAACCAGCCACCCATCAAGTGACGAGAGACAGCTCTTTTGGAAGTGAGTTGGCAGCAAACTCAAGTCACCAAGTGAAACGCCAGACTACTACCACTACCAGTCACCGGCTCGGGAGCGACGCGACTGTCATCCAACCAGGTCCGGAATAGCCAGTAAAGGACAAGCAAGCAGCGAGGGACAGGTCGTTTGATGGTAAATCAGCAGCAAGCAAAATTCTATGGACTGAAACAGCTTACAAGTCACCGACCACCATCAAAGACAGAGTAGATGAAAAGGATCAAGAAATCAAGACAGCTTTGCTGAATGCGAGCATTTTTGAATTTTTCGTTTACTTTGATTTCAAAATGCTCCTAAAAATGACAAGTGACTCTGGTTTATTTACGCTTTGATTTTAAAATCCTAATTAATGAGAACTTCAATCATTAATAAAATGTTTTGGTGAGATGTTTTCTTAGTTTAGAAGCCATTTAATTCGAAGTTCTAAATTATCCAAATTCTTTCTAAATTGCAAAATAGTCAAAATTCAACAACGGCTCTGTGTACTGGCTGTAGTTTTATTTCTTGTTTAAATGTATTGGAAGGTTGTTGTACAAAAATGAGTAATGGTTTTTTATGTGCTAAACATGTTTCAGAAATTTACGTGGAATTAATTTTAAATTGCATCCTTACCTTCACTATTTCATTAGCACTAGCCCTGCATGGTGCAATCTCAAAATTGAGCATGTTAGATAAATTATGCCGTTGCATCAGTGTTGCATAGCATGTGAATTGTGATGTACCGCACAGTCGAATCTTCATGAATCATGGTCTTAGATTTAGACGATCACTTCTTTTACTTTTGTAGTCCCACATGTGTTGCAAAATAGATGCAACGTAGTTTGGATGTTGGTTTCCATGCTGCCATGTTCCCGTATTTATGCAAAGTTTATTAATTCACGATAGATTTAATGTCTAATTATTTTGGAAATATGTGAAATTGATTAGCGTTGATGTTCACCGTTGCGTTGACATTAATCACATGACGAATTACGAAGTGTTGCTAGATTTTTCTTGCAAACAAGAAATGTTTTAAAAAAGGACAACGCAGTGATTAAAGGAAATAGGCCTATGAGCTCCTAAAATATTCAAACGAAATTATCTAGTGCAAGTTTAAGAAAGTTTATGTACATATATCTTGAAATGTTTGTTTTGGTCAAATTGTAAAAGAAAAATGGGGAAAAGAAAGAATTTTCTGCGCTAGAAATTTTAGAGATTTTTTTTGTATTCTCAAAAGCAGGCAAAAATCAACGAAGTTTAAAATATGACGATTAAATGACGTCACTTCTTTTGGGGCCCGATTCTTCTTTTTATTGTAATCAGCTGTTTATATGTAAACAAAGATCAGCTGATCGTGTCAACACTTTGTATCAACAATGCAAATATCAATAGGCCTATGGTGTTCATCTGAGTTCATTATATTGTCGTAAACATATTATTAGGAACATGTGCATATATGATAATTATTTATGTTTTATGTTTTGTAGGACCATGCTGAGGAGTTTCGCGGACGAAACAGTTTTTCTGAGCGGGGGGTGTTGTAACGGCGATCCAAGGACCCCGTATTTTTTTTAAGCTTTTCTATTTCAGTATTTTTATTTGGTTTGTTTCCACCTTCACATTAATTTTCCCTGCCAAATTTCAGCTCACCTTTTAATTAAATATCTCATTCAAAGTCCCCTATCCTTTATTTTTCCATTTTAGTAGTATTTTTTGCCTTCAGAACTCAAATTAAAACTATATAAATTCTTCCGATGTCCCGCTATGAAGGTCGCCATTTTTGTTATACACTCGGCGAGGGATACTGCCAGCTGAAACGAAACTCCCAGTAGACCTAAAATATTGAAAAGCTTCCTGCATTATTCCGTGATTACCGTCGGCAGCGTTCAGCATATTTTGATTAGTTTATCTTTTTATTTCACCCTTTATTTTAGATTTGCTTTTGCGTGGTTGCTTTTGTAGGCGTCATGAGACTCAAAAACATGCGTCGCGTAGCTATCGCCACAAATCGCTGACCCAAATTTGCTTGCGCGATTCAGGAAAGAATACGCGAACGGACGGTAATGTTTGGAACATGCAGGAAAAGATTCTAAAACAATTCACTTTTTGCTTTGGGACCAAAGGAGATAGTCGCATTTTATTACATACGGAGAATTCAACTTGGTTTGACCATCGGATCGATAATTTTAGGTATGATCAGTTAATTTTTAATTAACCTAAACCCCTTGGTGGTAATTCCCACCAAGGTGGTCATTTTGCTATTTTTATAATGGCAAAATGGATTATTTTTATTTTTAACCGGTGATCGGATCGTCATCTCGTATTTTTGAAATTGTTTTGCTAATTAATAAGCAACTCTCATTTATTTTAATTAACTCAACTTTCGGCTTGATCGTCGCCGGGCGATTGGCTGTTTATGATGATCACAATTTTTAAGCTTCCATAAAATACGAGATGAAATGCCATCACCGGTAGTATTATTTTTTATGTCCCTTCCTAAGCTTAGATTTTGCATCCATGATATATTATTAATGTAAAATAGGTCTTTTAATGAACATGCATGCAATTAACATTGCCGTATTTTTGTGTTAGAAACTCCGTCAGATGACCTTCGGCCAAGTTTGTATTGCATGCATGCTTAAGGTGAAAGCACCTATATTTAATCACTTTAAGGTGATGATTCCCAAAAATTCTTAGTCTTAAAATTATATTCTAAAATGTGCACTTTGGATTCATTCCCATTTTGTAGGACTATGGATTCGCGTTTGGACTTTTATATTTTGGATTCCAACTTTGGATAAATTTAGATTCATTCCCAATTGGTAAATAGATTTCTGATTATCGGCATTAAAAAGTAGGCCTGGATTTTCGGCAAGAAATCACTTTTAATTTGCTGTAAAATTTAGTTCCAAATTTCTGTGAGTACAGAAATTTCTTTGTATATTTTAAACCCTTGGGATTTATGTAAAGGAGTAATTCTTGTATTTTATTGCCACTCTTCTCAGTCACAATTCAAGACTTTCTTAAACAAGAAATTCCCTTAAAAAGGGGCCTGGGTTGAAATCCTGATTAAATATTTATAGGCTCAACTTCTCCATTTATATTTTATGTCACACTCTGATAAATATTTGTATTACCATTTTTTAATATATACGCATTATAATATAACAAATCTACGACAATCAAACTTCAATTTGTATTTCAGTTGTCATTTTATTTTACCATTTCAAAGTCTCAGTCTGAATTATTGTTTATTAATATACGAAATGAATGATGATGATTTTGAGGTCGAAGTTTTCCGATCATTTCATTTACCGTTTCATACGTAAATGGTTGATTTTATATGAGATGATTTGAGATATTATGACTTCAACATCCAATCATCATCACGCATGGATGATCTTCCCTGTTCCCTATTTATAGGCCTTTCTTTCATGACGTCCTTATCATATTATTTGATCATTAGAAATATGTCCTTTTATTTGCTCTTCAGTTTAGATATTAAATAGTCCTTCACAGTTTTTATTCTCCATCTTCACATTATGATATGTGCAGCGCCCTCGTGAGGCTCGCGTCATCCTTGCAATACCAAAACTCAAAATTGTCTGAGTTTGTACAATTTTTTTCTGAAAAAATTGAGAAAAATTACAATATGACCCATCCATATACCAAAATTATGCATACCTAGAAAAAGGGGTCATTTTTATACCAAAAGGTCGATCACGCGACCCTCATTTGTGGCTCTTTCTGGTATGGTAATTTGTACTAAGTAGTAAGTACCACCCCGGGTTGGGTCTGGTTTCTATTGTTAGAACAAAAGAACTGCTGCTTCTTCCTTGGTGCTGGCAGTCAATAGGTGGTTGGGTTTTGAAGCCATCTCTTACTGTTCCTGAGAAATTATGATTTCTGTTAATTGTGGAAAACAGGTTGGGAAGGAAATGGGGTGGTGGTGGTGGGGGGGAGGTAAGAAGAGGAGAGGAAACTTAAAGTAAAGGAGAGGGAAGAAGAGAAAATGGAGGAGTGGAAAGAATAGAAGTCAGGAAGGAGATAGGAAATGAGAGGAGAAAGGATTGATTACAGGGAAGAGGAAGGGATGTTATATAATTATGAAACTCACCAAAATGGCAGCACATTTTATATGCTAACAAGAATAAGATATTTTACTTAAGGCAGCTGTGGCTGACTTGTAAGTTTACCTCTTATTTTGCCTGGTATATTACAGGAATGATACAAATTAAGGTCCTTAACAGTTTACTGTGAAATTCCCTGTAAGGTTGTCATACAGGCACATATTGTATACAGGTTATTGTAAGGAAACAGTACATGCTGAAACAGGTGGGACCAGGCAAAAATAACATATTTGGTGTTTAGATTGGGTAAACTAATTATGGTATTCTTCTTCAAGTGGTTAGAAAATAAGAAGTTTTGTTTGCAGATTGTTGTGCGGGTTGGATTGTGTGAATGTGATATGGTGTGTTTATTGGGAAATTTGTGTGTTTTCAAGATGTAGGTGGTGATAGGGGTGTGGGGGTGTGTGTGTGTGGGTGTGGGGGGTGTTGTATGGGGATTTACGGTGGGGTGTGTGGACAGGGTGCATTGTGTGTTGCATGTTTGTAATAGGCTCATGGTGCTGCATGAATCATGTTCTTTCACCTTTTAATTGTATGGCCCAATATGTGGTCCAAATCGGGTTTTTTTTTTTTCATCTTTAAGGGTTCGGATAATGATGTTTGCACCATATTTTTTGTGGGACCTGAGAGCACACCAGACACACCAAATTGCATTCTGAATATGAGGAATGTCTTTCTGATATATAAAATAATTTTGATTTAAACTTTTTTTTTGTTGATATTTAACAGTCCTCAAAGTAAATTTATTAAATATACTTAAGGGAGGTGTTATGAGCGAACCGTGGTTTGGATTCCAGAGGGAGTGTGCCTGTAAGAGGCACAGCCATCAGAAAATGAATAACTGAGATCGCGCGCCAAATAAACTTACTGCAGTAATTTTCCAAGTCTTTAAAAAATATAGACATAGGTGGGAATCGAACCCGGCACCTTCCGGTTCTGAATCAACAGATAGTATCACTAAGCCAACTTCCTATCTACAATAAAACCTGTGATATTAATTCTTGATAATGTTTCACGGATTCGAACAAGCGACACTGAGAACAGCAACGAAGAAACCACAATGCCTTAGACCACTCGGCCATAGAAGCACACAGTCTTCTCCATGTCAAAAATATATATTAACCTTTAACGTTGCGCAATATTGGCACGTGACACAGGCACATGTCTGTGGGTAAAGATACTGCATGATAGAAAGGTGTGCAAAGGATCTATCCCTGAAGTTAATGGTCATTGACATGTAACCAATTTTTTGTATACCAGCTACACTCAACCTATACAAAGAAGTATATTATGCGTTGACGCAATCATGAATGCGGAAGTATAAAACCATAGTCGCCACTGTGCACTTGTTTGAGTCCACAGGTATTCGGAAACAGCATTCAACCCCAAATTCAGAGAGTCGATTTTGGGTTGTTTCATGCAAATACAAACTAATTATATCATGAAAAACCCACCAAGAGGACTACGATACTTATTCAGAGCCAATCTATATTCTGTTATTTACAAAAGCCGACGGTCAAAGTAAAATTATAAAAGGAGCAAGACCAGATATCAACGTTAAATCACGGTAAGCCTAAAATCGCATCGAAAACGCAAAAATGCAGTCACAAAATTTATAATATTACTAAATCACCACAACGAATTGTAACGTAGGTATGCAGAAAAGAGTTGTATTAGCAATAACAAAGTATGTGCAAAAGATTTGTCTTTGGCATGTCGCTTTTTTGAAATATCGCTAAAAATATGAAATTTTGGAAAAACGCCCCAAAATTTAAAACAAACACGAACCTTCCAAAATAAATATATATTAGCACTCGGTGCCCAGTCACTACCTGTCGCTGTGATTTGGGGTAACTCGTTGCTTCCCTTCTCCAGATACCTGTACTTCAAGGTCGCTCATACCCCAGCCCTTAAAGGGAGGAAAAGCTGACCATCAATTGAAAATTTTGAACTTTCATATTGAACAATGTTGAAGATATATATTTTTTAGCACATTTTTGCAAAGATGTTCTCAACATACAGTGAAATGAGCACTATTTCATGTTCCAGGGGAAAAATGGAAGAAAAGGAGTTTTAAATTCAATTTTCATTTTCCAGATTGAGCTTATAAGAGTTTTATTTTAAATCACATAATTTTAAAGTTAGTACTACTCACCAGTGTAAAAATGATGAATTTTGATCTATTTTCATGATTTTAGCCATAAAAGTTAAAGACTGAGCCAGGAAAGAAATTTTAAATTGGTAATGGCAGTTCCAAGCCTTGTTAACATAAGATCCAAACCAGAACACATGCTTCTTCCATATTGTGGCAAGTACAACACCATTGGTAGAAAACCAACCAAAGATACTGATGATGTTACCATCTTGGCAAAGCCTTTGTTATAGGTGGTATTGTAGAGTTACCTCTATGGAATAGAGCAGGGAGGCGTGGTGGTCATGCCTCGGTGGTTATAATACTGACCCTTAACCAAGTTTAACTCAACACCCATCTTCAATGTCACAGATTGTTTTTTCATCATAGGTATTAAGTATTGGTCCAACATAAGTTTTGAAATTAAATCAATCATTGGATATCACATTTGCAGGTGGGATCCCTGTTTGATATTAGTGTCTTCTTTTCCATGCTTTCATTTTTTTTTCAGTTTGCTCACTTAGTGGTTTTTAGCATATATTAAATATTGAACAAAATATGATTTTCAAGTCTTGAAAATGTTTCTTTTAGTTGTTATGTGCACTGGCTCACATATTTTCATATAGGGCTCTTAGGCCAATGAGATATCATTTTTCACATTCACATATTTAAAGCTTATTCTTATATCTTATTAAGAGTCCGACTGAGGCTTGATTATATAGTTTTCTTCCTGTTTTTCTTTCTTTCTTTCTTTCTTTCTTTCTTTCTTTCTTTCTTTCTTTCTTTCTTTCTTTCTTTCTTTCTTGCTTGCTTGCTTGCTTGCTTGCTTGCTTGCTTGCTTGCTTGCTTGCTTTCTTTCTTTTTTCTTTCTTTCTTTCTTTCTTTCTTTCTTTCTTTCTTTCTTTCTTTCTTTCTTTCTTTCTTTCTTTCTTTCTTTCTTCCTTTCTCTTTCTTTCTTTTCTTTCTCTCTTATTTGTATTTATTTATTTATTTATTTATTTTTTATTTATAGCCTATATTTATTCAGATATTTATATGTTTATTCAGATATTGATTTATTTATTTATTCACTTAATTGATTTATTTATTCAGTTATTTCTTTACTCTGAAATCAAATAAGTTATCAGAAATTCAGTTTAAAAATCATGAACATATTTTTCCACAAAACATAATGACTCCACCATCATGATGTTATCAACACTTATTAATCGGGAGATGCGCTCTAAATCATGTAAGCTATTGTTTCCAAATTGTCATAATATTGCTCCTGGGATTAAGGCGTCTGTGATATCAATCCAGGCTAGTCAGCAAGTAGTATTAATGTTATAAAACATGGTGATAAAACACTTCCGGTGAGGCGCGTGGATATAAAACGTAATGTGTGTGTGTGATTTTGATGACTTAACCATACGATGTTCATGTTGTTTTAGTATAACATGGTGAAGTGTAGTAGTTAATTAGCATCAGAGGCCTAATTGGTATATATGCCCTCAAGCACTTTTAATAAATCCAAATATTTGGTAAAATTTTATAAAATTTGCAGTAATTTGTGGATTTTACTACACAGGCTTTTGTTGTGGATAAGCAGTTTACAACAGCTCGCCTTTTAATTTGATAAAATGCTGTTACAGAAATGACTTTTGTATGGCCAAAATTATTTGAAAGTTACAAGTAGAATGCCTCCAATCATAGATATTGAGGAATGAAGTAGGCTACTAACAGTAACATAAATATGAATGGGGCAGCTGTTCTTGAGAAACTTTTTTAAAATGTTGGCACAAATCTATATATCTTGTTTGACAGTTTATACAGCAACCCGGCTATTCCAGATATTATCCACACTACCATCAAAGCAAAGATGACACTGGGATTTCACCCTCCTTTTCCTCTCAATTTTGCATGAAATTCCCATCTTGAAAGGTGCATTGCATGGGAATTCCCATTATGAAAATGCCTCTTGATTGGGAATTCCCATCATTAAAATGTAGTATCCTACATGGTTTTATGAATTCGGGAAATCCTACATTAAATTTTTCTAACCATGTCATCTTTAGGGGTGTGGATGATATCTGGAATAGCCCAATGTAGGCCTATGTGCATGTGCTAAAACCATTCATATTCCTCAGATTTGGGGTGGGGTTGTTGGTATTCTAACATTCTTTGTTGTTAGGGAATAGGGTTGTAGTTGATTTAAGCTTTAATGTGGTTGAGTAGAAGTGGGACTATAAATCTGTCAGTACATAGATTTTAAACATGATTTTATTGTTTTAAAATGCTTGTATGAAAGGATCATAAATAGTATGTTTATGGTGTATAATGTTCATAGCAATAATTGTGAGTCATTGTGTTTGACAGTAAGTGTTATTTTGATTTATTTGTTGCATGTAGTAAAAGTGTCAGCTTTTATGAAATATATTTTTTGTGGAAAAAAGAGAATGAAATTGGGCCTTACTATCCTTGAGTGATCCAGTCACAATCAGTGCATCTGCAGTAAGTGATGCACCACAAAGTGATTGTGCCCTACATGTATATAAATAAAATGATATTATACCACTTCTGATGCAGTGGTGTATCAGACACAGACGCTTGTCTTAAGGAAGCTAAACGGACTATAGCATTTGGCTTTCCCATTTACCAAAAAGCAAGAATTAAAATGAAGAGATAAATAAATGATTTAAAAACAATTCATGTATTTTAACCTTAATTTTAACCTTAAGGCCTTTTATAAGTTTTTCAGTCACAGGTTTTAGTGTCTGTAGTTTTAAGGACCTCAGACCAGTGCTGATGCACATTATTTGCTATTGCTACCTCATCAAAAGTCAAGACTTTTATATAAAGTTGTAATAAAAAATATTGGTGATGGTTAAGGTGGAAAATAATCATTGATTGGTAAGAGAGAGGGCCATGTAGCCAAGGGGTTGTGGAGTTGCAATGCACCCCATCCACCAAATCCCAGGGAACTTTTTTATGAGACAGTACTGATTTTTTTCTCGAAAAAAATCTACATTTTGGAAATCACGTTCCCCAATATAATAAATCCTTGCTACGGACCTAGTGAAAAATTGTTATCATTTATTGGGTTTGTTGGTGTCCAATATTAAAAAAATATAAACAGGGTGTTGATAGTTTTTTGTGTTTTTTTTAATTACCTCAGGGAGACGCACTGTGCAGAGAATGTTTCTACAATGTGTTTGAAGCAGAGGTCCACCATACCATCTGTGAAGCTAACCTCTTCACACCAGGAGAGACAGTGGCAATAGGGGCATCTGGGGGAAAGGGTAAGTGTTACTTTGAGTCTTGATGCAGAGATTGTTTCTACAAGGTGTTTGAAGCAGAGGTCCATCATACCATCTGTGAAGCTACCCTCTTCACAGCAGGAGAGACAGTGGCAATATGGGCATCTGGGGGCAAGGGTAAGTGTTACTTTGAGTCTTGATGCAGAGATTGTTTCTACAAGGTGTTTGAAGCAGAGGTCCACCATACCATCTGTGAAGCTAACCTCTTCACACCAGGAGAGACAGTGGCAATAGGGGCATCTGGGGGCAAGGGTAAGTGTTACTTTGAGTCTTGATGCAGAGATTGTTTCTACAAGGTGTTTGAAGTAGAGGTTCATCATACCATCTGTGAAGCTACCCTCTTCACAGCAGGAGAGACAGTGGCAATAGGGGCATCTGGGGGCAAGGGTAAGTGTTACTTTGAGTCTTGATGCAGAGATTGTTTCTACAGGGTGTTTGAAGCAGAGGTCCATCATACCATCTGTGAAGCTAACCTCTTCACACCAGGAGAGACGGTGGCAATAGGGGCATCTGGGGGAAAAGGTAAGTGTTACTTTGAATCTTGATGCAGAGATTGTTTCTACAAGGTGTTTGAAGCAGAGGTCCACCATACCATCTGTGAAGCTAACCTCTTCACACCAGGAGAGACAGTGGCAATAGGGGCATCTGGATGAAAGGGTAAGTGTTACTTTGAGTCTTGATGCAGAGATTGTTTCTACAAGGTGTTTGAAGCAGAGGTCCATCATACCATCTGTGAAGCTACCCTCTTCACAGCAAGAGAGACCGTGGCACTAGGGGCATCTGGGGGAAAAGGTAAGTGTTACTTTGAGTCTTGATGCAGAGATTGTTTCTACAAGGTGTTTGAAGCAGAGACCCACCATACCATCTGTGAAGCTAACCTCTTCACACCAGGAGAGACAGTGGCAATAGGGGCACCTGGGGGGAAAGGTAAGTATTACTTTGAGTCTTGATGCAGAGATTGTTTCTACAAGGTGTTGAAGCAGTAGTCCATCATACCATCTGTGAAATCTCTTCACACCAGGAAAGATAGTGGCAATAGGGGCATCTGGGGGAAAGGAAAGTATTACTTTGAGTCTTGATGCAGAGATTGTTTCTACAAGGTGTTTGAAGCAGTGGTCCATCATACCATCTGTGAAGCTAACCTCTTCACACCAGGAGAGACAGTGGCAATAGGGGCATCTGGGGGCAAGGGTAAGTGTTACTTTGAGTCTTGATGCAGAGATTGTTGTACCAATCTTTGCACACTATGGAAAATAAAAGTTGGGTAAATTAAAAATAGACTAAAAATCATGCTGACTGGTCATTATGAAACCTGATTAGGAGGTGCATGTTTGAAACTAGTATGGCTTTTACTAATTGTCATGCATTGAGCTTGTTAGTACCCACTCCCACATAACACATAAAACGAAATATGCCTCAAAAAGTTACAGGCCAGCCGGGCTTGACCTTAAAAAGTTACCGGCCAGCCGGGCCGGCAACTAGATGCCAGTCAGAAAAGTTACCGGCCAGGCCAAAAAGTTAAAAGGCCGAACGCTGCATAAAACTTCACTTGTATATTTGGATGAATTCAATTTATTATGTGTTCATGCAAAACAAAACATTTTCTCCCAAAAGATGGTGCTGTTTTATTGAGAAAAACAGGTGCTTAGTATCGTCCTAATTTATTCTTTCCCTATAGTCAGCCAAGGAAGAAACTTTTTCATCCTTGAAAAGGATTTGAACCTAGTCTTTTCTGTGAGATATAAATTGATATAACTTTTATTTTTCTGATACCACAAGAATAATAGTTTACTCTCAAGCTTTTTTAATTCAGGCTGCCAAGAGAGAACCACAGAGCTTTCATCATTTTATGCTCCTTGGCACAGCGCCCTCCAAAAGTGACTTGTTTGTACTTTTGTGTAACATTTTGTTAGCAAAATATGAGGGCAGTATTTCATAGTACAGCATGTCAGTAAGTTTTCCCCACTCAATCTTGTGACTTTTTGTTCCTTACAAATTCAACTGATTGAGGGCACTAAACTATAATTGTGTGTTGCATTTACCATGTTTACTGCGTGCTTTGATGTTTACAATGGGTTATTTTGTTTAGAAATATTTTGAAAACACATTTTCTTCAAATATTGTCGTAAGATTCCACCTTATAAATGGAAATGGAAATCATATCTCTAAGGCCAAGAAATGCAGGCCTTGCCGTCTAGATTTTAAAGGGGAGTGGTTAATCACTCGCTAGCATGGTGCTAGGCGAGTGGTTGAATTTTCACATTACACTTATTGGGGTATAATCAAGTAGAGCTTCGGTTTTAAAATGGTATTCACGTTCAAATGCGCGCGAAGCGCACTAAAATTTGTACCTTTCTTCACGTTGAGGGGTACAAAATCGATTAAATACTGAATTTGCTGATTCGCTGGCTGATTTTGTGAGATTCGCAGCGAGTGATATTTAGTGTCCATGGCGAGTGGAAAATCGCTCACTAGAAATTGAGTTTGGGCGAGCGGTGGCGAGCGAGAGCGATCGCTCGCCTCAAACGGCAAGGCCTGGAAATGGATGCTATATTGTCTTCAATAAACCAGTCACTTGTATAAAAAGAAAGTCATTTAATATGTTCAGCAACATTGACATTTATTTTCATCATTTTGGAGGAATAATCTAGTGTCCTTGAACAGTGTCACCATATTCATTCCAATAAGCGCCCATGTCCCAATAAGCGCCCACCCAGGGTATTTTCAATTTGCTAAAGGGTACCATTAATGTAGAAGTGACAGATACATGTTGATAAAGTTCAAAAGCTGGAGGACTACAAGTTTTGTGTAAACTTGCAATACATTTTCTGCATCAGAAAAGCTACTAGAACGCGTCGGGACCCTTTTATAACATACATGAATTTGTCTCTAATAAACGCCCCTTATGAAAACCAGGTAAAAAATAAGCGCCCACCCAAAATGACTTTGTTTAGCACCCTGGGCGCTTATTGGAATGAATACGGTATATCAAGTTCTTTGAACAGTGTTATGTCAAGTTCTACCAACAGCATTAAAACATTAATTTACCAATTTCTATAATATAACACATTGTTAAATGTATTAAAATGTAGTTTTTTTCAAATTTAACGAAAAGTTTAATAAGTAACACAGTAGTATAAATTCCCAACAAATAAAAATTTGTCTCAGTAACAGATATATGTTAAATTACATTGCAGATTCTACAGTTTTAGCATATGTGATGAAATTATTAAATGAAAGATACAACTATGGACTCAACTTAGTGCTACTGTCTGTTGATGAAGGCATTACAGGGTATAGGGATGACTCTCTAGAGGTAAGCACATGAAGATGTAATACTTCCGTAAAAACTTGATAGTTAGCATATGTGCTTACTATCGAGCGCTTTTAAAACATGCAAACATGAAGAGCCCTATCCACAAAAGTGTGAAGGGTTTTGAGCAAATCATCGATACACATAGTTATATACGAACAAGTAAACCCGCAAATGTGTGTCTCAACCCGAATAGCTCAGTTGGTAAAGCGCCGTACTTTGGTACAATTTCATGTTTTCAAAAGCGCTCGATAGTCAGCACATATGCTAACTATCGAGTTTTTACGGTATGCAATACAGTAGATTCCAATCTAATGCAAAACATGGTAACATAATGCACTGCTGAAGGGGGGAGCACATCATCAAGTCTTTTGGTGTGGATACTCCCGCAGAACTAGAAATGGTTAATATTTATGAGCCGATGGAGTATCAGTAAAAGGGGCTCTTTCTGAACTGTGAACTGTCAAAATCAAATGCCTGGAAAAATAGTTAAACCAGAGCAATGAACTGAAATGATCCAAATTAAGGGTCTTGCAGCGCTCTGTTTTGGTAACATTGGGCTATTCTATTTAAAATCCACACTACCCCTGTGGAAGATTTAGCTAAAGTCTTCCATAGAGGGAGTTTTGAACAGACAATCGGGGAACTTCCATGAAATACTCATTCCAGTTATGGAAGATAGAGGTAAAGCCATAATACAGAGGGAGTATGGGTGTCAAAATGATAAACTCTGACCAATTACATTTGAAAAACATACTCCCCCTGTTGAAGATATTTCCAAAATCTTCCACAGGGGGAGTGTGGATTTCAACTGGAATAGCCTGTTTAGGAGTCATTCGGAGCTGCACTGTCAAAAACAAAACCCTGTATGGTCTCCTACTATCAATGCACATGTATCAGAGACCTTTCTTTCCACTCTTCCGAGTTTCTATATGCGGTCGTACTGTAGTTGTTGTTATTTTGTACTGCACAAAAGCATAGAGTAACCATGCACACACGCCAATAATACCCGGTAGCAAGATATGAAAAATAGACCCCGAACCTGGTGAAGCAAACATTGCCATGACTGATGATAGGGAGCCATTGTTGGGAGCAGGTTTGATTCCCAAGATGTAACACATCATTGGGTAGTACTCTACAGCGGTGAATGTTTTGGCATGGTAACCCTTCTTGAAGGCTGGTCCATGAGCTACAAAAAGTGTCTGCATAGATTGTAGGCTGTTGTCGTATCCATGGTTACCCTTGTACCCTGCAAATTTGAGGAAGAAAAATGTGAAAAAGTAAAAGTATGTGGAAGTTATTTTTATTTACCAGGAGAAAGTGTAAAATGATTATACAAAATAGTAAAGTAGAGACAGAGGCAAGCATTGCTTTTTAAAATTATGAGACATGTTTCCACAAAATGAGAGAAAAGTTGCTAATTTTTATTTCGAGTTATGTCCAGATTCATGATCTCTGGATTATTTAGCTTTAAAATGAACTTATATAACTTGTCAGGGTTGCTCCCTCACTTGATCTTCAAAACTCAGTATTTCAATTAAGAATTTTTTTGTTTTCTGTTGTTTTCTGACATGTACAATAACTATATCTCCTTTTCTTCCCTGGCAACTTTCTGCTCATGTTGTGAGAACAGGTCTCATATCGTCATTAATGGTGCAAGGTTTTAGTTTTTTAGATAGGAGTGCAGGGAAAGAGAAAATAAGATCATGGAAAGATGATAACTTTTGTTTTTGTTTAAATTCAATGGGAGAGGGAGGAAAGTGGCAGTAACATTCAAACTAACAATTATAATTGTCCTCTTGCCTCCTGGTGTTCAGTTTAGATTTTGAAAAATAAAATCACCAGCACCAAGGCAGTGTTGGGAAAGTGAAATAGTCCCAATGTCCTTCGTAAATAAGCAGCAACTATTCTGTAACCTGCCACATCAATATATCATATTATATGCTCTACCTGGACACTAAAAAAGACTCTGGTCAACAATATTAACATCCTTTATTATGTACTCTGTATTAGCTTCTCACCCTATACGTGAAGATGAATTTGTGCAAATAAAGGTAAAGTCATCAAATAATGGTATACTTACATGAGGTCTCATTGCCAACCATTATATGCCAGTGTTCATCAGCAATGGCAATGATAGGTGGGATGCGACGATGGTGCTTATAGTGGAATCGCTCAGGAATGTCAGCCTTCTTGTAAACTGTCATATGAGGGTGTGTATTCACCAAACGTTGATAGATGGTCTCTATGTTATTATCTGAAATGCAATTTATTTCATAGTGAGAAATTGAAGAATGGAAAATTTAGTATTATTTATAATTGTTGATTTGGTAGACCAGTAGTTAACTTTAGATGGAAGTTCAGTTTTGGGGAGACCTACATTTACTAAGGGCTCATATTGAAATTCCCTAACACAGGAAGGTGTGCGACATCCTACAGCTTTCCTATGCTAGCCTTCTTTTGTTAAAATCATGTGTGATTATAACACTGCAATTAACCACTTAAATTAGGAATGCGCTTTCCTGGGTTGTGCGATGAGCCATAGTCAGTTTGTTTTCTTCCCATTCGTCATGGACCACTTTACAATGAATCGGTATGTACTAGAGTATCTTGGTAACTTAGCAACTTGGCACTCTCGCTGAAGTTTATCAGCGGCCAATTATATTAAATTTTGAATAAAGAAGTTGACCTGATATAAGTTTCCATAATTTCTCTATCTAATTAAAACCATCTAATTGGTTTTCGTCTATTTAATCTACCAAAAAACGTTTCAAAACGTAAAAAGCGGCCAAAGTTTAAAAAATCTTTCCTGTGTGGCTTTTCACCCTTTTTTAAACTTGGTCCCATTTAGTAAAGTAGTATTAACATGAAGAATGAGTCCTAATTTTTACATGCAGTTCAATGTACTCTTATAGGTTTAAGACTGTTCGAAAGCGGTGCAATATGACGTAGGCTACCGTATGTATTATCAAAAACATTTCAAGGTTTATGTTTTATTATATTATGTGATCATAAAGAGTAGTAGAGTATTATATATACTTAGCAAATTGACTGTGTGTCAACCTGCTACATATAGGCCCTACATCTGTACATAAGGCGCAGAATCGCACATGACGATGAAGAATTTAACAAAGTGAGTATTTGCTACAAAATACATTATAACGTCTATACGGAAAAAACATTAATTCATTTGCTCTACAAAATAAACATTGACAACTAAGAAAACCAACAAGTAGCCTATAGATGACTTCGTATGGGTCTTTAAAAACTTTCATAAATGGGACCAAGTTTAAAAAAGGGTGAAAAGCCACACAGGAAAGATTTTTTAAACTGTGGACCCCTTTTTACGTTTTGAAACGTTTTTTGGTAGATATTATATTGCGCGCTAAGTGGTTCTTTGTAGCCATGCGAGGTGAACTAGTTGGATATCCATATTTCATGGTTAATGGTGCTTTGTAGCCCTGCTTGGGGGCAAACTAGTTGGATATCCATATTTCGGGGTGAGTGGTTTTTGAAGCTCCGAGGGCAAACTAGTTGGATATCCATATTTCATGTTAGCGGTTCTTTGTAACCCTGCGGGCAAACTAGTTGGATATCCATATTTCGCGGTTAGCGGTTCTTTGTAACCCTGCGGGCAAACTAGTTGGATATCCATATTTAGCGGTTTGTGGTTCTAGTGGTTTTAACGACCGTAACCACCCCAGTCAGCTGCATACCGCATCCAGCTATTTTAATTATCAAAATACTAGTTTTTTAATGCTATGGGGTAACAGAATTATTAAAAAAAATAATAGCTGAACCCAATAGTTCAGCCAAGGACTGGAAACGACATGTTGATGACTTTATATAGAGTGTATTCAATAAACCCAAGGCGGAATGAGAGTTGCTAAGTAACCGCTATCCGAACCATAAACACACATGTATGATCAGACAACGAGTATTCAATTTCCTCATAGCATCCCACGTTGTACACACGTCAGTCGAATTTGGCGGTGTTGGTTTGTTAGCCCTCCAAGTTATAACATCGTTCACTTTGTGTTGAACATTGTAGAGGTCAATGGGATAGCTTCTTTATGGGGCACTTCTCCATCGGTTTCA
The DNA here is from genome assembly GCF_039555335.1 of Amphiura filiformis. NCBI lineage: Eukaryota > Metazoa > Echinodermata > Ophiuroidea > Amphilepidida > Amphiuridae > Amphiura > Amphiura filiformis. The sequence continues at coordinate 45,725,180 of NC_092634.1, forward strand.
GGGCGCAGTTCATTGAACTCAGCGGGATTCTATTGCAAGTGCTTTTATATTATTACAAAACGGATCGTGGTTATTGCCTTGACAAATCTAATACATAATTCATACCAGGGATTAATAAATCCAGGGTGCGGACATTTCATTGGTGCGCAAACCACCGGGATTCGATACAAGTTTGCGTTGTAAATGAATGCGTGAATAAGAGTGTCATCCCTTGGCGCGATATTTGATTTCTGAAAATACTCAAGTTGCCGTTCAAAATGCCTAAAAATCATCAAGATATTGCAATACTGTCTAAAGTGATGTAAAATTGTGGCAAATTTGTATGATTTATCACACATAATTTCTGCGTAGCGTGGAGAATCATTTACATAGGATTTTGGAGAAAAAAGGTGATAATTTTAGGGAAATATAGAATGGCGGAAGAAACAATTAAAACATTTTCCTGGAATGTGTAGACCATACTCTTTCTGTTCCTATTGATTTGGATACTGAAATAATTCTTAAAATGAAGCTGTTGGGTGATTTATGTTGGCGTTTCTAGAGTGTGTCATTATTGGCAAACATCTAGGGATATTGTTGAGAGGGCGCTCGATTCACGAGATTTCTTTTGCAAGAACGCCAAAATAGCACGAATTTTGTTGGTTTGCGACTGAAGAGTGTCCGCACTATAGATTTCTGCCATGCAAATTAGCTAGTGTCAGTGGGTAAGAAAGTGCCATCTTTTGAATCGTTAAGACAAGCCACGTAATCTTATGTAAAACTCTGCTGGGTGTTTCGATCATGTATTATGCGTGTTTGGTCAAGTGAGGGTAATTTGTAAAGCATCAACTTGTGAACAAGTCATATGGGTTGGGTATAATAGATTTCTATGTATACAATTAAGTCTGATATATTTTCGATGGAATATATATTTTCACTTGAAAAGTTAGTAGTTTTCCTAATTGCAATTTCTGAATATTATATAAAAGGTGAGAATAAGACTATAAATGTAAGAGTATGGGATAATTTTGATTGTTAATAAATGCTAAACGCATGGCGGTAGACATCAGCAATATCAGGGATTGCCGCGATTCTTGCAGTAGCTTTTATGAATAGAATACAATAGTGGATACAATAGCGGCTACAATAGCGGAACAATAGAGCTCTCTTACGGGCAAATAAACCTTGTCGCGTTTTGCTAAATTTCACTTCTTCTTTTTCATGAACTAACCGTTCTTTTTTTAAACTTGTGGCAAAACTTCGACCGAAGTTTTTAATTCTAAAGTGATTTAGAAGAAAAATATTCCACTTGTTTAAAAAATATCACAAGGATTATCGGCATGGCTTTGGAATGAAGTTGCTATTTCAACAGCCTCAAAAATTAATCTATAGAGGGCAGTGTGATAGGTTTATGTATGGTGTCATTGGGTATGGTTTCTGGTTGCCAATTCAAATGGAAATTTATAATTATTACAAATTGGATGAAAAGCTGTTTGTATCTTTACAAAAAAGCAACAACACAATGTTGCGATTTGATTAAATGGCCCATTCATGTCAACTCAGGGATGTGCACAGCAGCACCTCTTCAATTTTTTCTTTTTCTGTGTGGTGGTAGATATTGATGAAAAGTAAAATCCGAAATTTGAGCTTCATACTCCATTTATTTTTAGTTTTCCCGTGGCATCAATTTGAAATTTAGAGAGTCAGCCTCGATGGCCATCAACAACTTGAAAATAACTCCTTTACTTTAAAAATATAGTAAATAATGTCATTATACATGCGATGTTGGAGGTCAAAATGTATAAAGGGAACTCTATGGAGAATGCAAACCTTACTGATGTGTTGAAGCCATCGAGTCCCAAAGCCAATATCTCTCAGAAATGTTGTCCAAGGACATATCTTCAACATACCTGAAGTTGATGGTGGGGCAAAATGTCTGACATTGGTTTTCAGGGGGTCAAAATGTACAAAAATGTACAATTGGGGTTTTGTATGGGTAATATCTCAGCTAAAAGTATTCTAATAGGCTCAATATTGGATAAGAGTAATGTCCTACCAAAGGGCTCTGACTGGCAAAAAAATGGACCAAAAAATTATTTTTACTTTTGGAGTTTTGACCCCCCAAAGTTGGTCCTGGATGGACGAAGTTGCATTTTGAGGGCCCTATATCTTTTAAAGTGAAGGAGTTACAAGTTTTCTGATGCCAGATTTGAATTCTACACAAATAAGTACCCCAGAATACATACTTTTCAAAGTTGTAAATGGTTCCCTTTATACATTTATGGACCTCCAACGTTGTCTTCGCTATGCACATTTTTACGCTGACCCCTAAATTTCAAATTGATGCCACGGGAAAAACGAAATGGAGTATGAAGCTCAAATTTTCAGAATTTTACTTTCTCATCAATATCTACCACCACACAGAAAAGGAAAAAAATTGAAGAGGTGCTGCGGTGCACATCCCTGGAGTTGACATGGAATGGGTCAAATGAGGTAATAAAAGTAACTTTATTATAATGAACTCCCCTGTTTGTTTCCATCAAAAGAGGACTGATGCATATACACCAGGGGGGATCGGAGACATTCACAATCATTCAACAATAAATTTATCTTTTCTCCCTTTCCATTAACTCAAAACTTCAGTATCAAATTTTGCATTCTCTACTGTTTACCTGAAAAAACCTAGTGTTCGGTATTACACTATTTTCCCCCGAATTAAGGTGTTTAGTGGTCAAAAAAAGAAGATACACAGGGCAATTCAGGTACATTTGTGTCCGGTAGATGGAGCTGGCTGGTCCTGGGCATTGTGAGGCAATATTTGTGTTCCCTTTTTAGGGTAAATAATGGGCGATTCCAGTTGAAATCCATACACCCCCTATGGAAGACATGACATTAATCTCACACACAGGGGGTGTAGATTTCAAATGGGAGTCACCCATTCAGGTAAACCCATTTGAAATACACACTCCCTGTATGGAAGATTAAGGTTGTGTCTTCCATAGGGGGGTGTGTGGATTTCAACTGGAAAAGCCTAATTTAGTGTTTTAATGCCCCCATTTCCTCCTGGTGTAAATCAATTTGTCCCTGATACTTACCATCATATGGCCAGATTCCATAGACAGGATTATTATCAATAAACCTGCACAGATCGGGATTAATGTAATCCCCTAATCTGACGATGTTATCATTTGATACCGACGTCATTCCGTGATCTGATGCCACAATAATGTTGATGTCATTAAGGGTTCCAATCTTGTTCAATTTTGTGATCAAATACCCCATGGTTCGATCACTTTCTTGAATCGCTGGTATCATTTCAACAGATTCAGGACCGTGTAGATGCCCCGCATGTTCCACCGTTGCAAAATATAAAACGCCTAGGTTGATCGAGTTGTTTGCGAAGAGAGGAATGATAAGATCAATAACCTCATGATTGGATAAATTACCGTTATATTTTGGCAAGCGATAGGTTGGTTTATGTCCACCTATCGGTATGTCCATTCCTGGAAATTGAAAAACACCACTTTGAAATCCTTGCTTCTGATTGGTCACCCATATCGGTTCGCCACCGTCCCACCAGATGGCGTCTTTTACCTGACTCTTTATAGACCACTGAACATTTAATTCCGGATCGTACATATCGTTTCCGACAAATCCATGAGATTCTTGATATAAACCGGTAACTAGGGTGTAATGCACAGGAAATGTTTTGGTTATAAACGAGCTGGTGACGTGATCTGAGGTAACGCCATTTGCGATTAGCCAATCAAAATTAGGCGTATCAGTACGTGTGAGGTAGTCCCATCTAAAACCATCAAATGATATGAATAGCACCTTGCCAGGATGAAATGGATGTACGCCATCATCGGCAGGTGCAGAGGTTGCCATAGAAACTAGTATTGCACTGAAAATGACAATAAACATGGTGGATACTGTGTTGGTTCATTGGTTACGACGATTATCAGCTTTTTATTTGTGCATGGTGATACTGAATGAAATATCTGCTCATTGTTCAAGTTTGCACTGTCAAAACATATTGCTTTGGTATATGGTTTGATGTTCCAACCAAGCTACTAGTTGTATAAAGTTAAATATCTTACCAATACCATAAGACAAATAATTCCTAGCAGCCGTTTTTGCGAATCAATTTGATTTGGGAATATCAAGTTCCCATTCTGAGACCTTATTATCAAATTGTCAGATTTGTCTATTTGGACCCTGAGGCTGTGCGAAATTCACTGGGAAGAGTAGAACAACGATTATCAGCTTTTTATTTGTGCATGGTGATATTTAATAAAATATCCGTCCATTGTTCAAGTTTGCACTGTCAAAACATATTGCTTTGGAAGAGTAGAACATGGAATTGTAACCCTTGTGAAATTCGCTGAACACAGTATCCAGTAACATGGTGAAGACTCATTTAGTTCAATACCACAATCATTCATAGGTGGTGTTTGAAGCCAGTGTGTAGATACAATTTAATTATTCAAAATATGATTCCATTCTTACTGTGCTGTAGGTATCTTTGATAAAAAGTCTGGCATCTTTGTGGTTTACTAACTAAAGTGGAGAACAGGTTATTGGCGAGTTAAAAAATAGGCGAGTTAGAAAAAGGCGAGTTAAAATGGCGAGTTACCCCCTGCAGTGTTTTCCCGAAAGTCCATGTGGCGAAGTTAAAATGGCGAGTTACCCCCTGCAGTGTTTTCCGGAAAGTCCACGCGGCGAAGTTGTGAATTTCCGGAAAGTCCACGAGGCGAGTTGTGAATTTCCGAAAAGTCCACGAGGCGAAGTTGAATTTCGGAAAGTCCACGCGGCGAGTTGTGAATTTCCGGAAAGTCCACATGGCGAGTTGTGAATTTCCGGAAAGTCCATGTGGCGAAGTTGCGAATTTCGGAAAGTCCATGTGGCGAGTTGTGAAAAATGCAGTTTTGGTCAAAATTCAAAAATGATTATTTAAAAAATTGATACCATTAATGTATTCTTTGACTCATGTCCGCTCCATATTATACTTTATCATATAAATAGATATCAGCCTTGATTTTAAATACTGCAATCAATAGTTATTACAAATACCATTAATACTGTACAAATTTGCCTAGGCATTATGTGTTTTGACTTTGGCACATACAATTTGATTTTTTTTTCTGTGTGTGCAGTATGTCCTAACTAGTTTTTGATGGTAAAACAAAAGGATTTCAGTATCAGTAGAATGCACAGTGACCGCCACTGATGTTGATGAAAATGTATTTGTATGATTTTTAAAATTTTTTATTTCAAGAGTAGTGAGATATGATTAGGTTTCTTTTATATTAGTGGTTGCTTGTATATCCGATTATTCATGGTACATAAAATAGTTGAGTAATCAATCAATTGACTGATTATGTGTTGTGCCCTTTGTGTTGTGTTTTTTAAAAAAAAGTGTATAAAAAAAGTTTTATGACTTTTATTTGTATAACTTTTTCGGATTTTATTTATACTAGAAGAAGAGGGCAGCCTATGCACAGGTGAGAGTAGCACTGCCTCTATATTAATTCCCAAGATCATTGCAAGCCCGAGAGAAATATATGATAAATGGAAACTGATTTTGCTGATTTTGGACTAGCAGCTTAAAAAAAAACAGTACTTAATACACTGTGACATTTTTAATTCACTGTTGGAACTTCATCATAGTGTTACTGTAACTCGCCACTTGGACTTCATAGTCTTGCTGTAACTCGCCACCGGGACTTCATAGTGTTACTGTAACTCGCCACTGGGACTTCATAGTGTTGCTGTAACTCGCCACTGGGACTTCATAGTGTTACTGTAACTCGCCACTGGGACTTCATAGTGTTGCTGTAACTCGCCACCGGGACTTCATAGTGTTACTGTAACTCGCCACTGGGACTTCATAGTGTTACCCATGGGAATATCTAAAAATAGCCTGACTCTGTGGGGGGTAACTCGCCTTTTTAACTCGCCTTTACCTAACTCGCCCATATTGTAACTCGCCTAAAACATGCTCTCACTAAAGTGCATTGAAGTTGCTGATTGTAGCCATGCATGACTTATTCCACCAATGTTGTTTGACACTGATACCGAATACTAGTTATGACTGTGTCATGTAGTGATATTATTTACTTCCTACAAATTTGCTGAACCTCAGACTTTGACCTGCTATTTAAAGCCCTGTATACAAAATTGACACGGTTGCTATAGTAACTGATCACACAAATCAGGATGTCACTAATTGGGATATGATTATTATCAGTCTGTGTACACGTATGCATTTCAAAACAATTGGTTTCTTAGCCTTTCGTATTTTGCAGTAATTAATATAAATGAATATTTCCAGACTATAGACATTGTTTATCTTATCATTCATTGTTGAAAGAAGGAAAAGAGTACTAAAAGGTGAAAATATAATCATATAAATAAAAAATAAACAAACAAGCAATCCTTTAAACATATAAGATTATCAAAATACACATGCATAGATTAATTTAAATTATATTGAAATTTGACTCAAAATATTAAAGACATAAAATGTTAGGTTATTATTAGGCTATTTAAAGCCGATATACCATATTTCCTCAAATAAACGCTTCAGTGGCGTTGCATTTTCCAAACGGGGTGTTTATTTAAGGTCATTTTTAGAATGATAATAATTCCCATTAAAATCATTATGTAAGTTTAAAACTCACGCTGAAATGACAAACATCTTGGTTAAAAAAGTGGCGGGGGTGTTTATTTGAGGGGAGCAACTATTTGAGGAAATACAGTATGTGAAATGATTTGGGGTGATACAGAAGTTGAAATGTAAACTACAAGTCCCTTGATAGGTATTAAAATGAAGTTTTGTCATCAGTAGAAGAGTCTAAATATTTCATATGTACATAATTAATATAAAATTATATATTTTTTTTGTTTATTCTCTTTTTTCAGACAGTGAAAAGGAATGAAAAACAATATGAACTTCCTCTCAAGATTGTTTCCTATGAGGTAAGGCAAAGACTCTGGTAAAAAATAAAGGTTCTGTAGTTTTATTGTTTTCCCAGTTTAGAGAAACCACTCCATGGTGGACTTTACAGATAATATGAGTTTTATGTTATTCTGACAGTCGTACAGCCCGGCCTTTGCTTTATCTGCCACTCTTACTCCCTGGATCTGAAGTGAAACTTCAAATTACAGTTTTTGTTCATTCTGTTTGGTTTGATACAATGGATTATATTTTTCTTGAGCAGAAACTGAGAGAATATCAAACTGAACAATATTTAACTAGTTGGAACTTTTTCATGAACAAATTGGGCTGTTACAAATTCTGTACCTTGCCCATTCACCACAGAAATTTTTCATTCCAGTGTCAGAGTGTGGTTGAAGACTAGACATGTTATAGCCAAGTTATGACAACACTCTGACTGATAGAATAATAACAATGGGCTATTCCATTTAAAATCTACACTACCCCTGTGGAAGGTTTTGGAAATATCTTCCACATGTGGAGTATGAATTTCAAATGGAATGAATACATTAGCAGCTCCATTTGAATTTCATACACCCTCTGAGAAAGATTCAACCTGAACATTCCCCTGAGGGAGAGTGAGTTTCAAATGGAGCTGCTTATGTGTTAATTCCATTTGAAATTCAAACTCCTCCTGTGGAATATATTTCCAAAATCTTCCACAGGGGTAGTGTGGATTTTAAATGGAATAGCCCATTATACTTGCCACCATCGTGCCTAGATTTCACTGCATCTCTGAAAGTTCATGGTGTAATTGACAGAAAATTAACAGTTGGAAAAAACTGGCTGTTATTGGAAATTTGTCTATACATATTTCCATTTTTGCTTGACAAAATCAAGTGAATTTTTACTCACTACAATATTTCATCTTTCACATCGGAGGACTTCATCAAGTATGACTGATGGTCATCTGGTCTACTTTTGCCAAGTAAAATGAAAATATGTATAAATAAAGTAGGTAGGGGGGATATGCATCCTGCACAAGAACAAATTAGCACAATGGGGAACGATTGCTCGCTTCAAGAGGAAACTGAATATAATTAATAAGAAAGAAAGAACAGTTTACCAACCCAAAGTGTTACAATTAAACAAGACAACAAATAAACATGAATCCTGACCGGCACACAACCCAACTTGAAAAAAAAAAGTAAGAGAATGTGCCAATGACCTTCCGATCACTATCAAACACCTAATGAATATATTCAACTGCAAAAAAAGGAAATGAATCTGTCTTTATAAAATCACAAAAATAAAAGTGCTCTTCATATCAAAATGGTGTATGTATGCGTTAAAATAATGTATTATATATACAACCATTTACAGAATAATGGTTTAGGTTCCAAATTTGAAAAATAATAAATCTTTCTAGATAAATCTTGCATAATAATATCAACGAGATGTATGTGTTTGAACTAATTCCATTTTACAGGAGCTGTATGGATGGACCATGGATGACATAGTCAAACAAATTGGCCTGAAGAATAATTGTAAGTAATGTTACTATATACAGGGTGTGCCATAAAAAGGAGGTCCAACAAATGGGGTGATATTTAGACAAATGTTTTCAACAATCAATCAATGAAAAGCCAAATCATTTAACTATCATTTGCAAAAACCAGAGCTCATTTGAAACAAGAACTGTCTTTAAAAAAGACAATGTCATTATGAAGTTTATATTTCATATTTACCAGGTCAAATAGGGTACATTGTTCAGTACTATAATGCTATGCATGTATAAAAAAATTTCCTGCTATACAGCAATATTCACAAGACTGTCAATCACATTCTGGTTTATCAGTAGGGCCTGTCTATCAAACTTGGAACTCAACAATTTGCAAAAAAGGAGTAATTTACAAAACCACATTGTGCATTAAATGCTTGAATATCACAGTTTCAATGTTTTTTTTTCTCAATACATGACACAGGTACATTTTGTGGTGTGTTTAGACGTCAAGCTCTAGACCGAGGAGCTCTTTTAGTCAAAGCTGACAAAATTTGTACCGGTAAGTGGATACTTTATAATTTCTTTCACTTTATCCCATATGTGATGCGATCAAACAAAATCAGTCGGAACTCGGAAATATTGATTTTGAGATATAGCTATACAAAGGAAATATTTCCTTTTGTTTCCTGTTGTTTTGGAAACTCTTTAATTGCTTTTATCTTGGAACTGGTTGTTCACACAATTTCAGTGGTGTTTTCTGCAAAATGCATCTGTGGAACTGCTTTTTACCATCCTATAAGAAACTGAAAATTCAATATTTCTGAGTTCTGATTTTGCTTGATCGCATCACATATATTATAGCCTATCTAAAGATGAAAACATATGTGACACAATTTGGTCCATGTGGCAAATTTGAAATTGAGATAAAAAAGGCAAAAATATGGAGTACAAAAACAATAAAATATAAATCACAAAACTTCATAACTTTACAACCAAGTATGCTACAACTTTAGTGTTTTCAGAATATGTTTCCATAAAGCGATAATTATAGTGATTCAATTGTCAAAAATGCCTCCCCATGGCCCTAGTGGCGCAGATCGTGTCACACATTACAGTGAACAAAATGTGTTATATCACACCAGTTGGTCAGTTCATATGGAAAAGCCGAGGCTTGAGATGTTGTGTTACAGGAGGCTTCTGCAAGTGATATGGAAAGACAGGAGAACAAATTCCTGGATCCTCGACAAGATGCACATGTCATACATGTACTGGGTGCACATTTAATATTATGTAACATGTATGCAACATGTACGTTCTGCCAGGGCCAATAATTACATGAAATACGTATGTTTTATGTCCTGATGATCTGATTGATCTTCAGGAGATATTTGTTCCTGACCTGTAGATGCAGAGTTAGTCATGGGAGTTTCATATTTTGAATCTACCTGGGTTGGGTCCTCATATCCATGATCATTTTCCATATCTACTGTCGGATTTCCCATTCCTTCCACATCATTAATAGGATGTTCATAAGTATGGTACTGTGATCCTTGCTCATTAATATGTTCATAGGTGTGGTTCTGTGGTCCTTGCACATCATAAGGTTTGTTTGCTGGAAGGCCTATATCAGAGTCTCTTTGTTGGTTTCCTTCTCTTCTGTTCATCTCAACATTCTGCTCATTCACCAGATCTCTCCTGGTTTCTTCATTCTTGCGACAACACATCTTGTAAACAAAACCACCTATGATGATGAAACAGATGAGGAGAACAATTGTTGTTGTAATAAGAGGGATCACAAGGTTATTTGAACTCTGTGTGTTATTCAATTTAGAATCAGTCATGTCAGATGTAAGGGAAGCCATTGGTAGAGGCTTTGGAGTTGTTGCACCAGGTGCAATTACTGGTGGGGTTGTTCTTCTTTGAGTTATCTTTGCTGCAGTGGTTTGTTGTTTCATTGTAGCAGCTTTTGTTGTAGGTTGTGGAACCGATGAGATGAAAAGATATGCTCTGACTTCGATATCAACACTTCCTACAGTGACTCTGCATACCACAATCTTCATATCATCAGTATTCAATTGAACATTTGTGAGTGTGAATGTCTGTCCTCCAGAAATAGGGATTATAGTATATCGAGAAAAATGTGTTGCTGGCTCTGTATACCATTGGATGGTACCAGCCGTAGGCGATGTACAAGTGAACATGGCATCTTCTCCAACAGATTTGTGCAGAATGCTTGGTGTTATCCGAGGAAGGCTAGACACTACCACTAGTGGCCCGATTGTACATGACCGTATCATGCCAACATATCCCCCAGTTCCAGTAATTGTACATGTAAATGTTGCTCCATTATTAGCCAATGTAACATTCTGAGTGTATGGGTGGTCAATTCGTTTTAAATAGTTAGCTATCTGACTTGATGATGATAGAATAGTATTAGTAGTTCCTTGCTGCAGAAACATATTCACTTCATCAGGATAACCGGGTAGTGATGTACATGACAGAGTTAATGGACTGCCTACAACTAATATGGTACCAACACCAGGTGAACACATTGGATTTCCTTCGGGAGGAAAATATGGTGTTAGGACAGGAACCTGAGCAGAGGTTAATGTTATGTAGCTAGTAGGTTGTCCAATTGCGATAAGACATTGATACACACCACTATGGGCAGGGCCTACCTGTGTAATTGTTAGGATATAGTAAAGTATTCCTTCCTGTATTTCATACTGGTATACATTAAACTGTTCCAGAAACATAGGTCGAATGTCATCATTCCAACTGACAAGTTCACCATCTTTGGTCCATGCTAATGCATTGTAGAAAGCAGGTTGGACATTATCAATTATGCACTGCAATTGATAGTTCATTGTTCCTAGATTTGGTGATAAATCTTGTGGTAGAATATATACATTATTCTGTGAATTCACCAGTAATAGTAAAGTCAATGACATCAATCCTCGTAACAAGTCATCCATACTCAGATTACAAAATTTTCATAGTAGAAATTCCAATAGAAAAACTCACTTTTTTTTCCATACAGTTTCGGCAATACTAGCTGTTGCCTTTCTCAATGGTATATGCCATTTGATCCCTTGTTGGATGGTATGACGTCATCAGAAGATGATGACGCCCTCAGGATCAATTGGTCATAGACGTGACTCAGTTGGAAGGCCCCCTCGCCGCTGTTCATTAGGCTGTCTTTCATGCTTGGTCGTGATTTCCTCCGGATCCAGATGGACTCCCTTATCCATCTGGTGTTTCTTGTGTCGTCCGTAGCTAGAATTTTTGGATTGTCCCAGTTAATCAGATGGTTTTCTTTACTAGCATGTTCTGCAATTGAGGATTTCATTTCAATTGACTGCGAATCCTTCCGGGCCGCCCTGGTGTAATTTTGGGCCATCCTTTTTTCCGATTCAACTCTGTGCTCTTTTTTTCGAGTACCGAACCGGCGACCCATTTCGCCTACATACGTTTTTGGGCAATTATAACAAGGGATTTCATAAATGACGCCGGTTTTGTCGTCCATGTCTACCTTGTCCTTCGGGTGGACTAAGAGCCGTCTTAAACTAGTATGTGGTTTAACAGCCGACGCGATGTTGTGGGTGCGTAAGATTCGCTGAACACGTTCAGTTACCCCCTCAATATACGGGAGCGTAACATTAGCCCTAGTTTTGTCCTCAACTGTCTTGCTAGCGGTCTTTTTCTTAGGTTGTTCTTTTTCCTTCTTAACCTTCTCAATGGCCCAATTAGGGTAGCCACAAGTGTTAAGGGCTTTCTTAATGTGGTCTTCTTCATTTTTCTTGTCCTCCTGCTCTGTTACAATTTTATCTTTTCTGTCCAACAAGGTTCTCACAACCCCTAGTTTATGATGTAATGGGTGGGCGGAATTGAAATTCAGATACTGATCTGTGTGCGTCGCTTTTCTATAGACCAGAAGTTTGACACTACCATCCGGTTTACGCACTATGAGCGTGTCCAAAAATGGTATTGACCCGCTTTCCTCCGTTTCATAAGTGAATTTTAGGTTGCCCGTATCATCCACTTTATTCAAATGCTCAGTTAGCTGATGTTCAGTGTCTTTCTTGACAATTTCTAAAATGTCATCAACATATCTTTTGAACAGTCTCGGTTTACAATTCAGGGGAGCCGTTACTAACGCTATCTGTTCAAAGTGTTCCATGACAATATTAGCAATGATCGGGGAAACTGGGCTGCCCATAGCCGCTCCAAATTTTTGGCTGTATAACTGACCCCGATATGTCATATAAGTAGTTGTCAGAATGAACTCGAGCAAATTCATAATGTCATCAACTGAGAGGATAGTGCGTGACGCAAGGGTTTTATCATCAGTTAATCTCTGTCTCACAATTTCGAGCGCTTTGGGGATGGGCACATTAGTAAATAGCGATACCACATCATGCGATACGAACACTTCATCTTCCTCAATGTAAATCTCAGTCATTTCTTCAGCGAGATCTTGCGAATTTTTACATGCTGAGGGGTGTTTCCTACAAGGGGGGACAGAATGTCTGCTAATGCTCGTGACGTCGCATACCCGATGGACCCCGTATAATCCACTATTGGACGGAGTGGCACATTAGGTTTGTGAATTTTGGGAGTCGCGTAAACCCGTGGGATGTTTTCTGTTGTTGGGTATAGATCTTTGTATTGCTCCTCCGTGATCTTTTTCTCTTTCTTTCCAATTGATCCTGAGGGCGTCATCATCTTCTGATGACGTCATACCATCCAACAAGGGATCAAATGGCATATACCATTGAGAAAGGCAACAGCTAGGATTGCCGAAACTGTATGGAAAAAAAGTGAGTTTTTCTATTGGAATTTCTACTATGAAAATTTTGTAATCTGATAACTGTATTCCTGATGAATCTTTTCAATAATCATCCATACTCAGTTTCAATTCAGGAACTTATATCACTAAAAGGTACAGTTGGAAAGAAACAATGGTGTTGCCCGAAACAAGTATAGTTGTCTTTCGAAACAGGTATACTAGTCTTATACACAGTGCATACACACAGTTGATAGTTTTTTAATTATCTCATTACTGATGGATCCTTTGTTTTCACTGATTATCTGGTCTCTCTTACCACCTTCCACTGATCAAATTGTCAAGATTGATATTTATCGTTGTCCACGAGATGGTACATGCAATAGACACAGTTACACCCACTGCAAATTCCTACTGAACTTCCTTGTGTAGTACATTTGATGCCAATTTTATAATAGTCCAATAAACAGACAGTTGATTAAATATCTCAGTCATATTATTAGCAATGATGCCTTTGTGAACTTTTCTTGACCAGAATCTTATTGGTTAGTAATAAAATTTCAAGTTGACACCCTTGTGTGAAGTTGTATCCATAAAATTATCTGATGCATATATTTATTTAAGTAGCAAACGTTTACACTGAGAACAATAAGATAAATTGGCAAATATACAAAATAAAAGTTTTTATATATAAATGCTATTTGTATATATACAAAAACTTGACCTGCCTTATTATGGAATACTATTGAAGCATGAATATAGACCTATTATATGAACAGCTTCCAATTTGCCCCCAAATTTGCCTACTATTGATTCTAGAAAAATGCAGAACTATTTTATTTCGGTTAAAAAAATGTTTTTCTGTTTTCAAATGAAAGTGGCTCAATTGAGAATAAAAATGGGAATTTATTTCAATTAATTTAGTGGAATTAATTCATCTTGGTTGTGGATGGACATTTTGTAAATCAATTTAGAAGAGCAGTGATGACATAGGTGCCATGGTTACAATAATGTTTCAATTATACTGGAACTTGTTCTATAATGGTCTATAAGGCGACGAAAAAAGAAAACCCTGTTCTACGGGCCTGACCAACACAGATTTTGAACAAATTGGGAACAATTTTTTCCTGTACAAATTTCTGAAATTTCAGGAACAAAATTTTTTTTTTTTGTATTTTCTCAAATTGCAAATTATTTACAGGTTTTGGTGATTTTTTTTTTGGTCATTTAAAAAAAAATCGATCGACCCTACTTGAAAGGTCTGTCCACCCGTAGAACAGGATTTCTTTTTCGTCGGCTAATGGGGCTAGTTCTATAATGGTATATCTTTGTGTGTGACATGCGAACAAGTTTAACAGGGTTCATTTAGGCATGATACAGCTTTGAGCTTTTGCGATGCATACTATAATGTTTGAATTTCTAAATTTGAGATTTGAGCAATATTGTAAGATTTCAATAAAAAATGGATTTGAATTTTTTCCCAGAACATTTTAGTGTTCGCTACATGCCCCTTTTAATTTTGAGCCAAATGAATGAGGTAGCATGAACAACATCGCTATTTCATTCCGCCGCCTGTATCGTCAATGCGTGTATCTGTTGATCATTATGGTCGATCAGCTACATATAGATTTACAACATAAAGATGCATAATACACATAAAAAAGCGCAGTGATCTAGACGTTGATCCACAAACCTCAGCACACTTTACAGGTTGTCACTGACTACTACAGCCCCACATCATTCCATAAACCATTGAACAATAATTCAGGGACTTTGCTGCTTCAAGAGCGCACACCCTAGACATTCCACAAATTACCATCGCAACCAGGATCAGCTCCCCGAGTTTTGTACGGGGTTACAAGACAAAGTAGCAGTGAGTTCCTTGTCCAGGGGAATTTTAAGCTAACTCAATTTTTCCACGAGAGCATACTAGGCACCGCCAGGGTTCGAACCCGCAACCTCTCGCACCATAGTCGAATGCCTTATTGATTAAGCTAACTAACAGTCCCACTTATGGACGTCCATTTATACATCAATGATTCATATGACCAATGAGATAATGGCTACAAGCAAGTTCAACTAATATTTTCAATCATATATCTGTGATTTTATTAAAAACCTGGGATTTTTTCACAAATACAGCACCTACCTTAATATTTGAAAATAGGTCATTGAAGTATTCATTATGATTTGGTAAAAATCTGATTTTTTTTCAAATGTTACAAATTCTATTGCATTAAAATTGATGAACAAGTTTAATGAAATAGCCTGGCTATTGCATTTATTGTGAGTCCTTGTTGTTGCCCCCACATACCCTTTTTGAGCCAATTTACATAGCATTTAGAAATAAGAGACTGAAAACTCCTATGTTGTACTAATATAAATATATCCATAAATTAATGTATCCTTATTGGGTGTATTATCAAAATAATTTATTTCAACAGTGTGTATAAGTTTCAGGGGATTCCCTTTTAAATTATCGTTTTGCCATTCACTTTTGTCTGTGGTTGTTGAACTTATTGTAAATATTGTACTTGCTACGCTGGAATTGAAGATACACATGCCCTCAGGCTTCCTGAAGTGAAAGGCATAAAACCCGGATTTCAAAGTTGTGAATCACTGATTTAACCTTTTAGTCTCGGCTTCAGAATTATTGTCTGTGGGTATTGGACCTGAGAGATGATATCTTACCCTTCCCAGAATACTTTGCAACATGACATATCACCTCATTTCATCAAATGACACTCCTATACTTTGTACAGGTTCCTATTGTTTTCATGTTGTGAATAGACTGGCTAAACATGGGTCGATAGTCAAGAACTAAACATATTGCTAGATCTGGATGTGCTCTGTTCATTGAGGTACATTTTGTCACTATCGACCCATATTGCTATAGCAAATCAATACAGAAAATTCAAATGGAGAAATGCATTATGGGAAGCGAAAGATATCTTGCAAATGCTACCCACATGATTATAATAATGCGACTTGTTCCAGCAAAATATATCTAAAGTCGGTCTGGCAAGTTCAAAGAAAGAGACAAACTACTCTTAAAAAATATAAAGAAAAACATAAGAAAAAAATTGGCTAATTTCATCATAACTTCAAAACTAAACCTTCAATTTTCAAAAGCAAGGTAGCATTAAATAGCTAATTGTTGCCTCTTTCTGCAAATGAGTAAATATACACCTTTTTCAAAAATACACTAAAGGTACATTTTACTGGAACAGGTCATGCTGGATTGGTTACAAGCAGTGCATTAGTGCTAGTAGTCGACATATGGATTGGTCCACATTGAGACTTTTAATCATGTTATATTTGGCAATTGAATCACGTATACTATATAGACACTTGTTCGGTAGTTTTCATTCAAATTGTACACAGGCTTGCATGATATTAAGATTCGACACTGGGATTTAATACATAAGAAGGAAGACTATAGCTTCTGCAATACATGACGAACCAAGTTTTCAGCATTGTAAAATAAACTTTGTTTCAGCCAATTATTTTTTTGCAGTATAACAGGTGTAATGACTGCACAGGTGATCTCTGGTGATACCAATGACATATTCCATCCTTACTGTTGCAGTGAGCAAGTATGTTGGTCGTACGTCATAAAGGACTATAATGGTGTTCTGAAATGTGTGACCAAGATATAATTCAAACTGAACTTTCTTGCTGGAGAATTAAGTGAATACTCTCAGATGTGAAAATGCAAACTTTGCTTAATGGAAAGGTAACGTAATGAAATTTGTGCTTTCCTACTCACTGGAGAAATGAAGCCATACTTATTGGCATTGAAACGTGATATCAACCTGTGTTGTGAAAATACAAAATTTGCTTAATGTGGAGGTAACATAATGCAAAATAGTACTTGAGAATTGATGTATCATACTTATATGTAGTGACAGATAACAGGTAGAAAACCTGGAGGGAACTGAAGCTGTTAAGTGAAAATGCAAACATTGTTTGAGGCAGAGGAAATGTAATTGAATGCAAAATAGTAATTTGCTGATGCAGAATTGAGTGAATAGTTAAAGGCACTGGAACTGTTATAATATTACTGTACCTACTCACTCACACAAGATTGCATGTGTGGATTTTTGCGATCGTGATCATAAATGGACTTGGTAACTACTATACACGATATGGACACAAATGCCAGCCAAAAGAAAATTGTGTGATATAAGGAAATGAAAAGCTGAAAGAAAATTCTGGTGAAACCACTGTATCATATTTTGCCATTCACTATCATCTGTGGTTAGCAGACTTTGAAAACTGTATCTGCCTGAGGATATGTATGCACTGTATGTAAAGAATAAGTGCGGATATTACGACTATTCATCAGTATGCTCATGATTTAAAAAAAAAAAGAGTTTATGATTGTTGAAGCTATAGTCGGCATGAAACAGACACTCTGTACTGTATGAAAAAATTAGGTGTGAAATTAACATTTTGAAGAAGTTGAAACCAGTCACATAAGTAATAACCATAGTGTAAGTTTGTTACTTGCAGTTGTGATTGATATGAACCGAAGGGATCATTGACACAATACAGAACTGAAAACTGAATTGAACTCGCCCAATCTTGAAATCGCATAAAATTATCTTCTTTCGCTGAACTTTCATGATGGCAAGCAGGGCGTATCATCCCCTTCTTTTATCGACAGTTGCGATGATCTGCATAGGTATAGCATTGTCTGAAATTCCAGGAACCAGCAATACTGTAAGATGTCAAAATCAGCACTTCATTATCCCGCGGAATGATACACTTACAATTCAGACGAACGAGACTTGTGACTTTGAGGTGTCCTCATCTAATGACCAAGGCATTACTGTGAATGTTCTTTGGTTGTCCTCGTGGACTATTTATGACTACTTTGTCCTGCAAGAATCAGGAGCAGAATGCCTCAATGAATCTTTTGCTTTGATTGGATCAGCAACAGCGGAACCATGCGCAATAGTTGTTAATTGTAGCACCATTCATATCAACATGACTACGGATTCAATTTTACAAATACAGGACAGTAATATGATTGTACCAACAAGTGACTTTAAACATGCAAATTTGTTTGATACTGCTAATCTTTCTGTGTTAGAGAATAAGTTCCCGCAATGTAAGAATGTCCATAGCATTGATGAGATTTACCTTATTCAATATTTTGAAATTGCATATGAGGCACTTACATATTACTGGCCATCTCTCCAGATAACATTTGAAGGTGACCCAAGCTTCACGTCAGATGAACTTCCTGGATTTGACCTTGATCTTCCAGATGATATATTTTTAGCTGTATTCCCGGAATGTCCTGATACATGCTTCTGTACCTTACGCTTCCAGTTGTTCCTTACTAACTGTCCAGGTGTACCTGTTAACATGGAAACCCTTTTGGTCGCTGGTTCTCCTGCTTTAACCCTTGCCAACTCAACTGCCATTGACCTCTCTGATAGACAGCTGACTCACATAGAACCACACAGCTTCTCCAGTCAATCCGATGTAATTATTCTACTCCTGAACGAGAATAAGATAAAAACAATCGGACCAGGTATATTCAAAGGTTTAGAAAACATTCATACATTGGATCTGTCTTTCAACCAAATCTCAAGTATAGAAACCAGCTCGTTCTCACGTTTGTATGCTCTAAAACGATTATTGTTAAATGTAAATAAGTTAACTTCTATCTCACATAGTTGGTTGGATAGTTTAGCTGATGTTCAAATACTGTATGTAGGTGGAAATTCTATTAGTGAAGTAGAACCAGATATATTTTCTGGCATGCAAAGCTTAAAGGTTTTGTCTTTACCTGATTGTAATTTATCTCAAATAAGAAACCTTACTGATGAATTGCTTTTGTTGGATCTTGCATCAAATAATTTCCAATTATTTCCAATGGATCTGCCCAAGAATTTAACCCATTTATCACTTGTTAATAATCAGCTCTCCTTTCTGAACCAGGCAATATTTCCAGCTAAGTCTACATTGATATCATTAATTCTCTCAAATAATCATATATCGTTCATAGCTGATAACCTGTTCAGTCATCTTCATAGTTTAAGACTCCTGTACTTGAGTTCTAATGCATTGAAGGAAATAAACATTGACCATTTAAATGGGTTGACACAGTTAGAGGTTTTAAGTCTGGAACACAATAGCATTGAAACATTACATGCAGGCGTATTCAAAAATATACAACAACTTCAAAGTCTTTGGCTGTATGAAAATAAACTTAGAGTGATCCATGTTGACCTTTTCAAAGGGTTGACATCGTTAGAGATATTACATCTAGGTAACAATAGCATTGAATCATTGCCATCAGGTATATTCAGAGATCTAAATCAGTTGCAAATACTTGAGCTGAGTGAAAACAAACTGAAGGTGATTCCAGTAGACAATTTCAATGGGTTGACAAAGTTAGATGAATTAATTCTGAGTAATAATATCATTGAATCATTAGAGTCAGGTGTATTCAGAGATTGTAGTCAATTGCAAACGCTTGGACTGAATGAAAACAGACTTTCATTGATTGATACTGACGTTTTCAGTGGGTTGACAAAGTTACTTGAGTTAGATCTAAGTAACAATATGATTGAATCTTTACCATCAGGCATATTTGGTGATCTCATTCAATTGCAAGAACTTCTCCTGATTGGAAACAAACTCAAGGTGATTCCAGGTGACCTTTTTAACGGTCTGTCAATGTTAAAGTTCTTATATCTAGTTAATAATGAAATTGAATCCTTGCTGTCTTCTGTATTTAAAGACCTCAAAAGTTTACAAGTGCTACATCTCTCTGATAACAAGTTGACTGAGATACCAAAAGATATTTTCCACCAATTTAATGGAATGCCATTGCAGCTCTTAAATATCCGTTCAAACAAAATTAGCAGACTTTATCCATATCAATTTGCCAATTTAACAGATTTGAAAGTTCTGTCACTCAGTAATAATGAACTGAATCAAATCCAAAGTAAATCACTGTATGGTTTACCCAATCTGAAATATCTGAACCTGGTATATAATAATCTCACTAAGATAACAGCAACATCTTTTGTGGGATTGACTCTGCAAAACGATAGTTATGTTTATTTAGACAACCCAGCCTCATGTTGCTTTCTTGAACCATCAAGTCAGTCTCAATGTATTCCAAGAAATGAGAAATCTCCTTATTTGACATGTAAGCAGCTCCTTCCTTCTTTCGCAGTTAAATTCTGTACATGGATTTTTGGCTTTTGTGCTTTGTTTGCGAACATCGCAGTGTTCATTTGGGGATGTGAAAAGATAAGATCTAAAATGGCAGATGAAAAGCAAGTGAAGCAAATTGTTTTTATCACCAATTTAGCAGCAGCAGATTTTCTTATGGGTCTGTATTTGTTAGTCATTGCATCCATTGATCATAACTATAATGAGTATTTTCCTTCATATGCTGAACATTGGAGAAACAGTGCATTTTGCAAATTTGCAGGATTTCTATCAGTCTTATCAAGTGAAGCATCCCTCTTCTTTCTAACCCTCATTGCTGTAGATAGACTTTGGGCATTTCGAAAAATCTTTATAACACACAAACTATTTGGCAAAAGAGCACAAGTTGTAATGACAACATGTGCATGGGTTGCTGCTTTTGCATTAAGCATTGTCACAGTTTTGTTCCAAGATGATAAATTGTATCAGTTTTCTGATGTGTGTATTGGGTTACCATTGGCTAGAAGTAAAATATATAAGGAAAACATTAGAAATGTTACAATATTATACAGTGGGCCAGATGCACCATATGAATATCTACACTTACAAACATTCACCGAAATTGACTCACAAGCTGGAAATTATTTTTCGATT
The DNA here is from genome assembly GCF_039555335.1 of Amphiura filiformis. NCBI lineage: Eukaryota > Metazoa > Echinodermata > Ophiuroidea > Amphilepidida > Amphiuridae > Amphiura > Amphiura filiformis. Next base: position 45,746,222 of record NC_092634.1, read on the forward strand.
GGTCTTTTTCTTGGGCTTAACTTTTTACTATGTTTAATAGTTGCAATGTGTTACATACTCTTGTTCATATATATTTGCAAATCAGGATTCTCCTTGCTCAAAACTGATTTGAAAATGGCTATAAAGATGGGTGCCATCGCGTTGACTGACCTCATGTGTTGGTTTCCAATCGTTACTTTGGGTATTCTAGCACAGACTGGTGTAAAGGAACTCCCTCCTGAATTGTTTCCATGGGTTACAGCATTTGCTCTACCAATCAATTCTGTACTGAATCCATTACTCTATGCTACTGTAAGTCGAGTATCGAATCATTTTGTAGATCGATTACGACCAAATTCTTACAACGAAATGGAGACAATGTTGTAGTACTTTTACTTCTGGTATTTTTTTTTATTAATTAGACTTTTTCCAAGATTACAGTTATATTATAGAATTGATGAGGATAAAAAAAATGTGCTAAAAAGTTACCTTTTCATAGCTTTTTTTTAGCAGCAATGTAGCTTACGTGCGCACCCCACCCTTACTTACACACCTAATCAAACATAATTTTGGACTGATGCATGTCCCCAACACCATTTGTTTAGGTGTGACAAAAATCTTACAAGCTTAACTTTGTCAGTATGTTATAGCCTCATATTTTGTTGCTGTCATTCTGTGTTTAAATGCATTTTGTACATTGTAAAATAATAAGTGCTTCTGATGTTTATGTATCCCCTGCATGGCCCTGATAAACATACATGTATGTGTAAAAAATTTTGTTAAGTACTTTAATGTGACAATTAGTGGGGATTTAGCGGGTTCGCCATCGGACATTCCTGGTTTAGACAGTTCTAAAGTTTAGACAGTTCTAAACTTGTCCGATGGCGAACCCGCTAAAACCCCACTAATTGTTATGAATTCCCGTCGTAAAAGCCTATCCCACAATTTACTTTAATGTGTGTGTATATTCTTTGTACAGTGTGTATTTTTCTTTTATTTTTATGCAATATTTGGGCCTTTTGGGAAACCAGTACCCATAATGTATTTCATTGAGTTATCCAGAATAAAGGAATATTACAGAACTTTAACTAAACAACAGTGTATGATTTTGTCAATATATAAGCAGGCTTGTCATAAAGAAATAAAAGTCCATCATAGTTGGTAACATCCCCTTATAATCCACATTTCCTATGGCTATAACTCTTCCCTTTACTTTACTCCACACAAACATATTTATGTATGCCCATATTCCATTTGGCTTCCTTAAGAGAGTGACATGAGTGCGGCACCAGTGCACGTAATATTAAATCGCATGTGTTGACTCAAGGAACCACTGGCGTGTTCACATGCACGATCAAAAGTGAAACATCTGTACACATGCGAAGTAACACTGACTGACGCGATGACGTCACTCTCTTGAAGAAGCCAAATGGGCTATAATTAATTAATTGAAAATATATCCTCACAGTAGGCCTTTTTATCCTCCTGGCTTTGCAAAAAGAAAGAGTGGATTATGTGTTACTGTATTCTGTTGTCCGTGTGTCCATCTGTCTGTTTGTCTGTCTTTGCCAATGAGGTAGAACCAAAGAGTACTGACTCAGCCATGTTTTCAATACAATCAAACAACTATATTTTCATAATAAAAATATAAAATTACAAAATCATACAAATAGTACATGGTGTTACGTAGAATTATCATAAGTCAGTGCAAAATTTGCTACATTAGTGGAACCAAGGTTTTTTTGCCCCCTTATACCCTAGATAACAAGACCTGAGTTGGTTCCATTTTTTTTCGAATGTGTCTTGGCGGCCATTTTGAAATTCAAAATGGCCACTTTATTTAGCCATTTTAAGCCGTATTTGTCCCGAAAGTGCACAAAGTCATATTTTTCTTAATGATTATTTATACTTCTGATTGACAAAATCCACTAAGAACATAATTAGGATCATTTTCTAGAATCCAAGATGGCCGCCAAATCCAAAATGGCCGCCAATTGGTCTAAAATGGTCTGCCAGCTATAAGGACATTGATTTCTTTCCTTTTTGCTGATTATTTTCACTACTTATGTTTCTGAGAATCCACTGAGAACTAAAAACTTAATTTGGTCCATTTTCTCCAATCCAAGATGGCCTCTAAATCCAAAATGGCCGCCTTTAAGTAAAATATGGCATACCGCTTTAGGCAATTACTACCATTGAGAGTAAAATACATGTATCTCATTTCTGTCAGATATGGATAAGAAAATGATTCTAAACATCTTAAAGTAGTGCAACAACATTGTTTAAGAAGAATATAGGTGCATTTCAGCTTTCAAAATGGCCGCATTTCAGCTTTCAAAATGGCTGTAATTAAATGCAGAAAATCATGATTTTGAAAGTTGAAGTTTCAATATTGTAATTCAACTTTAGACATTTATGGTAGAGCTGACCTTGAGGTATTTAAATGCCTAGTTGTCATCATCTATGTTTTCAGTATTTTCAAGTTCCTCGGTTTGGTGCACAGCTGTATTGGTACACTCTTCATCTGCTCCACAAGCACATGCTTCTGTACAAGTCAGATTGTGTCGTCTGCACTCTGCAGGAACATCATCTGGAGCATTTGTTTATTCCACATCCGCACCTAACAAGCTCGACAACAGACTCGGGAGTTCTATTGCAATGTCTGACAGGATAGGTACTGGAATGTTATCTGCATCACTCTACCATCCTAGCTTGAAAGGGGTCTGGAATATTTGGATTTACCACAAGGTCTTGACTCAAACATATGCTTGCAATATATGCGCCCAGAATGTGTTGATGGCACGTGCCAGAAGTTTGAGGATTTTATCGATCCCCCTGGTTGGCTCTTGAAGCGTTTCCATCTCAGCTGTGTTGGCCTGTAGGTCATTTTTTGTGCCAATGAGCCTGCACAAAAACCTCTCACATCCTGAAACAACACTTTGAGAAGGCATTTCTGCATCACCAAGTTGACTCAGTGCTGTGAGTTCTTCAGGTGTTGCTTCAGTAGAGGCCTTGAAGGCAGTCTTTTTGCCTATACCTCTGATAAATTATGTCCACATGTGTCGCATCCTGTTAAACAATGAAATTCGGAAGCGCTGCTGCTTTTGATGTCCCAAGACGGATATGTATTGGTTTCAGCAAGATTTTCCTTATGCTGTCACCTGTTCCCATAAGCATGGTTGTCGGTTGTCTGAAGACCAAGAACCGTGAGTTTTCGAAGAGCAAGGACCATAACATCTGTATCGTGGGTCATGATATGGACATTCATTCCAGCTTCAGAGATCTCTGCTGCATGTAGCATGATTAGAGTGTCTGCTTCCTCTTTTGTACTAACACCTGCTGATGGCTGAACATCATTCATGTTGCTTTTCACATGCACTCATGTTACAAAGACTACTGGAATCTTCAACTGCAAAACTTTGTTTGCCTGATAGATTGTGAGCATGTAGCATGATTAGAGTGTCTGCTTTCTCTTGTGTACTAACACCTGTCGATGGCTGGCATCATTCATGTTGGTTTTCACATGCAGACGTGTTATAGTGACTATGAAGGTTGCCATGTCATCTTTGATAATTATGGAAGAGAAAACTCAATCAAAGATATAATCAGACGTCGCAAGTTAGGAGTCCAAGAATCAGCGAGAGCCTACATTGTTGCTGACACAACCCCCATCCACGACTCAAAGCTATTTTTGGCTAACAATGAAACTAAGGACTCCCTCACAATCTACCTGGCAAACACAGTTTTGCAGTTGAAGATTCCAGTAGTCACTGTAACATGTGTGCATGTGAAAAGCAACATGAATGATGCTCAGCCATCGACAGGTGTTAGTACACAAGAGGAAGCATACAGGCTAATCATGCTACATGCAGCAGAGATCTCTGAAGCTGGAATGAATGTCCATATCATGACCCAAGATACAGATGTTATGGTTTCAGACAACCATGCTTATGGGAACAGGTGACAACAGAAGGAAACTCTCGCTGAAACCATTACATATCCGTCTTGGGACATCAAAAGCAGCAGCGCTTCCGGGATTTCATTGTTTAACAGGATGCGACACATGTTGACATATCAACGGTATAGGCAAGAAGACTGCCTTCAAGGCCTTCACTGAAGCAACACCCGAAGAACTCACAGCACTGAGTCAACTTGGTGATGCAGAAATGCCTTCTCAAAGTGTTGTTTTAGGCTGTGAGAGGTTTTTGTGCAGGCTCATTGGCACAAAAAATGACCTACAGACCAACACAGCTGAAAACTGAGATGGTAACGCTTCAAGAGCCAACCAGGGTGATTGATAAAATCCCTCCAACTTCTGGTGCGTGGCATCAACACATTCTGCGGGCGCATATGCAAGCATATGTTTGGAGTCAAGACCTTGTGGTAAATCCAAATATTCCACCCGTTCAAGCTAGAATGGTCGATTGATGCAGATAACATTCCAGTACCTATCCTGTCAGACATTGCAATAGCTCCTGTGTCTGTTGTCGAGCTTGTTAGGTGCGGATGTGGAATAAGCAAATGCTCCAGAAGATGATCCTGCAGACGACATGATCAGACTTGTACAGAAGCATGTGCTTGTGGAGCAGATGAAGAGTGTACCAATACAGCTGTGCACCAAACTGAGGAACTTGAAATTACTAATAACATAGATGATTACAACTAGGCATTTACATGCCTCAAGGTCAGCTCTATCATAAATGTCTAAAAATGAATTACAATATTGAAATTTCAGCTTTTAAAAACATGATTTTCTGCATTTCATTGCATAAATGCTGAAAAATTATTCTTAGCCAATTTCAAGACACTATGGCGGCCATTTTGAAAGGTGAAATACGCCTATATTCTCCTTAAACAATCTTGTTGCACTACTTTAATATGTTTACAATAATTTTCTTATCTATATCTGACAGAAATGAGATACATGTAGTTTACTCTCAATGATAGTAATTGCCTAAAGCGGTATGCCATATTTTACTTAAAGGCGGCCATTTTGGATTTAGAGGCCATCTTGGATTGGAGACAATGGACCAAATTAAGTTTTTAGTTCTCAGTGGATTCTCAGAAACATAAGTAGTGAAAATAATCAGCAAAAAGGAAAGAAATCAATGTCCTTATAGCTGGCAGACCATTTTAGACCAATTGGCGGCCATTTTGGATTTGGCGGCCATCTTGGATTCTAGAAAATGACCCTAATTATGTTCTTAGTAGATTTTGACGATCAAAAGTATAAATAATCATTAAGAAAAATATGACTTTGTACGCTTTCGGGACAAATATGACTTAAAAAAGGCTAAATATAGTGGCCATTTTGAATTTCAAAATGGCATGACCAAGACATTCATTCGAAAAAAATGGAACCAACTCAGGTTTTGTTCGTAGGGGTATTCAGAAGCTAAAAAGCATTGGTTCCACTAATGTAGCAAATTTTGCACTGGGTTACGTAACACCATGTACTAAAAACAGCAATGATTATGGAGGAGCAGTCAAAAGGCCAATAAGGTCAGCAGTGACTGTCCTTGAGATATTTGAACTAACATTACTTTAGAAACTTAGGAGTTCCATGCTATTTATATTTCCATTTTAACACTAATTTGGGCATTCAATGCATGATTGTTTTGAGAGAAAAAATCCCTCCTCTGAGAACCCCTTCAAGAGTCAAAAATGAATACATGAATACAAAACCCACCCAAGTCCATGGGAAGTGATTTTGAGAGAAAAACATGTGTATCATTTTAATTCCTTAAGTTAGATTTACCTGGTCAATATGGTACGTTTTACGTGCAAATTAGTGGATTAAACTGTATAAAGTATGACGATTAGCATTTCAGGGACTTTGTAGGGTTCATTTTAAATTTTGGACTTGGGTGGTTTTTGAATCATATACAAAGACAACAACGTTGGAATGAGATTACCACTAGTAAGATAATACAAAATAAAGCACACAGGTATGTATAATGTTGATAAGCATTCTGCCATGTAATATAAATAATAAACCACACACATTCCTTTATTAAACCCATTTTTTTTTTCAAAAGTCACTCTCCAGCAATGAATGTGTTACAAGTGGACTTTTATATAATACTGGATTTCAATCAATGTGTTACAAGACTCAAATCACGGAATTGGGTGGTTCTTTCATACATGCTATTTCTCACATGCTCAATAGACACAGATGATGAATTTGAGTTGTTCTTTCGTACATATGACATGCCTATGTACAGCAACAATTTCCCATGCTTAACTCAATTTGGCCAACGTATGGACTTGGGTGGGTTTTGTATTCATATATTCAAATGTTTGCTCCCCCCCTGTAATTTGACAAGCTTCCACCAAAGTATTTTCTGAACACTCCCAAAAATGATGAAAGTGCAACATAAACAACTACCAGAATACAAATGGAACTGGAACTGTACTTCAGGTGAACACACTTTACGTATCTTCCATGGGAATACCACAGCATTGCTGAAGCATGAATTTTGCATGTTGTACTTTAAACCCATGAACCAGTGGTGTAGGGTGCAAAACCACAATAATATGCATATACCAATTTGTTATGAAGTCAAGTTATTCAGCCATACATGTAGCTGTGTTTTAAATTATGGAGTGAAACATGTTGCCATTTTCAAAAAGTGTCAATGCTATCTACTGTAGATAGCAATGTTGTTCACCTAAATTATCCATGCTATTGTAGTAATGCATTTCATGTTCATGCCAAATAAAATGTGTGTTATTTATTCACAATATTCATGGAGGATATTATCAGCTTTTATACATTGTTTCTAATAGCAGTTGACTGATGAATGCAAGAACTACTTCATAAAATTCCTTATACAATAATGATATCTGAGTATATTCACAGGTTTTATATAGTATATAATTAGTCTTATATTAGTTATTACTGTTATAATATAACAGCTGATAAGTGAAATATATCTTTGACTTACAGTAGATATTTGAAAGTTATTTCCAAAATACACAAATTTTATAAAATTATACTTCTCACTTGTGTAATAGATTGCCAAAGTTATTTGTCACTGTGTGATATGATTTTCGTGAAATCTTAATGTACTATGTGTACGTCCGATTTTTCACAATTATGCCACTATCACGGATATGTGATAACACTGACGAATTCTGAGTCAATTCTCGTTGGGTTTTACTGGAAGTCCTATGTCCGAATCTCTCTTTATCCTCTTTTCAGTCCATCTCCATATGCTCATTCACTAGATCTTTCCTGGTTTCTTCACTTTTGCGACGATACTTCTTGAACACAAGACCACCTATGATGATGAAACTGATGACAAGAAGTACTGCTGTCATAATGAAAGGGATCATAAAGTTATTGGAACTCTGTGTTTCCATCAGTAGAGAATCAGTCATGGACAGCAGTATAGAGTGTGTGTCAGAGGTTAGGGAAGGGTCTGGAGACAAGGTCTTCATTGTTACAGAATTACCATCGGAGACTTGATTGAGGATTTGGAGTCTTTGCATCAGGTACAATTTCTTGTGGGTTTCTTGTTCTTTGATTTACTTTTGCTCCAGTGGTTAGCTTTATTGTTGCAGGTATAGTAGTAGATTGTGGAGTCGTTCCATCAGGTACAGTAGTTTCTGACCGGCTGGTTGTTCCTTGAGTTATTTTTGCTGTAGTGGTTTGTTTCATCATTGTAGATATATTTGTAAATTGTGGAGCCGTTGTTTCAGGTCCAGTTGTTGGTGAGGTTGTTGTTCTGTGAGTTCACTACGGGATTCTCATGTGAGTAGCAGCGCTGCTACTCTCGAGTACCTACGTCGGCCACCAGACCCTTGTGGCCCAGCAAGCCGGCTGCAACTCGCGAATACCTCATGGCGTAGGTACTTTGAAGGTACTCCGAGTACCGACACTGGTACTCACCTGCCAGGTACTCCGCAGCTGAGTACCGACGGCGGTACTCCAGCCGTAAACAATGACGTCACCCATGAGTTCGGGCAACCTTTTAACCTCATCGTAGAAGTAAAATTCCTTTTTATATGTGGATATATGGAACTTAGTCTTTCACTATGATAATAAAGAGTTCAAACTCGGATATTTATCAGTAGCGTGATATTTAATAATTTATTGCTTTTGAATTTCGTATTTAATACACATTAGTTTATATAGAAAAACTTATTATAATGTACAGAATTATTACAGTTATAAAAATAGATAGATTTATTTTTTTTTCAATCAGTGAATGGGTTTTAACAACATTTTTAAATATAACATTGGAGCTGAAAAAGAACACTGAAGAAGATTCAAGGGCACAGAAACCCCGCACATAAGCTTGACCTTTGACATCCATGTGCGCTCTGACATTGTGTTTACATTTGATTTCAAGACATGGGGAGGCCGTCGGCGGAGGAGAATGTCCCGGACGCTTTATTTTTTTTTCTGCAACCATAACGGGATGCAAAATATTATCAACCCAGAACACATAGGAAAGGGTTAGGGTTGGTTAGGGGCGCACGACTGTGGTTGGAAAAAAATATGTGTCCCGACGGTCCCGGCCTCGGGGTGGACTAACTTAGAATTGCAAGTTCGTCACTCAAATCACAATGCAATATCGCCGCGATTTGAGACTTTTTTTTTTTAAATACTGAGGTTTGGTGGTAAAATCATTTAAAATTTTGTGTTTAATATATTTGTGCTTGATATAACATCCGACCGCAACAAAATCAAGGATCGAATACCTTCCAAAAATGGAAGCGTCACATTTTTTATTCTGCACCCTTGGCTTGCGAAGGTTCACACGGAATTCGAGTCAGGGTCAGAAATTTAAAAAAAAATCTTTTTTTCAATCCAAAACACGGAATACAGCTATATCGGCAGAGGCAAAAGATACAACCACTCAACAAATACTAAATAGAACATTCGACGTCAAGTTTACAAATAAAGATGCAATTTCACTTTCTAAAATTTAGAATTCTCACGACGCCCATAGGCCTTCAAAATGTTTTTTGACGGCCTATGACGTGACGGACTTGCAACACTCTTGCAAGTGTCTTTAGATGTCTCTGGGTGTATATTTACTGGTTTGTTACCAGAAAGACAGTTCAATATGGCAAACATCATTTTGGATGACTGATGGGGATGGATCATTTTTCAATATGGGCCCCTTGTAAATTTGCACTCCGCCGGGTATATTCGTATCACCAGAATTGCTGTGAATCTTTTTTTTTTCCTTTTTAGCCTAGTATAAACAAACACATTGATTTGGGGGCTTTAAAATATTGTAAAAACTGCAAATTGGTCAAGTAAACACAAAGTTTCACCTTGATTTGTGGCTAGTGTAACATTGAAAATACTCTCACAATTGTTCGAGTATTAAAAACCGGGCCAGAATTATACTCCACCGGAATATTTGTTTATCTTTGACCTCTACAGAGATGCCACTCAGTTTCACTCAAAAAACCTGAAACTGGTGAGAAAAACCTGAAAAAGCATGTGAATGCAGGCCACAAAGCCCCAAAACGGGCTGAAAATGAATAAAAAAGCGGAATTTGGACTCACTAAAAACCTGGCTAAAACCTGAAAAGTGGCATCTCGGCCTCTATACTCATTAATTTGGTGTAGGCCTAATGGGGTCTATGCCTACTATACATTTTACAGACCGACAGTCAGTGGGAGAGGGTCCTTATAAGTTTTCCTGGATGTTGATTTTTTTGTTCAATCTTCCGTGCGACAACGAAAAAAAGAACCCGTTTCTACGGGCCCGGCGACCGACCCAGAATTTATGCGTTTTGGAGAATTTTTTTAAAAATTTGGCTAAAAGCATGTAAATTAAAATCAGCCGTTTTGGGGCTAAATTTAACTCATTTTGGCTGAATATTTTTAGAATATGTTTGCAACGGCCTTCCGCCCGTAGAACATGGGTTTTTTATCATCGCCTATAAAGGGGTCAGTCATTATTTTGACGGGTAAGTGCCAGATTCCATTACGAACAAAGGATATACACATGAATTAAATATTAAAATGACCAGAAATTTCCATGATTTTGGCTCATTTTGTCATGTAATTGAGCCCCGAGGTAAAATGGGCGTGCCAAAAATTGCCCCCCCCCCCCCTTCCATTGACCAGCCAAAATATATTTGCCCCCCCCCCCGCCGCATATATGCCAAATTTTGGGAATCCTGATTTGCAAACCTTAAAATTTTATGGTCTAGATACATAATGCGGCCTAGCGCCGTGAACAGAAAAATATTTCCGTCGTCACTAAGTAGATTCATCAGATTTGTTGTTAAACATAAAAGATTTCTTTTGAACAAAACCAAAACATTTACTCATTATTGATTGTTTTGCCTATCATGGTTGTAGACAACATCAGAAGGATCAACAAACATCATTCTGATGATGCCTACCGACCATGATAGGCTAAACCATTTGTGATGCGATCAAGCAAAATCAGTCGGAAGTCGGCAATATTGATTTTGAGATATAGCCAAACAAAGCAACTATTTCCTTTTGTTTCCTATTGTTTTGGAAACTCTTAAATTGGTCATATCTTTGGAACTGCATGTTCAATTTCAATGGGGTGTTCTGCAAAATTCAGCTTTGTATAGAATGCTTTTTACTATCGTATACAAAACTGAAAATTTAATGTTGCAGACTTCCGACTGACTTTGCTTGATCGCATCAATAGTGCAAAAGTTTCAAAAGAAATCTTTTATAACGCTTTCCGTGCAGCGTGACTGTTTTCCTAAGCCTTTTAGTGCGTTCCTCATGAATGTGTGTCTAAACTAAAATCGTTTGTCCGGGACCCTTTCTGCCAAAAATTACTTGCCCCTTTTTAGCTTCCCAACCAAAATGCTTGCTCCCCAGGGCTCATGATTATTGCACAGGCCCTTAGCCTTACTCAGAGCAGGCAGCACACATAAACGTTGAAAAAATAGTGCATTAGGCCTGGTTCGAACCGGCGACCTTCATAATACTATAATGACGCTCTAACCATTCTGCAACATGCCTCTGTGGCTCAGTTGGTTAGGCATCATGCTAGTATTACGAAGGTTGCCGGTTCGAACCTGACCAGATGTACTATAGTCCATATACCTTCCTCGAGTCTGTAAAGTGAAATAAAATTTTGAGAATTTCTCAAAAACTATTAATTTTTTCAGGAATCTGTTATGCTAGTTGGATTCTTTGCATCATTTCCTTTCTGAAAATTTATACTTTTGTATACTTCTCATCATTACCTTTAGAGATACAATAAAAAGCAATACCTAAATATTATTACTGACTCGAGGAAGGTATACAGATTATAGTTGTTTGCTATAGGTGGTTTTTTTTCAACGATGTGCGCCGCTGCTCTGTGCACTGGCTGCTCTGGGTAAAGATTAAAATGTGTACATCTCATCAACCCAGAGAACTAACTATAATAATTTCAATATTATGTATTGGTTCATATTGCAGCCGAGTGGCTGAATTAGCCTACATGATTTTTACACTAATTGCAATACTGAAAAACATGTTTAATTGCACACTAGAAATATGTAAAAACATTTTAACATATAAAGATAAAACAAGATAATAAGAAATTATTCTCAAATGGGAAAGTCAGATAAATGCTAATATGGGGAGCCCAAACAAATCAAAGCCTATAGATTGGAAACTACGACTTGAACAACACCTGACAGCCTCCATTTGTTTTTATCAGTCAAAGTGTACATAACATCATAGACTGGGGCTTGTATTGTGCTGGTGCCATCATAGGCTCTGTTCTCACCAACAGTCAAATCAACCACATACTTATCCGAGGCATCAGTGGAATGAATCAGGACCAATGACATTGCCTTGAGGAACACCGCCATTTAAGTAAGACCCCTGGTCTGAATATTCATCTTTATATTTCAATGACTCTTTTCATTAAATTTAATTTTTTATCAGTCATGGTTTTCCCTCCAACATTAATAAATGATGCATGAATTTCAAACATTGTGCGATATTTGTCGTTGGAGCTTGCAATTTAGTTCTTTAAGACTTTAAGGGATCAGAAAAACTTTGGTAGAAAAAATACACCTTACTCAGAAAAAAGTTAAAAGCCCTACAAAGTATTCATCATGTCATCACGTACCGAAACATCTTAGATGGTGCAAACTATTCATTATTTGAATTGGTATCAAAAACCATACAATTAGAGTAACTGTTTAGGAAAATCTTAAAGAGTGTTTGAAATTTTATCCCCATGGAGCCAAAAATGTGACCCTTGAAATTTTTGTTTATATTAAAATAGAGAACATAGTGCTTTTATAGATCAAACAATACTTTTTCAGATTCATTATGATCAGAGGAATACTTTGGTGTGGTTTTTAACAAGATATGAAATTTGACGCCTGTTTAACCTTTAATTCTTTTCTGACCAAGATGCATTGTTGTCACCAAAGTTTTTCTTATTCTTTGAGGTATGATATTAAAGCTGATGGGTTGGGTTCTTGATGTCTTGATATTGTGCAACTGTGCCCTATAGGTCAGTTTCACTGTGGTACAATATCCAATTGCCAAATGAAGATATTTCATGTAGGGACGATCATCCATCCTATTCTCTGGTCTTTAGCTTGTTGCTGTATCTAGGTCAGTTCCTTCCTGTGCAATGTGCAAATTTTCATCTGAAAAAAGGAACATAATTAAAGACAAGTTTAGACAAGACATTTTAATAAAAAAAACTAAAACAAGTCTAAAATGGAAAGTGCACAAAGACTGTTTAAAGATGTTTGTTTGATTCAGTATTTGTATTACTATTTCATTAATGGGACATTCAGAGATTCTGAGTTTTATGATTCTAAAGATTTTCAGGAAAGATCGTTTTCATATAGTCACATGAGATCATAATCATCTTTTAGTAAATTGTGCATTCCAAGGGCACGTGTTTGTTTATTATTATTAAAGGGACATTCAAGAGATTTTGAGTTTTATTGTAAATACAAATTTAGTTTTATGGCGACCCTACATACACACATCAAAAGTAGTGGAAAAGTCATTTCGGCATGTCACGTGGAACATTATCGTTTAGTGCCTTGTCACATGGCAGGGATCATTGTCTTTTAATAGTGAAATTATGATTGTACCACTACCACATCATGAAATCAAAATATTAGCATGTGCCTTAAAATCAAAAAACTTACACATACCAGGTCTTTTATATGGAACACAATCTGTTCGTTCTGGACTAAACTCTTTAGACGTAGACGTTAGTTGCATCGACACATTCTCCTCACAACTATCATGTGGCTAAGTTGCTGCAACAGTTCACTTCAAGGCACCGACCTAATTGAATGAGGAAAGTACAAGAAACATGATTTGTACCGGTATGTTGTTATTTTATTAGCCAAGCCGATAGTAGGCCTAACTTTTCAGAATTTAATACTGACCTGACCCGTGACCTGAATAGTCTTTAAAAATTTAAGATAGGCCTAAGCGTTATATAATAGCCCGCCCTATTATTTATCAATTAGCCTAGGCCTCAGTGTTTTTTACCCTTCAATCTTTTAATGACATGTCATTTGACTAAAATAGTAAGCCCGGCCTCAACTTCCTATTCGAAGCCTAATCTGTGCAAGCCTAGCTGCCCTAGGCATGTGCCCTCTACACAAGGTGTATCTTCTTTGATCCAGACTACATACACATATACATTGATTGTCACTGACAGGCCTATTGTGAACCAAAATTGCTGTAAGTGTAATAGCCTAGAAATCATACAAAAAGGTGACCCTTTTAGACTAGTCCTAGCCTAAGTTAGGCACAGATCGTAGGCTATGTTTATACTGTATCACCTGTTTGCCAGACTATGACGTGTTTATTTATATTCTGAACTGAAGTTTTAGTAGATTTAATAACGGCCTCTCAGTTTGCCCCGATCATATTCATTTTTTTGCACAATTTCTTATGCTTGCATCGTATATATGTCCAATCCGCACACATATATCATTTGTGTCTCGCATTGTCTTTAATACGCCCTGCTAGGCCACGGTGGCACTGTAGTGAGGGGCACGGACAAGGTGGCACACGTACAGTGCCAGTGGCCTAAAACTTTGACCCTCCCCCCAGTAACATTACATGAAGGAAGGAGTCTGCCCCAATCACCTTGTCCTTCCTTGAAAGAGAGATGGGCACTCCGCCTGTTTGTTTGTTTGTTTACCCAGGTTGGTCCGTGAGGAACACATGCTAATGTTAATTAACACAGGCGTGTCCCCTTTTTAGGGCGACAAATCCGCATAGATAGGCCTCTCACTCATTTTTTTTATTATTTAATTTAGTCTAGCATGTCCAGATATTTAATTACGCCTAATACACATTTAAACTGTCACTGAACAGAGAATACTCCCCGGGGATGACTCGAATCACAGTGATGACAGTATGCTTTTAAAGTTTTTTTATCATGTTTATAGGCTAGGCTAGCCTGGCAATAATGTGCATTTTACATCTGTCAACATACAGTTTAAAATCAGTAACAAAGCACCACGTATTCATGGTATTAATAAATAATATTAATTAGCACGTTTTTTAATATCAAACTGGTGATGAATTGAGAATAAAGCTTACTTAAGTTATCGGCTTCAGTTACTTACCGAACATTCGAGACAACTGAAGTGGTTATACTGTGACGAAAAATGCCAAAAACACCAACGGAAAATCACGGAATATGCAACCCACATCACGTACAGTCCAATAGGAAAATTGCGTGTGTTATCTACGGTGATTTGGCGAACCTTTCTTTCCAAAATCTTTTACAATTCAAGAGTTACTGTGTGCCCAATATGATCTAAGTCAGCAAATCTTTACATGCACAACATTTGAAGACATAAACATCAGGAAATTTTGACTTTTTTTGGTTTAAAAACTGAGAAAATGATGATGTTTCTTCGTAACTTCGTCGTCACGGCCAAATATGAGTGAGTACGCCAGATCACGGTGATCGCTGGGCGATTCGATTAGGAATGCAAAAACACGACAAGAGTACCTTCATTGCTACTTCACACATGGGGTACACAGTAGGTGACACATGAGGTACACAGTAGGTGACACATGGGTACACAGTAGGTGCGGCTACTGTGCAGGTACTTCCATGGAAGGACTATTAGAAGTACCCACACTATGGTGTGCCTATAAGTCACCTACTTGGTACACCGCAGTTGACTCGGAGGTGACGCATGGTGGAGTACCGACATAGGTACTCAACTACGGGAGTATCTACAGTATGGTGGCCGACGCTGGTACTTTGGTGTAGTACCAACGTCGGTTACCACGGGATGGGGTACTCGGTAGTAGCAGCAGTAGTACCTGCAAAGTACCAGTGCAGCAGAGGTACACCGTCGCCAGGAATCTTGTAGTGTTATCTGTGCTGCAGTGGTTTGCGTCATTGTAGTAGGTTTAGTTGTATGTATTGGAGTTGTTGTATCAGGTATAGTTGTTGGCAGGTTTGTTGTTCTGAGAGTTACTTTTGTTGCAGTGGTTTCTTTCATTGTAATAGGTTTAGTTGTAGGTTGTGGAATCGATGAGATGACATTAAGAGTTGCTCTATCTTCAACATCAACACCATCTACATTGGCTTTGCATACCACAATCTTCATATTATCAGAAAGTTGAACATTAGTAAGTGTGAATGTCATCCCTCCAGATATAGCGCTTGTAGCATATTGAGACGACTGAGTTGCTGGCTCTGTGTACCATTCAATGGTACCAGGAACAGTACCAGGAACAGACAACTCACAGGTGAACATGGCATCTTCTCCAACAGCTTTGTTCAACATGGTTGGTGTTATGTGTGGAAGACCAGACACTACCTTTAGTGGGCCAATGTTACATGACTCGCTGTATTCTCGATATAACCCATATGTATTGCCAGTAATTGTACATGAAAATGATGCTCCATTGTCAGCCAAGGCCAATGAGAGAGTGTAAAGGTAGTCAATTCGTTGTAATTGATTAGTTGAATAAAATGTTGATGTTAATGTGGTAGTTCCTTGCTGCAGCTGCATTCCCACTCGATAAGGATACCCTTGTAGTGATGTACACGACGGGGTACACGACAGAAGTAATGGATTTCCAGCAACTACTATGGCATAAGCACTAGGTGAACACATTGGATTTCCTTCAGGAGGAAAATATGGTATATTGAGACTTATATAAGCCGAATCTACTTCAGTGTAACTTTCAGGTTGTCCATCTGCAATAAGACACTTATAACCACCTCCGTGCGTAAAGCCTACCTCTAACAATATAAGGACGTACACAGTTAAACTTGGTTCAAATGATATTTTTTGTACTTCATACTCATTCAAAAACTTATCCTGTATGGCAATGTCCCAGCTAATAATTTCATAATATTTGGTCCCGTATTTGGCCCACGCTAATGCACGATTTGCAGCAGGTTGAAAATTATAAACACTGCACTGCAGTGGATGGTTTGGTTATCCATACTGGGTTGAAAAATCTTCAAATGGTACAGACTGATAGAAGCATTTCAGTATTGAAATAAATGGTTAATTCCTACTTTACTGCCTTGTACAGTACGTTTGTCAATGATAGAATTATGATGAAACACCTCAATTGTAATAGATGCAATAGAAGCATCAATTGCATCAGTGGCCTACTACATGTTGTTAAAATTTCCAAATGAGGCAAAATTACACATTGTTCCCACACTCCCTTTCTAAAATCAAGTGCACCTATTGTGATAAACGTATAAGAAGTGTGCACAAATGTCTAGTTACTTTAACACTAATATGGTAATTCAATGTAGCTATGGTACTGCATGTTTTTGGAACAAAAAACGTCACCCCAACAACCACTTCAAGAGGTCAAAAAAACTTTTGTTGCCCCTCCCCTGCAGAATTTGCCCAGCCCCCACCAAAGTATATCTGAACACTCACAAAAATGATGACAGAGAAACAAAAAATACTACTACTACAAGACAAATGGAACTGGAACTTTTTTTATCAGGTGAACTCATGTTGCATATCTTTTCAAGGGAATACCGCAGCAAGCTTAAATTTTGCATGTTGCTCTCTTAAAACTGATGCGTAGAGCGCAAAACCAAAACATGCCTATAAAACTCATAGGGTGGGGCACAAAACCATACTATGCCTATACAAATCATGTCAGTTATTCAGTCATAGCAGTGTTTTAAAATTATGGAGTGAAAAGTTTGTCATTTTCGGAAAGTGTCAATGCTATCTACTGTAGATAGCAATGTTGTTTCCCTAAATGGTAATGTTACCAAGTAATTTATCTCATGTTCATCCCAAATCAAATGTGCGTTATTTATTCACAGTATGTACAGTATTCCTAAAGAATATTATCAGCTTATACATTGCTTCTAATAGCAGTTGATAACAAAAACTACTTTACTTCATAAAATTCCTTATACAATTATACAATTCGTCAGTGAAGTGGTTGCATAACTCCTTGGTAAGCGGATCACACACATTTTGGAATTAGTATTACATGCCATAGACTTTGTATTGCGATCATTTCGATCATGGTGCACAACTCAAAAGCGTGATCCAGTTGACATGGTGATAATCGGATTACATGTAACACTTTGCTGACAAATTGATACCTGTTATGAGTATATTCACAGGTTTTATATCGGATATATAATTAGCCTTAGTTATTACTGTTATAATATAAATGAATATTTCTCTGATAAAGCTATTCAAAGAAAGATTAGAGATATGAGCAAATCATATAATTGATATCTGAGTATATTCACAGGTTTTATGTATGGTACAATTTGCCTTAGTTATTACTGTTATTATGGTTATAATATAAGTCAAATATTTCTTTGATTTATAAACATGAAAATGTTATTAAATCATACTTCTCACTTGTGTAATTGATTGTCAAAGTTAAATGTCACCATGTGATAACAGTTTTTCGGGAAATATCAACATACTTCACTTTGGATCTGCCTGATTTTTCACATACACCACTATCATGACTATGTGATAACACTGATGAATTATACAATTGATATCTGAGTATATTCAGTGAATATTATTCACATATTAACCCTAAATTTTTCCAGATTAGAGCCTATGTTAACCCTAACACCTGTTAATACCACAAAATACCACGATGAAAAATTCTGTGCATGCATGAATCCCAGGGTCTGCGATGACGCAATCACCCCAAGTGTTATATGCTCACGGAATTGCTGGCCGGGCAGCAATAACCCGTGTAGCTACCGGTCCGTGATCGTGTGGTTGGCATGCGGGGAGGGTCAAAGGTTCGAATCCCGGGGGTGCCAAGTCAAAAATTCTTCTTCTTCTTGACTTTTTCGTATCTTCTTTGACTTCCGATATCAAAAAGCAGGGTTCAGTGTTAGGGTTAATAGGTTTTATACAGGATATAATTAGTCAACACACATACTTGGTGTCAATTGAGAATCTGAATAAACAAGTAAAATTTCTTTTTGCTTGCTACAGCTTATTTCTAAGTTAAGTATAGCGAATAGAGTGCAGAATCACAAATGTGATCATTTATTATGCACATTTTACATTTGATTTATCTGATACCATCAAGACAAGTTCTGCATCATGGCAATTCACTGCATAAGGAAACACAGGTGTACTACTATACCTGAGTTTATAAATGATACTCAAGTAATCGCACCTTGTACTTTTGGTGAGACTTGAAATTTCTTTTATTTGAACCCTAACAGCACCGAGTGCTACAACATACTGCTACCTGGGTTTCTCCCCTCCAATGGTGGCCAAGACATAGGGCACCTCTGTAATGTATGTAATCACAATCAATTTTGAGGCAAGAATTGTGGCTTTCTCCCAGTGTAAACAAGGTAAACAGGGTCTATCTTTCACTTCAAGTAAGACGTCTTGAACTTTTAATTTTATTATATTTTAAGTGACATGTAGCCTTCATTTTCTACCCCATCCCTTTTTAGATCCGTATACTTGTGTTCTTCAGAAGGATTTTGTCCTTGACCAGCAGATGCAGAGTTAGCTGGTAGAGTTTCATATTGTGAATCTACCTGGATGGTAGGTGCCACCTCATATCCATGATCATCTAATGCCTGATGTGCAGAAGGATTTTGATTTTCCATTCCTTGTGTACCATTAATACGATGCTCATAAGTGCGGTTCTGTAGCCCTTGCTCATTGATACGGCGTTCATAAGTGTGGTGTTCTGAGAGTCCTATGTTCAAATCTCTTTGCCTGCTCTCTTCTCTTTTGCCTAACTCTACAATTTGATCATTCACTCTGTCTGTCCTAGTTTCTTCACTTTTGTGATGACATATCTTGAAAACAAGGCCAAATATGACAAGAAAACAGATGACAAGAATAATTGCTGTTGTAATTAGAGGAATCACAAGGATATTTGAACTGTGTGTGTCAGGCAGTGGAGAACCAGTCATGGGTAGAATTAAAGAGTGCATGTCAGATTTTGGGGAAGGGTTTGCAGGCATTGTCTTCATCGTTTCAGAAATACCATTGGTCACCCGTGGTTGAGGTTTTGGAGTTGTTGCATCAGGTACAATTATTACTAGTGGGTTTGTTCTTCTTTGAGTTACCTTTGCTGCAGTGGTTGGTTGTTTCGTTGTAGCAGCCTTTGTAGTAGGTTGTGGAGCCAATGGAATGACATTAAGAGTTGCCCTGCCTTCAACAGCATCATTTCCTACAGTGGCTCTGCATATTACAACTTTCATATCATCAAAAAGTTGAACATCCATGAGTGTGAATGTCATGCCTTCATATACAGAACTTGTGGTATAACGAGTCAGCTGTGTTGCTGGCTCTGTGTACCAATGCCATTGGATGGTACCAGAAGTAGACAATGTACAAGTGAACATGGCATCTTCTCCAACAGATTTGTTCAGAATGCTTGGTCTTAACAGTGGAATACCAGGCACTACATCTAGTGGCCCGATTGTACAATCCTCTGTCATGCCAGTGTATTGTCCAGTTCCAGTAATTGTACATGTAAATGTTAATCCATCATCAGCTAATGTGACAGCCTGGGTGTATTGGTAGTCAATCCGTTTTAAATTGTTAACTGTCTGACTTGATGATGATAGAACAGTAGCTCCTTGCTGCAGAAATATGTTCACTTCTTCAGGATAACCTGGTAATGATGTACACGACAGCAGTAACGGAGTTCCTTCAACGACTATGGTACCATCAGTAGGTGAACACATTGGATTTCCAAAAGGAGGAAAATATGGTACTTGGACAGTCACCTGAGCAGAAGCTACTTCGGTGTAACCTGTAGGTTGTCCATCTGCTACAAGACATTGATAATCACCACCATGTGTAGCAAGAACTTCCAGTATAGTAAGGATATAAAAAGTTGTTGATCCCAACACTCGCTCCCGTACATTAAACTCACTTGTAAACATAGATTGAATGTCATTATTCCAACTGATAAGTTGACCATTTTTTGTCCATAGCAATGCACGATCCACAGCAGGTTGGAAATTATCAATATTACACTGCAGGTGATAGTCAGTTGTTCCTAGATTTGGTGTTAAATCAGTTGTTGGAATGTAAACTGTATTCTGCGAATTCGCCAATAACAACAAAGTCAATGACATCACCCCTCGTAACAGCAAGTCATCCATACTCAGTTTAAATTCAGCAAGTTATGTCACTAAAAGGTACAGCCTGAAAGAACCAATGGTGTTACCTGAAACAGGTACTTGTCTCAAGTGTTACACAGTGCTCACACTGCTGTTAATAGTTGGTTCTGATGTTTTTGCTGATTATCTGCAAGTTTAGTTTCTGTCACCGCCACTGATCACAGAGGTGAGAGTGGTAGTGTTATTCGTTTAGCATATGTGCGGACAATCTACTGGCAGTGAGTCATTTATCTTTCTGCCACCCCTACTGATCATAAAGGTGAGAGTGCTAGTGTTACGCACTCGGAACATGTGCGGACAATCTACTGGCAGTGTGTCATTTATCTCTTTGACAACTTTTGATGGCGCTATAATCCGCTATGCATAGACTAATTGGAATGAATGGTGATGAGACCAGTAGAAAGTACATGTAGCATAATGGGTACTGATAAAACTAAAATACCATTAATGTGTTCCTGCGATGTTCGTCAGTCTGAGCAGCAAGATAGCACAAGTTTGCAGGGGACCTGTGTCTGCTGTATTGATATATACATGTATCATACAATGGACACCTTGACACACTGTACAGGATCAAATTATTAATTCCTACTTTACTTCCTTGTGTAGTATATTTGTCAGTAACTGACATATGATGAAACACCTCAATCATATTAACATTGGTTCCTTTGTGAGCTTTTCCTTGGCTCAAAATCTTGTTGGTTAAGTTTTTGCACCCTTTTGTGTCCATAAAATGGTCCAGGTTATTTGCGATGAATATCTATATAAAGCTGCAAACATCATGTGAACTATATAAAAAATTCGGCGAACTTGGCACTACCCACGATAGCAATATGTATGAAATGCCACTGTACAAACTTAACTTGTCTTATAGAATATTATTGAAGCGTGAATGTATTCTATGTACAATTTAAAGTGTGTGATTTATTTGCTTGTATAAATATATGTTTCATACAGGATCAGGTCAGGGCAGTTTATAGTGAATATAATTATGTTGGGGGAGGGGAGGGGGGTGCTTTATCCAAAACTTAATTCAGGTGTGCTGCCACTGCCAGTGGGTAAAAAAGGTAACCCATATTTATAGTAGCAAATTGTAAAAAATATATGCCCCATTCTTATATTTGCCTCCAAAAAATTCCAATTTTTGACTTTTGCCATATTGCTAGTAACCAAAACAAGCTGCAAAATGGCCCATTTGTATAGTCAAGTTGACCACTGAAAAAACACCAAACCGTCCATAAAGTAACAGCACAAAAGATGACCCATAAGAGGTTAAAAATGCAACCCATTCCAGTGGCACATACGTATCTACCCTTTTTCTACAGAGGACCCCCCTCGGAATTATGTCACTTATATACTTCACAAATCATTCTCTTTTAGGGCTCATATTGAAATACCCTACCACGCTTTCACACAGAAAGAAGGCAGGATTCCCCTCGCTAAGCGCGCGCCTCAGGAAAGCTCGGTCATAAAACGGATGGATTATATGCATCAGTGATACACCCTGCCTTTTGAAGTGGTCTGGTGACAAGGATTATAATAAAAGCTTATCAAAGACTGGCAATTTTATTGATTGTTGAACTAATTGAACTAATCGGCTCATCGCACAACCCAGGAAAGCGCGCTCCTAATTTAAGTGGCTAATTGCAGTGTTATAATCACACAGGATTTTAACAAAAGAAGGCTAGCAGAGGAAAGCTGCAGGATGGCGCACACCTTCCTGTGTAAAGGAATTTCAATATGAGCCCTAAGAGGTTGGGGTAAAGTTATTGCCAGAAATTATTTGTGATTAGTTTGTTTGCAACTTGCATCTTACTTTTACCTATTTTTGTGTGTCATTATAGGTCACAATGCAGATGATATTGCTGAGACTGTCCTAATGAATGGTGAGTATCATTATCATATAACTTTCCTACAACTTAAACATTTTCTATTAAATTATTTTGACTTTGAAAATGGTGAATGTTGGTTAATCATTGTCTATGTAATATTTCATTTAATTCATTGAGAAAAGAAATACCAAATAGCTCTGTAATTGAACATTTTGGTTCATATTCGTCTGGTTGCAGAGCATGGTATGACGGTTTGCTAGTTAAAATGTTTTTTTTCCTCTATTGATTATTATTCTATGGTGATGGAAAATAAGATTCTGGGTGTGTGTAAACCTGACATTCCTGGGCAATTTGAGATTCCCAAGGTCAAAGTTTATGTGGGTCAAAATTTAAAATTGATCAAATTTTGTCCAAACTCATGCTGAATCATTTATCTGATCAGAAGGATTCAGAAAATATATAGTTTCTCTTATTTAAGACTTATTGTTGCAAAGTTCTGATCATAAAGGTTATAGGTTATTGGACCCCTGTGGATCTTCAGGCTTAACATTTGACCATTTTGTGGTAAATATAATACATTTTCTGACCATTTATGACCAGAGAAACATTTGGGTATCGATTGAAACAAAATTTGTGTGGTTTTCAATTTTAGTCAGACTATATTAAATTTGGTTTGGGCAAATTTTTAATTAAAAAAAATTAATTCTTTAAATTTTGGTTAGAAACAGTAAATACATTGTGGAGTAGACCAACAACATGTTTTTTTCTGTTTTTTCCTCCATAGTTTTGAGAGGAGATATAGCAAGACTAAGGCGATGTACAGCAATCACAACAGTAAGTGTATATAAGTTTTTGTTTATTAGTATTTATTTAAAACTTATTCACACAAGCAAAAGTAAAATTTCACTTACGAGTGGAATTTCTGTGTCTCATCCGAGATCACTTCTTCAGCACTGAGTTGGGGGTAGTACTGGGAGACGTGCCGCTACTCGGGACACGTGATCTGGGCAGTGAACCCAAACCACTTGACCCGAGTAGCCTCTTGTAGGCGGCTGGTAGGGGGTGGCGCCCCTGGTCTTTATTGAGGTCAGGTTCAGAGGCTGCGATGTACACCGCTTCCTTAACCCCTCGCTGAAACCACCTGGAATCGCTGTCCAACACCTTGACCTCACCAGGGTCAAAGGAGTGTCTAGGAGCTTTCATATGTTGCTAGACATTGGGAGGGGCAATGTTTTTTGGGAAGATGACATTTTCAAAGAAAGCTAGGCATGTCAGCATAAAAAGAACCCCTAAGCATAAAGGTCAATTAAAATAATTAAAAAAAGATATGCGATCACTGTTTTATTGGTCAAATAAAGAAAGTTATTTAGTTCTGTTTGATTCAAACAATAAATTGTTCAAAAATTACTTTTGCCAGTTTTTTCTGAGACACCCTGTTATAATATATTATTTTTGTTTTCAGGGCACAGATGGAGCACTTCCAAGATGTAAACCATTCAAATACACCTATGAGAAAGAAATAGTAATGTGAGTACTGCAGAAACTAAATCTAGAACTTTTTAAAAGTTTACAAACTGTTCCAGTTGAAAGTACATTCAATAAGACATTTACATTGTTTTGTCTCTTCAAATAGAAGGTTTTGTATTTGGTTAAAGTAAACAAAGTACCGTATTGCTCCAAGTATAGTCCCACCCGTTTTTTATGTGAAAATTTTTCACAATTGGGGGGTGGGATTATACTCGAATTTAAAAAAAAAAGAAATTTTGTTTTTTTTTTTTTTAAGTTTTTTTTTTTTTGGCTTTGGAATGTCCCTGGACCTAGATCTAGATGCTGGGAATAGGATCATTCATGGTTGACCTAAAAAAAAAAAAAAATTCAAGATATTTTGTGTTTTTAATATGAAAATTGATAATTTGTATTCATGTCATACTCTATTAATGATTTCAAAATGCATTGAATTTGAATGCATTTTGAAATCATCAATAGAGTATGACATGAAAACAAATTATCAATTTTCATATTAAAAACACAAAACATCTTGAAATTTTTTTTTTCCTAGCATCTAGGTCTAGGTCCAGGGACACTCCAAAACCGGAAAAAAAAATATACTCGAACGTGGGACTATACTCGGACGAATACGGTATATGATAGTAATTAGTGTCCCACAAAACCTGTTTAGCCTACTTTTGGAAAGAAGTGTTGCCCTTGGCACCCGCCTGGGTACTGCTCCTGGATCCCATCTGGTGGGGTTCGCACTTTGCTCTAGAAAATGCTTTGGGTCAGAAACCTTCATTTTTCCTCGGATTACCCATAACAGTATGTTCCTATTGGAGGGAACAATTATGATGAAAATAATTCAGTTTTCAAACTTCCAAATATCAATATTGTTTGAGTACTTTGTGCCCCTGTAAGACACCAAGGCATTTTGCCAGTGGAGGATGTTGAAGTCCTGATGAAGTCAGAGCCACATCTGACGAAAGCTTGACCAATTTCACAAAGTGACTGGCTGCACCAGTACTGTAGTTTTCATACATTGTGCCATCGGATAATATGATATCCGACGGCACACCCAAATATAAATCAATTGTAGTGGATGTTGTTATATATTCATTGACTGTGGGTTTTTTTTATACAGGTATGCTTACTTCAAGAAGTTGGATTATTTTTCTACAGAGTGTATCTACTCCCCTAATGCATACAGAGGCTATGCAAGAACATATCTCAAAGATCTAGAGAAAATCAGACCAAGTTCCATTATTGGTTAGTAACTGAGTAATATCGCTGAGTAGTGGTAGTGCTTAATGTTTTTATCACAATTTTAATGTAATACATGGAAAAAAAAAATAGGGCTGTTCCAGTTAAAATCCATACAACCTCTATGACCCTAATCTTCCATACAGGGAGTGTGAATTTCAAATGGGGCTAACTGAATGGGTAACTCCATTTTAAATTCACACTCCCTGTGTGGAAGATTAAGGACATGTCTTCCATAGGGGGTGTATGGATTTCAACTGTAATAGCCCGGCCATTCTGTGTATTGCATAGTGATTCAGACAGGCTGACGCAATCCTTAGGAGGTGGCAAATGGATAGCTCACTTAGGCCGGCAAATACCAAGACACCAATTATGATCCTGACCACTAACACAGCTGAAAATGTATGCCTCTGAACAACATGGTCTTTTTCTTCAATTTATTTTAATAATTTGGATATTCAAAATGCTTTGAGTTTGAATTGACTTTATGCTTCCAAGAAGGACTGCTTGGCTGAAAGAATATATTGAAGTGGTGTTACTTCATGATACTTAAATCTCTTACCTTAGCCAATTTGGTGGAAATATTATTGGAAGAATTATAATTTTCATCAGTCTTCAACTTCACTATTGAATGTATGTAAGATTGCTTTATTTTCCACCAGATATCATACACTCAGGAGAGAGCCTTAGCATCAAGAAAGATGTCAAAATGCCCACACAGGGAACATGTTCTCGTTGTGGCTACATCTCCAGTCATCCGATATGTAAAGCCTGTATGCTACTGGAAGGCCTCAATAAAGGATTACCCAAGTAAGAAACTAAGGCATAACATTAGCTTAAAGGAAAACTATCTAAGTCTTAGTAGGATTTGGGGTTAAGATTTAGGAACAGGGAATATGTTCTATAATATTTATAGCTATATCTCCAGTCATTCTATATGTAAAGCTTGCATGTTACTGGAAGGCCTCAATAAGGATTATCTAAGTAAGAAACTAAGGCATAATGTTAAAGGCAACCATCCAAGTGTTTAGAATTAGGGTTAAGATTTAGATATGGGAATAAGGTACATGTTCTTGTTGTATATAGCTACATTCGGGGGGCTACATCTCCAGTCATCCTATGGAAAGCCTGCATGCATGCTATTGGAAGACCCCAGTTAAGGATTTCTTAAGTAAGATACCTGGGCACAATATTAGCTTAAAGGCAACCATCCAATTCTTTAGAATTAGGGTTAAGATTTAGGGTTAGGAATAAGGTACATGTTCTTGTTGTATATAGCTACATGGGGGGGGGGGCCTTCATCTCCAGTCATCCTATGGAAAGCCTGCATGCATGCTATAGGAAGACCTCAGTCAAGGATTGCTTAAGTAAGATACCTGGGCATAATGTTAGCTTAAAGGCAACCATTTGAGTCTTTAGAATTAGGGTTAAGATTTAGAGTTAGGAATACAGTACGTGTATTTGTTGTAGGCATATCTCCAATCATCCTTAATGTAAAACCTGCATGCTGCTAGAAGATCCCAGTAATGGATTAGCCAAGTAACAGGCAAGATTTAAGCTTAAAAGCATCCAAGTCTTTAGGATTGGGTCATATTTTGAATCACATCTACTCTTTCATTTTAATCGCACTGCAAAAAACTGTAAGGGTTAGGAACAGGGAACATGTACACATTGTAGCTACATCTCCAGTCATCCTAAATGTAAAGCCTGCATGATACTGGAAGGATGGATTACCCCAAGTAAGAAATAATTAAGGACAGCAACTAGTTTTAATGTGTTCAAACTTCAAAGTGTATGCATTCCATATAACTTGAAAACTGACTTGATATTAGGTCAGACAGCTCTAATACTCTATTCTCTCTTTGTGGATCACATGAGATATATATTATGGCATATTGTTTCCATCAATTCAGTGAAGTCGAGTATTGATGCATTGATATTCACAAAAAACACAAACATGGACATGTCCCATCATAATTGGATGTCTTATTGGAATATTCCAACTGAAATCCATACACCCACTATGGAAGACAAGACATGACCTAAATCTTCCATCCAGGTAGTGTGAACTTCAAATGGGGTTACCTGATGACTCCATTTGAAATTTACACCCCTGTGGGTGATAAAGGTCATGTATTCCATAGGGGGTGTATGGATTTCAACTGCAATAGCCCATTTATTAAATCAATATTGATTTTGCATTGAAACTGCAGAGATACTACTTTTCCTGATTTATCAGGAATTCCCGATTTTTGCCATTTTTAGCCAAGAATTCAGATTTTTTTGGAAATGAATGAGTGGCTACGCTTCGCAACTTCCTGATTTTTTTCAACAAGCAAGTGGCATCTCTGAAACTGGTTATATTATATAAGACAACGGTTATCTTGTGTTGAGTACCAAGTTGAGTAGGTTTAGTGTTTAGTGGAATGTATAAATGAGTGCCAAGTATTGGAAATTAACAAGATGGGTCTGGGTTCCTATTTATCTTGTATCCACTTTGTAAAATTTAAGATTGAAATGGATCAGCAGCAAAAAGACTTATCTCCATTAGCTGATGTGTTTATAATTGTGATATGAGTTAGCGTTTTGGGGAATACACTGTGCATTGGGTTGAACATAAGCATATCCCCAGCAATCATACACAGCAGGTAATGGAGATATGTCTTTCTGCCGCTCATCAGAAATTCCGCTTTGTACACATATTGTATCTCTAGTTTCATTATATTGAAAAAAACTTCTTTCTTTGTCATTCTTTTTGCAGATTGGCCATTGGTAAACCACATAAAGCAAGGCAAAGAGTAAGTATATCATTCATAAAAGCTATTTCACAATAGCCATAATTCTATATGAATTTGGACTCAAACCATACGGTGGATAACAAAGATCTCATAGCCAGTTCCAATCAGGGTAATGCCTGGATGTTTGCGCACAACGCCCTGTGCATCATGGGAGAACAGTGTCTTAACACTAAATGCATTGCCACATGTGAGAATGGTTGCTGATCCATGCGCTTCTTCCCAGGTTTTTCTTTGCATGCTTTGCTCTGGTTTTCATCCTGGTTCTAAAATTCCTGTCCCGTCATATTTGGTTCATCATTATCATCATCAGCCATTGTCTGTCCACTACTGGAAGAAAGCCTCAGCATGTCTCCACCAGGCTATCTCTAGCCTTGCTGCACAAATTTACTGTTCCCCAGTATTGGTCTAACTCATCTCTCCATCTCTTCCATTGTCTGCCCCTGTTCCTGCTGCCCACCATAGGTCTCCATACACTTATTGCTGTTGTCTATCTGTTGTCTGTTCTACAACTGATGTGCGCTGCCCAATTCCATTTCCTGTGTTTCCAAGATGTAAATAGATTCATCAGGTTTGCAGAAAATCCCAGTTTACAAAGTTCATTTTTCAAAACCGATTCGTTGGGGAATGTGTTGGGACATAGTTCAACACTCGATGTCCATCATGACGTTCGAAACTGTCAGGTTTGTGAACAAATCTACTTCATTTTGAAAAATGAACTTTGTAAACTGTTGCCAAGATGTCTTGAGTCTTTGTTAGTTCTCTAACCCATTTGTTTGTCTTCCTGTCTTTGTAGGGATCCCTAACATATTTAGTTGGCATCCCTTTAATTTAGTTACCTCTGAGTACTATTGGGCTTTGCCTGGTTTCAGCCGATTGTTATGAATTAAAATTCACCTATGTTAAGTAAATATTTTAACAATGTGTACAATACAACATGAAATTATTATAAATGTTTAAGTTCTAGCCACATTAAACCATTTAGATGGTTTCAGATCTGAAATGATGTAATCAATATCTCTTTCATTATTACAGCTAGCAGCACTTGGCACAGTTAGTCCAGGCAATTCATCAGCAACAGCAAGTTCATCAGCAGCCACAGCTGATAGCCCTTCAGATTCATCATCAACAGCAAAGACTGGAACTTCTGATATACTGGAACAAAAAGTGGACTTTTGATACCAGTAATTTTTTAGGCTGTAAAATGAACAAATCATGGGAGTGTTTACATGTGGAGAACATCAGAGTTTTAAGTTCAAGTATGACAGTATCATTCAAAAACATTAGATCTGTGTCATGCAATATACTCTGGTAGGTAATCAACAGCTTCCAGCGTGACTACTATGCTTTAGGGATCAAATCAAAACTCGACCGGCGGTTGAGTTTTGATTTCGTCCCTTACTACAAGTTTTACACAGGCAGTGTCTTATCTAGCTACCAGTCTGTCCATCATTTAAGACTGGGAGATTGCTCCTGGGACAGGCAAAAGTAATGCTCTTGACAGAGATGCTACATTATAATTGTAAGTGTTGAGAAAGGCTATTGACCTTTTTAGTTGAACAGATTTGCAAACCATGGGCATAGCAATATATTTGAACTCTTTAAATTGGGACACACAATTTTATTCAAATAACTCGTTCATAGGATTTATATGTAGGAGTTACCATGAGTTTGAAGGTATGATGGTTAAAGGAGTTGCAAGTCCAGTTGAAATCCATACACCCACCTATGGAAGATATAACCTTAATGTCCCACACAGAGGGTATAGATCTCAAATGGAATCACCCATTCAGGTAACCCCATTTGAAATTCACACTCCCTGTGTGGAAGATTAAGGTCATATCTTCCATGGGGGTGTATGGATTTCAAATGGAATAGCCCATTTCTTTAACTGATTTCTTTCAATCCTGAACGTTATGTATACTATAAGGAAATAAAGCAGTGACACTAGCAAGATTGATATAAAAAGTCTCTAGATATTTTATTTTCATAAACTCTATTGTGCAAAATAAACATATACATATATTGGATCATATAGACATCCTAAGTTATATAATAACAATGGTTAAAAATTATTGCTGTTATTATATAATAATTATACATTGATAAAGTAAAATGTAGAAAAATAAATATAATCACATTATTATATACTGCGCACAAAAAGTATCAATACACTTAAAACAAAAGCAGTATCTTAATGACACTCGACTGAAATTACCAAATAAAGTAATCAATAGATGGCTAATTTTGTTCTGCCTATTTGGATATCTCATTTGGCACGATGCGACTTTATTTCCCCCAAATCATACCAAGAGAGCTTTTCAAAGGGACAAATTTGGGCTATTTCCTCCTTCAGGGTGATTCCTACTGGCTATTGTAACAGGCTCATTACAGTGTGACAGATCAACACTCACTCGCCGTGCTCATAATTAGCATGTTTGGAGAGACAAGTCGGGTAAATTTTGTCACTTTTGAAATACTCTCTTTCAAATTTGTATTAACTTGGGAAAATAAAGTTGCATCATGCCAAATGAGGTATCAAAATAAACAGAACAAAATTCCCCATCTATTGGCTACTTTATTTGGTTAATTAAGTTAAGTGTCTTTAAGATAATGCTTTTGATTTAAGTGTTCACATACTTTTTGTACACTGTATATGAAACAAAACTACTGAGCATAAAGTTACAGGTTGATGGGTGATGTGTGGAAATGCAAGGTGATACGAGGCAATACATGGTAACTGTCCCAGTGATGCGGGGTAGCCTCACTGTCAACTGCCTTTTGAGGTGGGCAATAGGCAATGCTCCCAATAGAAACAGTATGGGTGACTGTGGGTACGCTGGAAGTCACTTAAACTGTGATAAGTAGCAAGTGTGATCATAGACTTCAACATTCCAAGTTTTGAGATATTTTCTGAAAATATGAAGAGCTAACTCAAGAACCTCTGCACCAATACTAGGCAAGGTTTACTTTAACGTACAAATCACACGGAGAAATAAAGTCACACATTATTTACGCGTTCACACACTTTCTGTACCCCTTCAAATGCAAAGCGAACAGTCCAATGCGTAAAAAATCTTGAAAACATACACGTTCGTATATTTAATGATTTGACATAAAAAAAAACTTTACCCTTCTTATTATGAGAATGAACCATGGGATTATAACGTTAGCTAGTGGGGGCACGGGTTAGTAGTAATAAATAGTATTTACTAGCGAACATTTTGGGTCAACAATTCAGTGAAATTGAGACACACATTGATAAAATAAAAAATATACCCTCTGAGCAATGTTTTATACCTCTTCAGATGAAAAATACCCAATTGAAAGGGTGCAAAATATGGAATATACCCCTTCAGCAAAATGTTTTAAGAAAACCCTGATACTGAGCTTGTTTGAATTCAATATAGTACATTTTTCATGCCAAATATGGTCATGAATGTACACTTTTGAAATATTTTAATTTGTAAAGAAATTTTGGAAATTTTGGAAATTTTGTCCGCAGTTGACACCCATTTGGAGAGGGTTAAGCAGCTTGAAGGTCACAATAAGTGTTTCTCTACAGTCTCCCCACTAAATACACAGTGAGTGAATCATTGCCTACTTTTGCAGAGTAGTGAAATGACCCAGTTGCGGGTTACACTTCTCAAAAATAATGGGGAATAAAATCATGGTGATGGGAGGTGTCCAGTATAAACATGTTGAAGGACATATTTAAAATAAATCTATTGTTGAGCAGGAAAATCGCCTACGTGTCATTGGCCCCTGAACATGTTTAATTAAAGCAAAACCTATGTAACCTCTTGGCAGTTTTGTTTTAAACATGTTCAAGGGCCACAAGTACAAAGGAGGGTTTTCCTGCCCAATGATGTAATGTTGATATGTGTGAAGAATTTTTTTCATGCATAAAAATTTACATTTACATGCTTTATTTTAAATGCATGAATTAAAACATATAATGCTATATACATTGGCAAAAGAAAGGCATAAGTGATCTAAAAATTATTAAAAATCTTATAGGAAACACAATTTTGGAATTTATTGCAACATCTTCTATTAGAATACTTTCTGTTTTAAATTGTGAACTTTAAAGAAAATGTTAAAGTTAATGAAGAAGTTAACAAGTTTACCTATTATGATCCCTATGAATAATTATTATAAACTACAATAAATTATTATTATAGGAGGTTGCCACTGCAGGTATCAATATGCTGCATAAGTTTTTAGGCAATAAGAATGATGTGACCCAATCTGATCCACTCAGGCCAAAGTCAGAAATTTTGAAAATTGAATTACTACCATTACTAACTTGCTCAGTACCTACACTTACTAATGGTGAATCCCCAGGTCTCTTGAATACTTGGTTACAAAGTTATGAACCTTTTATGTGTCCAATTTCTTATGGTTTATATTGGGTTTTTTCCTCCTCACTTTTTGCTTATATCTCAGTTTCATTATTGCTGACTTAAGCCTAATTCGGTCAGATCTGGTCACATATATATATAGTATGATTATATTTGGAAGTTCTTTTTATGATCTCTGAAGTGCCCTTCATTGATCAGTTAGAAGGTCACGGTCTCACTATTTGTTTTGAGGTCATTGCAGGAAATCGGTTGGGTTTGTTTTAGGCCTAGGAAAAATACTGAGGTCCAACACAATCCCCGACAATTTGACGCAATGATAGTAAAAACAGATGGTGCAAAGTTATTATTGGCATTCATTACCTCCATTTTACAAATTTGTTTCATGAAAATAACACAATTCTTTGCTTAAAAAACTGCTGAAAATATATCTTCCGTTCACAGTTTTAATGCGCATTTAATACACAATTATTATACAGGCTTACTCATGGTGATTATGCCTGCCTGTTTGTGTTGAGCGAGATTGGAACAATTGGCACTTTGTGGTCAATTGTGAAATATTAATGACCTCCATTTGTGTTCACGTTTTTGCTAATAATAAAATATGATTGAATCACAAGCATCACATAATTATATTCATGAGGTCATGAATTATAGGTTACTTTTTAGTAATAACTGTGCATCAGTTATTTGGAGGGCATTGTGAAAAATCTAAACATTTTGCCTTTGCAACCGAGGAATATCCCAAGGTCCAAAGCAAAATGTTATAATGCCTGACATGTAACTGATGCAAAGTTATTAACTGAATTCAAAACCGTCAATTTTAACTTGTCACACACCCAAATCTCAAGATTTTATTTTCTGAAATTTGTTTAAATAAACAATTTTAATCACAACCTACATTTTGCTCTTCAAAAAATTGAACAGGCTAAAAGGGATTTACCAATTACAGCAGTGCGAAATCATACAATGTGCAAATATGGTAGTTGTGAGCATGTGAAGTGTTCCGGCGCAAAGAATGCGCACACACCGAAGTCATTGCATTGCCTAATTCCTCGCTACATCACACACGGTGTGCATATATCGTGCAAGAAATTTGATTATGAATAAGCATTGGTGCTGTCTCTGCACTAACATGTCAGTGAAAGGTCCAAAGATTGTATGGAAGGTAGATTACTTGAAAGCTGATAGGTTGTAGTATTGCATGCATCTGTGGTCCAAGGCCCAAATTGGCACCTTCCCGTAGGCAGGTGAGTTGGGTTAGAAGACTTAGTGACTCTAAAAAGATCCAGTCAATCGGAGCACAGCTCCATTGGAATAGGCTATCCAAGTTGACATCTATACACCCCCTATGGAAGACATGACCTTAATCTCCTACACAGGGAGTGGGAATTTCAAATGGGGTTACCTGAATGGGTCACTCCATTTGAAATCTACATCCCCTGTGTAGGAGATTAAGGTCATGTGTTCCAAAGGGGTTTCTAACCTGTTACAAATTCCGCACATGGTTCTGCTCTTATGTTATTGTTTTCTCTGCATGCTTCTAACTACAGTGTGATTTATTATTGACCAGTGAAGTCTACACTGTAAGGAAGAAAGGGATTATGGATTTCAGCTGGAATAGCCCAATACAGCTTCAGCATCCAATCAGAGCACACACTTGTCAGCCAATAAATTAGAGCATTCAATAAGAAGACAGCAGTTAGGCAAGTTGTAACATAGTTAAAGTTAGGCAGGCTGTAATGCACACCAACATCGCCTGGTTAATAATTACTTGGTACAGCAGAGACACTAAAATCAATACCCGGGATCGATACACATGAATGTGCTATGTACGATTTGATATTCAGACGATAAATCTTTGGATACCGGGGTAGAAAATGATGAATATCTCCCGTAATTTTTTTATTCTAAAGAAGTCATTTTTTCCCCTTTCACTTGAATATATGTGTTGAAAGGATATGATAGTTGTTAGCTTGCGTATTACGAAAGAACTGTGTGTATTGAGCTCAAAACTGACAAAAATTCTGATTTTATATGTGCCAAACTATAGCGCAGCGTAGGCCACTTGTGGAGGCAATCTAAAAGCAGATGACCTCATGGCGCATAGTGCCGCATACCATGATCACTCACACACAGAGAGGTCAGTCACCGGGCTATTGTCAATAGCCTTAGTCAGATGTCCCTCAGCCCATTATGCATCTCAAAACTATTAAACAGGTTGGAACAAAATGGCCATGCGTGGCTGTGGATTCAACCTACCATGGCGATTCCTGCCATGAAGATACCGGGGCGATGACACTGTGTAACGTGGTTTTTAATAAGCAGTATGAGTCTTTTCCCCGACTACAGTCAGATCCTTTATTTTAGAGTTGATGGGACATATAATTTTGTGTGTGGATGTTTACCACATGCTTCTAATACAGTAGCACCAGAGAGTTGCAGAGTCAGAGTATCTCCTTTAGCTGTGAGTTTGGTTTTGTGTTTAACTTTCCTTGGTACCCTGTGAAGAACAAAAAAAAAAGAATTTGTTTTAACCTCATGAGAACTACCTGCTGATTGGCCAAAAAGAAGTTTTCATTATCAATTGGACCAATCAGCAGCATTGTTAAAATAATTTCACCACACAAAAAAATTGGGGTGAATTATTTGCAAAGCTCCGTTCTGATTGGTGATTAAACTGAAGATATCATGTAGTTGACCAATCAGAGGCAATTTTAGATCGGCAGGTAGTGCTCAGGGGGTTAAAACAATAATTTGTGATTTACATAAAGAATAGATTCCTATTTAAATGTTAGTTTTCTCTGATAGCTACTGATCACATTGTCCCCTTTTAATTTTGAGCCAAACAAATGAGGTAAAACAAATTTTTCATTCCAGTGCCTACAATGTGTGTATCGCCAATCGTATTCAATGTATTATGTAGTGGAGTTTCAAGCAGCTGGGACGTATAAATAAGAGATAATATGAATAGCGATATGCACACACTTTATATGTCACTAATGATACATGTACACATGAGCTCACATTCACGACACATGTTAGCCATCATTCCATCGGTGAACTCAGAATAAAACCAGAGATCTGCGAATTTTATATAAAAACTTAAATTTTACTCTAATTAAAGCACTTCAGGCTTAGTCTTTCACGTGGTATCTTAGTACACCATTGGGCATTACAATCATGCAAAAAGTAGAAATTCAAGAAAAATTGAGGATGCTGCTGTGGAGCAAATCACACATGGCTTTAACGCCTTTAAGCACAATCTTGTGCAGTATGTTTTGCCCAGAAAATAAACAGATTTTGGATGTCCCATCAAAGCATCTAATTTGACCAATAAGGAAAAAATTGTGCCATTTGTGTTGATTCTTCAAACTTTGCATATTATGTAGAGGATAACTTACATAGCATTTCTCCGTCTGAGCATGTCCAGTCACTGTTCTCTCCTAGCACCATTGCTCCTTTTAACACCACTAGAAACTTGTCAGAATCTGAAATTTGCAGTATTTGATGTGTATTAACATTGGGTTATTCCATTTAAAATCCACACTACCCCTGTGAAAGATTTTGGAAATATCTTCCACAGGGGGAGTATGAATTTCAAATGGAATGAACACATTAGTAGCTTCATCCCTCAGTGGAAGATTCAGGTTGAATCTTTCTCAGAGGGTATATGAAATTCAAATGGAGCTGCCCAATGTGTTCATTCCATTTGAAATTCATACTCCACCTGTGAAAAACACTTCCAAAATCTTCCACAGGGTTAGTGTGGATTTAAAATGGAATAGCCCATTGTGTTGTATTGACAAAAGAGAAGAGAATAAAACTTCTTTGAAAAGTTATAGAATTTATGTACGAATGGTATAAATCAAATACCGTCATTCTACATTCTACAGGATTTTATGGGTAGACAAATTTGTATAGTTGTATCGCGCCCATCTGGTCCTCTTGAACCTAGAGGGTTGAGTACAGGTATCAGAACCTGGGATGGCTCCACTTCTCTTTTCGAATAGCTCTGACACTTTAACGTGCGCTGGTATGTGCACCTGTACACAGGACTAACGGCTTTATGTGACTTTCCGAACCACAGACATCACACATACACTGCCTATACCGGCACATGCTAAACAGTGTATGGGGGCGAGAAGAAATTTTACAAATTACATTCTGTGGTGTAACTGAACGCAATTGCAGGATTTCTGACCTTTTAGGAACTTTTGGGGGAGAGGAAGAGAATTCTCACCTAAGTCAAGCCCAAGGCTTGAACCCTCACCGATCGTATTCTCCTGGCCGGCAGCGCAACGCCTTAACCGCTCGGCCATCTCGTCCATACAGGCCAGTGTAACGGAACAATCCATCTTTCACCTCATGATTATATTTTAACATTTACATTGGTAGATGGTTAACATTTGTATAATATGAAACATCTACCCACCTTCAAATGTTTCCTCCGCTTGTTGTACAGTCATCTCCCCTTCTGGAGGAATCCTAAACGCATCTGTGATTTCTTCACCTTCTGTTAACGTAGGCAAGGCTACTCCATGTTTACTAGGGCTCTGTGGTTTCATGTAATCAGATTCCTGTCTGATTTCATTGCGCACAAGCTTGCTGCTCTTTCTTCTTGCTAATGCACTTTTACCTGTAAATGACAGTTTTAAAAAATTGATTAACTACGAAAAAAAAATCCACTAGTAAAACAAGATCCAGAAGGAAGCTGTATGGCATCTCAATTTGCACTCCAAAATGTACCTGTTGTTACAACTTTCAATCAAAATGAGGTATAAAATTGTGATACAGCTTTACATTCTCAATATTTTGCTCTGTCAATCGAGGGCTTATAACTTTAAGCCTACCCCATCTCCTGATGTGCGTTCTCTGTTGATATTTTCCTAAATAGCATGTGAAGTGTCCAGTCGCCGTCAGCGATTATGGTAGCCCCATTTCTTAATACGATCCACCAAATACCGTAAAACCCCGTATACAAGCATATAAAGTGATTCTGTTGAAAGCTGAATTATTCCAGGCGCCATTATGGAGTTTGAGCAAATAAATTACAGATCCAAGCATATAAAAACAAGTATTATTGTAAGACCAATCTATTGTATTGGTATATATATGCCTGGTTCGTTAAAGTTAAGCTTTCATCAAAAACCCTATGTATGCTTGTAGACGAGGTTTTACGGTACACACTGAATGTGTCATCACAATCTACTGCTGATCTATGTGCTGTTTGTGCAAATACTGAAAAAACTGAAAAAATTAGCCAAAATAAACTAAAACTTTTCATAACAACAGCATCGTTCAGGGAAAAATTATAACTTTGCCATATTTCTTGCTGTGTTGCTACTATTTTACACCCACTACCGCAACAAAATCACCCATGAAGCACATGAGCACAACGCTGGTACATGTTTTTTTGCCAGCAGAGGAGTATTGGGCGGATTCAGTTCAATGCAGTACTGTCACAAATGATGCACAATTCACACACACGGGCTTGGTTTTACATAAACAAGCAACACCATCTGTTTTGTTTTTCACTACGCTGGTTTGTTGTGTAAAAAAAATGTGTAAATGTTTACCCCAGTAGTGCTTTATGTTATTTTTTGTTATTTTTCTGATTTTTATTATTTGTTTTCTTTGAAAGAGTGAAAAAAAAATCTGATGCGCAAAATAAGCCATGAAAAACGAAATGTGTGCACGCTACGGGAAACAAACTGTTTTTTTTTTTGTTCAAGTATACTTGGGATTCAAAATTAACATACTCACCCATAATAACTTTGGCATCAGCTCTTTGAGTAATCTCACAATCCATGGCAAGACTGTACACAAGGCTAAGAGGGGCTTCGAATAACAGTGGAGTATCACCTAGTTTCTTCAACAGCACCTAAAATGATAAGGTTATGTGACAGTGAAAGGAATTATATATCTCACAATCCATGGCAAGACTGTACACAAGGCTAAGAGGGGCTTCAAATAACAGTGGAGTATCACCTAGTCTCTTCAACAGCACCTAAAATGATAAGGTTATGTGAGAGTTAAAGGAATTATAATCTCAATTATCCATGGCAAGACTGTACACAAGGCTAAGAGGGGCTTCAAATAACAGTGGAGTATCACCTAGTCTCTTCAACAGCACCTAAAATGATAAGGTTATGTGACAGTGAAAGGAATCAACCAAAAAAAAACGTTGACAACGTAAAGAAATCAGCAAGTTTAAAAAAACCCACCTCGGCTCACTTTTTGAAACTTGGTCCCATTTGTAAAAGATACTGATTTAAACTTTATCATATTTATATAAATTTAAAACATTTCCAGAAGTGTTATGTATCTTTAATGTGCAAATGCGATATTAATTTGTAAGCTTTCTGAAACGACCTGAAAGGTTATTATCTTGTTCTTGCATGGTAAACCAATATCCTATTGTGTTTTGTTTTATAATAATCATAATTAATGGTTGAATTAAACGAATAACAAGTAGGCTTGTAATCTTGTTGGAAACGCTGTATTCTGTTGAAATAAAATAAAAACAGTGATTTGGTGTTGGTGTTCAAAATGGGACCAAGTTTCAAAAAGTGAGCCGAGGTGGGTTTTTTAAACTTGCTGATTTCTTTTACGTTGTCAACGGTTTTTTTGGTAGATTTCTTTTCTTTTTATGAATGTAGCCTATCAGCTCCAAGCTTGGAAAGTCATCAGGTTACGAAGTGCTCCATAAAACGAATAAAACGAAAAATAGATGTTTGAGATTGCTATTCTTGATTCATGACAATAAAAATAAATTAAACAAAACTTTATCAGTCGCTTATTTTTAAAACTTGCTCAAATCACGCGTGACTGTAATGTTAATATACATTTTAATACACGTAAATATGTAAAGAAAATGTAAATATGAACAACACACACCCAATGTTGACAATGCCAGAGAGACACAGAGAGTAAGTCCGATTTAGGCCTACTTCAAGTCGGAACTGGTTAATGCGCATATATTTAAGCCTATAGGGCCTACTACGGAAGCGTCTAAATGCCCCGACTAGGCAAGATAATCATGTTTTAATGTTTGTGGTTCTTTGTAGCCCTGCGGGCAATTTACTTGGCTATCCGAATTTCATGCGGTTTGTGGTTCTTTGTATAGACCTTCGGGCAACCTAGTTGGATATTCCTATTAAGCGGCGGTTGTCAGCGATCTTTCGTGGTTTGTTGTTTTCAGCAAGCCCTGCCCTCTATCGGGAGCTAATTTATAGTTTAAGCTTGTTGGATATCCAAATTTCAAGGTTTGTGGTTCTTTGTAGCCCTAAGGGCAATCTAGTTGCATATCCAACTTTCGCGGTTTGTGGTTCTTTATAGCCCTGCGGGCAATCCAGTTGGATATCAATATTGAGTGGCAGTTGTTGTTGCTCTTTCGCGGTTTGTGGTCTTAATTTGTTGGATATCCATATTTCACGGCTTGTGGTTCTTTATAATCGATAGGCCTGCGGGCAATCTAGTTGGATATCCAAATTTCGCGGTTTGTGGTTCTTTGTAGCTCTGCGGGGCAATCTAGTTGGATATCCCTATTAAAGGCCCTTTCAGTGATTTCACAGGAACATTAAAAAAAATGGAAATTTGTCAGAGTTGCTTAGAAATAAAGAATAAGTCTACAGAATTTCATGAAACCACTTTTCCCCTGAATACATCGACAAATAAGTCAAAAAACAGAAGTTTTAGAAAGGTTTTCTACTTCAACTCAGATCGACTCGAGAAAATCGAGATTTTCGTACAGTGCGCCACCAATCGACTGGGAAAACTTCCTAGTCCAGTGTTTCTAACACGGGGGAAGTAGAGTGACTAAATTGATTTAAAACAGACGCTTAATTTTTGTAGTAGAAAACAAAATAAGCAATTAAAGGTCACCGAGGCAAACTAACGGTCAATTCAAAAAAGAAAAACAGTTAAAATTGTGTATTTTGTTTAAAATAGTAGCTACTGATGTAATAAGTAGTAGAAACAATACGCAACGCGCGTGTTGCAAAGCTTCTTTCGATCTCGAGTCGGACTTTTTGTACTGTCAGTATCAAAAGTCCAGATTCATGTAAATGCTTTATTTTGTCTAAAATACACGGCTTTCGACCGAACCACTAGCAGGCTATGTTAGCACATCTATGCCAATTACAAAGGTACCAAAATCTGAATTTTGATGATTTTTACGATCGTCCGGATGAGCAAATCACTGAATGGGCCTTTAAGCGGCTGTTATCGGCGTTTTTTTTGTGGTTTGTGGTTTTAATTTACCTCATCAAGCCCTGCCCTCTATCGGGAGCTAATTTATAGTTTAAGCTTGTTGGATATCCATATTTCGTGGTTTGTGGTTCTTTGAAGCCCTGTGGGGCAATAGTTGCATATCCAAATTTCGCGGTTTGTGGTTCTTTATAGCCCTGCGGGGCAATCTAGTTGGCTATCAATATTGAGCGGCAGTTGTTGGCGATCTTTCACGGTTTGTGGTCTTAATTTGTTGGATATCCATATTTCGCGGTTTGTGGTTCTTTATAATCGATAGGCCTATGGGCAATCTGGTTGGATATCCAAATTTCGCGGTTTGTGGTTCTTTGTAGCCCTGCGGGGCAATCTAGTTGGATATCCCTATTAAAAGGCGGTTGTCGGCGAACTTTCGCGGTTTGTGATTTGAATTTCCCTTATCAAGCCCTGCCCTCTATCGGGAGCTAATTTATAATGTAAGCTTGTTGGATATATCCATATTTCGTGGTGTGTGATTCTTTGCAGCCCTGCGGGGCAATGTAGCTGGATATCCAAATTTCGCGGTTTGTGGTTCTTTATAGCCCTGTGGGGAAATCTAGTTGGATATCAATATTTAGCGGCAGTTGTTGGCGATCTTTCGCGGTTTGTGATTTTTAATTTGTGACAATTTATAATATTTATTCCAAATATAATTTCAGTCTGAGCTGTGAACAGAGCCACTGATAAATTGTTTGATGAAAAAAAATAATATCACCATAGCAATGGGTGTTCAAAATGGTGTTATTCTTGATTTATGACAATAAATTGGTTAATAAAACATTGAAAAAAAAAAAGGTGGTGGGAAGTTTCAACTTGAGCAAAAAGTCATAAATGGATTAGAAGTCCATGGCCTGAACCGCTTCACCACGGGACGCCTCGATATAACGACGCAAAAAGTGGAGTATTTATTAATATGAATGTATGCTGTGGTCCGGAAAGAATAAAAGAATTGTGAAAAACTTGATTTTTATGGCGAATGGGATCCAGAATTTGTATGGAGGGTATCCAGGAAAATGCTAGGGTATATTTGGAAGTGAATCTCAAAAGGTAGTGTGACAGTGACAGCCATGTATGGCTGTAGCAGTGTCGAAAGATTCTGGATATCAGTATGATTAGCTATGATTTGCCACTAATTTTGGCTATAAAATACCGCGTGAAATGAAGCAAGAATGTTTGTTTATTATCAAACAATCGGATTGACTGTAAGATTGGTGTAACATTTTGAATTAATGAGTTATTAAAATATTACACTTTGGACAGTAAATAAGATTTAGCATGGTTTTAGATATATTTTGTACCCAGCAAAAATATCATAGAACAATAGCGCTTTTGTTTCGTGTAAATATAGTCCCGCGGTGCATCTGTTTATTCTTCTTTATCAGTCGTTTTTTTTAAAACTTGCTGGTCATGCTACCGCGTGACTCTAATATATCTCACAATCCATGGCAAGACTGTACACAAGGATAAGAGGGGCTTCAAATAACAGTGGAGTATCACCTAGTCTCTTCAACAGCACCTAAAATGATAAGGTTATGTGAGAGTTAAAGGAATTATAATCTCAATTATCCATGGCAAGACTGTACACAAGGCTAAGAGGGGCTTCAAATAACAGTGGAGTATCACCTAGTCTCTTCAACAGCACCTAAAATGATAAGGTTATGTGAGAGTTAAAGGAATTATAATCTCAATATCCATGGCAAAACTGTACACAAGGCTAAGAGGGGCTTCAAATAACAGTGGACTATCACCTAGTCTCTTCAACAGCACCTAAAATGATAAGGTTATGTGAAAGTAAAAGGAATTATCTAAAAATCTATGGCAAGACTGTACACAAGGCTTAAAGGATTTGAGAGTATCACCTAGTCTCTTCAACAGCACCTAAAACGATAGGATTATGACAATGAAAGGATCACTATTATTCGCCCATTGCACGGTTCCGCCATATGCAAGGAGAGCCTCAAACTGGCAATAGACATGAAAGAAAAAATGACCTTACTTTACACAATGTTATATGCTGGTTCGATTCCCATTCATGTATACTGGGTAGAGAGAGGCAAGTAAGGTAAAGCGCCTTGCCTAAGAGCACAACACAATGGCACCGCTGGACTCGAATTCGCAATCCACCGATTACAAGGCAGAACCTGTACCGCTGCGCCAATATGCCCTTACATCTTGAGTAGATGGTACTTTTCTTCCTACAGTAGCTTTTCTTCCTAAAGTTTTTTCATTCTAAATATGCTATCATTAGTAGATAGTATAAAGCTATTTTCTCCCTAAAGCATTTTCATTCTAAATATGCTATCTTCAGTAGACTAGATAGTATAAATTTCTTTTCTTTTTAAGCCTTTTTCTCCAAATATGCTGTCTTCAGAAGATAGTACAGTACAAAGTTCTTTTCTTTCCAAATATGCTATCTCGAGTAGATAGCACAAAGCTCTTCTCTTCCTAAAGCCTTTTTTTTCAAATATGCTATCTTCAGAAGATAGTACAAAGTTCTTTCCTCAATAATAATGTTATCTTCATAAGATACAACAAATCTCTTTTCTTTCTAAATATGCTATCTTCAGAAGATAGTACAAAGTCATTTCCTTAATAAATATGCTATCTTCAGTAGATAAACAGAACTCTTTCTTTCTAATATGCTATCTTCCGTAGACAGTACAATCCTTTTCTTATTAAAAATGCTATCTTCAATAGATACAACCAATCTCTTCTCTTTCTAAATATGCTATCTTCAGTAGATAGTATGAAGTCATTTTCTTCCTACAGAATGATAGTACAAAGTCCTTTCCTTAATAAAAATGCTATCTTCAGTAGATAAACGGATCTCTTTTCTTTCTAAATATGCTATCTTCAGTAGATAGTACAAAGTCATTTTCTTCCTACAGAATGATAGTACAAAGTCCTTTCCTTAATAAATATGTTATCTTCAGTAGATAAACAGATCTCTTTTCTTTCTAAATATGCTATCTTCAGTAGACGGTATAAAGCTATTTTGTTCCTGAAGCATTTTCATTCTAAATATGCTATCTTCAGTAGGCTAGATAGTATAAAACTCTTTTCTTTTTAAGCATTTTTTCTCCAAATACACTGTCTTCAGAAGATAGCACAAAGCTCTATATTTCCTAACACCCTTTTTTCAAATATGCTATTTTCAGTAGAAAGTACAAAGCTCTTTTCTTTTTTTTCAAATATGCTGTGTTTAGAAGATAGTACAAAGTCCTTTCCTTTTCAAATATGCTATCTTCAGTAGATAGCACAAAGTTCTTTATTTCCTATAGCCTTTTTTTCAAATTCTTCAGAAGATAGTACAAAGTTCTTTAGTATGCTCTCTTCAGTAGATAGTACAAAGCTTTTTTCTTTTTTTTTTTTCCAAATATGCTGTTTTTAGAAGATAGTATAAAGTCCTTTCTTTCAAAGTT
The DNA here is from genome assembly GCF_039555335.1 of Amphiura filiformis. Taxonomy (NCBI): domain Eukaryota; kingdom Metazoa; phylum Echinodermata; class Ophiuroidea; order Amphilepidida; family Amphiuridae; genus Amphiura; species Amphiura filiformis. The sequence goes on from NC_092634.1 coordinate 45,790,236, forward strand.
CTTTTCTTTTCAAATATGCTGTCTTCAGTAGATAGCACAAAGTTTTCCTAAAGCCTTTATTTTTCAAATGTGCTGTCTTCAGAAGATAGTACAAAGTTCTTTAGTATGCTCTCTTCAGAAGATAGTACAAAGCTTGTTTCTTTTTTTCCAAATATGCTGTCTTTAGAAGATAGTATAAAGTCCTTTCTTTCAAAGTTCTTTTCTTTTCAAATATGCTATCTTCAGTAGATAGCACAAAGTTTTCTTAAAGCCTTTATTTTTCAAATGTGCTGTCTTCAGAAGATAGTACAAAGCTCGTTTCTTTTTTTCTCCAAATATGCTGTCTTCAGAAGATAGTACACAATCCTTACTAAAATGCTAGTAAAGTCCCTATCTTCAGTGAATAGAACAAATCCATTTTCTTCCTAAACATGCTATCTTCAGTAGATAGTACAAACTCCTTTTTTTTTCTAAAGCATATTCCAAATATGCTGTTTTCAGAAGATAGTACAAATTGGCAATGCACCGCAAAGCAATTGCGGCGTATGAATGGACCTTAACTCTGCACTGTGGATGTTACATAAAGGTAATACTCAAGATTGAGATCTATAGTTACCATGGCTATCAAAGTGCTGTTAATGTCACAGAGCTTCTTCTTTATTTTTAAAAAATACTGTTTTATAATAATGCATTCAGAGTACTTTAACTTATCTGATTCCTTGCAGTATTTACCATAATATGACTATGGCACAATTGATAATGATGTAAAATACAACTTATGTGCTTCAACAAGAAAAAGTACCCCTGATCCTTTAGTTTAACATGGCAGAGTCTGAACTTTGTCCCCACTTCATACACCACAGCCTTTTGACATGCATGTGTTAAAATTCCCACTGAATTCTGTTCATGTTAGATACAATAATGGAATACAGCCTGTCACAAAATGATTGACACCTGTCAGTAACATAATGAGCAGGGGCGTAGCCAGCTTTCTTGGTCAGGGGGGGCAAAATAAAATTTTGGGGGCACAGACTAAAATAATTGCAGTTGCATCATACAATACATAGAGACTGTATGTCTTGAGCTTCACGAAAAGGGCCTTATTGGGATGATGTGCTGCTGCAAGCGAAAAAAATGGTATTTTACACTATTTTCGCCCATTATCCAACAAAAAAAGGGCTTTGTTACAATGTGCGCGCGTAGCGAGGAAAAAATTTATATTTTACACTATTTTGGCCCTGAATTTTGCTAGAAAAGGGCTCCTTGCCCTTTTCTTTTCCTTTGCCCTCCTGATTTTCTCTTTCATTTTTTTGTCTGAGGGGCACTTTTTCTTTCATTTTTTTGTCAGAAAAAAAAATAAAAATATTGTCACATGTTCCTATGTAATAGCATGGTAATATTCGTATTGCGCGGACTTGGATGCCGACCTTTTCCCATGATACATCACGATTACATCGCAAACCGCTGGCGGCGCCCTTATTGTGAATAGCGAGAATTCTGCATGAATTTCTACAAAGTATGGCAAGCTGGGGTCTTTGCAAAAATCCTATTTTTGTTATGAGTTGTTGTGAATTGATGCTTGGCGGTACTCAAACAGCTAAAAAATGATCACATATCAATGCATGAAACAGGCAGAATTTTTTGTTAAAATATTTTTTTTGTTGATAGCTGGTCTAATCTTTCTGAACAGTTGAAAGTTAAAGTATCAGGTATAGTATAGCGGGAAATTTGTGTCAATGCTTTAGTATGTTTTTTGCAGTTCAATTCAGAATCGTTAATTTAAATTCTGACAAAATTATTTTGACCCTCACAATCATGTAGGCTTAAAAGTGTACCTATTTGAAAAACTGAGAATAAAAGAAACTGTGAAACTGCTCACAACTGTTAAAATCACACACACATTAATACAGCTAAAATATTCTGATATACCGTAAAAAATGTATGCAGCGTTAGCAGCAAATTAATGAATGTTATCTGCTGGTTTGACTTTGAACCCACCCATGAGAATGGGCTATTCCTGTTGAAATTCACACACCCCCTGAAAGATATGGTCTTAAGCTCCCACACAGGGGGTGTAGATTTCAAATGGAGCCACCCACATGCAGGTAACTCCATATGAAATTCACACTCCCTGTGTGAAAGATTAAGGTCATGTCTTTCATAGGGGGTGTATGGATTTCAACAGGAATATCCCGATAGGCCAATTTGTTGTTGGTTTAGTTCAACAGGGCGCGGCAGTTCATTGGATGTATTTATACGTCATAGTCAATGCAGCATTTCTCTCTCACTTAAAAAAATATTCTGCTTCAAAATGACTGCGAAATCTTTAGTGTTAAAGCTCATCGGGCTGTTTTTGTTTTCTCAAGCACTGAATTCATTGTGTGTTGCATCAAAGGAGGACATATGTATTGATTCACTTAACATTGTGTGTAAAGTATGGAGTTACACCAATCTGGACTGTGCCTACAGGAATCTACCTTGTATGCCGTCATTACCACACATCAACGCTAACAATGTGACGTATCTTGATCTATCCAACAATCAGTTAATTGATGTTCCTAGCGATGCATTCATTACCTTTACCAACCTACTTTGTTTGGATATATCTTCAAATAACTTATCCGTTATTGAGCACAAGGCTTTCGATGCCTTAAGCAATCTGACACATTTGGACTTGTCTCATAATGAGATATCCTTCATAGAAGATGGAGCATTTATGGGATTAGGCCAGCTACGAGTGCTAAACCTTACTGGTAATCACATATCCAATCTGACGGCTATGACTTTTGCTGGACTCAAAAACCTACTGAACCTTTCTGTAAGTTTTAGCAGATCTTTGATGATTTCCGACAGAGCACCATTTGCCAAACTCACTTCCTTACTTCATCTGGATGTTAACTTGACGATGGGTAGGGACTACATGGATACTTTGGAGACTTTATTGAATGATCTGATAACATTACAGCACTTGATTCTGAGGGATGTAATCAAAGTCGAATTGAATTTGTGCTCCCTAAGAAGACTGGAATCATTGGAATTGTTTGATAGTAATGTCAATCTAGTTGATGGTTGTCTACAGGCCATTCCTCTGAAATCACTCCATTACTCTTATCCCTTTACTTCTGAGTACAACCATGTGGTACCAGATATTTCCTATCAGCTCCTAGGAAATCTCACTAGTCTCAATGTTGATATATATCCAGATATAGATACGGCTATGGAAGCTTTGGCCTTTTCGCAGTCTTCGCTACAGAACTTGTCTCTGACTTTTTATGTGCATGATAGATATGATGATGAATATGTGGATTTATCTACATTTGAACCATTAGCCAAACAAAATATATTACTGCATGATCTTAAACTTGAATACATATTACCATATACTGATTGGGGGTATAATACTATTCAGTTTCACGATTCTTCATTTGCTTGGTTTCCAACACTTGAAGTATTGGGTGTACGTGCAGATTATAGAATGGAAAGCACTAAAGATACATTCAGAGGTCTGTACAATTTGCAAGAGTTACATCTGACATATTTTAGTGACATGGAAGCTGCCCATTTGAATTTAACATACAGTACTGACTTAAAGTTGTTGAATCTATCTCAAAGTGATGAAATATATAATTTTGAAGATACACTATGTTCAATGTCCTCCCTGGAAACATTGGATATAACATTTGTGTATGTGAAGTCATGTAAGCTTCCATGTATACTCCCAAATTTGAAAAAGTTAAACATGAGTCACTCATGGCTTTATTGCCATCAATTCTACAATATCACATCTTTATGTCAGTTCTTCCCCAATCTTGAAGTGTTGGATGCCAGTCATGAGCAATATTATCATGACCTAGTAACTGGTGAGAGTGTCGTATTCCCCCATCTTGTGACCCTCAATCTTTCAGAGAGTGACGTTGATTTTCGTCAAACAAAATTTCAGCAATTTCAGGCACCCAATTTGGAACAGTTGTATCTGAAAGGTACATATTATATTTATAGATTTCAATTGACAATCTTCAATGTACCCAAGCTTGAAGTCCTTGATATTAGTTCCAATTCTATCACCCATCTCAATGATGATCATATTACATTCTTGAATAACTTGACATCATTATCATATCTTGATGTAAGTGAAAATAGCTGTTGTCAGTTTCAAAGTCCAACTTTGTTGGATGGAGTAATTTTGAAGGATCTGATATTTCTCAATTACAGCCATAACAATGATTATGACTCTACTAAGATTATAAACAATTTGCAAAATCTGCCTCAGTTAGAAACGTTGATTTTGAGTCACACAGCTCTTAACGTTATATCCAAATCTGTCCTGCAACACCCTACCTTACGTATATTAGATTTAACATATGCAAGACTACACTGTGATTGCTACAATGATTCAGATTCAAATAAAGAGTTGAAAGAATGGATATATGAAGATCAGATAGTTTTTCTTCAGAATTATCCAGAGAGTTACATTTGTCCGGAGTATTACAGATGTCCGAGTCCAGATAGTTGTAATCCCATATACTACCCACCCTACCCAACTAGTATTACGGATGATTGGGGTTGCATGGATCCTAAATTACCCGATTGGGCTTGGATCCTTATAGGCATCTGTTGCCTACTTGTATTATTACTTGCTGTATTTATTGGGGTATTTACTTTTCTATATTGCCATAAAAAGAAAGAATCATCCACAGAGTAACATTTGGACAAATACATGTACTACCCATTTGAAAGTATTACAGATGATTGGGGTTGCATGGATCATAAATTACCTGATTGGACTTGGATCCTTTAAGGCATCTGTTGGCACTTGTAATATTACTCGTTCAAACACTCTTAGATAGCGAGAACCGATCAGAGCAAATGTTAGAAAATATATAAAACATGCATTGATTGTGTATACATGGGCGCCTAATTTGCGTACTACACACAGTGCTTTCAGATGCATTCATTTTTCTTGTCGGTTGATGCATTTATATTGGCTTGTATTTTCCAACATTTTTAGTGACAATTTTGTTATAAAAATAGCAAAAATCATGGAATTTTTTTCTTGTGTATGAAATAGGTTAATAAACGTGTGAATCACTTATTGCTTGAGAAATTGTTCGAGAAATTGTAAAAAATAATGCACTGAGAAATAACGTACTGAGATGTTGATGCGTCCAATGCATTCCCCACTTTGGAGTTCCTGCATTAGATGCATCAACATCTCAGTAGATTTGCATTATTTTGTACAACTTCACTCCCAACACTCATCCAGAGAGTTAAATTTGTGACAAAAACATGTACTAACCATTTATTATATGGATGATTTGGATTGCATATAAAAAATTAAGTACAAATGACCATACAGGAACATACTGCACTGAAACCATAGACAGTAGAGAGAACAGGGGTCACATTTTCAGCCATGTGGTATATTAAAGCCTTAAGGGTAGAGACTATAGAAATTTTTACCAAAGGAACATATTCTTGTTTATACCATGATATTGTTGTATCTCAATACTATCACAACTTCAGCTGTGTAACTTACCTAAAAAGTGGTTCTTTTAATTAAAAATGCAATAAATAAAGTCACTCTGCGCTTTTAGTACTGACCAGACTATAGTAATATTTTTAAATCACTCTGCGATTTTAGTACTGACCAGACTATAGTAATAATATTATGCAATACTAGCAGCTATTAATCATGCTTCAGTGGGCAAGTACTTCTAACTTTAAATGGTATTGAAATTTGTCTTGTCCGGGGGGGGGGGGGACTTCCATATAGCTCAGTGGCGTTATTTTCTAGGGTCTATGGTGAATATGACTGATGCGTAGTAGGCCTACATGTATGTAGGGCTGTAAAAAGCCTGTTCAGTGATTTCATCCGGAGAATGTAGAAATCCATGAATCAGCAAAATTTAGATTTTAGCACCTTGTCCAGTATCTTTGTTAGTTTCGATGTGCAAACCTTAAGCCCTGTATTAAAGACAAAGTAAGTTATTTTACATGAATCTGTAATTTCTCTACTTAGTAGAGAAATCAGCTATTATTATTATTTAATATCGGTATTTTATTTTACATATATCGTGGCCAAACGGCCAAATTACATGTAAAATTACAATTTGAACATACATATAAATATTAAACACTTTAAGAAAACTTTTAAAAGACATCAAAATTGCATCTATAGGGAAAAAAGTATTAGATCAGAAAAGCACTTTCGGTCATATTATTGCACGCAAAAATATTAATTTAACCAAAATACTATTGCACTATGAAAACATCAAAATATACTAAAATCCAAAAATATCATGCATAGGCGTAGATCCCGGGATGGGGGATTTATCCCCCAATATTTTGCCAGGGGATGGTCCATACAGTCATCCCCCATGTCGATGCCTGATAATGGGTTTCTGATCAAATTAACCTCATATTTTGCCCATTTTAGCCCCAAAAGTGCAAATTTTCACGCGCCACAAGCGCATTTATTCTACTTTTACACCATATTTCATCAGTTTAGCTTCAAAATACCAAAATTTTTCGAGCACTTAGTGCGCAATTGTACCATAATTGCCATATATTGTCGCTCGATTTACTATACTTCAATTTTTTTCCAACTCCATTCCCCCCCCCCATGTCAAAAAAGAAATCCACGCCACTGATTAAATATGTCAAACATAATATAACATTGGATCTATCGTCATCATGATTTAGACGCTTTTATTGTTTCATTGACAACTTTTATTATATTTATCACTGATAATGTTGCCAAAAAGTCTTTTGAAATTAGTAGGCGTCATTAGTAGATCTCATATAATTGAAGTGCTCCCCCGATAGCAAAATAATGACTGGCGTATGCTTAGTTTTGACATGTAAGAATACAAAATGATTTCCTGAGTTCTATTATGGGGAGTTATAAGCTCCATTGCAAAGTGAAAGCAGAGCGAGGTGTACGTGTGTGGATGTGAGGGGCATGTATTGTGTTTATGGCCCGGGGTTTATATTAGGGGCAAGCATCGAAATAAGCAGATCTAGACCAGGAACCACACATTTGGAAAAAGCGGTTCCTGGTCCTGTGATTATCTAGTGAACCAGGAGGCATTTTTAAAGAGCTATGACTATGAGTCATTTAATTTTTAATTGTACATGTTACATACAAAAACCGATTTAACTAACAGGCTCTATTTGAAAAAAAAAAGAGGAGCCTGGTTTTGGTGTGGACCAGGAGCCAAAATGTTATGACCATTGGCTCCTGGGTGCCTGCTTATTTCGAGGCTTGGGGAGGGGTGGGTTAGGCAATTAACAGCTGCCTGATATCATTCAACATTTCTGATACTGTTACGGCTTGAAATTTAAACGGCGACCACCGATGCTCTATCAGGAACAACTTTTACCACCTGATGAACAATCTCAAATGCTCTAATTTGCACCAACATGACAGTATAGATTAGGCCCATGAAAGTCAATTCCGAGTTTATCGTTACTTTTTTTCAGGTTGGTGAGGTGACTTTTTCTTTTTTCATTTTTCATTATTTCATCAGATTTCAATATTGACCTAAAATGCGTGTTGATTTGAAGCCAAACTCATACATGTGATTTATAAACATGTTTTTTTTTATATGGGTAAGGACTAGAAAAATTAGAAAAGAGCCTGGTTTCATGCTTCCAAGTTATGAATATATGTTTTACAAACAAAATATATGTTTCCAATTGCTAAAACTGGTGAAAACACTGATACTTTGAAAATAATGAATTATTTTGGCATTTTTGAAAATTTGATGCGGTATTTTGGTTTCCAAAAAGTGACACGGCGGGGACGATAAACTCGAATCGACTTTCACGCTACTTTATATGAAATATATTCTATCAGTTAATGGTTTTATAGTTTATTATTTCGGTTTACCAAAAATAAAGAAATACTATCAGCAATAACTGTAAATAATGGTTTATGCCCATCTGAAGCCAAAATAATAGGATGAATTAAAAAATTAAAAAACGCACTATACTAATATACTATATCTTGGAGCTGTGCATAGCGATAAACTAAACCAACAAATATAATAGAAAACAACAAGAAATAATACAGTTATATAGAAAACAGTCCCAGTACATAACTCACCGATAAATTACTCTCTTATTCATTTCACATTCATTTATCTAATGTGAATTACAATGTGACGCTTATTATACGAAAGACTGAGTCCAGCTGTTACAAATTTGATAACTCAATTCAAAACTTCTGAACACAGTACATTAGGATCAAGGGCGTTGGTTCGAATCAATTGTTTGAAATCAATCAATGTGAGAAAGAATTGGGATTCCAATGCGCTCAATGCATACATGTAGTGACTTGTATTCTGTCAGAACTGTCAACGCAAGCTATATAGTCATGATAGTGCTGTGGTATTTTAAAGTGACTTGGAGGTGTTGTTCTGTAATAGGAATATTTTCGCCATTTTATGGAGGAGAAAAGTGCAAAAGACATTGCAAATAACGACGATCAAGGATTCTAATATATACATAGCCGAACCGGAATAGGTATGTAAACTACATACAACGTTTGAAGTAAATTCTTAATGTTCTTCATAGCAAGAACATATAAAACATTGTCAAAAATGCAACTTCTTACAAAACGCTATATTCTCCGATAGTCCATATTTGCATGACTTCGGCGAACACTTTTGGTTCTCGCTTAAATTCTACCAATAGCACAGTCGATCTAATGTTATCTGCGGTTAGAAGACAGTTTAGAGAACTCTTTTTGCTGGTTGTTTGGTTTAAAATCCCAAATTTTTTAAATATCGGGATTCAAGCAGGCATATAGTATGGTATGAAAAAGACGTTGCAAATTGTCAATGAAAGAGCTTATAAATTAAAATCACGGACATTTAGCTCAATAATAGGCATCTACATTCCAAGCGGAAACGCTTTTCAGAAACATACACCACTTTTTTCAGCAATCGCTGGAACCTAAATATGCAATTCCAGGCGATTTGTAAAAATAGCGTCAGCATATTTTACTATGAATTTGGGACACCGAAACAAATGCTTGCATTGGTGCCAGACCTATTATAATGATACGATAATTAGGCCCCCAATAATGGCTTTCATTTTAACCGTTATTTATTAAACTGAGATTTTTACTTTTTGAGAAATTAATGAATTTATCGAAAAACTTTTCGGAGAACGCTACTTTAATGAACCCATCCCTTAATGTACGATTTCTGTCAAATTTTAATTTTGTTATTCTTTATTCAAAATGTTGAAATAATATTAGTAATAACTGCCGGGAAGGGTTGCTGTCCATTTTAAGTTGAAATAACAAAGTAAAATGTAAGAAAACCCACTGGTTATTTTGGCCATTTAACATGCAGTTCTATGGAGGACATATTATCATAATTTTTAATTATGATATTATGTCGAACTTTGTTCTGTTGACCTACAAAGACAACAAATTTGGCCGATTCCATTTAGGTGCAAGTTGGGACATGTGTAAATATTACAAATATGCAAAAAAATCAGGTTTGAAAAAAAAAAAAAACAATTTCATATTATAAGATCGTACATTATGGCTTTAATGACCTCTTTTTCTAGGACAAATTTTGTATATGGATGGGTCATTTTGTTCAAAATTTCCTAAAATTGGACTTTAATCCCATTTCACTCATCCTGAATTATTTGCTTTTGTCATGTGTAGGAAATGTAAAGTGTGTAAATGTACTGTTATTTTTGTTGTATTTTGCAAGTAATTCAAATAAATATTATTATTATTATTATAGTGCGAGAGGTTGCGGGTTCGAACCCTGGCAGTGGTTAGTACACTCTCATGGATAAATTGAGTTAGCTTGAAATTCCCCTGGACAAGAAACTTTGCTGGCTCAACCTATATTGATTGGTACATGTTCTCATCAAAATAATAAAAGACAATTTCTTAACCTGAGTTGTTCAAGAGCATATCATAATTATGTAAATACTAAGATTCTAAATATAATTTTAACCATTATCCGCCGATTAGCCAAAAAAAGTTTTCATTATCAATTGGACCAATCAGCAACATTGTTAGAATAATTTCACCACACAAAAAAATGGAGTTAATTAATTGCAAAGTTCCATTCTGATTGGTGATTAAAGTGAAGATATCATGTAATTGACCAATCAGAGACAATGTTAGATCGGCAGGTAGTGCTCAGGGGGTTAAAATGTTATAGGATAGAAAAATATATGTATCATAATAGTTAACATCCTTTCTATTTGTGAACAAACATGTTTAGGTCATGAAATTAAACTGTACAAAAATTAAAATGATAAATCAAGATGTCTGCTTTTCAGTTTATTCTAGTCTGGAACTGTTTGATTTAGATATGAAGCCGGAAGTTTGGGTAGATATCACATATATTTATTAGTTTAGAGAACAATTATCTACTGATATAGAATCAAAATATCATTATAAAAACAGAGTGACAGTTCATTGAATGCTGACTGACACAGTGGCTTGGCTTAGCTAGGGGTTATGGCGCCCAGGGCTAAGGATACATAATGGCACCCTCCCCCAATTCTTGAAACAATTGCATGCGGAGCATGTGAAAATGTGTACAAATAAGGCCTACCACTAATTGATTTTGGTTATAATGAAGTTCAATATCGGTCTTAAATTGATATTTCAAATGACACTGTGCTGAAATGAAAAATTTTGACTTTTATGTCTTGGAAGGGGCGCAGAATTGATGCTGAATTGGTCAATCTGGTGCCCCCTATAGCACATGGCCCCCTAAGGTGGCACCAGGGCACATGCCCCCCTCATATGGAAAATTTGAGTGCATTTGCTCAGCGATGCACGCCGCTTAACCACAGGAAATCATGGGTGAATTCCCTCTCTGCTGTTCTATCTACCCGCACGCTGTTCATGCGTTGATCAAATTTACACGAACACGCCCGGATTTAGCATGTTAAAAGTATCATTATCAATAAAAACCTCACTTCAAAAATTTCTGATGATGAGAACAGGGTGTCTTTTTAACTTTAAACTTTAACTTACTATTTCGCTCAAAATTCTGTGCCGTCAATGGAAAATGTGCTAATTTTTCACTTTTTTCTGGGGCTACTTGCGTTAAATGTAACAGCCTATTAAAGTGATGGGACTTTTTTTGAGAACACGGCTGGTTTATTGACCTACTTGAGCTAAGGATTCTTGTGATATAAAACTTGTTTTGATTGGATAAGGGGAACAGGGTGACATTTTGCCCTAAAATACATCCGACGAATCAGCCGATAGCTACTATCAAGCATGGCGAACCGGATGTCTATTGACCGGGGTCATCGATCATCAATAAACTCCCTATGCATGATGTGTGTGCATGCATGCATGACGATAGGTCATTATCAGGGACAGGCGATTTGCGCGGAAAAAAATAGCAAATTGCGCGGAATTGCGCGGAACTCTTTTTCAGTGCAAATCATGTATCCCTGCCCATAGGAAAAAAATAGCCAATTGCGCGGAAAAAAAAGTTCCGCGCAAATCGCCTGTCCCTGGTCATTATTGTGCATGCTCATAGCACAGCTGACTGGTCAAATCTTTTCTGCACAAAAGTGGGCCTAACTTTTCCACATATGGAAAAGTTTTCCTATGAAAGTCTCTTTAAATAATTTATACTCGACTCCAGTGTGTGCACGCTGTGTGTACAGAGGCGTCCGAGGTCAATGCACAATGCATACATTACCACACAACACACTAAGCAGGGCTCTAGGGAAGATGGTATGGTTTTTCCTATGGTACGGCGGCATTTTGTAACCAATCAGATTCCTTTTTAGAGAGTAGAATCTGACAAAGTATTTCTATGAAATACCGTTTGAGCCAAGTCAATCGGACTGACTATTATCAAGTGAGGGCCGTCTATAGCACGCTATTTTAAAGACACGGGTGCATGTCAGTGTATTTCGCCGTAAATCGAGTGAGATTTTGGGAATACCTTGCGGTGTTTAGTGCTCTTGTACGACAAGGTCTTTCATCAGATTTCCTTGAAAATCTGGGAAAGTAAAGTTTAATATATACATGAGACAATTAAGAGTGAGCCAAAAAATAAAAGACTTTCCCTTTATAATAATTGAAGTTGAAAGTGAAAAAAGACAATTTTCTCCCACTGCTTAACTGTGGGACCCCTTTTATTTGAGCAAAGGAGACTACTTTTCCATATGATGGTGCGCCCCCAGGTGGCTATGCCACTGGACTGACAAACAAAATGTTGTGATAAAGGCTATTTCCTTATCACAACAAATCATTTGAAATATCACTAGTTTAGGCGATGAAATAAAAACCCTGTTAACAAATGGATGGACTTTCCAAGTAGGGTTGGTTGGTGGGGATTTTTTTTCTTTTCTGGATGATAAAATAACCTTAAAATAACACTGAAAGCTTGAAAAATATGGCAAAAAAATTGATGATTTTTTGCAACATATGTTTAAAATTTACTGATTTTTTTTCAAAATCTATACATTTTGGCCAAAAAACAGCTGATTTTACATGATTGTAACGACATTAAAAAAAATCTCAAAATGCAAAATCTGCTGGGCCTGTAAACCATTTTTTTTTTGTCGCCTTATGGTACACTTTTGAAATTGAGACCACATATTAAAGGTGGGTTTTCAGATTTTTTTATATTCTGTTTTCTATCTTTCATAGAGGTCTTATTAATGATATCAAATTAAAACAATAAAAACTTTAAGTTTCTTTTGCGCTAGAACAAATATAATAATAATAAACCTGGCATAGCCTTAAATCATTAGTTTGGGTTGGTATCAGCTCAGATTCAGATCATAGTAGTATGATTACATGTAGACAATGAAGACAAGCCATCTTAAGGGATCTGGAATGAGCGTTTGATCGTTTCAACAGTATTTTTTGTGGGACATGAGAGCACCTCAGACGTATCGAATTGCATTCTGAATACAAAGAATGTCTTTCTGATATCAAATAATTTTCATTTTTGAAATTCACGATATAATACAAGTTTTATGACAAATTATTAAAATTTGATATTTTTCACATTTTTGATATATAACAGTCCTCGAAGTAAATTTTATAAATCTAATGACATATTCTTAAAGTGTATGTAGTTGGGAGGAAAAGCCGATGATCAATTGAAAATTTTGACCTTTCACATTGAAGATATAGATTTTTTTCCCCAAAAGACCATATTTTTTTGGTGTTTTGGGGAAAAAATCCATATTTTCAATACGAAAGGTCAAAATTTTCAATTGATCGTCGGCTTTTCATCCCACCTACATACACTTTAAGTATAAATCATCAGATTTATAAAATTTACTTCAGTACTGTTAAATATCAAAAATATCAATTTTTAATCATTTGCCATAAAATGTGTATTACATGCAAATTTCAAAAAATCAGAAGGACATTCTCCGTATTCAGAATGCAATTCGATATGTCTGATGTGCTCTAATGTCGCACAATAAATACTGTCCAAAGGTTCATACCCCACCCCTTAATTGTTGATGTGATCAAGTACTTTTGCTTACCCTTGTTAAATTGAATTAACGGGTTATGCCATTTTAAATCGACTTTCGAAAAGTTTTTTGATACATTCATTGATTTCTCAAAAGTAAAAATCGCAGTTTAACAAATAACGGTTCAAATGAAAGCCATTATTGGGGGATAATTGTTGTATCACTATGATAGGCCTGACACCAATATAAACACTTGTTTCAGTGACCCAAGTTCATGGTAATTTCTGCTCACGCACTTTTTTACAGATGGCCTGGAATTTCATATTTCGGTTTCAGCGATTGCCTCAAAAAAGGTGGTATGTTTTTGAAAAGCGCTTCCGCTTGGAATGTAGATAGTTATTGTTGCTATTACTCTTCGCGATTTTAATTTATGCCCTCTTTAGCCGACAATTTTCAATGCATTTTACACAATAGATACGTCGCTTGCATAAATACCGCTTTTTTTAACTGTATCGTTTTTGTTAACCAACATAACATCAAAACGAGTTCTCAAGACTTTGATGAGACCATAGATACCAAATCGGACTACATGTGATGAACAGATTTTACACTAGAATCAAAAGAACCAGCGTAGGCCCTCTCAAAATGTACTTTTTTAAAATATCGCGTTGTGATAAAATGACTGCCTTTTCCTTGTTTTTTATAACAAGGAAAAGCTTTACTTACCTCAAACTTCAAACGTAGTGCTGTCTCAGTGTCCGTTACTGGTTAGTATTATTCCGATTAAGCGATTTTCATGATTTAGGCCTACTTAGCCTACATTTGAGCAACTATTTGCCCACACCGTGTACGAATATATTCCAAATATGGCGCTGCATTCAGTGTCACACTAAACGACAAGGTTATACTAAGATGTGTAAGACTTTCTGACACTATATTCACGGTTGTTCTAATGGCTATTCAAACTTATGACAAATTTGGCTGCTTTATGCGTTGTTCAATACCATTTCACCTAGTCTTGGTACCAGCGGTTTGTGCTCCTCCGTCACTAACGGTGACGGAGGAGCACAAACCGCTGGTACCGAGACTACATTTCACCCTGATGTGACAGTGACGCCACATCCGGGGTCACGTCAGTAAGATATCTTACTCCTCTGTGCTGGTTTCATACTACCATGCCGGTTGCAATGAGCGGCGTGGCGCACGCGCATTGCAGACAAACGGACGCAATCAAGACTTGTCATTGGTTGAAACGCTCTACCGCTTACCGGGTGTTCGTGATCGCGCGCCATTATCGTGATGATCGGGGATTCCTTTTTTGTGATGAAGGCACCAGCCGAAATGTCCGCTTTCCAGAATGCAATGAACATAAATCTGTACTCCCCCGGGGAGAGGATGTATTTTGCGACACTCATGGCGGGAAAGTGATATGATGCGAATTTTGTTAGGCGCAGCATCACTCGCTGGAGTTCGATGGCGCTGGTGTAGGCCTACATACGCACGCCGCTTAAAGACACCGCATAGATGCGCCGAAATAAACAGCTGTTCACAACGCTGACATCACTGCCACATCGGGTGAAAAATGGTATAGGAAAAAATGACTATGAAACCTCAAACTCGCCTCGATAAAGGTTGGCAATTGAAGCAGGCCTCAGTTTAGCGAACTTTGTCTAGTTTAATGCGATGCGAGACTGTGAAGGTTTCTGGATACCGAATATGGGTTTAGATTAGGCCTATATCATGTCCTCAGCTAGGCCATATAATTTATTTTTGGAAAGGAAAGTCTAATCTCGGAGCCTATTCAATTGAGAAGGGACTGGATTTTGTCATAATAATATAAAAATTAATACTTAATGCCTCGCGATTTTTTTGATATCCAGCCATAGTATTTTAATTGATTAAAGCTATATCTTTACTAGCTTCATGCACTAATTTTCAAAACCCGCCCGGCCTTCTACATGTAGTGAGTACCACATTAGATTGTGTTTACAAGAAATAATAAGCGCTGCCTCCTCGAAATTTCTTATGCCATCAGCTTTGATGATTAAATATTATCTACAACTCGGCACCTGTGTTCAAGGCCTTTCTTTTATCTATTGACCTCAAAAGAAAGGATTAGAATGATCAGAATGTCGTCCCTGACCCCTTTCCACACATTAATAATGAGTCGGTAAGGAACGTATACCGTTATACTTCAATGAGTACGTATGGCTACTACGCAGTTCAATGGCCTTATTGTGATCTGGCGGGAGTTTTAAAAGCACGGTCCCTGACTGCGTGGGCATATTTCCGGACAAGGAACAATAGAGACCAATTGCCTGGCAATGACGTCACATGTAATCCCAGTCTAAAGTGTGAATAGAACATTATAGGCTGGTGGTCACTTATAGTACGATCAGTACGAAAAGTCCAATGCGATTATTAATGTATTTTCTAAAATTAAAAGAACCACTTTTTAGCGGGAATTTTTGTAAGTTACACAGCTGAAGTTGTGAAAGGGTTGAAAGACTACAATATTACGGCTTAAACAAGAATTTCTTTGTTTGGTCGTTATTCCTATAGACTCATCCCTTAAAAGTGATGCAACACTATAACCATTCAGATATACATGAATGATATTTTGATTTTAACTTTGTGTGAAACATCACAAACTATCCAAAGTGACTTAAACAGATTCTTACTTCAAAGGCACACCCATGATTGATTGACTGATTGATTGATTGATTTATTGCTTGATTGATTGATTTGCACATATTTTAGTATGCAGTATACCTGTCAAATTGGTCCACAATTTGTGACATGTATCTTGTACATTAGAGAAAGAAACACCCCTGTGCACACCCCTACCTAATTACCTATACACTCCCCCCACACACACATCATTCCATAAACCATTTAACAACAAATCAGGGACTTTGCTGCTTCAAGAGTGCACACCCTAAGCTACCCTAGACATTCCACAAATAACCTTCGCAACCAGGATCAGCTCAACAAGTTTCGTACGGGTTACAAATCAGAAAATGGCAGGTGCATGGTATACCCACCTCTATGGCTCAAAACCCCCATTTTTTGAGGTTATCTCCAACTGTGGAGCTCCACGGTTGTTAGCAGACTCCACAGTTGGTATGTGGCAAAACACACACACCTCCACAGTTGGCAGCATTTACAATGAGGTGGTGCACACACCCACAGTACTAGCGAACCCTGGGGGAGGGGGGAAGTATCAATACATACCGGTAATATTATGTGAGCACCATATTTGACTCTGATAGGACTTTCCTCATCCATTCCAGGGCGGACAGTCCATCTATCTATCCTCTCTGTGTAGTCTGCTGTACCTGCATCTTTATGCTGGGATTGAAAAAAAGCACATACATAACAGGGAAATATATCAGAAAGCTATTTCAAACATTCACACATGCAGACCTTAATGGTTAAAGCAATAATGTGCAATTCAATAAAGAATAGATGCTCATTTGTTTTCCACAAAATGTTAGTTTTCACTGATCACATTACGTCCCCTTTTAATTTTGAGCCATCAAATGAGGTAAACAAAGAAATTTGCTATTTCATTCAGTGCTTATTATCGTCAATGCGTGTATTAGGTTGCCGATCGTTATTGAGCTTCACACAGCTGGGACATACTCGACTGGTGAACTCGTAAGCAAGTATATGCAGTACGCACACAAGTTCTATAGGCATGATCAAATTTATATTACGTGTGAGCGTGCTGCTGTTGACTTGCATTCACATAAACACCACTGTAAAAGTGTGGATTCATCACTGATTAAAGCAATATGTGTGATTTGCATAAAGAATAGACTCCTATTTGAGAAGTTAGTTTTCACTGATAGCTACTGATCACATTGTCCCCTTTTAATTTTTGAGTCAAAAAAAAGAGGCAAAATGAAGAAAATTGCTATTTCATTCCAGCGCATACAATTTTTTTTTTGATTTGATTTGTTTGGCCTTTGACAACCCTGGATAACCCAAGAAAGCCTCTATTGAAGCTTATTTTCATTAAGATCCATTTGAACACCGGGACGGGTTGGGAACAGTCAGGAGTTAACACCCTACTCTTTTCGAAACTGGCTGCGAAATACATGTACAGGTATGGCTCTCTGCACACGGGACCGACGGTTTAACGTCCTCTCCGAAGGACGGAGTACTTTCATGATTCGTTTACCCAATTCTAAACAAACCATGGGGAGAGCGGAAGTCTGAATTTAATAGCGATATGTATACACAGGCCCGTAATTATTAGGTATATCACAAATGAATGAAAAAAATGGTACCTATTCATACCTTTTCTGCTATCTCATTAATAAGAGCATTCTTGATAATGATTGCTGTACAAGGACATCGAGACCTTACAGATACCAGGCTTTTGTTGCTTGTGAATAAACCTATGTGGATAGAAAGAAAACAGAATATTACTAATAATACTGTGTATATCCTGAAAATTTTTCTGACCAATTGAAGAGTGGTTTTCCAAAACTCACTCAGTCTACTTTACCCAATTATGAAAAAAAATCACCTTATGGACTCAGTATTTCAAATGGATTAGCTCTACCATCAATAGTTTGTTTCATCACAAAGCCATATTATAACATTTTCATACAAAATTAGTATTTCTTTGCCATAAAACATTACTTCTTACTGTCAGATATATTCCCCCGGGTATATTCCCTTTTAATTTTGAACCTAACAACTAGAAGCAAAGAAAATTGGAATTCACTACCAGCGCTGATGTTGCCAATATGTATCACTCCTTTGGTCTTGTTATGGTACGATCTTTTGTTATGTAGATCACTATCCCACACGGCATGTACGTACTGTGTTATGAACATCACGTATCCGTTCGACTAATATTTCCATCATAATAATAAAATGACGGTTCCTGTGTTTTATTCAAAATCTTGGATTTTGATAAAACTACAGCACCTAGGGGTCATCATTTTTACAGGGTATGTTGGTTTAATAAAGCACAATATGATTGTGTAAAACCAGTGGCATAGTGTCATAGGGGCATGGGGGGCACATGCACCCCAATCAATTTGAAATTTTAACAAATCCCATAGGAAAATTGCCGAAAAATGGCTTGTGCCCCCCAATCAGACCCGGTGCCCCCAAATCATGGTCGGTGCCCCCCAATGTGATGACCCACGCTACGACACTGTGTGAAACAACAGAATTTTGAAAAATTTTGAGGGTGTCCTCCTCAGCAAATGTTATAATATGGCTTTAAGTTTGGTAGTGAGAAACATGCACAGTCCATCTAACAACAGAATGTACAAGGGCGTTTTGTTTGCACATTTAAGGGATCTGAAATGAGCGTTTCGACAGTAATTTTTGTGGAACATGAGAGCACATCAGACATATCGAATGGCATACGAAGAATGTCTTTCTGATACCAAATCATTTTCATTTTTTGAAATTCACAATATAATACAAATTTTATGACAAATTATTAAAATTTGATATTTTTCACATTTTGATATATAACAGTTCTCGGTAAATTTTTAAATCTAATGATATATTCTTAAAGTGTATGTAGCTGGGAGAAAAAAGTCGACAATCAATTGAAAATTTTGACCTTTCATGTTGAAGATATGGATTTTTTCCTAAAAAGACCTAATTTTTTTTGTGTTTTGGGAAAAAAATCCATATCATACGAAAGGTCAAAATTTTCATTTGATCGTCGGCTTTTCATTCCACCTACATACACTTTAAGTATAAATCATCAGATTTATAAAGTTTACTTCAAGTGCTGTTAAATATCAAAAATATCAATTTTTAATCATTTGCCATAAAATTTGTATTACATTGCGAATTTCAAAAAATCAAAATTATTTGACATTCTTCATATTTAGAATGCAATTCGATATGTTGATATGTCCCACAATAAATACTGTCCAAACATTCATACCCCATCCCTTAAAGTATTGTTGTCACTACTAAACTTGAGGTGAAACAAAGGGTATAGACCTTTTTCTTGTGACGTCAGTCAATCGATATTGTAGTCTGAAGTAACAGTGTATGTGAATAACACATTTAAAGCCATCAATGTTACACTAAAATAAATAATACAGTGGTTATTTCTCCTTGTTTTTTTTCTACTCTCATATCAGTTTCAACATCATTCAAACATTTAATCCTATGAGAACTGGCCAAAAAGAATTTTTCTTATTAATTGGCCCAATCAGCATTATTAGAATAATTTCACCATCCAAAAAAATTCTGAAAAAATTCCATTCTGATTGGTGATGAAAGTAAAAATATAATGTAATTGACCAATCAGAGGCAATGTTAGATCAGCAGGTAGTGCTCAGGCGGTTAATATGATCGTTTATTGGCCACTAAAGTTTGTTCGGTTTATATAAGGCAGAAATTATTCGGCTTTTGTTACTGTGCGAGTCAATAAAGTCCCAACTCATGCTCGCCTAAATTCACATAAGCATGCGATAGTCACGCATTACGCAACACAATAGCATGCACGCCATTCTATATCACTACACGTTGTTTACGAGTCTTATTTTTTCCGCCTTATATAAACCGAACAAACTTAAGGTGTGATTCCAAAAAGGTCTATACCCCTAGATGTGGAGAGCCATTGAACTTGCTTTGCCACCCTGCTATCACCATAACCCTTAAAGCCATATTATTATAACATTTTCAAACAATAGATTATTATTTCTTTGCCATAAAATGTTAGCTTTTACTGTCAGATATAGCCCTGTATAATTTTGAGCCCAAGGACTAAGGCAAAGCAAAGAAAATTGGAATTTACTACCAGCGCCGATGTCGCCAATACGTATCACTTCTTCGGTTGTGTTATGGTATGATTCTTTGTTGTGTAGATCATTGTCCCACACACCATGTACGTACTGTGTTATGAACATCACATATGCGTTTGACTAATATTTTGATTGTAATAATAAAACGATGGTTCCTGCGTTTTATTCAAGATCTCGGATCTTGACAAAACTACATGACCTAGGGTCTAAATATTTGCAGGGTATGTTGGTTTAATAAAGTATAATATAATAGTGTAAAAAAACAGAATTTTGAAAAATATTGAGGGCGTTCTCCTCAGCAAATGTTATAATATGGCTTTAAAGCATGAACCCTACATACCTTCTTCTCCCAAACAAATTGGCCATCTAGCTGCATCCAATTCAGCAATCAACCCCTTTTCCTTCAATACTTCCACTCTATAAGAAATGAATATCACAATGCATGGTGAATTATTAACTCTCTTCACGCGGGTGTCGACTGCAGACGACATTTTTTTTTTTAAATTTAAAAATTCAAAAATTACAGAAATCTAGATTTTCATAACCATATTTGGAATCGGCATGAAAATTGCATTAAAATGAGTACAAACAAGCCTAGTATTGGTTCAGTAGTTCTTAAGATAGCTCTTGATATTTTGAGAAAATATTTCAAAACTTGAACTTTTTCCGTTTATGAAACGCATGGGCGGGCTAGTACGCAGAGCATTAACAACCTAATGAATATTTAAACCTAATGAATATTTAAACCTAATGAATATTTAATCCTAATGAATATTTAAATATTTCATAAAGACTGTTTGGAATTTCTAGTTTTGATCATATTGATAATTTTGAATGGAGTATAATTATAATTGATTGTTATCATGGTTATTGACTTATTGAGTAAACATGTTACTAAATCAAAGATGTGAATCACAATTACATTTTAGAAACTGTTTTCAGTAGATAGCTTAAATTGCATTTTGATTTCCTTCTGAAGTTAGTACCATAATTAGGCCTAAAAAAAGGTCTATTGACCATTGGCTCTAAAAAGTTTATGATCAGTAGGTCAGAAAAGGTTTTTTATTTATTTTTAAAAACATTTTCTGGACCATTATTTATTTTAAACACTTGAGAGGTAAATATATTGGTAGGCCTGTATTACTATTTAAATTGAACAAACACTCAGTTCAGTGGCGGTGCCACGGGGGGCATGAGGTGGAAAATTCCCCCAGTCAGAACTCTTGCCCCTAGTAAAAACCCAAAATTATGAGAATTTTACCTTTTTGCGGTAATTTTGCGCAAAATTGGTTGATTTTGCCCCCCCCCCCTGAAATTCACTTTGCCCCCTCAATCCCCCCGGGAAAAAAATTCCTGGCACCGCCACTGCAAACACTAATGTTCTGAGTAGTTTAATAAGTGTCAATTTCATCATCAAATATTTCATTTTGGCATGAAAATTAAAAATGGAAAATTTCTTTAAAAATTTGATCAGTTTTCTTTTTGTACAGTAAAATATGTGTTTATCGATAGTTCAGATTTCACACCACCAAATAGTATATATGGTTGTGCGCCCTTGAATTTCACTTCTCAGAAAAACCCATTGATTCTGAATTTAAGCATTAAAATGAGCAGAAATTTGCATAATTTTAGCCAAATTTGGATTGGTCATGATTAGTAATATTAATTCCTGCAAGTGTACCACAGATGGGAGAGATCGAATAACTTTTAATGATTTTAAGCAGCCTTTTCTTTACAGAAACACCGGCATGGTTTTGCCTGAAAAATAGGAAATTCCCAGACATCGTAGACTTTGAGGGCCAGTCGTAAAAAATAATGATGGTCAACCTATATTTTTTCCAAGCCAGAGGGATCAGGCAAGGGCTGATTTCAACCATCATAGCTGTCGCTAAAACTGAGTCGCTCCTGTGAAGAAAAAAATGACGTTTTCTTAAGGCAAATTTAGCACATATCTCTATGGGACTCTGATTTGGTGGTGTGAGATCATAAGAGGGCAACAGAAATTTGTTCCAGACCTTATTACTTAAATAACTATTAGGCCTATATTGTATTCTTTTGTTCCCCTCTAGTTTGGTAGTGATGTTCGTGCATATTTCACTTGTCACAGTATCAAGGCTCAGCTAAGAGGTGGCATTGGAGTCCTGAGTGGCCGGTTGTCATGCGTAGAGTGTGGTTGCTGTATTGAGCACAGCAAATGTAAGCAGGAGCCTGAAGTGAACTTGATTTGCAGCCAGTCAGTGGTAGCATCATGCATGGGGGTATTTTCCCATATACTTTTACTTTGCCCTCTCCCCAGGCCCCAGTCAGGACAAAAAAAATCATGGCGAATCCACTAGTAGTAGTATGGGCCATAATCGGCAAATTTAGAAAAAAAATCGGATTTCCCCCCCCCCAATAAAAACAAGAAAAAAATAAATCACGCCCCTCAAAAAACACATTTCTGGTGATGTTACAGCCAGCACTGAGTGAATCCATATAGGAGCCAATGTGGTGCATGCCCACTCTTTAAGTCCAAAATAGAGGAAAAAAGACCAGAAAGGGAGAAGAAAGGAATCAAATGAAGATAAAGAGAAGGAAACACTCTAGTCCCCTTACTTCAAACCCTGGATCCATCAATGACAGTAAACCACTTTGGGCTATTCCAGTTGAAATCCATATACCCCCTGGAAGACGTTCTTAATCTCTCATAGGGCTGTGAATTTCAAATGGAGTTACCCATTTTGAAATTCACACTCCTTGTGTGGGAGCCAGAGATTAAGGTCATGTATTCCATACCCAGCATTCGCAAAAGGTTAGAAAAGGTTTCCAGAAAATGTTTAAATGTCAGGTTATATAAAGGGTATAAAACGTTTTCATAACATTCAAAAACATTTTTTGATAACTTATAATTAAGTGCTAAAAAAATATTTGGTAAGAATTGTTTGCAGAAAATATTTTTCAATAACATTTTGAAAACATAAAAAAATATTTTTGTAGTGTGTTTTCATGCAAAACGTTTTCATGATATTTATACAGTGTGGGCCAAAAACAACTTTACCCAATTTCAGAGGGTGGTTGCTCGAATTGTAGAAGAGCTATTCATAATATTGTTACATATTCTAAATGTATATGTTTCTAAAAGCAAAAGAAGCTAAATTAACAAAATGGTGCTAGTTTTACGTCCGAGGGTCAAAAATCACTTTGTCCACACGTAATTCAATGGTATGTGTCCGATTGCTAAGAGTACGGCATACATATGCGTTAGGCATACATGTAATTGGTAAACTCGTTTGGCTTGTAGTTGGAAACGTGATGATTGTTTTACGTGCATGAAAGAAATACAATCGATTTTAACCCCCATTTACTTGTCATGTACTCGAACTTCACTCCTGTCATTAACCAACAATTAGCATAAAAATTACACAATTACAAAGGTTTTATCTGGCAAAATTTTTTAAATAGGCCTTCGTATGCGTTTTGTGATCGTGGCTTATTTCTAAATAGGTTGGCAAGGTGTCAAGATACGGCAATTCACAACACAAGAGATGACTTTTATGGCAGAGGTATACTTAATTAAGAACATAAAGCTTTTTGGTAGTGCAGCGTCAATTTCGGATAATTTTCGTTTCCCGAACGTAATTAGATCCCACCAAAATCTACCATAACTCTACATACGAACAGCTTTCACAACCTCGGAAGTGTGATGAATAGATGCAAAGCACGGAGCGGAAGTCCAAGAACTGGTCGTTCAGAGCAGCGGTCAGTTGTCGACGCAACAATTTGCCGAACATACCACTTAACGCAATAACTTCAAACTTTCTTGTAGATAACATTTCGTAATGACAAAAAAAAAATCAGGGCTGAGGTTACAATTGCTTTGCGATATTTGAAGAGAATTGTGTTTATCTTTGCAGCGTGGAAGCTGCATATCATGACGAAATATCATAGCTTGACATTTAAATTGTTCATGTTTGATTTATTTGATTGTGTTATATAAAATTGCTGAACAAATGTGTGCGATATTAAGTGGTTCTCATTCTTTATCGAACTCGCCATTGCAGTGATGCGACGCGACAGCTAGTAGGCCTTCAAGTGGACAAAGTTAATTTTGACTCTTTGATTTAAAACTAGCATCACGCTTTTTAATTTAATACATTTTTGAATAGTTTTTTCACCAAATACTCTAAAGAAGATGTTCTTTACGAATATGTAAAAACAATTTGCAGCAGACTTTTCAATTTTGAGATATGAACTGGGTAAAGTTGTTTTTGGCCCACGCTGTATAGCTTGACATTTAATGTTATAAAATGTTTTACCAAAACCAAAATTCCAAAATATAACCTGTTTAAAACATTTAGTGTTTGCTGGGTAGGTGTGTAATGATTTCAACTGGAATCAGTGGCGGCGCCAGGAATTTTTTCCGGGGGGGGGGATCAACAAATTTTGCTCAAAGTTGCGGCAAAATCAACAAATTTTGCTCAAAATTGCCACCAAATTGGAAATGTTATAGTAATTTTGTGTTTTTACTGGGGGAAACGGGGGGGGGGGGGGACAAGAGTTCTGGCTGGGGGGGATTTTCCCCATGCCCACCCCCCTGCTGCCACCACTGACTGGAATAGCCCATTCTTCTCATGATATCCAATCTAGACTCCATATCTGCCTTATAAATGTCTTACCTTCCCCTGGCTACAATAACTATTTCATCTGCAGGATCTCCTTCATTGATCAGGAAAGACTTGGTTGGTACTAACAGCACAGGATCACCACCTTTCTTTAAACCTTCTATGAGGTCATCAATCGCTTGCTCACCCCAGGCACTAAACATTGGCATCTGATGGAAAATGAGACAAGATTAAGGAAAATGATTTAATAAAGCAGACCAAATTTTTGTACTAGGCTCACCTGAACTATGTTTAGGATGTGAGTAACCACTTTTGGGTTAGCGATGTCTTCCAACCACCGGATCAAGAATTTAGGGTTAGGGTTAGATTTAGGGTCAGGGTTAGGGAATGGTTATGGTTAAGGTTAGGGTTAGGGAATCATTCTTGATCCGGTGGTTGGAATACATTGCTTACCCCACTTTTCTGTCTGTTCGTCCTTCCAAAAAACTACTGGGACAGAGACAAAGAAGACAAAGACAAGGTGAACTGTGACCTATATGAGAGGCTGAAAGGTTTTACTCTACTTTACATCTATACATATTAGAGAGCAAAGAAATAATGAAACACATATAGTTATGTTTTTCCCCTTTTTTTGTTGGGGGAGCACAAACAGGTACCCATGTTGTATACCATTCTCTGTCTTATATGGCATGCAAACATTTTGCAAGCTTTTTGAAGTAATTGTGACAGCCACAGTGAATTGCAAGAAAGAAAGGGGTAGGCAGTGGCGTGCGCAGCACATTGAAAGTGGGGGCGGCCAGGTTGTTCAGTTCCCCAATGAAGTCTGATTAGGAGTGTGAGGGGCAAATTTTGATGTTTTTCCCAATGACCAACAAAAGTGGGGGCTGTGCCCCCTGCTCCCCTTTGCGCACGCCACTGGGGGTAGGTGCGGGAGGGGGTGTACCATGGTGTACTCCCTCACACGTACAGAAGCCTCACATATTGCTTCACAAGTAGACCAACATCTTAGGTACTAGTCAATATTTTAATATAATAGATTTTCATTTTGTAAGGAATACAAATTACCTCTTACACTTTCCCTTCTAAATCTTGATTTTCATTCAGAAACAAATGACTTCTTACACTTTCAAACTCGATATATATTTTGTAAAAAAAACCAAACAACTTCTTACATTTAATTAGTGGGTTTTTAGTAGGTTCGCCGTCTGACAAGTTTAGAACTGTCAAGCTTTCGTCATGAGTAGCTCTGACTTTTTCAGGACAAAGTACCTAAGAATGAGACATGTAGGCCACCCCTTGTCTACTGATGGCTCTGAAAAGAGCCATTCACTGAATACTGCCCCTTGTCAACAGAGAACAAGCAGATCTTGCCTATCTGCTAATTTTAAAGGTTTTGGTGGCTCTGAAAAGAGCCGTTCACTGAAGAATGTCCCTTGTCTACAGAAAACAAGCAGACCTCGCCTATCTGCTGATTTTAAAGGTTTTGGTGGCTCTGAAAAGAGCCGTTTACTGAATACTGCCCCATGTCAACAGAAAACAAGCAGACCTTGTCTATCTGCTAAATTTAAAGCTTTGGTAGC
Organism: Amphiura filiformis; assembly: GCF_039555335.1. NCBI lineage: Eukaryota > Metazoa > Echinodermata > Ophiuroidea > Amphilepidida > Amphiuridae > Amphiura > Amphiura filiformis. The sequence continues at coordinate 45,816,639 of NC_092634.1, forward strand.
TCCGAAAAGGTTGGAAATCAAAGTTAATTAAACTTCTACTATCAATAGAAATGACAGCAAAGAAATCAGTCGTATGTGGCTCTCTCTATTTTCAAACAACCAATCACAGAGCCCATGTCGTATGTGGCGCTCTCTATTTTCAAACAACCAATCACAGAGCTGCTAATCTTTACCATGTCCGCAATTAAGTGATATATACGCTCATCGCACATGCAATCAATCTAACGGTCCATGAGTGACCAAACCGTTCCTGGTAAGCCGTATACTTCTATTACAGTATAATTTATGTAGTCTATGTTTTTTGTTGACAAGGGGCAGTCTTCAGTGAACAGCTCTTTTTCAGAGCCAACAAACCTTTAAATTTAGCAGATAGGCGAGGTCTGCTTATTTTCTGTTGATAAGGGGCAGTCTTCAGTGAAAGCCTCTTTTCATAGCCACCTAGTGGGCCATGTCCCTAGTGGGACATGGAGTGGGACATGGCCTAAGTGGGACACATCCCTAGTGGGACATGGCCTAAGTGGGGCATGGCCCTAGTGGGACATGGACCTAGTGGGACATGGCCTAAGTGGGACATGGCCCTAGTGGGGCATGGACCTAGTGGGACATGGCCCAAGTGGGAACGACCTAAGTGGGACATGGCTAAGTGGGACATGGCCTAAGTGGGACAAGGTCTTAGTGGGACATGGACCTAGTGGGACATGGCCCTAGTGGGACATGGCCCTAGTGGGACATGGCCCTAGTGGGACATGGACCTAGTGGGACATGGCCCTAGTGGGAACGACCTAAGAGGGACATGGCTAAGTGGGACATGGACTAAGAGGGACATGGCCTAAGTGGGACATGGACTAGGTGAGATTGGACTAACTGGGACTGGACCAAGTGGGATTTGGACCAAATGGGATTGGACTAAGTGGGATTGGACCAAATGGGAATATAGGAATTGCCCTACAATTTGAAGCAAAAGTGGTAATGGCATCTGGCAGTAAAAAGTTGTCGAAGACCACATCAGTTTTTGCACATAAGACAAGTGGGATGTTCTTTGCCATCCAGGTCTTCTTTTACCATGTCTACCATGTAATGGGGTGTAATCTTCTGCATATTATAGTTCATCTTCCTGCATCCTCATGATATGTCCCAGGAATCATTGTCATGATTTGACAAGAGTTGATAAAGAGGCTGGCACAGGGTAGGTGATAAAGAATACCTGAAAGGCAGTCTTCTTGAATACTTTTTAAAAATATCTTTCAATAAAAATGTCTAGGGAAGGAATTAGCAATGACGTCAAAATTGCTTTTGAGGTTTTCGCTAATTTCTTCCCTAGACACTTTTCATTGAAAGATAAAAAAACAGTTATCAACAGGAAACCAGCATAATAGACTGTATCTATTTTGGAAATAAGAAATAAACATGCTTTTATATTTAATATTGCGCTGCTTTCGGCCAGTTTCCGTAAAAGGTAGCAACTAACTTATTTCAACCACATCACTTTATACTGATCCCCATGGCAAAGCGGTTTCCAGTAAAAGTTTATGATGCCTCTAGAGCAGTGGCATAACTAGGGTTGGTAGCGCCCGGGGCAAGAAACAAAATTGGCGCCCCTACCCCCCACCCAATAATATCTTAGAAGCAAGCAGTGGTGTAACTAGGGGTTGTGGCACCCAGGGCCAAGGACACGTAATGCCCCATCCATTTTTGAAACAATTGATTTTGTGTTGAAATGCACGCGAAGCGCCGAAAATTTTGACTTTCATTGCGTGGAGGGGTGCAGAATCGATGCTGAATTGGTCAATTTGGTGCCCCCCTAATGGTAGCGCCTGGTCACGCTTTCCCCTCTGCCCCCCGCTAGTTACACCACTGCTCTAGAGCCAACTGTGCATAAAATCGGTATAATAGTAACACTATTTTTGTGAATGTTATCTCTAGTTTGAAAAAAAGTACATGAGGTCAAAATGGGGTCAGAAGTCAGATATGTAAATACACGAAAATTGAGCCAATGTATCGATAATTTTCTAATTTGGATTTTTTGGGTCAAACATTTTTGAATGTCCAAAATGGTGTCAAATTACTCCAGGACATGTGATTGATACAAAAAGTTTCTTAGAGTGAAAATCAGCCTAATAACGAATGTCCAATTTCCAATCTCAGGCCAACTTCACCATGCTCTTTCTCTATCTTTGGGCATTTATAATAGTTATGATTGGGGTTAAATTATATGGCATGAAACTGTTCTTTAATTTTGCTCTCACTCCCTCTTTTTCTTTCAACATTTGTTTATCAGCCTTCTCTTTTCTCTCACTTTTTTTCTCTCCTCTCTCTTGATTAATTTGAATGTTCCATTTTATTCAATTGCATATATTCTCTTTCTTACATTCGCACTCTTACTCTTTAAATGCATCACATGCATGGTTCAGGAACAAAACCTATATGATAAACCCCTGGTGTGTTCAAGAAAAGTAGAGGAAGTCAATGTCAACCCTAACAAAGAGAAGAAGTAGCACAAGCTTTGTGGAGCACATCAGTCTTGCATACTATAGATCAAGTAACTGCTTGGCTGTTTGCGCATCATTCACAACAAACCATTTTGAAAAAAGCAACTTGTGGATAAGGTTTAGCATAATTGATATTCAAAATGGTTCTGCCTAGTAGCCTACACATTCTGTATGTAGTTGCTGTTAGCATTATGACCATCTTGACCATCATTTGCAATATAGCAACAATTGTGGCTTTCCTTAAAGTACGTCTTCTCCTGCGACAGAAGCCTAGTGATTTATTGATTTTGAACCTCTCGTTGGCTGACCTTGGGATAGGCCTGTTGCAAATTTACCAGTTCCCTATTATTGCCATGAAACTTTGGCCATATGGCAAATATGGATGTCAGCTGTTAGAATGTCTGGCTAATCTGTTTGTCAGTGTTGGAATGGTAACAATTGCAGCAATAAGCATGGATCGATATCTGCTTATGTCACGAGAATATCCTAAGTATATGAGGATCCAATCCAGAAAGCGCATAATGTGTATCATCTCTGGGATTTGGATTTATGGTATTCTACTGGGAACCGTCGAAGTTGTCTTTTGGGATATGCTGACACCACCTGGTTTAAATGATTACTTTGACTTCAGCCAAGATTGCCGCTCACCGCCAAAGCATAACATAGTTTATGCACTTGTGATGTCTATGTTAGGTATATTTGGTCCGCTCTTTGTGATTGAATCATTCAGTATTGCATTTTTTGTTCGGTTGATAAAAAAATTATGCCAACGAATGGTTCATCCAAGCAGCGACACAATGTCATCTCAAAATGTGAATGCAAGTTCAAGTAGGTCTGCTGCAAGACCAAGTGGTAGCTCTTCTTTCCCAATGGCTCATGGAGCAGCTATTCCAATGCCTGAGGCTGATCCCAACAAGCGCTACAAGAAGGCAGCCATTCTACTTGGTGCTATCGTATTGGTTGTCAACATCTGCATCCTGCCAGTTGTATTGTATGTTATCATCACCCTCTTTTGTCCTCAGTGTAATAATACGTACCTTCGTGACCAACTGAATTATTTGATGTACCTCAACTCCTGCATTAATCCATTTTTGTATGCAGCTACCATGACCAAGGTACGTAACTTTTACAAACGTACCCTGTGCAACTCGCGGTGACTTTTTTCTTTCACATGTTTCAGGATAACAGTACTAACGAAATATTGAGAACGAAGCCTGAAGTCTCAGACCAGAAATGATCCTTTATGACCTTTGATCTCATAGCTGTGATCACGTAAGACAAGTAAAGCAGTTAATCATAAGATATGTATATATAATTGTTAAAGCAGTTGATCATAATATATTTATATAATTATTATGTGTTCAAAGACATGTAAAGTAGTTGATCATAATATATGTATATAATTATATGTGTACAATTAACATAAGACATGTAAAGTAGTTGATCATAATATATGTATATAATTAGTATGTGTTCAATTCATGTAAGACAAGTAAAGTAAATTATATTCATAATATATGTATATAATTATATGTATATAAAAGTGTTCAATTAACGTAAGACATGTAAAGCAGTTGATCATAATATACTGTGCCAATAAAGTATCCTTACACTTGGAAAAATAATCATAATTTCAAAACTGAACAATATTGGGGTAAATTTGTTTTTTAATAGATGCACTATCTAATCCTGCACATTATGACACCACATTGAATCCAATGTGACCTCAAGAAGTAAAGTTACAAGCAATTGAATAGATAAAGGTACAGTTTTAAAAGTGACAAACTGGCCTATACAAGGCGCAAAAAGATTCCAACAAGTGTAACAAAGAGACAACACAGCTTCTTCAATGAAGCGTTATTTAAAGCAGTTTTTATTTCAGTTTTTGCTTCTCTGTACTTTTCATAACTTTCATTTTATTTGTCAGTTCTTTTGTTTCAGTTTTCTTTTGTTCCTTTTGTTCTTAATTAAATCCAAATGCATAAATTAGCCATTCACCACTCTCAAACCAGATGTCTAGTCCGTGGAGTTCTGAATAGGCCAGTTTGTCACTTTTAAAACTGGACCTTCGTCTAATCAAATGCTTGTAACTTTGCTTCTTGAAGTCACATTGGATTCAATGTGGTGTCAGATTAGATAGTGCATCTATTAAAAAAAAACAAATTTACCCAAATATTGTTCAGTTTGGAAGTTGTGATTATTTTTCCAAGTGTAAGGATACTTTATTGGCGCAGTATATATGTATATAATTATTATTTGTTCAATTAACACAAGACAATAAAAATCAGTTTATCATAAGATATGTATATTATTAAATATAAGTTCATATCCGTAATAGCTCTAGTATAGAGCCTCTGCCACTGCCCAATAGCACAAATAATCATCAGGTCTGCTACTACTATACCATACATTAGATTTTGCGGTCTGAATGAAAACTTTGGTTTTGGAGAAATACACTTTGATCTATGCTTTCTAATGCATGCAAAATATGCAAATATGTAAATGAAAAAAATAAATAAATAAAAGTCACTTAAGGGAAGTGGAATGAGCGTTTTGAGTGTTTCGACAGCATTTCTTGTGGGACATGAGAGCATTTATCGAATTGCATTCTGAATACTGAAGAATGTCTTTCTGATATCAAATAATTTTCATTTTATGAAATTCACGATATAATACAAATTTTATGACAAATTATTAAAATTTGATATTTTTCACATTTTGAGATATAACAGTCCTCGAAGTTAATTTTATAAATTTAATGATATAGTCTTAAAGTGTATGTAGCTGGGAGGAAAAGCCAACGATCAATTGAAAATTTTGACCTTTCATATTGAAGATATGGATTTTTTTCCCAAAAAGACCTAATTTTTCAATACGAAGGTCAAAATTTTCAATTGATCGTCGGCTTTTCATCCCACCTACATACACTTTAGGTAGAAATCATCAGATTTATAAAGTTTACTTGAGTACTGTTAAATATCAAAAATATCAATTTTAATGATTTGCCATAAAATGTGTATTACATTGCTAATTTCAAAAATCAAAATTATTTGATATCAGAAGGCCATTCTTCGTATTCAGAATGCAATTCGATATGTCTGATGTGCTCTAATGTCCCACAATAAATTCTGTCCAAACGTTCATACCCCTTCCCTTAATGATTTTAAAGCTTTTTTGAAAATATGATTCAATTTTCTTAATACATATTGTTAAAGTTGTTTTAAGACGTAAAGTGATATAAAAGTAAGCAAATCCGGCATTCAGAGAGTTTTGAATAATTTAATATGATGTTTGAATTTTAGCACATGTCCTTAAAAGGACTTAGATGTCAAGGTTTTTCGAGGGAGGATATAATTTAATATACAAATTAGAAGTAGAAGACATATAAATTTACTTTTATTACGTTTAGAGAAATAAAAATGCAAATATACCATTCATTCAAATGATGCAAATGACATTTTCAAAATCACAAAAACTGTATATTTTCTGTATTGGACGCATGATTTCAAAAGTTTTTTTTCTAAATCTGTTGACCTTAGAGCAATAAAATTTGACAATTTGATCCAAAAGTTAATCAAGTTTCCAAAACAATGACAAAAGAGTTAAAATTACATTTTAAAGTTGGATTCACATTTATTCAGTAAAACAGATTTAGAGTAACTGAAATTAATATTGTATTAAAAGTTTAAAATGTTTAGGGTAGCGATAGCTAGAGAGGTACCTCAGATTTAGATACTTTTAATTACCATGATGACTTTCCAAAGTACTGCCCAAAGTTTTAACACCAGATTATTGTGGCCAATGTGCCTGCATGCCCACAAGGAAGGGCCCCTTTCTTTGTGAGTGAAATGTGTCATATTTTGTCATTTTGTGAGAAATTCAAATCTACAGTGTTGCCGAATGTATTTACACCCCTTTATAGCCATCAGGGATAAATCCGGGGAATAAATGTTTTGCATGCATTAGAAAGCCATATAGTTCAAAGTGTATTTTTCTAAAAATAAAATTTGTATATCATTTAAATATTGTTAGAATGGAAGCTGATCGAAATGAGCAAATTTTCAACATTAAAATTGCTAAAAACAGACCAAACAAGGAAATTTGGTTTTTGCCTGTTACCACGGCAACAAGTGAAAATTTATTTTTTTCAATGTCACTCAAGGTGTTAGTGCCCAAGTACCTTTCATCAAAAAAGGTATGAGCAAAATCTATCTTTGACCGATCACACTATGATCACGCTGAGGGTAAATATTTAGGTGCAATAGCAACTAATACATGTGCAGTGTTTGAAAATAATAAATAATAATGTTTATAACTAGACGTTGGTGATAAAGAATACCCGAAGGGCAGTCTTCTTGAATACTTTTAAAGAAATATCTTTCAATGAAAAATGTCTAGGGATGGATAGCAACAAACTCGAAAGAAATTGCTTTTGTGGTTGTCGCTAATTCCTTCCCTAGACATTTTTCATTGAAAGATATAAAATAGTAAAATCAACAAATAGATAGATAAATTTGTGAATATTCTCAAATTTAATATCCATCTTATTAAGTAATATCAACAGTCAACCAACGTAATAGACTGTACCTATTTTTGAAATTCATTCATTCATTAAATTTTTTGTGAATTAAAAAATAAATAATACGCTTATAAGTTTAATATAACTGTGTTGGGCAAGTTTCCATAAAAGCTAGCAACTAAATTGTTGCTAATCCTCTCTGTTGATTAAGTTGAATGTACTCTTTTATTCAATTGCATGGGTTCTCTTTCTTACATTCACACTATTTTACTCTTTAAATTTATGATTCAGGAACAAAACCTGATACATAATAATATATGATAGATCCCTCGTGTGTTCAAGAAAAGTGCAGCCTGTCTTTATCAATGTAGTGAAAGTCAATATTCATATTCATATTCAATTTATTTCCATCAAAATCACACATAGAATAACACCAACATAAATTTATATAAAAAAAAAAGATGGGGAGGTACAACTAAAAGCAAAACCCTAAGATGTTGCACCACCTGATAATTAAATTAAACACTCAAAAACAAAACAGACATACAAACATTAAAAACTCAACAAAGAGAAGTACTCCCCATTCCAGAAAAATACAGCACTAATTTTTTGGAATTAAAAAATATTATGTTTTGCCAAATGAAACATAGCTAAATCCTAATCCTTTAGTTAGTCCTAACTGGCAATAAAAGTCAAATTTTTATATTTGGTCAATTTTTGGAAATAAGGGCCAAAAACATGCGTTTTTAGGGTGTTTTTCGTATGCTGTGACAATCAAGCCCAAATACTTGTATCAAGCCTAATTTCAGTTTATGCAGATTAATTTTTGGAAAAGACATGTTTCAATCTGATAACCGATAATTTAATTAAAGAAACACAAAAAAGTGAAAATTATAGCAAAATTTCGGCATATACTCAAGATTTTGAATGCTTAGACTTGTTCCAAGTCTTTGATTTTTGTGACTCGATTGTCAGAAAATATGCCGAAAATGCATGTTTTTGGCTCTTTTTTCTAGAAATTAATAAAATAGTGAATTTTTTCTTTTATTGCCAGTTAGGACTAACTAAAGGATTAGGATTGAGCTATGTTTCATTTGGCAGTACTTGATAATATTTTTTTAATCACAAAAAATTAGTGCTTTATTTTTCTGGAATAGGGAGTAGCATCAAGCATCACAAGCTTTTTAAAGTCTTGTAGATCAAGTCACTGCTTGGCTGTTTGTGCATCATTCACAACTATTTTGAAAATAGCTACTTGTGGGTTAGCAGATTTACACTTTTGAGAATACCTTGAATATTCAGGTATCAAAATGGATCTGCCTACTAGTAGCCTACACATTCTGTATGTAGTTGCTGTCAGCGTTATAACCATCTTAACTATTATTAGCAACATAGCGACAATTGTAGCTTTCCTTAAAGTAAGGGTTCTGCGACAGAAGCCTAGCGATTTATTGATTTTGAACCTCTCATGTGCTGACCTTGGGATAGGCCTGATGCAAATTTACCAGTTCCCTCTTCTTGCCATGAAATTTTGGCCATATGGCAAATATGGATGTCAGCTGTTAGCATGCCTGGCTAATCTGTTTGTCAGTGTTGGAATGGTAACAACTGTAGTAATAAGCATGGATCGATTTCTGCTTATCTCACGAGAGTATCCTAAGTATCTGAGGATCCAATCCAGAAAGCGCATAATGTGTATCATCGGTGGGATATGGCTCTATGGGATTCTACTGGGGACCAATGAAGTTCTACTTTGGGATTTGCTGTCAACACCACCTGGTTTACATGATTACTTTGACTTCAACCAAACTTGCCGCCCACCACCAAAGCATAACATAGTTTATGCACTTGTGTTGTCTATACTAAGTATATTTGGTCCACTCCTAGCAATTGAATCATTCAGTATTGCATTTTTTGTTCGGCTGAAACGGAAATTGCACCAACCAAAGGTTCATCCTAGCATCAGTACAAGTACACGGTCATCTCAAAATGTGAGTTCAAGCTCAAGAAGGTCTGCTGCAGGACCAAGTGGTAGCTCCTCTTTACCAATGTCTCATAGAGCAGTTGTGCCTAGGGTTGAAGCTGACCCTAACAAGCGCTACAAGAAGGCAGGCATGCTACTTGGTGCTATTGTATTGGTTGTCAACATATGTACACTGCCATTCATATTGTATGCTTTGGTTAGCACCTTTTGTCCTCAGTGTATTAATGTGTACCTTCGGGACATACTGGCATATTTGTTGTACCTCAACTCCTGCATTAATCCATTTTTGTATGCAGCTACCATGACCAAGGTACGTAACTTTTACAAACGTACCCTGTGCAAATCGCGGTGACTTTTTTCTTTCACACGTTTCAGGATAAAACAGTAAACAAAATGAACGAAGCTTGAAGCAAAACTCAGATCAAAAACACAGCCGGTTATATGATCTTTGACCCATATGAACATGGACACCCCATAGACACTGGCTAATGTCAATGTTTGTCTGCTTGTGGCATCAATCATCATGCTTTGTTTTATTTGTGAGAGAAGCCACATTTGGAAGGTATTTGGTCTCAGACCAGAAATGATCTTTTTATGACCTTTGACCTCATAGCTGTGAACATGTGAGACAAGTAAAGCAGTTGATCATAAGATATGTATATAATTATTATGTGTTCAATCAATATTTAACAAGTAAAGCAGTTGATCATAACATATGTATATAATTAGTATGAGCTAGTATGTGTTCAATTAACATTTAACATGTAAAGCAGTTGATCATAATATATGTATATAATTATTATGTGTTCAGTTAAGTTAAGACAAGTAAAGCAGTTGATCACAATATTATGTATAATTATTATATGGTCAATTAGCATATAACACAAGGTTGTAAATGTTTTATTGAAAACTGTTTTGTTCTTAAAAACAATTGTCTTAACAAAGATTGTTTTTGCACCCTTTCACTAGACTATGCCATAGTCGATTTTTTGATAAATAAAAATACATTATTAATCATGATGAACGCATTCAGTTGAACTCGAAATTATACTGATATGTATTACATCAAAATAATAGTATAAGATGGTTATGAAAATTTGATATAATTATATTTGTGACCGTACAAGTAAAGTATATGTAGCCTTATATTATTGAATGCAACATATCATAATGGCATAACTATAATGGCACTTCAATACTGAACAATTCTAATTTTAGAATCTGCCAGTTTATTACGAGTTAAAAATCGACTATGGACTTTCACTTTTAAGCAGAACTTTACCCAGGGACTTCGTTCTCTAAAACACACTGTCAATCATACTTGTTTATCAATCACAAGACTAAGCATGGTGGTACAATCGCACTAGATGCGTCGCTCATCCACCAACTTTCGCGCCAGCACAAAAGCGCCGCATTCCAAAGATAGATGTGTACCATGTATAGTTAATGGTAATGGTACGTGTCGAGAGGATTTAAACAATAACGAGATCTGGGCGACCAATCACAAGCCAGATTCATTTAAAGATGCATTACATCATGACCAATTTTAGCAAATGTTACAATATGGCTTTAAGCTGAGTTGAACCTCTTTTAAAATTATCAAAGTGCATGCCTCAGACTGACTCTCTGGAGGTCCAAGTCACGATTAAAATTGATCAGTTATTGCGTTAAGGGAGGTGTAATGAGCGTGAACCTGGTTTGGATGCAGAGGGAGTGTGCCTGTAACAGACACAGCCACCAGAAAAGGACCAGCTCAGATCACGCTCCAAATAAATTTGCAGTCCAGAAATTTCATTTTTTCTCAGCCTTGCAAAAAATAGGCAGAGGTGGGAATCGAACCCGGGACCTCGGTGTTGTAAAACCTACTGCGTACCACTGAGCCAACTGACAATCAGCTATGAGAAGTTTGATAGTAATCCTTGATATTGCTGAATAGAATAAATCAATACTGATAGGTCTATTTATCTAATGTACGATGTTATTCAAATTGGCCTATAAACTAGGAATATAATGTGAAATGACTATCAATCGATCAATCAATCAAGTTGTCAAGTTATCAACAATCAATAATAAACCGACGTAGGCCTATCATGGAATATTACTAACTAGGCCTACTAACTAATATACCAAATAAATAAAATAAATAAATAAGTCAGTAAATAAATAAATAGGCATAGGCCTAAATAAATAAATAAATACATAATGCAGAATGCAGTTAGTATTTTAGTTGCAAAATTCCAAACATTCTATTCACACATTCTATTATAATTTTCTGCTATACACGCAAAGGACCTGTCCCTTTAATATGTCCGTGCCTAATCAATAATGAGTCTTTCACCATGCTCACACACCATGTTAAACTATTGTATCCCTGCAAGTATTATCTACTGACCAAGTCCTAACAATGAATGAAATGGATGCTATAACGTACCCAATCAAGCGAACATATCAAGGTCATATCAGGGCGTTAATACAAAGAATGGTCAAAGGTCAACGTTTCCAAAGAAGTATAGTAATAGATGTAGACACAAGCTTTCGTGCGGGAAACATAAACACATAGTCGTCAGTCGTGTGGGTTTTATGAGATTTGATACGGCGCTGAAGTCTATTGGCTGTCCCAAAATCAGTACCAGACCCGGTTTCCAGACGGCAATGTGTGTGTTGTTACAAGGAACGCAAACTCATTTTATCAATGAGTGAACCACATAGAGGAATACGACATCTATCGTGAGCCAATCTGCATTCTGTTGCCTGCAAAAGCCGACGATCAGGTAAAAATTCTAAAAGCAGCGTGACTAGATATTTGCGTTAATTTCATGATACGTGTAAAACGCATTGAAAACGCCAAATTGCAGTCATAAAATATATAATATTAGTAAATCACCCAATCGAATGTTAACGTAGGTATGTGGAAAAGAACTGCAATAACAATAACAAACTATGTGCCCAAAGAGTTGTCTTTGGCATGTCGCTTTTTTGAAATATGACCAAAAATATCAAATTTTGGAAAAACGCCCCAAAATTTAAAACAAACACGAACCTTCCAAAATAAATATATATTAGCACTCGGCGCCCAGTCACTACCTGCCGCTGTGATTTGGGGTAACTCATTGCTTCCCCTCTCCAGATACCGGAACTTCAAGGTCGCTCATACCCCAGCCCTTAAAACTGTAACATTTGCTGAAGAGGACGCCCTCAATATTTTTCAAAATTCTGTTTTTTGCTCCCACACATATATGTGGGGCTTATGTTATCACCCAGATGGATACCTTATTGTTTGTTTGTCTGGTTGTTTGGCTGTCTGTCTGGGCTGAAGCAAAACCATATTAATCCACTGTGCAGCTTTAACGCAATAACTGAAAAATATTGAGGGCGTCCTCTTCAGCAAATGTTACAATATGGCTTTAAGCTGAGTTGAACCTCTTTTAAAATTATCAAAGTGCATGCCTCAGACTGACTCTCTGGAGGTCCAAGTCTCCGAGTTAACTCCAACTCAAGTTTCAGTCTCCTGTGTGAAATCCTGTCAAATCCACCCATAGTCTGTGGGAAATTACAAAGTCTCACCATGTTTTCCCAAGAATGGTGTGAACAATTTCACAGGCGGCAATTTGTCTTGGCATCGCTGCACAATGTTATGACAAATCAAGCACTACAACAATTAACTCATGTCTCTTGAATGTTTACATTAGTGTATTGATGCTATCACATTTATCATGCAACAATGTTGACTCAGCACCATGACAATAATGTCAATATTAAATTCATATAAAACATAATAATTATTAATTATTCATCACTCAGGGTAATGGGAAAACCAATTTGTAGGACACATACAGAACATGAATATTTCCTGATTTAATTACAATGTAACAGCATCCAGGAGAAAAAAAATAATTTCAACATTTCATACACTCTTAGGTAGCAAGAACTAATTAGAGCAAACATTAGAAAAATGTGGACCATGCATTGATGGTGTATAATGCACAGGTGTGTACTACACACAATACTGTTGGATGCATTTATTTTTCTTGTGGGTTGATGCATTTGCAGTGGCAGCACCACGTTGGGCCATGAGGGGGCATATGCCCCCCAGTCAGAACTCTTGCCCCTGTTAAAACCCAAAATTACGAAAATTGCCACTTTTTGCGGCATTTTTGAGCAAGATTTGTTGATTTTGCCCCCCCTGAAATTCACTTTTCCCCACATGCCCCCCAGAAAAAAAATTCCTGGTGCTGCCACTGTGCATTTGCTTGTATTTCCAACATTTTTAGTGACAATTTTGTTATAAAAATAGCAAAAATCATGGAATTTGTAATCTTTAAAGGACACATACCTCTTTAAGTATTGACTTGGTAATTTGTTGTGATAAAACATCAGGTTCCTTGATAATCCCATTTGTATCAAAGTAGCGCTTGGATACAAAGTAATCCGATAAGGACATGGATACAACTTGGTCTTTTAAAGCTTGACGGAGTTTCTCAGCTCTGATTAATAGAAGAGAAGCTCTGAAATTGAATATAAAATATAATACAAGTGTTAGTCATATTGAGTGCACCATATGTAGAAACAATTTTCAGTATCAGTAATAATATTTTCTGTATTAAAAGGGTATTTTGTGATCCACAGCATCATCCACCCACTTTTCTCAAAAAAAGTTGAGATTTTTATATCACTGGAAACCTCTGGCTACATAATATTTATATACAAAATTTTTTTTGCAGATTAATTTGTTTAGCAAAGATATCATGAAATTTTAATTTCGTTCTGGTATACCAAAACGAAATTACAACACTGGCCTATGGAGCAGTGTAATACACATAATCATGCATAACTCACAAACGCAAAATCGGAATCAACTGAAATTTTCGGAATAAGCTTTTTTTGTGGATATCTACTGAAAAATGTCATAAAAAGAGGATGATAGGATCATGAAATACTCCTTTAATAAAAGAAACTTGGCTGCAAAGAAACTTGTACGACTGAAAACTTGTATGCCAAGAAACTTGTACAGCTAAAAAGAAAGTGTCACAAAAAATACAATAAAACAAATTCGCACATCATTTCATTTTATTTTTTTAAGTCATGTACCATTTTGCTTTTGTTGGTATTTCCCCCAAATATAATCTTTTTTCAGGGGCTAATAATGCACAGTCTACCCATAATTACATAAGTGATTTAGAATGATCAATGTTTATGTCATAAAAATAATTAAATACAATATTTTCACCAGAAAGACTAACATGATTTTACATATTTTCCTCATCATTGCAGTATTAGTAAATTTTGTTACATGTTATTGAATTTGTATGGCAGATCAATTGAAACATAAAGGTGTTGTATGTACAGGATACGTTCATGTAAAGATTATTGCAATATTAAGAATTAGATCGGTTCCAATTCCTATATTATTCATGTGTTTACTTGGTTTAGACACATTATCGAGTACAGTATTACTTGCTCACATAGTACTGGCTGTGTAAAATAAAATTAAACAATATTGAGTCAACTAAAATGTATTATCCAGTGACCTAGTAAACAATTCAGGTTGAAGCAGGCAACTGGGTTACATCAATACACAACACAGCATTTGTGATATCATTTCCTTGTGAACCTGAACTTAACTGGTAAAATATTTAATACTTTGATTCTTTTGTTTAATTTCTTTAATCTATTTTTAATTAAAGAATTTCTCTAGTTTATCTAAGCTTGAATTTGTGCCTGTAAAAATATGTTGTCTAGCTTGTTTTCTCTGTCAATTGTAATATCTCTCTTAAGATTGTAACTTTATCAACTTATTATTATATGGGTATGATTTCTTACTAATGCTGATAATCATGTTGGTCTTGTTTTAAATTATATTAGGTTTTTTTAACACTGATACTCATCTTGGTCTTGTTTTGAATTACATTAGTGTCTGTACATATTATACACAAACAGGTGATCACAGATATGATACACAAAATACAAAACAATTATGTTTACTTTCTACTGAAGATAGCATAATTATGTAAAAACTGTGTGCCTACTAGATATTTGAAGGTTTCTTTGTACAAATCCAAATTTTGGGTTGATGTTATGTCATTGAGGTACGAAACATCAACCCAAATTTTTGGATTTGTATAAAGAAACCTTCAAATATCTATTGTACCGACAATCCTGATGAACTTATTTGTGGATCTGTGTGCCTACTACTATTTAGGCCTACTGAAAATAGCAGAAAACTGTATGCCTACCACTATCTACTGAAGAAAGCATAATTATGCAAAGAATGTATGTCTGTTGCTATATACTGAAGATAACATAATTATGTGAAAACTGTATGCATCTTGCTATCTACTGAAGATAGTAAAATAATGTGCAAACAGTATGTCTGTTGCTATTTACTGAAGATAGCAAAATAATGCGCAAACTGTATGCCTACTACTATCTACTGAAGATAGCAGAATAATGTTTGGGGTGCTAGGCCCATAGCCAGTACCTCTGGAAAAATAGTTTGCCCTATTTCCCCTCTAACCATGTACTATAGCTTAGTATCTGTATGCTATCACATGGTGAAATAGGTCATGCTTGTTTATGATTGATCAACAAAGTGGCATGATTTGCTCATGAATATTTATGATAACCCCTCACATTCGGGGTTTAGGGTGATAGGCATGTAGCTAGTACCCTTGGAAAAATGTAGTTTGCCCTATTTCCCATCTAACCATAATAGTATTCATATGGGGATAGGCGTAGATCATGGGGGATACATTTTATAGGGGGAAGATCCATACAGTCATCCCTCCAATGTTGACGCCTGTATGTTGGTTTCTGACCAAACTAACCTCATAATTATTTGGCCATTTTAGCCTAAAAGTGCAAATTTTTGTGTGTTTTGTGCAAGTTTATTCCACTTTTGCGCCATATTTCATCAGTTCAGCTTCAATATGCCAAAAATTTTTGCACGCTCTGTGCGCATTTGTAAAAATGTTTTCCCAACCTCATCCCCTAATGTCAAAAAGAAATCTACGCCACTGACTACTATCTGCTGAAGATAGCATAAAAATGTGCACAATGTATACCTACCACTATTTTACTAACAATAACAGAATAATGAGCAAAGTGTATGCATACCACTATCTACTGAATATTGCGGCATAATGATGTGAAAAATATAATGAAGAATATAGCATAATATGGAAACTTTATACCTGCTACTTTCTATTGAAGATAGATGTTTTAATAACATACTACTATAAGTACTATTATACTGAAGATAGCAAAATTATACTCGAAATAATCGGCATACCACTATCTACTGAAGATAGCAAATTGGAGTTCAAAATGTTATGCAAACTTCTCTATATTATACTGAAGATAACAGAATGTGAAAACTGTATTCCTATTAGTATTACTACCTGCTGAAGATAGCAGGCAAACTGTAGGCTTATCAATATCTACTGAAGATAGTCAAATAATGTACAAAAGGTAAACATGCCACTCTCAGTCTACTGAAGCTAAGTAATATTTAATTTTTTTTAATTCTTTTGTTATTAGTATCATCGGCCCATTTTAGTTACATGGAACTCAAGGATATTTCAATGCTTATCTTTTGAAAAGTTCATTTATTTTCTCAGCAATAATAAATCTTCCTTTTGTGGCATAATTGTTGATTTGGTATAAATGACATTTTAATTTGAGATCATTCACCAACATGATTACGAGTACATTGCAATTAAATTCTTAATTTATTAGCTAATGTTTAAAAACAGCAAAAACAATGTGACACAATTAACCCTTTGTTACTGTGACACACTTGTATCTATTTGAATCCATCGTTTGGTTCCCTGCCAGTGGCGACACCAATTTTTTTTTGGGGGGGGGGGGGCCTTGGGGGGCAAAGCGAATTTTGGGGGGTGGAAATCAACAAATTTTGCACAAAATTGTGGCAAAAAGTTGAAATTTGTGTAATTTTGGGTTTTTGCTGGGGAAACGGGGGAGGCAAAAGTTTTGATGGAGGAATTTACCCCATGCCCCCACCTTGAAGCTGCTATTGTTCTCTGCTGGTCTATTGGAATAGAATTTTCTAGTTTTTTTCATTTTAGCTACCCAGCAAACACAAAAAAAGGTTTAAATGTTGGGTTATATAAAGGGTATAAAAACGTTTCAGTAACATTCATAAAACATTTTTGAAAACGCAAACACTCTAACATAATGTTATTTAACTGTTGACAAAATATTTTGCAAAAATGTTTGCCCAAAATGTTTTAGAGCAACGTTTTAAAAACATATTCATGATCTTCATATTTAATGTTATTAAAAGTATTGAATAAACATTTAAGAACATTTTTGTGTTTACTGGGCAATGGATACATCAATATCACTCCTTAAATACCACAGGCCTTCCTAATCCACTCACTCCCACATACATGTAGTATTTTGAAATAAAATGACTATACTCACTTTGCTGGTATTCTTACAGTTGCTGTACATGGTATATAAAACAATGTAGATAATTCACCAATAAGACTGCCTGTAGTGAGTGATGCTATAACTTCACCAGTTGACGATAAAACTTCAGCTTCACCTTTCACTACTATGTATAATCCTTTTGACCTTTGACCTGAAAAAAGAAATAAATAAAATTGAATTTTAAAAACGAAACTGAAGATTATGCACTAATCTCACAATTTTTTCTCTTTTATATATATTATATAAATAAATTTTGGATTTATAAAGCGCCTTTCTCCAGATCTTAGAGGACTCAAAGCGCTGTAATTTCGCTGCAATGGTGAATCATCACAATCAGATCGCATCAACTAGGTTGCTGCTGAACGCGCACACCTATCCGCATTTAGATTGTAACATCCACCAATTATCTGTGCAGCTCCCCAAATTCCATTGGGTGAAGGAAGTTTTGATAACCAAACAACTAATCACCGATTTTTTGCGATACAGGAGGAAACCGGAGATCCCGGAGAAAACCTGCGAGAGCGAGCATAGAATCGGGATAAACCAAGTGCACATGAGTCCTTGGGCCGCGCCGGGGCTTGAACCCGGGACCTCAGTGGTGCAAAGCGAGGGAATTACCGCTGCGCTAACTCGCCCTCCCAGCCACAACTAAAAAACACAATGTTTATGAAACTATGAAAGTTCATCTGTGTAACTTTTATGAAAGAAGCACATCTGTGTTGGTAATGTAATCCCATTTATTTATTCCATTCTTCATTTACTGATCTATGGCTGCCTCATCGTGTTCATACACAGACAATTCGTTGGACATTGTTCACCATTCTCCTTAAAACTGAACCAGTGTAAACTTTATTTTGAAATAGTTGACTAAATTATAATTCTATTCAACTGGACTTACTATTCGCTGTCGTAGTGCACGTTAGTAACCATTGGTTACTGCTCCAAGCCTGGGCTCAAGCACCTGTTCCGAATTTTGATATGCCATAGGCTTTGTGTTGTGATCATTTCGATCAGTGGTTCGTAACAAGGAAAGCGTGATCCAGTTGACCTGGCAACGGTCATATTCTAACCTGCACTACGACAGCGAATACGGTATCACGTCATATCCATGAGCAAAGTGACTCCAGTTGAATAGAATTATAATTTAGTCAACTATTTGATCTACCTGGATGATTGATAATATTCACAAATACTTTGGTTTGAAATACTCTTAATATTTGCATACCTGCCAACATTGAAAACCTAGAAAACAGAGTACATGGCGAACGTAGGGCGCGAAGCGCCCGTAGTATCGCCTCTGACGGTGGGGGTCCAGGGGCCCGCTTAAGGGCCCCTGAGTGGTTGAGGGGGCGAAGCCCCCCAAAGCTAGAGGGTTTCTACACTGAAAAAACCCATATAAGCCCCTTCACAGAAGACACATTTTATAGAAAAACAACAATAAAGAACAAGGTGAAGAGGTAAACATTAGTTAGTGGTTTGCATATTAAGGATAACGAACTGTAATTTTTTTGTAATTTTTTTCCAATTTTTTTCAAATTAACTGTGAATGATCCTATCACTTCAGAATAGGTCAGTGGTTTTCCAAAGTCGCCAAAAACTTTGGAAAAGAAATGAAATTAAAATTAAAATTTTTTTTATTTTTTTATTTATTTTTTTTTTCAGAAAATCGGAGTACTCTGATTTTCGGGGGTTTAAAACTCGGGAAATCGGAATAACTCCGCGAAAATCGGAGTAGTTGGCAGGTATGTATTTGGTTTCATTTAACATGTTTAATGATATCAACATTGAAATCTATTTTGCTGGCAAATGTCACTGTAAAATAAATGCAATGTACATAATTATTAAATGCCTACTATCTACAGAAAATAACAAAATAATGTTGTACATTTATAATGTGCACAATTTTTGCATATCACTATCTACTGAAGATAGCAAAATGATTAGCAAGTTAACTGAAGCTAGCATAATAATATGAATGCTGTGTCTACTACTATCTGCTGAAGATAGTATAACTACTATCTACTATAGATAGTATAAATATAATGTAAAAACTATGCCTACTGCTATCTACTGAAGATACTATAATAATGTAAACACTGAATATATGCAATTATGTTCCTTTCATATACCGTAAATCTCAATGGTTAGCATATGTGCTTACTATCGACCACCTTTTAAACATGCAAACATGAAGTGCTCCATCCACAAAAGTGTAAAGTGTTTTGAGCAAATCATCGATACACATAGTTATATACGAACAAGTAAATCTGCAAATTTGTGTCTCAACCACATTAGCTCAGTTGGTAAAGCGCCGGACTTTGGTACAATTTCATGTTTTCAAAAGCGCTCGATGTAAGCACATATGCTAACTATCAAGTTTTTTCAGCATTGTTATACAGTCACAACTCATGAAAACCTTTATGAAAGCACAAAAGTTTGCCTGTGCAACTATTATGAAAGTATGAAAGTTCATCTGTGGTGGTGATAGGAGTGCCAACTGGATATTCTTAAGTAGAAACCAAACTGTTGCATTTCAATCAACAAATTAAAGCTTTAATCAAAAAGATAACTTATTCTACCTTTCTTGATTATTTCTTGTTGATCAACTGCATCTAATTCCTCTGTGTACGTTGCGGCTGCTTGTATCATATCATGGGTGATAGCTCCCTCAGGATATGGTAAACTACGCAAGGATTTAGCAAGCAACTCATACAGGTGATCAGGAAGATTACTGTGTTTCTGTACTGCTTTCTTCTTTTTTGATTTGGACTGTTTAGATCCGGAAGAACCCATGGTGTATTATATGTTTGTATAACCTGTGTAACAAAAAGATGAGAAGATGAGGGATTAATAACATTATTTTTACATGATTTTCAACAAGTGTATCAGAATATACTCACTTTAGGCACCAGAAACAAATATGTTAAATCTTTGGATCGACCATCGGTGCTGTTTCGATGCTTGTTATTAATGAAATATCAACTAATTAATCAGAATTAACGCCAAATTTAAATTGGCCAATATCCCTTCAGGCACAACTTACTGTTTTATCACAATTAACAATAGTAAATTAATTGATTTCGTATATAATAAAAAATTTTTATTAAGTTATTCGAGTCATCAATTAAGCTGTAATAATTAGTTCAACAAATCCGCCTAGTTTTTAAAATGTAAGAAAGTAAACTTAAAACTCAGATGCTTAAGTTCTGGAATAGGTTTGCCTCAACTGTCTCTTTACTGTGCAATAATTACTAGTATTAGCCGGGGGGTAAATTTCAAACAGCATGCCAAAAAGTGCTTGCCCCCCCTCCCCCCGCTCAGCTACCAGGTTGCCAAAAATTGCTTTCTCTCCTCTTAGCCTGCCATAAACAAAAATCTTTGCCCCACGCCCCTTTGCACATGCCAAATTTTTGGGATCCCAATTTGCAAACATTTAATGGTCTAGATAATTGTGTTTCCGTACTGTTTTCCTAGTCTGTCTAGAGCCTTTCATTTAAAAAGTGGCCCCAGGAATGTGTACCACAAACCGCTTGCTCCCCCATTCTCTGCTAAATTGCTTTCCCTCCACCCCATTTTGGATGGCCAAATAATTCTTGCCCCCACCCCAATTTTACCTTCACCCAGGGCTCATAATTATTGGACAGCCTCTTAGGGTTCTACCTTCAAGTAAGCAGTCACGAAAATAGTAGAGAGCAAAACAAAAGCAAAACAATACATATTTTAGTTACATACATATTTAATATTTTAGCTACATACATATTTTCCTGTGGCACTGTTCCAGTTGTGCCAAACATGGTTTCAACATGTTATATACTAATATTCCTAATCATAGTAATATAGTTAGTACATATTTTCCTGTGGCACTGTTCCAGTTGTGCCAAACATGGTTTCAACATTATATATACTAATATTCCTAATCATAGTATTATAGTTAATACATATTTTCCTGTGGCACTGTTCCAGTTGTGCCAAACATGGTTTCAACATTATATATACTAATATTCCTAATCATAGTATTATAGTTAATACATATTTTCCTGTGGCACTGTTCCAGTTGTGCCAAACATGGTTTCAACATTATATATACTAATATTCCTAATCATAGTATTATAGTTAATACATATTTTCCTGTGGCACTGTTCCAGTTGTGCGAACATGGTTTCAACATGTTATATACTAATATTCCTAATCATAGTAATATAGTTAGTACATATTTTCCTGTGGCACTGTTCCAGTTGTGCCAAACATGGTTTCAACATTATATATACTAATATTCCTAATCATAGTATTATAGTTAATACATATTTTCCTGTGGCACTGTTCCAGTTGTGCGAACATGGTTTCAACATGTTATATACTAATATTCCTAATCATAGTAATATAGTTAGTACATATTTTCCTGTGGCACTGTTCCAGTTGTGCCAAACATGGTTTCAACATTATATATACTAATATTCCTAATCATAGTATTATAGTTAATACATATTTTCCTGTGGCACTGTTCCAGTTGTGCGAACATGGTTTCAACATGTTATATACTAATATTCCTAATCATAGTATTATAGTTAGTACATATTGTCCTGTGGCACTGTTCCAGTTGTGCCGAACATGGTTTCAACATTATATATATTAATATTCCCAATCATAGTATTATAGTTAATACATATTTTCCTGTGGCACTGTTCCAGTTGTGCCGAACATGGTTTCAACATGTTATATACTAATATTCCTAATCATAGTAATATAGTTAGTACATATTTTCCTGTGGCACTGTTCCAGTTGTGCCAAACATGGTTTTAACATTTTATACACTAATATATTCCTAATCATAGTATTATAGTTAATACATATTTTCATGTGGCACTGTTCCAGTTGTGCCGAACATGGTTTCAACATGTTATATACTAATATTCCTAATCATAGTAATATAGTTAGTACATATTTTCCTGTGGCACTGTTCCAGTTGTGCCAAACATGGTTTCAACATTATATATACTATTATTCCTAATCATAGTATTATAGTTAATACATATTTTCCTGTGGCACTGTTCCAGTTGTGCGAACATGGTTTCAACATGTTATATACTAATATTCCTAATCATAGTATTATAGTTAGTACATATTGTCCTGTGGCACTGTTCCAGTTGTGCCGAACATGGTTTCAACATTATATATATTAATATTCCTAATCATAGTATTATAGTTAATACATATTTTCCTATGGCACTGTTCCAGTTGTGCGAACATGGTTTCAACATTATATATACTAATATTCCTAATCATAGTATTATAGTTAGTACATATTGTCCTGTGGCACTGTTCCAGTTGTGCCGAACATGGTTTCAACATTATATATATTAATATTCCTAATCATAGTATTATAGTTAATACATATTTTCCTATGGCACTGTTCCAGTTGTGCCGAACATGGTTTCAACATTATATATACTAATATTCCTAATCATAGTATTATAGTTAATACATATTTTCCTGTGGCACTGTTCCAGTTATTGCCAAACATGGTTTTAACATTTTATATAATAATATATTCCTAATCATAGTATTATAGTTAATACATATTTTCCTGTGGCACTGTTCCAGTTGTGCCAAACATGGTTTCAACATGTTATATACTAATATTCCTAATCATAGTATTATAGTTAATACATATTTTCCTGTGGCACTGTTCCAGTTGTGCCAAACATGGTTTCAACATTATATATACTAATATTCCTAATCATAGTATTATAGTTAATACATATTTTCCTGTGGCACTATTCCAGTTGTGCCAAACATGGTTTCAACATTATATATACTAATATTCCTAATCATAGTAATATAGTTAGTACATATTTTCCTGTGGCACTGTTCCAGTTGTGCCAAACATGGTTTCAACATTATATATACTAATATTCCTAATCATAGTATTATAGTTAATACATATTTTCCTGTGGCACTGTTCCAGTTGTGCGAACATGGTTTCAACATGTTATATACTAATATTCCTAATCATAGTAATATAGTTAGTACATATTTTCCTGTGGCACTGTTCCAGTTGTGCCAAACATGGTTTCAACATTATATATACTAATATTCCTAATCATAGTATTATAGTTAATACATATTTTCCTGTGGCACTGTTCCAGTTGTGCGAACATGGTTTCAACATGTTATATACTAATATTCCTAATCATAGTATTATAGTTAGTACATATTGTCCTGTGGCACTGTTCCAGTTGTGCCAAACATGGTTTCAACATTATATATATTAATATTCCTAATCATAGTATTATAGTTAATACATATTTTCCTGTGGCACTGTTCCAGTTGTGCCGAACATGGTTTCAACATGTTATATACTAATATTCCTAATCATAGTAATATAGGTAGTACATATTTTCCTGTGGCACTGTTCCAGTTGTGTCAAACATGGTTTTAACATTTTATACACTAATATATTCCTAATCATAGTATTATAGTTAATACATATTTTCATGTGGCACTGTTCCAGTTGTGCCGAACATGGTTTCAACATGTTATATACTAATATTCCTAATCATAGTAATATAGTTAGTACATATTTTCCTGTGGCACTGTTCCAGTTGTGCCAAACATGGTTTCAACATTATATATACTATTATTCCTAATCATAGTATTATAGTTAATACATATTTTCCTGTGGCACTGTTCCAGTTGTGCGAACATGGTTTCAACATGTTATATACTAATATTCCTAATCATAGTATTATAGTTAGTACATATTGTCCTGTGGCACTGTTCCAGTTGTGCCGAACATGGTTTCAACATTATATATATTAATATTCCTAATAATAGTATTATAGTTAATACATATTTTCCTATGGCACTGTTCCAGTTGTGCCGAACATGGTTTCAACATTATATATACTAATATTCCTAATCATAGTATTATAGTTAGTACATATTGTCCTGTGGCACTGTTCCAGTTGTGCCGAACATGGTTTCAACATTATATATATTAATATTCCTAATCATAGTATTATAGTTAATACATATTTTCCTATGGCACTGTTCCAGTTGTTGCCGAACATGGTTTCAACATTATATATACTAATATTCCTAATCATAGTATTATAGTTAATACATATTTTCCTGTGGCACTGTTCCAGTTGTGCCAAACATGGTTTTAACATTTTATATAATAATATATTCCTAATCATAGTATTATAGTTAATACATATTTTCCTGTGGCACTGTTCCAGTTGTGCCAAACATGGTTTCAACATGTTATATACTAATATTCCTAATCATAGTATTATAGTTAATACATATTTTCCTGTGGCACTGTTCCAGTTGTGCCAAACATGGTTTCAACATTATATATACTAATATTCCTAATCATAGTATTATAGTTAATACATATTTTCCTGTGGCACTGTTCCAGTTGTGCCAAACATGGTTTCAACATTATATATACTAATATTCCTAATCATAGTATTATAGTTAATACATATTTTCCTGTGGCACTGTTCCAGTTGTGCGAACATGGTTTCAACATGTTATATACTAATATTCCTAATCATAGTAATATAGTTAGTACATATTTTCCTGTGGCACTGTTCCAGTTGTGCCGAACATGGTTTCAACATTATATATACTAATATTCTAATCATAGTATTATAGTTAATACATATTTTCCTGTGGCACTGTTCCAGTTGTGCCGAACATGGTTTCAACATGTTATATACTAATATTCCTAATCATAGTAATATAGTTAGTACATATTTTCCTGTGGCACTGTTCCAGTTGTGCCAAACATGGTTTCAACATTATATATACTAATATTCCTAATCATAGTATTATAGTTAATACATATTTTCCTGTGGCACTGTTCCAGTTGTGCGAACATGGTTTCAACATGTTATATACTAATATTCCTAATCATAGTAATATAGTTAGTACATATTTTCCTGTGGCACTGTTCCAGTTGTGCCAAACATGGTTTCAACATTATATATACTAATATTCCTAATCATAGTATTATAGTTAATACATATTTTCCTGTGGCACTGTTCCAGTTGTGCGAACATGGTTTCAACATGTTATATACTAATATTCCTAATCATAGTATTATAGTTAGTACATATTGTCCTGTGGCACTGTTCCAGTTGTGCCAACATGGTTTCAACATTATATATATTAATATTCCTAATCATAGTATTATAGTTAATACATATTTTCCTGTGGCACTGTTCCAGTTGTGCCAAACATGGTTTCAACATGTTATATACTAATATTCCTAATCATAGTAATATAGTTAGTACATATTTTCCTGTGGCACTGTTCCAGTTGTGCCAAACATGGTTTCAACATTATATATATATACTATTATTCCTAATCATAGTATTATAGTTAATACATATTTTCCTGTGGCACTGTTCCAGTTGTGCGAACATGGTTTCAACATGTTATATACTAATATTCCTAATCATAGTATTATAGTTAGTACATATTGTCCTGTGGCACTGTTCCAGTTGTGCCGAACATGGTTTCAACATTATATATATTAAGAGAGATTTTCTGAGAAATACAGATGCCATGGGAAAAAGGTGGAAGATGGGGGTCAGCAAATTTCAACCATATTTTGGCAATTTAATAAATTTGGATAAGTGTTCATAATAAGCAGTATAAAAAAATCTGTTATGCCCCCTCCTGGGAAACATGGGGCCCCCTAAAATATGCCCCCTAACACGTATTTCCCTGACTTGTAAAATGCCGTTTTATGCCATTTTTGAACACATTTTTGGCACCTAAGACAAGCATCTATGAAAGTAAATTTTTCTAAAGACCATCTTTCATCCTTTGTCTTTATCAAAAAAAATTAAACAACAAATGTTTATATTAGGATGTTCCATTTATGAACAGGGATGGGGGCCCATATTTCACATTTTACAACTTTTGAAAAAAAGTGAAATATCCCTCTACTTTGTGACGTCATTGTAGGAGTTCCTCAATCTTTCTCAAATTGTTTATTACAGGAGAGAACCTCTGTACATAGGTCATTTATATAATGCAATAAAAATCATGGAGACTTTTTTACTTTTCATAGAACACAAACATGGATTTTCCCAATATGTGACTTTGGTATAATGATGCTGTATACAACACCAACATCAAATGTAAGATCTTTTCACTGTAGCAGTCCCTTTTGAGCCAATAGTCAGTTATTGCATTGAGGAGTTAAGAACTACATTTAAGAATGCAAATCAAGTACAGGGGTAGGTGTTTCTCTTTTACAGCATATTGGTAGAATCGCCAGTAGATAATGCTCCTTGAATATGAGCCCCTACCTCGTGTCACAAGCTCGTATTCATACATGTTAGTGGTATTATGATTATTATGAAAATCAAAAGCTACTATTCTGATTCTTAATCATTTCACATGCATCAGTACTTAAGCTATAGGAACTAGGCCTAGTAGGGCCCCATACCCCAAAGTACTAAATCCTAATAACCTAGGGGTGGATATTAATACTAGGAGTGGGCTATAAATGGGACTTGTTTTGTTTTGCTTCGGGATAAGGTTTTTTGTATGTTATATTTGGCCTAGGCCTATCTCAACATGAAATTACAAACTGTTAAACCTGGGTTTCAAAAAAGAATGTGCACGGCCAAATCCAAAATGGCCGCATTTTTCCCTGAAAATCACATTTTTAGCCATAATTTTGTCATTTTGGGATCTTTTTACTTGGTTCTGGTGTCTAGTCTATGTGTTTTGGGGTCAATCAATCTATTTATGCAGTTAGAAGTAGTCTCAAATCTTCATGTGTTGAGTTACGACCATTTCTGACCCAATGCACCCTTTTTAACCCAATTTTGAACCAGGCCCATAGACCTCATATTTAAATTATAGAAAAAGCTAGACAACAGGTTAAACTTACATAACAATATTGGAAAAAACGAAATAGACACACAACATACGTTACATTAAGTATATAAAAAATGTAGATTTTTGCACTGCAGACTTTTATACAATTTTGATAATTTAATGGATTTTATTGTTTTTAGATGTTTAGCAATTTCTTGCATTACAAAAGTTTGTATGACACACAACATACTTTACATTTAGTAAAAAATGTAGATTAGATTTTAGCACTGCAGACTTTTTACACAATTTTTATAGTTTAATGGATTTTACTGTTTTCACATTTGAGCAATTTCTTGCATTACAAAAGTTAGTATTACACTTTATATTACTGATTATACGAGGCTTCTTTAATTGTGAGCTAGGATAATTCAAAGAGAAGGCAGTTTCCATGGCAACAGCCATTTATACTAATTTTAAAGCAAATTTCCCCGGTAACATTTGGCAAATTCCCTCATCATGTGAACATGACCTTAAACATTTTACCCGTAATAGCCAGTATCAGGGTAATACATTTTCTTTTCCTGATCTTTTGTTACACTGTCAGTAGGGGAGAGCTCCAACCAAGCCATGTGTATTGACCCTTGACCTTCTACGGTGACAGTGGTATGTTAAAATAAGATCAGGGAAAGAACATTTATTATCCCTGATACTGGCTATTTGGGAGTAAAATCCACAACTCCACAATATGAGGTAAAATTTACAACAAAAAAACCCCATAAATGGCTAGTTGCTATGTTGCTACGGAAACTGATAAGTGTCACAGGCACAATCTCAAACTGCTGCATGATAGTGTCCTAGATATCATCATCAGTGCCATGTGGTCGCTGTTAAACTTCATCTCAGTATCAGTACCAACGCGCATCAGGTGATCCACTCAAAGGTTTTGTCCCCCCGCGTTTCATCCCCATTATCATCAAGGAAAACCCAATATACCAACTTTTGTTGCCTCCCTCATCCCAGATGACAGCAACAACATTTTTCTGTGACCTATGACCTTTGAATTTTGGGCAGTTTGACCCCAAATTGACCAATTTTCTTCATTTTGAGCAATTTGTTGCATTAAAAAAGTGTGTATTACACTTTATGAGTATGACATTGATATATGAATTCTTTAATTTTAAGCTATATGTATTAGGAGATTTCAATGGAAAGGCATTTGCCATGGCAATGGCCATTTATACTAGTAATATTTAAGCGAATTTCCCCAATAATCTATGATCCTTGAATTTTGGGCAGTTTAACCCCAAATTGACCCATTTTCTTCATTTTAAGCAATTTGTTGCATTAAAAAAGTTAACTTTGTATTACACTATATAAAGCAAATTCGATTTCACAAGAAAAGTAGGCCCTCACCGAATAACTGCTAACAGAGCCCGTTTTAGTACTAGTTTCGGTGTTGAAATAGCAGCATCACTTTCTAACATTTGTTAATAAAAACTGAACCTTACCTGTAAAGATAGACAAAATTGGAGCTTAAGTGAAAATTTAGGCTTTGTTTAATACAGCTAAAGATGACGTAAAAAAAGAAAAATATTGTCATGCGTGGTAGAATTGCCGCTTAAAAATGTTGATTTTTACATGCTTTTCACTATGATGGAGAGGTTATTTGGTGGTCTGCGCCCCTTAATAGACAGAAGTCACTCAAATGAAAGAGAGCAGTATACTAGTATATTGACCATCAAAGGACCCTCAATACAAACCCAAAAATACATATAATGTCAGCAGCATAATATCGAGAATCATAGATAGATAAGCATTTTTATGTTTAACACAATAACACCCCTACTTGATCAATGTAGTGTTCCAATATATTATTGTCTTTGTTGTAAACTACATAGTGATAGAAAATAATTATTGTAGGCCCTACCTGCGTTCCTTGGAAGAAAAAGGTCATATTCATTTGAGGGTGCATAAAGCATGATGCAAAAAGGTTATTTTTAAATCAGCACAGACAGAATTTTAGTACTGACCCCCCAACTAATTATGGAATAGTCCTGTTCTAAGCATTTATCCAACACAATAATTTAGGCTTCAATTTATTATGTAATAGTGTTGTTGATGTTGTTTACTTCTGATAGGCTCCCTTTTCATCAAATTTCATTTGTAAACTTGGAAAATCACCGTACCTGAGTTTAGCATGAAAATATCGCAATTTTGCACTTTTCTTAAAAAGGGCATAAAGTAAGATGTGCTCATTTTAAAACGGAAAAAGTCTCCACGATTTTTATTTGCTCAATTGTTCAACCTATATCTACTTTATCCAACAAGTAAATAACTTTGACAAAAATATTGAGGAACTCTCACAATCATCTTGCAAACTTTGCTTCAAAATTAGGATTTTTCACATTTACACAATTGCTGAAAAGGCCATTACACCCCTCTCTGAAAATGGAACAACCCAAACGTTGTCCAAAGAATTTTTAATTGTTATGTCGAGACAAAATGTGTATTATTTCTGTGAAGTATAAATAAAATGTCTGCAGATGCTCGTTATTACGTGGCTCTAATCAAAAGTTAGTGCACATTTCAAAGTTTTTGTGTCTGAGAAGACAATCATGGGGGGTCAATTTTAGGGGGGTCCAGTATCTCCCTGTGGGGGGTCCTCAAAATTTTTTAATACCTCCACTGTAAATACTCATGGACACATGTTTGATTGACAAAATATGAACAAAATTTGGTGACCCCCATCTTCCACCTACCATCTGAGTCTATCGGATAAACCCTCTTAATATTCCTAATCATAGTATTATAGTTAATACATATTTTCCTATGGCACTAACTTCCAGTTATGCGAACATGGTTTCAACATTATATATACTAATATTCCTAATCATTAGTATTATAGTTATAATAGTATGATATTGTTCGCACAATGGCACTGTTCCAGTTATTGCGAACATGGTTTCAACATTATATATATTAATATTCTAATCATAGTATTATAGTTAATACATGTTTGGCACTATGGCACTGTTCAGTTGCCGAACATATTAGAAAATAATGTTGATATATACTAACTAATATGTATTAACTATAATATTAGATTAGGAATATTAGTATATAATGTAATGTTGAAACCATGTTCGGCCCAACTGGAACAGTGCCACAGGAAAATATGTACTAACTATATTACTATGATTAGGAATATTAGTATATATAATGTTGAAACCATGTTCGGCACAACTGGAACAGTGCCATAGGAAAATATGTATTAACTATAATACTATGATTAGGAATATTAGTATATATAATGTTGAAACCATGTTTGGCACAACTGGAACAGTGCCACAGGAAAATATGTATTAACTACAATACTATGATTAGGAATATTAGTAATACTATGATTAGATTAGGAATATTAGTATATATAATGTTGAAACCATGTTTGGCACAACTGGAACAGTGCCACAGGTTAGTCATGTATTAACTATAATACTATGATTAGGAATATTAGTATATATAATGTTGAAACCATGTTTGGCACAACTGGAACAGTGCCACAGGAAAATATGTATTAACTATAATACTATGATTAGGAATATTAGTATATATAATGTTGAAACCATGTTTGGCACAACTGGAACAGTGCCACAGGAAAATAAGTATTAACTATAATACTATGATTAGGAATATTAGTATATATAATGATGAAACCATGTTTGGCATAACTGGAACAGTGCCACAGGAAAATAAGTATTAACTATAATAGTATGATTAGGAATATTAGTATATAAAATGTTAAAACCATGTTTGGCACAACTGGAACAGTGCCACAGGAAAATATGTATTAACTATAATACTATGATTAGGAATATTAGTAGGAATATATATAATGTTGAAAACCATGTTTGGCACAACTGGAACAGTGCCACAGGAAAATATGTATTAACTATAATACTATGATTAGGAATATTAGTATATATAATGTTGAAACCATGTTTGGCACAACTGGAACAGTGCCACAGGAAAATAAGTATTAACTATAATAGTATGATTAGGAATATTAGTATATAAAATGTTAAAACCATGTTTGGCACAACTGGAACAGTGCCACAGGAAAATATGTATTAACTATAATACTATGATTAGGAATATTAATATATATAATGTTGAAACCATGTTCGGCACAACTGGAACAGTGCCACAGGAAAATATGTATTAACTATAATACTATGATTAGGAATATTAATATATATATATATAATGTTGAAACCATGTTCGGCACAACTGGAACAGTGCCACAGGAAAATATGTATTAACTATAATACTATGATTAGGAATATTAGTATATATAATGTTGAAACCATGTTCGCACAACTGGAACAGTGCCACAGGAAAATATGTATTAACATAGTGCCACAGGAAAATATGTATTAACTATAATACTATGATTAGGAATATTAGTATATATACATGTTGAAACCATGTTTGGCACAACAACAATAATACTATGATTAGGAATATTAGTATATATAATGTTGAAACCATGTTTGGCACAACTGGAACAGTGCCACAGGAAAATATGAACTAACTATAATACTATGATTAGGAATATTAGTATATAACATGTTGAAACCATGTTTGGCACAACTGGAACAGTGCCACAGGAAAATATGTATTAACAATAATACTATGATTAGGAATATTAGTATATATAATGTTGAAACCATGTTTGGCACAACTGGAACAGTGCCACAGGAAAATATGTATTAACTATAATACTATGATTAGGAATATTAGTATATAACATGTTGAAACCATGTTTGGCACAACTGGAACAGTGCCACAGGAAAATAAGTATTAACTATAATATTATGATTAGGAATATTAGTATATATATATAATGTGAAACCATGTTTGGCACAACTGGAACAGTGCCACAGGAAAATATGTATTAACTATAATACTATGATTAGGAATATTAGTATATATAATGTTGAAACCATTTTTTTGCACAACTGGAACAGTGCCACAGGAAAATATGTATTAACTATAATACTATGATTAGGAATATTAGTATATATAATGTTGAAACCATGTTTGGCACAACTGGAACAGTGCCACAGGAAAATATGTATTAACAATAATACTATGATTAGGAATATTAGTATATATAATGTTGAAACCATGTTTGGCACAACTGGAACAGTGCCACAGGAAAATATGTATTAACTATAATACTATGATTAGGAATATTAGTATATAACATGTTGAAACCATGTTTGGCACAACTGGAACAGTGCCACAGGAAAATAAGTATTAACTATAATATTATGATTAGGAATATTAGTATATATATATAATGTTGAAACCATGTTTGGCACAACTGGAACAGTGCCACAGGAAAATAAGTATTAACTATAATAGTATGATTAGGAATATTAGTATATAAAATGTTAAAACCATGTTTGGCACAACTGGAACAGTGCCACAGGAAAATATGTATTAACTATAATACTATGATTAGGAATATTAATATATATAATATTGAAACCATGTTCGGCACAACTGGAACAGTGCCACAGGAAAATATGTATTAACTATAATACTATGATTAGGAATATTAGTATATATAATGTTGAAACCATGTTCGGCACAACTGGAACAGTGCCACAGGAAAAATATGTACTAACTATATTACTATGATTAGGAATATTAGTATATATAATGTTGAAACCATGTTCGGCACAACTGGAACAGTGCCACAGGAAAATATGTATTAACTATAATACTATGATTAGGAATATTAGTATATAAATGTTGAAACCATGTTTGGCACAACTGGAACAGTGCCACAGGAAAATATGTATTAACTATAATACTATGATTAGGAATATTAGTATATATATATATAATGTTGAAACCATGTTTGGCACAACTGGAACAGTGCCACAGGAAAATATGTATTAACTATAATATTATGATTAGGAATATTAGTATATATATATAATGTTGAAACCATGTTTGGCACAACTGGAACAGTGCCACAGGACAATATGTATTAACTATAATACTATGATTAGGAATATTAGTATATATAATGTTGAAACCATGTTTGGCACAACTGGAACAGTGCCACAGGAAAATATGTATTAACTATAATACTATGATTAGGAATATTAGTATATATAATGTTAAAACCATGTTTGGCACAACTGTAACAGTGCCACAGGAAAATATGTATTAACAATAATACTATGATTAGGAATATTAGTATATATAATGTTGAAACCATGTTTGGCACAACTGGAACAGTGCCACAGGAAAATATGTATTAACTATAATACTATGATTATAAATATTAGTATATATAATGTTGAAACCATGTTTGGCACAACTGGAACAGTGCCACAGGAAAATATGTATTAACAATAATACTATGATTAGGAATATTAGTATATATAATGTTGAAACCATGTTTGGCACAACTGGAACAGTGCCACAGGAAAATATGTATTAACACAGGAAAATATGTATTAACTATAATACTATGATTAGGAATATTAGTATATAACATGTTGAAACCATGTTTGGCACAACTGGAACAGTGCCACAGGAAAATAAGTATTAACTATAATATTATGATTAGGAATATTAGTATATATATATAATGTTGAAACCATGTTTGGCACAACTGGAACAGTGCCACAGGAAAATAAGTATTACCTATAATAGTATGATTAGGAATATTAGTATATAAAATGTTAAAACCATGTTTGGCACAACTGGAACAGTGCCACAGGAAAATATGTATTAACTATAATACTATGATTAGGAATATTAATATATATAATATTGAAACCATGTTCGGCACAACTGGAACAGTGCCATAGGAAAATATGTATTAACTATAATACTATGATTAGGAATATTAATATATATAATGTTGAAACCATGTTCGGCACAACTGGAACAGTGCCACAGGAAAATATGTACTAACTATATTACTATGATTAGGAATATTAGTATATATAATGTTGAAACCATGTTCGGCACAACTGGAACAGTGCCACAGGAAAATATGTATTAACTATAATACTATGATTAGGAATATTAGTACATATAATGTTGAAACCATGTTTGGCACAACTGGAACAGTGCCACAGGAAAATATGTATTAACTATAATACTATGATTAGGAATATTAGTATATATAATGTTGAAACCATGTTTGGCACAACTGGAACAGTGCCACAGGAAAATATGTATTAACTATAATACTATGATTAGGAATATTAGTATATATAATGTTGAAACCATGTTCGGCACAACTGGAACAGTGCCACAGGAAAATATGTATTAACAATAATACTATGATTAGGAATATTAGTATATATAATGTTCAAACCATGTTCGGCACAACTGGAACAGTGCCACAGGATAATATGTATTAACTATAATACTATGATTAGGAATATTAGTACATATAATGTTGAAACCATGTTTGGCACAACTGGAACAGTGCCACAGGAAAATATGTATTAACTATAATACTATGATTAGGAATATTAGTATATATAATGTTAAAACCATGTTTGGCACAACTGGAACAGTGCCAGAGGAAAATATGTATTAACAATAATACTATGATTAGGAATATTAGTATATAACATGTTAAAACCATGTTTGGCACAACTGGAACAGTGCCACAGGAAAATATGTATTAACAATAATACTATGATTAGGAATATTAGTATATATAATGTTGAAACCATGTTTGGCACAACTGGAACAATGCCACAGGAAAATATGTATTAACTATAATACTATGATTAGGAATATTAGTATATATAATGTTGAAACCATGTTTGGCACAACTGGAACAGTGCCACAGGAAAATATGTATTAACAATAATACTATGATTAGGAATATTAGTATATAACATGTTAAAACCATGTTTGGCACAACTGGAACAATGCCACAGGAAAATAAGTATTAACTATAATATTAGGGCAATACAACTGGAACAATGTTAGGATGATTAGAAGTATATATATATAATGTTGAAAACCATGTTTTGGCACAATCAATGAATGCCACAGGAGAAATAAGTATTACCTATAATAGTATGATTAGGAATATTAGTATATATAATGTTGAAACCATGTTTGGCACAACTGGAACAGTGCCACAGGAAAATAAGTATTAACTATAATAGTATGATTAGGAATATTAGTATATAAAATGTTGAAACCATGTTCGGCACAACTGGAACAGTGCCACAGGAAAATATGTACTAACTATATTACTATGATTAGGAATATTAGTATATATAATGTTGAAACCATGTTCGGCACAACTGGAACAGTGCCACAGGAAAATATGTATTAACTATAATACTATGATTAGGAATATTAGTACATATAATGTTGAAACCATGTTTGGCACAACTGGAACAGTGCCACAGGAAAATATGTATTAACTATAATACTATGATTAGGAATATTAGTATATATAATGTTGAAACCATGTTTGGCACAACTGGAACAGTGCCACAGGAAAATATGTATTAACTATAATACTATGATTAGGAATATTAGTATATAACATGTTAAAACCATGTTTGGCACAACTGGAACAGTGCCACAGGAAAATATGTATTAACAATAATACTATGATTAGGAATATTAGTATATATAATGTTTAAACCATGTTTGGCACAACTGGAACAATGCCACAGGAAAATATGTATTAACTATAATACTATGATTAGGAATATTAGTATATATAATGTTGAAACCATGTTTGGCACAACTGGAACAGTGCCACAGGAAAATATGTATTAACAATAATACTATGATTAGGAATATTAGTATATAACATGTTAAAACCATGTTTGGCACAACTGGAACAGTGCCACAGGAAAATATGTATTAACAATAATACTATGATTAGGAATATTAGTATATATAATGTTGAAACCATGTTTGGCACAACTGGAACAATGCCACAGGAAAATATGTATTAACTATAATACTATGATTAGGAATATTAGTATATATAATGTTGAAACCATGTTTGGCACAACTGGAACAGTGCCACAGGAAAATATGTATTAACAATAATACTATGATTAGGAATATTAGTATATAACATGTTAAAACCATGTTTGGCACAACTGGAACAATGCCACAGGAAAATATGTATTAACAATAATACTATGATTAGGAATATTAGTATATAACATGTTAAAACCATGTTTGGCACAACTGGAACAATGCCACAGGAAAATATGTATTAACAATAATACTATGATTAGGAATATTAGTATATATAATGTTGAAACCATGTTTGGCACAACTGGAACAGTGCCACAGGAAAATATGAACTAACTATATTACTATGATTAGAATATAAGTATGTAACATGTTGAAACCATGTTCGGCACAACTGGAACAGTGCCACAGGAAAATATGTATTAACAATAATACTATGATTAGGAATATTAGTATATATAATGTTGAAACCATGTTTGGCACAACTGGAACAGTGCCACAGGAAAATATGTATTAACTATAATACTATGATTAGGAATATTAGTATATAACATGTTGAAACCATGTTTGGCACAACTGGAACAGTGCCACAGGAAAATAAGTATTAACTATAATATTATGATTAGGAATATTAGTATATATATATAATGTTGAAACCATGTTTTGCACAACTGGAACAGTGCCACAGGAAAATATGTATTAACTATAATACTATGATTAGGAATATTAGTATATATAATGTTGAAACCATGTTTGGCACAACTGGAACAGTGCCACAGGAAAATATGTATTAACTATAATACTATGATTAGGAATATTAGTATATATAATGTTAAAACCATGTTCGGCACAACTGGAACAGTGCCACAGGAAAATATGTATTAACAATAATACTATGATTAGGAATATTAGTATATATAATGTTGAAACCATGTTTGGCACAACTGGAACAGTGCCACATGAAAATATGTATTAACTATAATACTATGATTAGGAATATTAGTATATAACATGTTGAAACCATGTTTGGCACAACTGGAACAGTGCCACAGGAAAATAAGTATTAACTATAATATTATGATTAGGAATATTAGTATATATATATAATGTTGAAACCATGTTTGGCACAACTGGAACAGTGCCACAGGACAATATGTATTAACTATAATACTATGATTAGGAATATTAGTATATATAATGTTGAAACCATGTTTGGCACAACTGGAACAGTGCCACAGGAAAATATGTATTAACTATAATACTATGATTAGGAATATTAGTATATATAATGTTAAAACCATGTTAGGCTCAACTGGAACAGTGCCACAGGAAAATATGTATTAACAATAATACTATGATTAGGAATATTAGTATATATAATGTTGAAACCATGTTTGGCACAACTGGAACAGTGCCACAGGAAAATATGTATTAACTATAATACTATGATTAGGAATATTAGTATATAACATGTTGAAACCATGTTTGGCACAACTGGAACAGTGCCACAGGAAAATAAGTATTAACTATAATACTATGATTAGGAATATTAGTATATAACATGTTGAAACCATGTTTGGCACAACTGGAACAGTGCCACAGGAAAATATGTATTAACTATAATACTATGAT
This sequence comes from Amphiura filiformis, assembly GCF_039555335.1. Lineage (NCBI taxonomy): Eukaryota > Metazoa > Echinodermata > Ophiuroidea > Amphilepidida > Amphiuridae > Amphiura > Amphiura filiformis. Next base: position 45,854,617 of record NC_092634.1, read on the forward strand.
TCGGAATATTAGTATATATAATGTTGAAACCATGTTTGGCACAACTGGAACAGTGCCACAGGAAAATATGTATTAACTATAATACTATGATTAGGAATATTAGTATATATAATGTTAAAACCATGTTTGGCACAACTGGAACAGTGCCACAGGAAAATATGTATTAACAATAATACTATGAGTAGGAAAATTAGTATATATAATGTTGAAACCATGTTTGGCACAACTGGAACAGTGCCACAGGAAAATATGTATTAACTATAATACTATGATTAGGAATATTAGTATATAGCATGTTAAAACCATGTTTGGCACAACTGGAACAGTGCCACAGGAAAATATGTATTAACAATAATACTATGATTTGGAATATTAGTATATATAATGTTGAAACCATGTTTGGCACAACTGGAACAGTGCCACAGGAAAATATGTATTAACTAACTATAATACTATGATTAGGAATATTAGTATATAACATGTTGAAACCATGTTTGGCACAACTGGAACAGTGCCACAGGAAAATATGTATTAACTATAATACTATGATTAGGTATATTAGTATATAACATGTTAAAACCATGTTTGGCACAACTGGAACAGTGCCACAGGAAAATATGTATTAACAATACTACTATGATTAGGAATATTAGTATATAACATGTTGAAACCATGTTTGGCACAACTGGAACAGTGCCACAGGAAAATATGTATTAACAATAATACTATGATTAGGAATATTAGTATATATAATGTTGAAACCATGTTCGGCACAATTGGAACAATGCCACAGGAGTAAATGTATTAACTGTAATAGTATTATTAGGAATAGCTGTATTGGAATGTTAACCCCATAGATTGGGAATACTATATATGTTTTGTTGTAGAGAGGAATTATACTATTCCATGATTTACTGTCATACATGTAAGGAAATATATTAAGTTTATATATAATTTCGTGATTGCTTACATGAAGGTAAGACCCCTCTTAGGGCGAGTTTCCCGACAGGAGTCTTATTAAGCTGTAGTCTTAAGGTGGCCTTGAGGCTACTAAGCCTAGCCCGCTCTCGAAGCCCGAGTCTTAACTCTAGCCGGATTTCTTCAACGCAAATTCAACCTAGTCTTAGTGGCCTTGCAGGCTTAACGCTTGACAACCTCGTCCCTTTCAACCAGCGACTTAATTGTATAGGCTGTTGGAGGTAGATGTACATAAGCTGTGGTCCTCATGGTTTACCGTACTAACAAGGTTGCCGTCTCATTATCGCAATGTTCCCGGCGCAAAGACTAGCCTGGCCCCGCGGTCTTGCGCTTGGGTACTCTACCGTACACAACTTGATGCAAGAATATTATTGTGTCTGTTTTTTGTGTCTTTTATGTATTATTTTATTTCCACTTGACTTTTTATGAGTCCAACTTGTATGAATGATACGTCTATGCTTTATATTCGTGATTTTTTTTTTTTTTTTCAAAAGGGTAAAACTGTAAGCCTAATGGAAAGGAATCTGCGATTCCCCTAAAAAGGAAAGCAACCAACGTGCTATCTACTGCTGATATCAGTAGTCTTCTCAGATCTCACATGAAGTTATCTGTTAGTACAATATTATATGGATCTTATCCGTAAATTCAGTTTTAATACTGCATGCATTATTGTTTTGTGTCAAATATTTACTATATCTTTACCAATTTTGTCCTTCTTCTATTGTATTAAATTGATGTCCAACCTGCCATAATATAGGCACTCCATAGGCCTACTTATGAAAAGTACGAGTATCAAACTATTAAGGCTTGGATAGCAGGCATAATTAATAGGTAAATTTTCACGTGAAAATTTTCTGGACACGTGACACCCATGGGCGCAGACATATTAGCATTATGGAATGTGACCCCGAGCACAGCGGGTGGTCTACCAATGTATTTGAATAGGAAGAATATCCCCTTTGATGCAAAATAAGTAACTTGTCGGAAGTTAATAATATTATGGTAAGAGTTTCCGTAGATAAATATTTTTATCCGTAGGTAGATATTTTTGAAATTACGTTTTGATGACATTGTGAAAAAATTAAGATAACATGATATTCAATAAATTTGCAATACACAAATTTCTATCGAAATTGCAGCCAAGAATACTATTCCAATTTAAAATTACTAAGACTTGAATAGCGAGGTCACCGCCGGGGGTCAGAGATCAGGCTCGAGGTCACACTCACATTGATACGCATTGGTCACGTGTCCAGAAAATTTTCCCGTGAAATGGATAGGGACAGGTGGTATCATATAGGTCTTCATGATGATGATGATGATGATGATGATGATGATGATGATGATGATGATGATGATGATGATGATGATGATGATGATGATTATGATGATCATGATGATGAAAGAATTTAAAAAAAATTATATTCGTTGTTAAAAAAATCATCATTCAAAATGAGTAGGTCTTATGATAGCAACAGCTACTACAAAAAATTCAACTAACTCAAATGAACACTAAAATAAAAATATGCTGAAATGTTCAACTAAATCGAACAATTACTTTATACCCACAGTGGCGTAACTAGACATTTTCATTTGGGGGTGGGTGGGGGAAAGCGGGGGCAAACATAATAAATGAGGGGCAGGCATCGTTCATGCTGTTTGGGTTTGTAAGGGGTGGAGTGGGTCTGAGGAGTTATGGGATCTGCTTGGAATGTGTCCCCGGAACACGTTGGCGTAGATTTCTTTTTAACATGGGGGGGGGGGCGTGGGATTGAAAAAATGATGGTACAAATGCCATATTTAAGCTATTAAAGCTGGTGACCCATTCCATGTCAACTCCAGGGATGTGCACCGCAGCACCTCTTCAATTTTTTTCTTTTTCTGTGTGGTGGTAGATATTGATGAGAAAGTAAAATTCCGAAAATTTGAGCTTCATACTCCATTTTGTTTTCCCGTGGCATCAATTTGAAATTTAGGGGGGTCAGCGTAAAAAATGTGTACACATTTTTGATTTCGCATGTATAATGACTTATGTATAACTCTATGGAGAATGCAAACCTTACTGATGTGTTGAAGCCATCGAGTCCCAAAGCCAATATCTCTCAGAAATGTTGTCCAAGGACATATTTTCAACATACCTGAAGTTGATGGTGGATCAAAATGCCTGACATTGGTTTTCAGGGGGGTCAAAATGTACAAAAAATGTACAATTGGGGTTTTGCATGGGTAATATCTCAGCTAAAAATATTCTAATAGGCTCAATATTGGTTAAGAGTAATGTCCTACCAAAGGGCTCTGACTAGCAAAAAATGGACAATAAAATTATTTTTACTTTTGGAGTTTTGACCCCCCAAAGTTGGTCCCAGATGGACGAAGTTGCATTTTGAGGGCCCTATATCTTTTAAAGTAAAGGAGTTACAAGTTTTCTGATGCCAGATTTGAATTCTACACAAATAAGTACCCCAGGATACATGTACTTTTCAAAGTTGTAAATGGTTCCTTTATACATTCATGGACCTCCAAACATCGTCTTTCGCGTTGCGACACATTTTTTACGCTGACCCCTCTAAATTTCAAATTGATGCCACGGGAAAACGAAATGGGAGTATGAAGCTCAAATTTTCGGGATTTTACTTTCTCATCAATATCTACCACCACACAGAAAAAAAAAAAAAATTGAAGAGGTGCTGCGGTGCACATCCCTGGAGTTGACATGGAATGGGCCTGGTGACATATAGGCCAATGGTACAAAAGTGGGATAAATGCAATTTATTTAACCTTAAAAATTGAGTTTTTAAGGTTAAAATGACCAAATATGAGGTTAATTAATAACTCTCAGAAGTAGGCCTAATTTACCTTTTTTTTTTCATGGGGGGAAGAGCTCCCCGCTTCCCCCCTAGTTACTGCGACTGCTTACTCATGTTAATTGAAAGACCGTCAAAATATGAAAGATAAACTTTGCGTTACAATTTAAATAATTTGTAAATTGAAATAGACCAAGGCTTACGACCTAAGACCTGCTCTGAGGCAGGGCCAAGAAAAGCCGCCGTAAGCCTGGTCTAACAGGCTTGCGTGAGACTACGGCTACAGAAGACTGATTTCGAGAAATGCAAATTTTACTGAAGCCTGGGGCTAATCCTACAAGCCTGGCCCACAGGCTAACAAAGCCTCGAGGCTATGGTAGCCGTTCTTCGGGGCATGTGCTTCAGTTAAGCCTGGTCTTCCGACCTCTTAAGCCTTGAGGCTAGACAAGCCAATTGCTAAGCCACCCGTCGAGAAATTCGCCCTTAGTGTGCACATATTGTAGCTCTGTTAGTAAAGTATGACTGAGCCATTAAACAAAATTGTGGACCCCATTGGAAATAAGTTGGCATATTTAGCCAACTTTATGGGTTATCCTGGCTCATTGACTTGGTTGTGTGTTTCTTGTGATGATGATTGATTGCTTATTGTTATTTTCTGTATTGTTGTCAATTTTGCCAAATAAATTTAATATATAATAAATAAATTATATACCAGTTTAAGCTACCAAAAGCTACCAGTACCTAAAAAAAATATACTTTCAATTTTCAGAATCTGAAGAATGAAAAAAAAAAGGAAAATTAATGCAAACAACTATTGGGCTATTCCATCTAAAATCCTGCGCACACATCCCCTGTGGCAGGGCCGTAGCAAGGTTGAAAAATGTGGGGCGGCCATCACAAATGTGGGGCGGCCAAATTACAAATATATGCCCAAATTGAAATAAAGATATAAAGAAAAACATAACAAATTTCTCAAAAAGTGGGGCGGCCATGGCATCCCCGGCCGCCCCGCTTGCTACGGCCCTGCCCTGTGGAATATTTCACTGTCATCTCAATTCCAGTTGTGCTATACAGTCAAATGCAGCTGGAAATTTTGGCTACTTTTATGTAAAATTCCAGCTGAAAATTGTGGACATTTTAAAATTCCAGTTGAAATTTGCACAATTTAGCCAAAATCGGACATTGGGCTATTCCATTTAAAATCCACACTACCCCTGTGGAAGATTTTGGAAATATTTGCCACAGGGGGGAGTATGAATTTCAAATGGAATGAACACATTAGGTAGCTCCATTTGAATTTCATACACCCTCTGAGAAAGATTCAACCTGAATCTTTCACTGAGGGAGGATGGGTTACAAATGGAGCTGCTAATGTGTCCATTCCATTTGAAATTCATACTCCCCCTGTGGCAGATATTTCCAAAATCTTCCACAGCGGTAGTGTGGGTTTTAAATGGAATAGCCCATTTTTGTTTGGAATTCCAAAACCTTGCACACATTTTTCACTTTTTATGGATGAAAATGGCAGCCAATGGTTGGATCTGGAATACACCACATTTCGCCATACTGCATTTTAGAAACGCTTGCTGTTAGAATAAGAAAAAATTTAAAATTTTTAAAATAACCAAGTGAGAGGGTTTTCAAGAAAATATTTTTCCTGTCAAAACTGAAGCATCCTCTATATAAAAGAAAATATGAATATTAACTGCACATCATATATAACGATTTGTGATACCCAATTGTGGCACATTTGATGTCGCTTAAGAGGCAGAGAATTTTATTTCAATTTTATATACGCCAAAATATGTTGTTACTTTAGTTAGCACGAGGATAGAAAAAACGTTCAAAATTCTATGTGAATATTACATTAGACCCCACCAAAGATTACTGTTTTGTTTTTATGGAAATTTAATCTTTTATTTCCTGAAAAAACATTTGGGGTCTAATGTCGGTTATTTACATACTTGATCAAAACATCGAACGTGTATTCAAGAAAAATGGTAGGTTTGCTTGTCATGCATGTGGTAGGCCTATGTTGAAGTTGTGATTATATCTTCAAATAAGTTTCAAATGGATACTAACAAGACAAGTGGCCGAGTGGTCTAAGGCGCTGGGTTCATAGTGTGTCCAAAGCGGTGTGCCATGAGTTCGAACCCCGCCTCCGCCAAATTTAATTTTACTTTTTTTTTTTAATTTCATATTGGGGAAATTTATGTATGGCGTGGAGTGGTATGGATCTGGAACTATGAAATTTGGTTGGAATTCTCAATTCTTCTACAGTGGGAGTATGGTTTCAAATTCAACAGCCTATTTAGTAAGCCATACCACCTACATACAAGCTGCCTACCCACTTCCATTCAATCCTACCTGTTACTGTTAAATTTTAGCACCAAAGCAGGCCCGTACGCTGGAAAAGTGTTCAAAAGGTCCCAAAATGTCCCAAAATTTCAGAATTTATGAAGCGTGCGGTAGCAAAAAATGGGGTTTTTACGCTTTTTGGACAAAAAGGTCCAAATTTGGTCCACTTTTCACAAAATTGCCCCCCCCCTTGGAAAAAGGTCCACTTTTTCAAAATCAGCACCCCCCAAAATGAAATCCTGCGTACGGGCCTGCACCAAAGACAACCCTGCTTTTTCACACATGATTAAATTCTTTTATATCAAGTTGGAAATATCAAGACAATAGCATATACTCCAAGAATTTAATTGGTTACACCCTTACCAATTACAGCGTAAGAAAGGTATTTACAACTTCTATTGTATTAATTAATTCTGTTGCCAATTATTGCTTCATTAAAGATTGATGAGAGTGTATTAAAAATTAAATAATTATAGGAAATAAATTTCAATAAAACCAACTTGGCTATTTCCCATCTCATAATGATAGTACATGTGTCTCTTAAATGTTTACACTTAAAGCCATATTATAACATTTGCTGAGGAGAACGCCCTCAATTTTTTTTTTTAATTTTGGTTTTTACACAAATGTAATGTACTTTAGTCAATAAATATACTCTGCAAAAATCAAGACTTTAGGTACTGTAGTTTTGTCAAAATCCGAGATTTTGGATAAACCGCTGGAACCATTGTTTTATTATTATGTTGGAAATATTAGTTGAACATGTATGCACAGTATGTACATGGCGTGCAGGATACACATACACACACACCCCGAGGATTGTACCGTATTACAACTGCGGGAGTAACATGCATGGGCACTAGTAGTAAATTCCAATTTTCTAAGCTTTACCTCACTTGTTCGACTCAAAATTAAAAGGGGACATATCTGACAGTAAAAGCTAATACCGTAAACGTTCGCCTAATGGCGCTATGGGCTCCCTTGACATAAGTGGAATTTTAGGTACAACCTAAAAGCCCGCCTAAAAGTGCCCTCCAGTAAAATTACCACGAGCAAATAAGGGCACGGAACCTTAATTCTTGTTGGGATTTCAGAAGTGCATGGGAGCTCTCTATTTGCACATGAAATTTACCTTAAGGCAAAGGAGCTCAGGTGCGCCATTAGGCGAACGTTTACGGTATTTTATGGAAAATAAATTCTGATCTATTTTAACAGAAATGTTATAATGTGGCTTTAATGTATCATCAGCATTCACTCTCTCTCTGTCTCCCTCCCCCTTTTGTTATGGGTGAGCATACAGGGAGCAACACTAACAAACAATAAAGTGTCTTTTAGTTACTTTTGATTTAATTTCTAAATGCCTATAAAGCCTTAATTTACATATTTTTTGCAATGCAAAATTGGCATTAATAGCATGCAGTTGTAATTTTTTCTGATGCATTTTTGGAAAACGATGAGGAGCTTTTTATTTGAAGGTTCTGAGTTTTAAAAGGGCATTTCGTGATCCACAGCCTCATCCCCTCACTTTTCTCAAAAAAAGTTGAGATTTTTATATCACTGGAAACCTCTGGTTTATGTACAAAATATTTCTTGCAGATTAATTCGTTTAGCAGAGATATCATGAAATTTGAATTTCGTTCTGGTGCACCAGAACGAAATGACAACGCATTGTCTATGGAGCAGTGTAATACACATAATCATGCATAACTCGCGAACGCAAAATCGGAATCAACTGAAATTTTGGGAATAGGTTTTTTTCGTGGATATCTAATGAAAAATGACATAAATAGAGGATGCTAGGATCACGAAATACTCCTTTAAGATACTAAAAAAACATCTTTAAAGTGTATGCTACTTGAAAATTGAATAAATAAATTTTGAAAAAGTGGACCTTTTTTCAAAATTTGAACCTTTTTGGATGGGGGGGCAGATTTTTTTTGGACCAAAAAGGCATAAAAACCTCTATTTTTTTTGGGGGGGGGGGCACATCGCACCCGCACCCGCACCCCCCCTGGCTACGGCCCTGCACAAATATAAAACAGAGCAAATTATTTTGTACAGAAAATCTGTTTGACGTATTCAAAATTTGATGGTTTGCAAGTTAGTCTATACTAGAACATAAGACATTATAATGCAGGGCCATAAGGAAGAACAAAGGCTACTTAAAAAATTCCCTCTGAATGTGGACCCAGGTCAAGAAGAAATAAATAAAAAGAAAGAAACAAACAAAAAGCCAATTTTGTTTCCTGTATGCTGTGTGCATTTCATTTTGGGAAAGATTTTATTGCATTTCATTTTTTTTTTTGAGAAATCCAGGGAAACCTTTTGTTTTACAAGCAATATGAAATCAATAAATCATTTGAGTCTGGAAATGTACGATGTCAAAGTGCAATTTCCACCCTAAATAAGTATTGCCATTATCTGTACCCTATAAGAAGAAAGTAAATTAGTCATTTTCTTAACCTTAAAACCCTTCATCACAATTGGAAAAACACACATTAACCTAATCTAACCTTTTATGCTACATTTATCTTAAGGGGGTACTACACCCCTGGCCAATTGTGTGCCTATTTTTGCATTTTTCTCAAAAATTATAGCACATTGGTGACAAGTAAGATATATGTATATTATAGGGGCAAGGACTACAACTACTACACTGAAAATTCAGCAACTCAAGGCAAGTAGTTATTGATTTATTGATCAAATATTGGTTTTCCCTCATTTTTTGACTGTAACTCCACAACTGTTGTCTGTGTTGAAATAAGGTTTCCAATGCAGTAGTTGTAGTCCTTGCCCCTATAATATACATATCTTACTTGTCACCAATGCTTATAATTTTTGAGAAAAAATGCAAAAATAGGCACAAATTGGGCAGGGTGTAGTACTCTAAAGACCAAAACACTGTGATTTATTGTGTAAGGTGTATACCCTTTTTCTTAAATTTCCTTAATTTACAATATGTATACTTGCAGTGCATGACTGTGAAAAAAGACCCAAATTTTACCTGAATCTTTGGCCACACTCACACATGATATCCCCTTGCCAATGACCAGTACCCCCGGATTATTACTCACCTTTATTAGCTAAAGAGTCTTCATATTCAGCTAAATTCAACTGGCACAGTCAAATATCAGTGCTTTTCCATATATCCAAGTGTTTCATATGCCACGTTCAGTGTCACAGTGTGTACAGGCACTGAAAAGGAAGCAACAAATACGACTTACAATGGTAACTACAACTAACTTTTGTATAGTCAATTAAATGCACAGCTATATATAGCACATGTGGTATTGTCCTATTCAAAACCACCTGTCGAGTTGATCCTATAAACAAGAATTGTGATCACATCTGTTGCTGTGTCGAACTTGAAATACATCTTAATCAACATAAATATACCGTATGCGAAGATGACATTATACAATAATCTGACTGAAACAGTCAATCCACATTAGCAGAATCCATGCAATTTAATGATTTGGTTGAATTTAATCCATTCACCAATTAGCAGTAGGTTTTAAGGCTTACCGATATACGCGATATCTCTTCAATGTAAATAAATTAATATCCTTAGATTTTCACAGCCGTCTACTTGATCCCCATATTAAAAACAATCATAATTTCTTCTTCAGCTGCCATTAATTATCATCATTAGTCCTGCAAATATCCTGCATGATTTAAGTACACATATAACTGAATGTTGTATTCCTTGTGGATTAAACACAATTGCAACAAAACATAAAATATTATCGAAATATCGCTGCATGACAATTCACAGTTGATTGATAACAGGTAAACCTTCTATTATGATGAACCAAATGATATCTGCCAACTCGACTATTAAGCCATGTTCACAGAGGCATGATATCTTGAGATTTTACTAACTTGGTGTACCGTGTGGTGGTGTGTGATACTATAAGGATGTTCGCAGGATTGCGTTTGGCTCGAAATTTGTTAACTTTATTTTCACTATATCTTTTAAAGCAAAGACAAAGGGAATGGTGAATGGAATTCCATCTTATTTTTGAAAGTTGGAAAAATTTTGTTGAAAAGCCTGTTCAAAAACACAGTTTCACCCAAACATTTGGTCCAACAATGTTCAAAAGAAATAGGTTCCTCTGGACTAAACAAATTTGGTATGTTCAATAATTACTTGATAAATTTTCTTGTTTTAAAATGTGCAATGTCACAGACTGATAAGTTATGCATCAAATGATCAGAATTGTATGCTGCCTTCAATCAAGTTCACTGAACTATTTGTGAATTTTCATGCAAAACAAAAGTATACTTTTCTACATATACTTTTCATGCATCAACTTGTGTTTGAGACACAAGAAAATTTATCATCTTGCTTTTTATAATAACAAAACTTTTCAGGGGGAGAAATGATTCTTCGGTAGGCCTATATCATATACACAACTGCTGAATTAACTCTTAAGCAGTTGGTCACCATGTGAAAACACCCAACTCCTACATATATATAAAATATAGCGAAACAATTACCATAAGAATAGAAAGACTTTTGTTGGCAAACAGTGACTCATAAGTCAGTGAGACGGTGTCAGTAGCATATTGTTCACGGAAGGACAATCCCAAAAAACACACATGGGTAAATATGTGACCTGTTACCACAGAACCAAAACACTGCAGCACAGTGGCATAGCCAGGATTTTGGAACAGGGGGGGCACAACTTGTAAATGTACCAACAGAAATATTTTTGGCCAGAAGTTGTGATTTGTTGACGCAAAATTTTTTTGCATGGTTTGAAAAAGTGAAGAGCAAAAAACAAAAGAAGGATATAATAATGGGCAGTAACAACATAAAACACAAATGATGTATAATTCACAATTTTTCATCATTTTTTACAATTCTCTCCTTTTTATGTCACCCTGGGTAAAAAAAAGTCTATTGTTAACCCCATTTTTTTTCACCAATGCCTTCAGTTTACTGATGGCCTTACATGAACCGACGGCCATGATGAGTAGGACACCGCCCCCCCTGTCTGCCCACTGGCTACGCAACTGCTGCAGCAGATTTATTTTTGGTTGAGGAAGCACCTTCAAAAAAATTTGAGCGTATGAAAGCCATATAACTACCAAATTACAATTTTCGTGATTTTAGGTATTTATAACAAAAATGATTAATTATCAATAATTACTTTCTGACTTCTGTTACACTGTAATCCCATTCAGGATTTGTTACTTCATTTCTCAGAACTGCATTTCAATAAGAATGGGTCACATAGGCCTATTGAAGTAAACATAAATATTTATGCCAAGTAATAGTGCAGCATGCAGTACAATGAAATAAATAGATTGTATATTAAGCAGCCCAGGCTAACCAGTACATATTGTTTCAGTTAGAGGCATCATGTAGGCATGCATATCATACGAGGAAGTTTGGTAAATTACACCTTTTGTCTGTGTCTTTTGTCAATTTTTTTTTCTTGAATGCTGAATTGTGACCGAATTAGTGCCCCTCTCCCAATTAATGTCCCATGTGCACTTTTCAGGCTTGTTTAATGCCCCTTTTAGTAAAACAGCATGTAATTAGTGCTTACTAAATCACATGAAGCCCTTTTTGACATTAATTGTGGTTCAATGATGAATATTTTGCTGGAGTTTATGACATTCAATGGTGACACCATAATTTGTCCATGGTGTAAATATCCTCTATCTACTGGAAACAGTATATCAACCCAAGTTCAATTCAATTCAATTTTTATTTTTCATCAATCTCATACAAACATTATATCAATATTATATACAATTATTGTGTATTAACAAGATTTGATGAAGGTAGGTACATCACAAAGCCGAGGCCTGATAACGATGTACCACCTTTTAACTAACAAACAATTATAATTTAATCAAAACAACGAATATACACATAAACATAAAATATATATATATATAAAAAAAAAACGATTTACAAAGAACCCATCTTAATTTACCATAATACAATTTTAAGCAAACAAATATTTTAGCAGTAGTATAGTATCAAGTAGTACAGTGAATAACATAATATGAATTATAAGAGGCATTATTTGTTTTCTTTTAGATACCTTAACATACTATTTTTGAATTCATTTACCAGTTTAAATGTATGTACTTTATTTAGTATGGTTCAGAAGTATACCTTTGAATCAGAACACAGCAGAAGTCTATTAAACAGAGACAAGAGAGTTTACAATCTAAGTCATCTCTAAGATCAATTACTTCAGACTGAAAATAAGTCTAATATGATAGGATTTCCCTTCAGTTGGACCTTCTGTTGGATCGCAACAACACCAGCTTCAAGAACTTGTTGATGATTTTTTCAGGTGGTGGCCGCATTGCATTCTCTAAATTCAGTAAATTTTCATCGTCAACCGTGTAATTGAATGGGATTATTTTGAAATTTTAAAATGCTTGAAATATCACAAACAAATAGGCCTATGTTGATAAATAATACAAATACAAGCTAAAACCGTTGGGGTTCGATAATGAACCCCAGAAAACTAACCGACTATATTGGAAAATGCCATACGGCCGGGCGGTTTCACAAGTTGCCGGCTCGATCATGTCATCCGCCGCCTGGATTTTTTGATAAAACTGCCAGCAAAGACAGTTTTAACTTAAAAAATTGTCACTCAGGTTTGACATATTTAACTTTTTTTAGTCTATAATTACAAAACCTGATGAATCTGTTTAAAAACATGATTATAGACCATCATTACTAAAATTGAATTTTTTTTCATGAGACCCAATTTGAACCCATTAAAATAGAAAAGTAAATTACACATTTTATTCTAAAGATTGTGCTATCTACTGGAGATAGCATAATTTACAAATTAAACTGATTTGAAACCCCTAGCTTCCGAACTTAAATGAGTTGTCAATTTTCTTTTTACCTAGGAAATTTAATATATTGTAAAACTCAATAAGGTGAAACCTAAATTGAATGAGCACTTTATTCACTTGACAAAAGAAAAGTAAATCTCACATTTTATTTTAAAGATTGTGCTATCTACTGGAGATAGCATCATTTACAAATTAAACTGATTTGAAACCCCTAGCTTCTGAACTTAAATGAGTAGTCAGTTTTGTCAAAACCTAAATAATAAGCACTTTTATTCATTTGACCCAATTTGAACCAGTTACAAAAGAAAAGTGAATCACACATTTTATTCTAAAGATTGTGCTATCTACTGGAGATAGCATCATTTACAAATTAAACTGATTTGAAACCTCTAGCTTCTGAACTTAAATGAGTAGTCAGTTTTGTCAAAACCTAAATAATAAGCACTTTTATTCATTTGACCCAATTTGAACCAGTTACAAAAGAAAAGTGAATCACACATTTTATTCTAAAGATTGTGCTATCTACTGGAGATAGCATCATTTACAAATTGATTTGAAATCTGTTAGCTTCAGAACTTTTATGAGTTGCCAAAAAATTGTACCTAGCAAATTTAATATATTGTCATAAGCATACACAATTAGGTGAAACCAAGTCAATGTCAGCACTTTTTATGATCATGGTTCATTGGCTTTGAATAAGAGATATCAGAAGTCTATATAGAAATACTTCCCCTATAGGTGTTGCCAAACTACATCTTGTGCACAAAATTGGGCTACTTTTCAATCTGGTAAAAATAGTTCATTTGTAAATGCAATTGAAGTATACTTTCAAAATGAACGAGTGCAGTGATTTATTCATCTTTGAAGAAAGGCATGTCTTGCCAATCAGAATATATCTTCTCTCAAAATGGCATTCTAACCTAACTGCTACAATTGTGGACAATAATAATGCCTGAAAAATTCTGGCAACTCCTTTGTGGCCAATGGGGGAAATCCAAGTCTATAAAAATAGTATTCTTTCAGAATTTGGTATTAATCAGTAACTTGTGACAGTAAATTTGAAACAATTCACCAATTTTGTCTTCATTTTGCTGCTGTGTGTATAAGACACATTTGTACATTCCACAATGGCTTTGATACAACTACTGCAGTGGATGTATATCATTCTTTTATATCAGATCCTGCATTCCGTTTGTATTCAGCCCATAAATGGAAAATCCAAGCAGACAAACTCATGTTATCAACAAGGAAGTGTGGCTTGTAAAATGTGGAATTATACCAATATGGATTGTAACTGGAGAGATCTAGTCTGTATTCCACCATTACATCATGCAGCTTCTATAATTTCACTTGATCTAAGTGGGAATCAACTCACTGATATCGCTGATGGTGTATTTCATAGGCTCGGAAAGTTGCAGCATTTGGATCTATCAAGCAACTATATTTCAGTGTTGCATGATGGGGCATTTACTGGACTTCATGAATTATTATCTCTGGATTTGAGTTACAATGAGGTATGCTTTGTAAGTGATAAGGCCTTCAGCACACTCAACAAACTTACCTTTCTGGACTTAAGTGACTCAAATACTTTATCAGGTTCCCCTTTTAAAGATCTATCCTCACTGCAGACACTTAAACTCAATTGGCAAAATATGTCAAGCCTCAGCACTACATCACTTGCAGGATTGGAAAACTTACAAACTCTGGTGATGTCATTTGATGATGGGTCTGATAACATCACTGGTACACCTCTAGCTCAACTTTCATCTTTGCATGAATTGAACATTACTAATTCTATCTATGACTGTGATGGCATTTACAGACTGTTTATTGGACTACATAACTTACAACACCTTGAGATCAAAGTTGGTGGATCCTGTCCTGAAATCAAGTTTTGCTCCTCAAATGTAGAATATGCCCATCAAGTGAATGTAAGTCATAATTGTAGAAGATTGATTCCTTTAACATTTCTTGCATTTCAGCAGGCATCTTTAAGTACAAGTCTTCCAGCATTTGAAGTACTAAGGAATCTCACTAATCTAACCCTTATTGTTGAAGATGACATTATATGCAGCCATAGCAGCTTTGAACTCACTAGATTCACCTCTTCAGAGTCTATCACTAGTATTAAATACAATACAATACTCAAAGAAATTCTACTTAAATTCAACAACATTTGCATTGTGGGGTAATTGGAAGGCATCATTACAGGAATTAACATTGCAAACATTATATAGCAATGAACAATTTGTTGAGGGTGCACCTTTTGAATGGTTTACTGATTTGAACTATATTTGAAACTAGTAAATATAAAATATCTCATACGGTCTGCCTTCAAGGGATTAAGAAGTTTACATGAATTACATTTAGAAGATGCCAGAACCGATATATTTTCATCTGGTGCTCTGGATATATTCAGTAGCTATAACTCTTTAACTATGTTAGATCTGTCAGATTGCAAATTAAGTGGCAATTTGACTATTTTCTGGCATCAATTGTGTAACATTTCATCTCTGCAATATATAGACATATCATATAATGAATTTGATGGTGGTGATAAAACAGTGCATTGGACATGCTCGCCACCTAATTTGAAAATGCTTAACATGGGGTACCAAAACACAGATGTATCGATTTTAAGTCCCGATATATGTCAGGTTGCTACGCAATTGGAATCACTTGATGTTAGTGCAAATACAGTTGACTTTTATCATATAAATTGTACCTGTCCTAATCTTGTCACTTTAATTCTCTCCAAATGCAATTTGTTAAATCCAGATGATGCTGTAATACACTTGCCTGTTTTACATAAGCTGTACATTAATGAGCTGCGATATGTGGATTCAGGCTATGTTGCAGTTTTGAATGTCTTGAAAACCCCCATGTTAAAACATCTTTATATGAGTGGCAATTTCATTTTCATAATTGATACTGTTCTTGGGAAATTATTCAGCAACCTAACATATCTGGATTTAAGTAACAATTACATTAGAGTCATGGAAAAAGTCTCTATTTGGTTTAGTCACCTTGAATATCTGGATTTAAGCAACAACAGACTGACATCAATAAGCACCCTTGAGTCCTTGAGTAACTTAAGAACACTGATTTTGAACGGAAACCTTATAAATATAATCCGTAAAGAAATGTTAACCCAACCGGACCATCCTTATATGAGCACATTGGAATTGAGTAACAATCATTTTCAATGTGATTGCAATGTGGAGCCATTTAGAAACTGGATATTTACAGATGATGTGGTTCGTCTTCTTCCATCCTATGGTTACCAATGCTCTTCACCTGATTCAACAAAGGGGTTCAGCATTACAGAGATCAATTTAGATTGTGAATCCAACTTATGGAAGTACATCATAATCAGTATTGCTTGTGCCATAGTTCTGATTCTGTTAGTCATTTTGACAGTGTATTATTGGTGGCACATTAAGTACAGATTTTTTTTGCTGTTCAACAGAAGAAGAAATCAACAACACCATCTTATTGTAAATGCTGAACGTATGGATGATGATGAGGACGGTATCCCTCTATATGATGCCTATGTACCCTACCATGAAGAAAGTGCTGATGATTGGGTACATGGAGAGCTTCTACCCAATATTGAGCAAGGAGAGGAACCTTTCAGACTTTTCCTAAGGTGTCGGGACATGCGTATTGGGAGAATAAAGTTAGTTGAAATATCTCTTCACATGCAAAGAAGCCGCAAGGTTCTTGTTATACTCTCACCACAATTTTTTGAAGACAATTGGTGTAATAAAGAACTAGAGTTGGCACATTATAGAGTCCTGGAAGAGAATCGCAATGTGATGATTCTTATTATTCTGGAAGAGATTCCAGATAATAGAAAGACGCTATTGTTTAGACAATTACTCTGTAAAGTGCAGTGCCTAAAATGGCCAGGCGATGGATATGGACAGTATCTATTTTGGAGACGCCTTCGAGAGGAACTGAAGAGACCTGTGCCACTAGACCGCCGCTTTGCTAATTAATGTCCTTTATGGTATACATAATGTGAATAATTGTATACACAGTTTTGTTAATTACCTTTTACGTAAGGCCAAAAAAAAAAATAAAGGTTTGTCTCAAAGCTCACGAGAAATTTAAAAACAAATGCGAAATGCGATTTTTTTTTAATTTTTTTATTCCCGACTTTTTTTCATGGTATTTTGAAAAAAAAGTATGATTTTCGCAGATTTTTTTATAAAAAAAACTATAAAAAATTTTTTTTTTGAAAAAAAAAAAAATATCCGCATTTGTTTTTTGTCAAATCGTGGGATTTTACAAACGCGCGCGCAAGCTTTTAGACTTAACCTTTTTTTTTTTTTTTTTGCCTAATCATAATAACCAAGTTGCAAGTGCTCATCATTGTTTTCTAATCATAAAATGAAGTTATTAAGCTATGAAAGATTCCAAATGTCAGAAAAATACAGATATATACGAGGGATGGTCAATAATTTTTCGCAACTACTAGTACTATGTATCTCCACTCAGGAGTGGCGGCATGGCACTACAGGGAGGGGGCTTAGGGCATATATTTCCCCCAATATATTTCTTTCCCCAGTTTCACCTTCGCCTCTCAATTACAAAAAAATCCACTTTTTGCGGCAATTTTGTGCAAAATATGTTGATTTTGCCCCCCTCCCCGAAATTCACTGTGCCCTACAAAATGTGTAGAGCATAAATACCGTTTTGTTAAATTACCTTTTTACATAATAATAGATTTACGATTTGTGTAGTTTTGTTTTGAGGTGTTGTGATGGTTCGATGTTCCAGTATTGACTTATCAATGTTTTCAATCTATTGACATTGAGAACATTAACATTAACCATTATCAAATTGTCAATGTTTTGACATGAAAAGGGAATTGAATAGTAATTTTCTAACACTTCATACTTTCTTGATTAATAAAGGGGACAAAATTACAACCAAATCAGTGAAATCACATTATGTCATAGCTAAAAGTGACTGTCACATGATTGGTATGATTTTAAAGCTTTAAATTAAAGATTTAAAATCTGTTAAAAAAGACATTGTGCTGACTCTGTGCACATTATGTTTGAGTGAGTCACAAAATTAATATTCAATGTAGTCAATGTTTTCAAATTGCTTTAATTTCAATATAAATATTTTGAACATCACATTAGCTAAATTTTGTTTGTATCAATTGTATCTGGCATTAAATTTTTATACTTAGTATTTGTTTTGCTTTTAAAGGAGTATTTTATGATTCTAGTATCCTCTTTTTATGTCATTCTTCAGTAGATATGCATGAAAAGAGCTTATCCCCATAATTTCAGTTGATTCCAATTTTGCGTTTGCGAGTTATGCATGATTATGTGTATTACACTGCTCAATAGCCACAGTGTTGTGCCAGAACAAGATACAAAATTGATATAATTATGTTTAAACGAATTAATCTGCAAGAATTGTTTTGTGCATAAAAAATTATGTAAGCAGAGGTTTCCAGTGGTATAAAAATATGTTTGTGGATCATAGGTCACTTTCCCAGAGCTTTTTGTTCTAGTGGATGCAAGCATGCAATATTTCGCAATTACAAGTTACTTAACAAACATTATTTTTAAATGCAATCCATCTCAATATGTTTTATGTTTTAACTAGATATTATTTGTGTAATTGTTCAAAGATGTTATTATTTTGAAAAATTGTAAATTTAACTTTGAATTATTATGCATTTTCTTAATGGTCTTTACATCTGTAAGATAATTGTTTTTAAAATGATCTCTTATCATGTTTTGTAATAACCTGTATATAATAATGTTCTTTTATATTATTTATCTTTTAATCAAGCTTGTTTTCATGTTTATTGTTTTACACCACGGACGTGTGGAAGAACAAAAAATGTTTTTTGAACATGTAACCGTGTATAAATAAAGTGAACAAATGAATGAATGAATGGATGCTTTCTTTGAATTTCACTCTCATTTTTCTTCTTTTACAACTATAGGAAGATGAAAACTTGTACTGAGATGTTGCTGTGTCTATTAATTGATCATGCCGGAATAAGCCAGGCAGTGGCAGGAACATCAAGGTTGTCCGAATTTGCCCATAATTGGTGTAGTAGGGGTGTTTGATGAAACATTCTCACTGAAACTTTTTCAGGATTCTGACCCCCCTTGTTAAGGGTTTATAGCCCTTATTTGTTTTGGTACAATCTACCCCCTTAAAAATGGATGAATTTTTCCTGAATTTAAGCCAATTTTGTATTCTCATTTTTTCACAAGTGGTTGAAGTTATTTAAGTAAAGTAAGTATTTGTAGGAAACATCTACCCCGGGCATTACAGGGAATAATTGACATTCAACCAGCCCCTATCATTTGGCTCTAGGGGTGTCTAAACATACCCCCCTCAAAATGTCTTTAAAAATTGAATTTTTAGTTGATGAATTCAAATGCAAATATAAAAAATATACATCCTAATTTTGAATTTTTGTTGGTGTCATTAGAGTGACCCAACATGTGGCTGTGGGAAACAAATTAGAATATCTTGGGGCGGTGTTGCTTTTTTTAGAAAATACAGTGTTTCTATATGGTATTTAAACAATATTACAAAGCTGAAAATATTGTAATAATAACGAAATATGTGATTATTTCAACTACATACTTTATTTAGAGCTGGTTATTAAGTTGTGTAAGGTTTTAAACTTTAATAACATGGATAATAAAAGCAAAATGTTACTAAAATTTAAGTGTTTTTAGATTTATTCGATCTAAAATGAGAAAAACCTAAAATACTTGGTCAAACACTCAGGAATTTTAAAGTACAGTTTGATTGAACAGACCGTTTATGAACAGATTCAAACAAAAGTAAGAAATAAACAATTATTTGGTAAGCAGCACTCCCTTAGAATTTAAATCATGATCATACAACATTACTTAGCAATTAGCATCAACATATAAATATGAGTTATTATAGACCTAGCAATTCAATTTTTTATTAGTGCATAATCAAGATGACACTTTGCATGTTACCGTTCTTTTTGACGCCTAATTGTACTACATGGTGTCGCAGAATGATTTATACTGTGTTTGAACAAAATATCAAAAATATATAGTCAACACTGTATCTAATTTGAATAATTATGTGCAATACAATGACACATACATGTATGTCTCCTTCTTATTCTGTGACTTTCATGGAAATAGCTTGATTTGTTTTGGCGTGACATTGCTATAAAATGGACGAAAACTGCATGTGTGTAATTTACAGCGCAAAGGCTTCATAACACATGGATCCTTTATCACCATCGTCCAGCCGCACTGTGCAATATATTGGAGAAATCCTACATTCTTTTATATCTTATTCCCTCCAAAATGTGTAAAACAAAATTATCGTATTTTAATCAAATACTGAAGACTATTAAAGAACATTTGATTAAACAATCATAAAGCTGAAAGATATGTCTTTCATGCATAATGCCATGTTGCACGTATACTAAAATCGAATGAACATGTATGCCAGAATCTTATCTATGCAAGAATAGTATCATAAGAATAAATATTCTTATGTAGATCTTGAGGTTCATTTGCTTCAGCAACAAGTGTCAACATTATTTTCGAGTTGATTTGACATCTAAAGATCTTGTTTGGAGCTGAAAGTGCAAAGTTACATTCCTCTAAGCCATCTACAAATTGTCACAACGTATATTGGCTGTGCACTTAACTTATTTGCTTTGTTTCAAAATATCACAATCAGCCTATAGATAATAATTAGGCCTATAATGTAAGAAAACAAATTGTTACCTCATACTGGTGTTTGAAATACAATTATCGTGGCATTGTTGAAAATGTCTATTAACAAGTTACAAAGTAACCACTAAGGATACTCGCAATATTTGGGTATCTCAAATGGAAATCTGTCACTTTTTGTTGGACATTGCAAATAAGACAAGATTCTTGGATTTTACTCTCAATTGTCCATTGATATTTCTGATCCTGATAACTATGATAATATAGAACAACTCATCCCAACTTATCCAATATTTTATTGAAAAGTATACCATTTTATAACTCAAATATTTCAAGCACAATCTAAGTATTCCAGCCAGAATAGATACTTTAATTCAATCATATACATCAAACATGTTTTACTTCTCAAGTATTTATGATGTCTTGCTGTAATATTATTTCCAGTTCAAAGATGCATGCAAAAGCATTCAAAGATCACTTTATGACTGTGCAAGTTATCTATAGGTTATTTTATTCTCAGGAACAAATAACATAACATGTCTGATATCATGATGTTCCAAGAAGTTTGCTTTTTAATAAACAAAATATGTATTGGTACCAATCGTTTTGATACAGCCTGTATATCTCGCATGTAAATGTAGGCCTATGAATTACATTCCAGACAGATGTCCAAAAAATACTTTTCTAAAATTTGACCTCTGCATGACCTCTGCATGACCTGACCCGTGCAAAATGTTCCCCTGGTCATGAGATTTGTTGTCACTGAGTTTGAGCCCCATACCCCTTACAGATGTCCAGAAAAAGAAATTATAAGATTTGACCCAGATAACCTTTGATCTGACCCCTGCAAAGTGTTCCAAAATATTCCCCTGGTCATTAAGTTTGTTGTCACAGAGTTTAAGTCCCGTACCCCTTACAGATGTACAGAAAATGCATTTCTAAAATTTGACCTCTGCATGACCTTTGACCTGACCCCTGTAAAATGTTCCCCTGGTCATGAGATTTGTTGTCACCGAGTTTGAGCCCCATACCCCTTACGGATGTCGAGATAATGCAATTGTAAGATTTTACCCCCTTAATGACCTTTGACCCCAATTCTTTGTACAACTTTTAGACATTGGCTAAAGCCGATGCAGGTATGCAAGTGACGTCATTGTGTTATGTAATTTGTGGAAGAAGAAGCATTTTTAGTGAAAATCACATTTTGGCCATAATGACCTTTGGATGACCTTTGACCCCAAGTTGGTCATGTAACATTTGTGCCCCCACCCATTGGTCCTTGTGACCAAATATGCTTACATTGACCTAAAGCATATTGCTATGAAGGCTCGTTACAAGTTTGACAGAAGAAAGAAAGAACTAGAGTCAATAGATTCTGAGTACAAGCCGCCGGCAGTAAAATATAACGTTAATGGGTCAATTTTGACCAATTTCAAAATTTGACCTTCGACCCCTAAACTTTGACCGTCACCATTGACATTTTGTTTTGTCTCACTAAGGTCTATCATATGCAGCACTCAGATTTTGCCATACCTCGCTGTTTGAAATTTTACACATTTTGACCTCAGTTTGACCCCAAGTACAAAGAGGTCACCATTGACTTTTTGTTTCACTAGGGTCTATCATATGCAGCACTCAGATTTGCCATACCTCGTTGTTTCAAATTTTACACATTTTGACCTTTTGACCCCAAAGTAAGCATTGTATAAAGAGGTCACCATTGACTTTTTGTTTTGTCTCACTAGGGTCTATCATATGCAGCACTCAGATTTGCCATACCTCGTTGTTTCAAATTATACACATTTTGACCTTTTGACCCCAAAGTAAACACTGTACAAATATGTCACCATTGACTTTTTGTTTTGTCTCACTAAGGTCTATCATATGCAGCACTCAGATTTGCTATACCTCGTCGTTTGAATTTTTACACATTTTGACCTTTTAACCCCAAAGTAAACATTGTACAAGGAGGTCACCATTGACTTTTTGTTTTGTCTCACTAAGGTCTATCATATGCAGCACTATGACTTGACATATCTTGTTGTTCAAATTTAGTTTGTATTGCATACAGGGTCAAAGGTCAAGCAATGGTCAAGCTGTGAACACCCTGAATATACCCATGCCAGTACTGACCAACATGCATTAATAAGAGCGTCAGCACATTTTGTTTGTAGAAGAAGAGGCTGGTTGCCAGAAAGAAAGAAAGAATTGGCGTAAGACAGAACAAGCCGACTTTGTCGTCGGCTTGTAAGAACTGAAAAAATTGGAAATTTGCGATTGTAATTGAATAAAATCCTGGTTTGATTTAGTGAATACTTCAGGATTTATAAGTCAGTTGCAGTTCAAGCAGTATAGCATGAAATTGACGATCATAAAAGACCATATCTGCCCCAGCTACTAGAAAGGCCTACTGGAACTACATCCTATGGCTAAGATTCTTGGGCACTTGTAGCATAGTGTTTCTAGAATATTTATTTGTGAATGTAAACTGTGATCCAATTTATTTGAAATGATTAACTTACTCCTTTATAAACTCTTGTGATTTATGTTAGTTATCAGCTATTATCACAGTAGCCAACTAATATCACAGTTTCTTACTCATATAACATTGAGGGCTTTTAGGCATAATTTTATTAATATATAAAAACAATATATATGATATAATTAAAAAATGCATACACAATAGGCCTACATAATGGACCTACATTTATATTGCAATTGTGTTCTTCATGGTTTATCACAAGGTAGTCTTATATTCAGTATTTCTGTTTTGCATTTTACTCAGATAGCTAAATATGAATTTTTTTTGTATTTAGAAACACTTCTGCAGACTTGACATGATTCTGTTTAGAAAAATCTAAAACAATGTCACCATATGAAAACATTTAAAGCATTTTAAGACTAAAAAATGGAATTGTCACATTCAGTTTCCTCCAATTTTTAGACTTACAATATAATTTTCAAGAAATTTATTAGGCGAAAATACTGTCTAGAAACACCAATTTTATTCAAATTCGTTACACCGCCCGAATCTACTATTTATTGTTTGGAGTAGACCAATATAGCCTCAAAATGTTGACATTAAAAAAAAATATTTAAGATGTATATTTTCATAAAAGGGCTTTAAAAATTACCCTTTTTTTACATTTTTAAAAAATGCTAAAGAGGGGTAACATTGATGACCCCCTCCTGAAACCCTAAGACCCCAATCATTGCAATTTTAAGTTCTATATTACAAATAATCTATGCTCTTGACAAATATTTCAAAATAAAATCCAATCGAGAAGTTGCTGATAGAAAAATAACTTCATAAACTTTGCCATTTTTCAACTGTTTTCACAGCAATTTTCCTATGTCAAAAGCCCCAAATTAGGGGGTACCCATATCTCCCTACCCAGGGGGGTCAGGTGGGTCTAGTCTGGCATGTGGAAATATGTCATCCAGTACATCAATCTTACAAAGTATGAACCGATTTGGCCAACCTTCATGTTCCCAGATTTTGTCATATCACCTGGATCTCTCTGGCATGGACAATTAAACACTTCAAAATCTCAGTACTTGTGCATTATTTTGTACAATTTCACTCTTAACAAGTAAGACACATTCATTTTATCTATAAATCAGATGATATATACATACTTGACATTTAATATGTGACACAATCTGGTCCATGGAGGCCAAAGGCGGCAAATTTGAAACTGCGATAAAGGTAAAAATATGAAGTAAAAAACAATAAAATACATAAGAAAATAGACAGCAAAAACCTTCATAACTTTAAAAACCAAGTAGACTAGGCCTTTGGCGTTTTCAGTATATGATAGCCTAAAAGTATAATGTAATAATCATAGTAACTCAATTTTCAAAAATGCCTCCTTTGGCCCCCATGGACCAGATCATGTCACATGTGTCGCAAAATTACAAGACTGGTCTGGAAGGGGTCTGCATAAACCGCACTGGCTAAATATTAATTCAGCTTTGCCGGGGGATGGTGTAAAATATTTGTTGGACAGGGGATGTAGTTTCCATTAGTTTACATTGTGGCGCTCATAATGTAGTGAAGTAGCCTAAAATGGCGGATTTAAGGAGACTGAATTTGATATTTGTGCGGGTCAAATTTCTGAATTTGTACAACATTATTGTGATATTATCAAATTTATTGAGGTTGATGTGATATTTACTGAACCTAAATACAGTAAGTGTTCACCAGAACTGAAATGCACTTTAGTTAACTTCAGTTAGCTCAATCGATAAGGCGTTCGACTATGGTGCGAGAGGTTGCGGGTTCGAACACTGGCGGTGCCTAGTACGCTCTCGTGGAAAAATTGAGATAGCTTGAAATTCCCTGGACAAGGAACTTACTGCTAATTTGTCTCGTTGTAACCCGTACGAAACTCGGGAGCTGATCCTGGTTGCGATGGTTATTTGTTGAATGCCTAGGGTGTGCGCTCTTGAAGCAGCAAAGTCCCTGAATTGTTGTTTAATGGTTTGTGGAATGATGTGGGCCGTAGTGGTCAGCGACAACCTGTAAAGTGTGCTGAGGCTTGTGGATCAACGTCTAGGCGTTGTGCCTGTGCGTAGTGCACTATAAATCACTGCGCTTTTTTTCTTTTTTTTTTTGAAATATATGGCTCTTAAAAGTGGTACACACTCAGAAAGTTTGAATGGCCCCTTGGGGCAAAATGTTATAAACTTACTGTACACAAAGACACAGCGTGAGTTCGTTTGACTCAGCGCAGTTGCTTTTGTCCCGTAAGTGTATAACATTTGACCCCAGGGGGCTATTCAAACTTTCTAAGTACGTACCACATTTAAGTGCCATATTTTAAGCTCCTCCCATGTTAAAAAAATGGTACATTGCAAGTGTACTTTCAGCTGTGATGAATGCCAATTGCTGACGAAGTTTAGGAAATATCACCTCAAACCCCTATAAATTTGATAATAACAGACCAATGTTGCATAAAGTTCGAAATTGTGTCTCCCACGAAACTCAAATTCAGCCTCCCTAAATACGCCATTTTAGGCAAATTTGCTACATTATCAGTACCACAATGGAAATTAATGGAAAGCACATTTCCTATCAAACAAATATTTTACACCATTTCCGACACACCCCAATTAATATTTAGCCCGTGCGATTTATACAGACCCTGTCCAGACCAGTCGTGGAATTTTGCAATTTTAACATTTAAACATATTTTATATACAATAATATTTTATTGTCAAGTGTGTGTCCACTTCTGATGAGTATTTGACTGTTTGATCATACTTTTTAATAATTTGTTAAAAACAGAACAGAATATGTTGACTCACAATTAGAGTGTACAAACTGATATTGGACTTTGTACAAGTCTTTAAGGGGGAACTACACCCCTCGATTAATTTGTGTCTATTTTTGCATTTTTCTCAAAAAGTAATAACACAGTGGTAACAAAAATTATGTATATTATAGGGGCAAGGAATGCAATTACTACACTGGAATGTCAGTGACCCAAGACAAGCGGTTTGTTATTTATGATAAGAAATAAGGTACCGCTGTGATGTACCTCGTTTCCTATCATATATACTGAATCGCTTGTCTTGAGTCACTGAAATTTCAGTGTAGTAATTGGATTCCTTGCCCCAATAATATGTGTAATTTTTGTTACCAGTGTATTATTATTTTTTGAGAAAAATGCAAAAATAGTCACAAATTTACCACAGGGGTGTAGTACCCCCTTAAGTGTAACAGCATACAAAGAAAAACACCTAAAAACACATGCTTTTTGGCTCTTATTTTCAAATATTGGCAAACAATTTAAATCTGACTTTTTATATTGAGTTAGTTCCAACTAGTTGATTATGATTGAGCTGTTTTATTTAGCAAAACAGGGATATCTTTTTAGTTCCAAAATATTAGTACTGTATTTTCTAAAATCAGGAATCGAGAGTAGTAAATTACATCACGAGCCTGATAGAAACACTTCCCCATCAGAGTTGCCAAACTGCATATTATCCACAGAATTGGGCTACTTTCCAATATTGATTAAGGCATGATTTGTGTATACCACCGAAGTCTAATTTCTATTCTGCATTTTAACTTAAATGCAATTCAACTTTCAAAGTAAAATGCAAATTTGTGCTACATACATCGTTGAAAAAGCATTATTTTGCAATCCATAATATCATTGCTGTTTAAAATTGCATTATATACCATAACTACAATATTAAATGTTGAGTACAATCTGCCTGAGAAATTATGGCAACTTTGTGCATAACAAGAAATCTAAGTTGATAATAGGGTAATAGCATTGGGCTATTCCAGTTAAATTATATACACCCCCTGTGGAAGACATGACCTTTATCTTCCTCACAGGGAGTGTGAATTTAAAAAGGAGTTCTGTTTCAGTTTCAGTTTATTTTACAGTTCAGTGTGGGTTATCTTAATGTGTGACTCCATTTGGAATCTACACCCCCTGTGTGGGAGATTAAAGTCCTGATTTCCAATAGAGGGTGTATGGATTTCAAATGGCATAGCCCCTATTTCGTACAGAGT
Source organism: Amphiura filiformis (assembly GCF_039555335.1). Lineage (NCBI taxonomy): Eukaryota > Metazoa > Echinodermata > Ophiuroidea > Amphilepidida > Amphiuridae > Amphiura > Amphiura filiformis. Next base: position 45,881,847 of record NC_092634.1, read on the forward strand.
TTGGTACTAATCAGTGAAAGAAATTAAGTTTCAAACAATTTACCCATTTATTGTTATTTTGCGCTGTATAACTGTAAGACATTTGATTTTCCATACTCTACAATGGCTTTGATACAATTACAGTGTGTGTATACTATTCTTGTGTATCAGGTCTTGTATTCTGTTTGTGTTCAGCCCATAAATGAACTACCAAAGGAACAAACAAACTCATGTTATCAACAACTCAGTTTTGCTTGTAAAATGTGGAATTATACCAATATGAATTGTAGCTGGAGAGACCTAGTCTGTATTCCACCATTACATCATGCAGCTTCAATAATCTCACTTGATCTCAGTTACAATCAACTCAATGATATCGCTGTTGGTGTGTTTCATAGGCTCGGAAAGTTGCAGCATTTGGATCTATCAAGCAACTATATTTCAGTATTGAATGATGGTGCATTTATTGGACTTTATGAACTATTAACTCTGAATTTGAGTTACAATAAGGTATCATTTATAAGTGACAAGGCCTTTAGCACACTCAATAAGCTTACCTTTCTGGACTTAAGTGACTCAAATACTTTATCAGGTTCCCCTTTTAAAGATCTATCCTCACTGCAGACACTTAAACTCCATTGGCAAAACCTGTCAAGTCTCAGCACTACATCACTTGCAGGATTGGAAAACTTACAAACTCTGGTGATGTCATTTGATGATGGGTCTGACAACATCACTGGTACCCCTCTAGCTCAACTTTCATCTTTACATGAATTGTACATTACTAATTCTATCTATGACTGTAACGGCATTTACAGACTGTTTATTGGACTACATAACTTACAACACCTCGAGATCAAAGTTGGTGGATCCTGTCCTGAAATCAAGTTTTGCTCCTCAAATGTAGAATATCCCCATCAAGTGAATGCAAGTCATAAATGTAGCAGAATGATTCCTTTGACATTTCTTGCATTTCAGCAGGCATCTTTAAGTACCAGTCTTCCAGCATTTGAGGTACTAAGTAATCTCACTAATCTCACCCTTACTGTTGAAGATGACATATATGCAGCAGTAGCAGCTTTGAACTCTCTAGATTCACCTCTTCAAAGTCTATCACTAGTATTAAATACAATACAATACTCAAAGAAATTCTACTTAAATTTAACAACATTTGCATTGTGGGGTAATTGGAAGGCATCGTTACAGGCATTAACATTGAAAACATATAGCAATGAACAATTTGTTGAGGGTGCACCTTTTGAATGGTTTACTGATTTGAACTATTTGAAAATTGTAAATATAAAATATCTCACACGGTCTGCCTTCAAGGGATTAAGAATAAGTTTACATGAATTACATTTAGAAGATGCCAAAACCAATATATTTTCATCTGGTGCTCTGGATATATTCAGTAGCTATAACTCTTTAACTATGTTAGATCTGTCAATAGGCAAATTAAGTGGCAATTTTACTTTTTTCTGGCATCGGTTGTGTAACATCTTATCTCTGCAATATATAGACTTATCAACTAATGAATTTGACAGTGATGATAAAACAATACATTGGATATGCTCGCCACCTAACTTGAAAACATTTAACATGGGGTACCAAAAAGATGTGAAAATATCTCTAGATGTATGTCAGATTGCTACACAGCTGGAATCACTTGATGTTAGTGAGAACTCAGTTGACTTTTATCAAACAAATTGCACCTGTCCTCATCTTGTCACTTTAATTCTCACAGAATGCAATTTGTTAAATCCAGATGCTGCTGAAATACACCTGCCTGCTTTACATGAGCTATACCTTAATGAGATAACAATTGTGGATTCTGGCTATGCTGGGGTTCTGAATGCCTTGAAATCCCCTATGTTACAACATCTTTATATGAGTGGCAACGGCATTTTAGAAATTGATATTGTTCTTGGGAAGTTTTTCAGTAACCTAACATATTTGGATCTAAGTTACAATTATATTTCAATCATGGACAAAGTAGATATCTGGTTCGGTCACCTTGAATATCTGGATTTAAGCCACAACAGACTGACATCAATAAGTACCCTTCAGTCCTTGAGCAACATACAAACATTGTTTCTCGGTGGAAACTTTATAAATACAATCCCAGAAGCAATGCTTTCCCATTCTGATCATCCTTTTATTAGCACATTGGATTTAAGTAACAATCATTTTCGATGTGATTGCAATGTAGAGCCATTTAGAAACTGGATACTTACTGATAATGTGGTTCATCTTCTTAAGTCACATGGTTATTATGAATGCTTTTACCCTGATTCAGCAAAGGGATTCAGCATCACAGAGATCAATTTAGATTGTAAATCACACTTATGGAAGTATGTTTCAACAAGTATTACTTGTGCCATAGTTCTGATTGTGTTAGTCATTTTGACAGTGTATTATTGGTGGCATATTAAGTACAGATTTTTTCTGCTATTCAACAGAAGAAGAAACCAACAACACCATCTTATTGTAAATGCTGAACGTATGGATGATGATGAGGATGGTATCCCTCTATATGATGCCTATGTCCCCTATCATGAAGAAAGTGCGGATGATTGGGTACATGGAGAACTTCTACCCAATATTGAGCAAGGAGAGGAACCTTTCAGACTTTTCCTAAGATGTCGAGACATGCGTATTGGGAGAATTAAGTTAGTTGAAATATCTCTACATATGCAGAGAAGCCGCAAGGTTCTTGTTATACTCTCACCACAATTTTTTGAAGACAATTGGTGTAATAAAGAACTAGAGTTGGCACATTATAGAGTCCTGGAAGAGAATCGCAATGTGATGATTCTTATTATCCTGGAAGAGATTCCAGATAATAGAAAGACTCTGTTGTTTCGACAATTACTCTGTAAAGTACAGTGCCTAAAATGGCCAGGTGATGGTTATGGACAGTATTTGTTTTGGAGACGCCTTCGAGAAGAACTTAAAAGGCCTGTGCCACTAGACCGCCGCTTTGCTAATTAATTTATATGTGAATTGTATACACAGGTTTGTTAAATTACCTTTTATATAATAATAATGACCAAGTTGTAAGTGCATAAAATAAAATTAAGCTTTGAAAGTACCATGCTTATTTTGCCCTGAGCTTATCTTGTTTGCTACTGAGTTCTATTTGAACTTGCCTTAATTTTTGTCTGTCCCTGAAGAAGAGCAGTTTATCTGCTCGAAACGTCGGTTGTTTTTTGTCTGTTTGGTTTTGTTTGTCTGCTCCAGGTTATTTTGTACTGTTTTGCTGACACTTCTGTGGGCTCTGAAATTGGCAATTTTTGGCCATCGAACTTTGCCTGTTTTGGTACCTACATTGGTTGTTTGGTTTACCGAGTGTGCACAGTGATTTACATCATTGATCCTTGTTGTTTTTGCAGGTTTAGCACTTTTGTGAGCCTTGGAACTGGTAATTTTGGCTATCGAACTTTGCCTACTTCCTATGCCTACATTTGCTGGTTTTGCCCCCCCCTGCATATTGTCTAGTCTGTATTTTACATGTTTCCCCACATCAAGTTGGTGTACCTTGCTCGTTTTCTTTTCTAAAGTACCTTGCCTCAGATGTCAGAAATATATGAATATACAGTTGATTTTCATGAATTGACGAGGGTAGGAGTTTATTTTGTTTTGTTTTTTGCTATGCAATCCTTTTTTGATGTATGTTTGGAAAAGATGAGGAACTTTTTATTTGAAGGTTTTTGGGGTAGAATACTAATAGGCACACACTTCTTTAAAGTGATTAATGTTGCTTTTTTTAAAATCTCACAATGAATTGCTGAATCAAAGAAGAACCCTGTTCCACTGTGGACAAAGTGCTTGGTCAGTCAGTTTTTGCTTCAACCCATGCACTCATAAATTTTTCAAATGGACTATAAAAAATATAATTGATATAAAAACTGGTTAAGAATTGTCAATAAAAGCATTTTATTTACTAAATGGTAGTAAATTTACAGATCCAAAGAATCATTTTTTTAATGTTTGAGAAATTTGGACACTGTATTGGACAAAATAAGCTGTAATAATAGTGCCCCGTTGCCTATCACCGGATTTTTTCCAGTGACCACTGTTGGGACCCATTTCAATGGTAAACTCCCAATTTTTATTTTCATTTCATCATTTTTAATAGGCAAACTCCCTCAAAGTGACTGACTGAAAAGCACCCACAGTGCTAATTAGGACAAATATGGTACTCATTTGTACAGAAAAATGTTTAATCTAATTTTCAAAAGCTTAGGTCAGTTGTCCAGTTTTTGTTGTTGTTTTTTGTCATCTACCGGTCATTATAATCCTTTAGGTTGACTGAATTGAAAATATTCAATAACATGCCTTATTTTAGTGTATTTTTCTTACCCTAGAACAAGCAGGCTAAAATACGTGTATATGCAACTAACATTTCAGTGTATCAATACATTCTGATAAAAACGTGTTAGCTTTTCTCTCTGATATGGAAAATAATATTGAGATGAAAGAGTGAAAATGAAGAATAATATAAAAAGCCAATACTCCAAATTTTAATTTAGGCATAAATTATGCCAAGTCCCCCTTTCATATTTACCAGATATTGGAATTCAACTTTCATATCCAATTAGGGACCGATCGTTATTTACAGCAGGGGGGAATGGGTGTTTTGGCAAAAATATCGACAAAAAATTTCGCGTTCCCCCCTCGCGTCCGCTCAAAATTTTCGCGTTCCCCCTTGTTTTCCCAATTTTCTCCATTTAAAATTTAACAATCCCCCCTCCTGGTTCAACTAAAAATTTCAGGTTCCCCCCTCAAGACCACAAAAAAATTTCGTGTTCCCCCCTAAATTTACCCATTCCCCCCCCTGCCATAAATAACGATCGCTCCCTTAGGACAAATGAATTATATGAAAGGATCACATTTCAATCACAATCATTCTTCTGTCGTATTTTTAACCTTGACTATTCTATTCTGTACTGTATATTATCTTGGAATAGGGAGTTAGTATTGGTTGAAATACTAGGTGATGACCAAAATGTACATATTAACTTCCACATTTATTTATATCAGTACCGGTATATGGAAGTGCCTTATGCCTTTGAAGATATTAAATTGGAAGAAAGTTACACCAGCTAGCTAGCGGCACTCTGTACAAATTGCCTATACGATTCCGAGGACAAGACCTGTGTAACAGTCGCATCCCCTGCTTTGTACATGTTTACCCAGGTCACGGTCTGTCTATGTGACAAACAGCCAGGGTCAGAGGACAGCGCAATCTGTCTGCTGCCATGCCATAATATATCTATCAGTCACCTTTTTGTACCATTCGCAGAGCGTGACGTCTGCACAACAACAGCCTAATATGGGCATATTTTATTTTATTTATTTATTTGAATGGATGCTTTTGAATCAGCAGCACACGCCTAAATTGGCGGCGCGTTCATATAAAAGACAAAAAAAAAACACATTTAAAACAACAACAATAAACTCATATAGGAAACAATATAAATGGCTCTGCCCAATGAACCACATACATCCAATAACAGCGCCTTTTCGTAGCTACGTCACATTATAGCTCATTCATATCATTACATATTCACAATCACCTTTCAGGATTTGCGGCATGACGAACAGACTCTTACGTACACAGGTACCGAGCACACACTGTCTTCACTTTAGCGATCGAAGTAGCGCCTCTCTTAATTTAGTACTCTCAGGTTACACATTGGATTATGCAACAACGTGACATAAAGAATCAATTTGCCAATCATAATAATCTTTGGACAAGTACTTTGCCATCCAATGTGATATCAAATGTTTGAGAATTGCTGTACAGAATCTGAAAGTAGACCCATATTATTTTATACCTATTTTATAAGAAAATTGACCCATTTCTATGCCCAGATTTTTGGCCAAATTTTTACACAATTTTACGAAAGTTTTACAAATGGGCTCCAGTTAGGTAATGTTTTAATGTTACACTTGATCTTAACTTTGCAAAACAGGAAACACACAAGATGCGATGGGTACTTTTTGTGCCATTCTTTCCTTTTTTCATTGCCCTTCTTTTCCTTTCTTTCTCCTTTCCCTTTCCTGATTTTCTCTTTCATTTTTGGGGGAACTCTAAAGCGCTCTAACCCCCATCCTGGCTATACTGTAGCACCCCAAGTCAGTCTGTACTTTATTTAGTATGGTTCATTTTCGCTTTGAAAAAGTTGGTGGTTCACTGATAAAATCTTGGTAGGTTTGGGCAAATTTAAAGGCACATTCAGTGATTTGCTCATCCGGACAATCGTAAAAATCATTAAAATTCAGATTTTGGTACCTTTACTATTACATAGATGTGCTAACATAGCCTGTGAATGGTTCAGCCGAAAACTGTGTATTTAAGACAAAATAAGACATTTTACATTTAATCTGTAATTTAGATACTGACAGTATCTAAATTAGCTACATGTATTTGAATGGGGCTTCAACTTCGTCAGTACTGCTTTTTTCTTCTTTGCCAAATTTGGCATTTCAAAAATACCAAATGACAATTTGAATGACTTTTAAGCAATTTATAAACAATTCTATTTTTTTACTCTTGCGCTGGGATCACTGAATGGGTCTTTAACTTGTTTTAGTCTCTACAATTACTAAACCTGATGATCCTATTTCAAAAAATAGCTATAGATTATCATTATTAAATTGTATATATATGTTTAGTCGTTAGACCCAATGTTAACCCATTTAAAAGAGAAGTAAATCACATATTATACTTGAAAGATTGTGGTATCTACTGAAGATAGCATAATTTACAAATTAAAACCGATTTGAAACCATCTAGCTTCAGAACTTAAAGTGAATTATCAAAATATGTATTTTTAACTAAGCAAATTGTTATACATTGTAATAAATACTCACAATAAGGTGAAACCAAGTCAATGTCAGTATTTTATTATGAAACCAAGTCAATGTCAGTATTTTATTATGAAACCAAGTCAATGTCAGTATTTTATTATGATTATGGTTCAAGGGCTTTGAATCAGAACACACCACAAGTCTCCAGAAATACATCCCTTTCAGCTGAAACTGAAACTGAATCAGAACCAAACCTTTACTAGTACAATTGCCAAACATTATCTTGTGAACACAGTATTGTTAAAAATAACATTCTTTCCAACTTTGGCATCAAACAGGAACTAGTTATAGCCAATTGCAAAACATTCACCAATTTTGTCTTCATTTTGAGTTTAAGATACATAAAACAAACTCCCACAATGGCCTTGATACAACTACCGTGGGGTGTATATCATTATTTTATATCAGATCCTGTATTCTGGTTGTATTCAGCCCACAAACGGCAAACCAAGAGATGGGACAAACTTGTGTTATCCACAAGGACATGTTACTTGTAAAATGTGGAATTCTACCAATATGGATTGTAGCAACAGAGATCTAGTCTGTATTCCACCATTACAACAAGCCACTTCTATCAAGTCACTTGATCTATCTTTCAACCACCTTGGTGTTATCTTGTATGGTGTATTTCAGGAGCTTCACATGTTGCAACATTTGGATCTTTCAAACAACCGTATTTCAGTATTGCATGATGGTGCATTTATTGGACTTTATGAACTATTAACTCTGAATTTGAGTTACAATACGTTATCCTTGCAAAGTGACAAGGCCTTCAGCACACTCAACAAGCTTACCTTTCTGGACTTACGGAGCTCAAAGACTTTATCAGGTTCCCCTTTTCAAGATCTCACCTCACTGCAGACTCTTAAACTCAATTGGCAAAATCTATCAAGTCTTAGCGCTACATCACTTGCAGGATTGGAAAACTTATAAACTCTGGTAATGTCATTTGATGATGGGTCTGATTACATCACTGGTACTCCTTTAGCCCAACTTTCATATTTACATGATTTGTACATAACTAATTCTATCTATGACTGTGATGGTATTTACAGACTATTTATTGGATTACACAACCTACAACACCTTGACATCTCAATTGGTGGATCGGCTGGGTCCTGTCCTGAAATCATGTTTTGCTCATCATTTTATAATGAATATCCCCCTAATGAAAATCGCAAATGTAGCAGAGTGATTCCGTTGACATTTCTTACATTTTGGCAGACATCTTTAAGTGCCAGTCTTCCAGCATTTGAGGTACTAAATAATCTCACTAATCTAACCCTTGGCTTTAATGATGACATACACATTTATGCAGCCATAACAGCTTTGAACTCACTAGATTCACCTCTTCAAAGTCTATCTCTATTAACTACAAGTTATACATGCTCAAAGAAAGTCTACATAAATTCAACAACATTTGCATCATGGGGTAATTGGAAAGCATCCTTGCAGGTGTTTACATTATCTGCTAATATACTATTGGTGGAAGGTGCAGCTTTTGAACAGTTTACTGATTTGCAAGTTTTAAATATTAACTACCTCACATATCTTACATGGTCTGCCTTCAAAGGTTTAACAAATTTACATGAATTAAATTTGAAACCTGCCAGAACTGATATATTTTCATCTGGTGCTCTGAATATATTCAGTAGCTATAATTCTTTATCCATATTAGATCTGTCAGATTGCAAATTAAGTGGCAATTTGATTATTTTCTGGCATCAATTGTGTAACATTTCATCTCTGCAATATATAGACATATCATATAATGAATTTGATGGTGGTGATAAAACAGTGCATTGGACATGCTCGCCACCTAATTTGAAAATGCTTAACATGGGGTACCAAAACACAGATGTGTCGATTTTAAGTCCCGATATATGTCATGTTGCTACTCAATTGGAATCACTTGATGTTAGTGCAAATACAGTTGACTTTTATCATATAAATTGTACCTGTCCTAATCTTGTCACTTTAATTCTCTCCAAATGCAATTTGTTAAATCCAGATGCTGCTGAAATACACTTGCCTGTTTTACATAAGCTGTACATTAATGAGCTGCGAAGTGTGGATTCAGGCTATGTTGCAGTTTTGAATGTCTTGAAAACCCCCATGTTAAAACATCTTTATATGAGTGGCAATGGCATTTTCATTATTGATACTGTTCTCGGGAAATTGTTCAGCAACCTAATCTGGATCTAAGTGACAATTACATTTCAATCATGGAAAAAGTATCTATTTGGTTCAGTCACCTTGAATATCTGGATTTAAGCAACAACAGACTGGCATCAATAAGCACCCTTGAGTCCTTGAGTAACTTAAAAACACTGATTCTCTATGGAAACTTTATAAATATAGTCCCCAAAGCAATATTTTCCCAATCTGATCATCCTTATATGAGCACATTGGAATTGAGTAACAATCATTTTCAATGTGATTGCAATGTGGAGCCATTTAGAAACTGGATACTAACTGATAAATTATCTATGGTTCATCTTCTTCCATCCTATAGTTATCAATGCTTTTCCCCTGATTCAACAAAGGGATTCAGCATTACAGAGATCAATTTAGATTGGGAAGTACATTTCAATTAGTATAACTTGTGCTATAGTTCTACTTCTGATTATCATTTTGATAGTGCATTATTGGTGGCACATTAAACCCTAGCAGAAATTCTATACAGCAAGAAGTGTATCAAAAGTGTATCAAAGTGTATTAAAACTGTATCAAACAGCAATTTAATACAGTTTTGATATACAAAGGGTGTATTGAAAATGTATCAACTGAAAATATAAGGTATCAAAACTGTATCAAATACCAACTAACTAAATCAAAATGTATCAAAAGTGTATCGAATTTGAACTTAGTTAATTTTGGCCATGCTTGTGGTGTATCAAAAGTGTATCAAATTGGACTTTGCAGTTTTTCAGTGTATGTAAAGTGTATCAAATTGAACTTAGTTAATTTTTGGTGGCTAGAGGTATATCAAAAGTGTATCAAATTGGACTTGGTCAAATTCTGGCTGCCTATAGTGTATCAAAAGCGTATTAAATTGGACTTAGTTTATTTTGGGTGGCTAGAGGTATATCAAAAGTGTATCAAATTGGGCTTTCATAAACTGACCTTTTGTAGTGTATCAAAACTGTATCAATAACTGATCACATGTCTAGATAATGACTCATCATTTTCAAATTTGCCCATGTGGCATGTATGCAGTTAACACCAGGATTTGCATTTGGAAATGTACTGTATTTTAGAGCAAATTATGGTGTTTTATTTATCATGATGAAGATACAAACATGCTTGTAGACTGTATGCACATTAGGTTACAATGTAGTTGTAATCAGGGACTGTGATTAAAGAGGAAATATCTGACTTTGTTCTGATAAGGTAAGCTTACTATATATTATATATAGGGCCTCAATGTATATGTATTAAGCATGAATATAGCACATGCCTGTATAGTAGATGTTATTGGTAGCCTTTTTGTCTCTTTATTGAGGGTAACAACTTCAGTGACAAGCACTGCATTCCAAGCAGGCCCTCTGATGTATGTATGTTCCATTTTGGTTGGGTTTTGCTTCTTTTTTGCAAGACTTTCTCATCACACATTTATCCGATCGCGTTGTAATTTGTAACGTTAATAGGACAAGGAGCATTGAGCTGCTCCGTGATGGGGAAAGTGCTAGAGGTCAGCATTAGCAGTAGAGGGCAGTGTTGAATTTGAGCTTGATTAGACTAATTTCAAAATTTGACCTTTGACCCCTTCACTTTGGGGTCATTAATGTTTGCAAATATGTTTAGATCATGTAAGGATAATTCTTGTTGAATTTGAGCTTGATTGGACCAATTTTGAAATTTGAAAAACTGTATCAAGCGTGTATAAAAAACTGTATCAAAAGTGTATCAAAACTGTATCAAAAGTGTATAAAAACTGTATCAAAAGTGTATCAAAAAACTATCAAAAGTGTATCAAAAAACTATCAAAAGTGTATAAAAACTGTATCAAAAGTGTATCAAAAACTATATCAAAAGTGTATCAAATGGCATGTATCAAAAATAGGGCGGTCCCGCTGGCCAGCATTAGAATTGGAGCGCTGATTTGATACAGGGACATATTTGATACACTTTTGATATAATTATGTATAAAATGTGTATAAAATGAAAGGATAAGAATTTCAATGCTAATTTGATACAGTTTAAATTGGAACGCTGATTTCATACAGTGACATATTTGATACACTTTTGATATAATTATGTATGAAATGTGTATGAAATGAAAGGATCAAAATTTCAACGCTAATTTGATACAGTTTAAATTGGAATACTGATTTGCATACAGTAACATATTCGATACACTTTTGATATAAATTATGTATGAAATGTGTATGAAATGAAAGGATAAAAATTTCAACGCTAATTTGATACAGTTTAAATTGGAACCCTGATTTGATACAGTTACATATTTCATACACTTTTGATATAATTATGTATGAAATGTGTATGAAATGAAAGGATAAAATTTGAGCGCTAATTTGATACAGTTTAAATTGGAGCGCTGATTTGATACAGTTACATATTTCATACACTTTTGATATAAATGATGTATGAAATGTGTATGAAATGAAAGGATAAAAATTTGAACATAAATTTGATACAGTTTAAATTGGAACCCTCATTTGATACAGTAACATATTCGATACACTTTTGATATAAATTATGTATGAAATGTGTATGAAATGAAAGGATAAAAATTTCAATGCTAATTTGATACAGTTTAAATTGGAACCCTCATTTGATACAGTCACATATTCGATACACTTTTGATATAAATGATGTATGAAATGTGTATGAAATGAAAGGATAAAAATTTGAATGCAAATTTGATACAGTTTAAATTGGAACCCTCATTTGATACAGTAACATATTCGATACACTTTTGATATAAATTATGTATGAAATGTGTATGAAATGAAAGGATAAAAATTTGAATGTTAATTTGATACAGTTTAAATTGGAACCTGATTTGATACAGTAACATATTCAATACACTTTTGATATAAATTATGTATGAAATATGTGTGAAATGAAAGGATAAAAATTTGAATGTTAATTTGATACAGTTTAAATTGGAACGCTGATTTGATACAGTTACATATTTCATACACTTTTGATATAATTATGTATGAAATATGTATGAAATGAAAGGATAAAAATTTGAGCATAAATTTGATACAGTTTAAATTGGAACCCTCATTTGATACAGTAACATATTCGATACACTTTTGATATAAATTATGCATGAAATGTGTATGAAATGAAAGGAGAGAAATTTTGATGCTAATTTGATACAGTTTAAATTGGAACCCTCATTTGATACAGTAACATATTCGATACACTTTTGATATAAATTATGTATGAAATGTGTATGAAATGAAAGGATAAAAATTTGAACACAAATTTGATACAGTTTAAATTGGAACCCTCATTTGATACAGTAACATATTCAATACACTTTTGATATAAATTATGTATGAAATGTGTATGAAATGAAAGGATAAAAATTTCAACGAAAATTTGATACAGTTTAAATTGGAACCCTCATTTGATACAGTAACATATTCGATACACTTTTGATATAAATTATGTATGAAATGTGTATGAAATGAAAGGATAAAAATTTCAATGCTAATTTGATACAGTTTAAATTGGAACCCTCATTTGATACAGTAACATATTCGATACACTTTTGATATAAATGATGTATGAAATGTGTATGAAATGAAAGGATAAAAATTTGAACGCTAATTTGATACAGTTTAAATTGGAACCCTCATTTGATACAGTAACATATTCGATACACTTTTGATATAAATTATGTATGAAATGTGTATGAAATGAAAGGATAAAAATTTGAGCGCTAATTTGATACAGTTTAAATTGGAACCCTGATTTGATACAGTTACTTATTTGATACACTTTTGATATAATTATGTATCAAATATGTATGAAATGAAAGGATACATTTCATTTGATACTTTTTTGATACATTATCTTGGCATTTGATACACTTTTGATATGTATAAAATGTGTATGCAATGTTAATTTGATACAGTTTTGATACATAAAAGTGTATGAAATGAGGGTTCCAATTCAAAGCCTTTTATTTCATACATTTTTCATACGTATCAAAAGTGTATCAAATTTCAGCCAGGGAGTACAGATTTTTCCTGCTGTTCAACAGAAGAAGAAACCAACAACACCATCTTATTGTAAATGCTGATCTTATCGATGATGATGAGAATGGCATTCCTCTATATGATGCCTATATATGTCCCCTGATCATCCTTATATGAGCACATTGGAATTGAGTAACAATCATTTTCAATGTGATTGCAATGTGGAGCCATTTAGAAACTGGATACTAACTGATAAATTATCTATGGTTCATCTTCTTCCATCCTATAGTTATCAATGCTTTTCCCCTGATTCAACAAAGGGATTCAGCATTACAGAGATCAATTTAGATTGTGAATCCCACATCGGGAAGTACATTTCAATTAGTATAACTTGTGCTATAGTTCTACTTCTGATTATCATTTTGATAGTGCATTATTGGTGGCACATTAAGTACAGATTTTTCCTGCTGTTCAACAGAAGAAGAAACCAACAACACCATCTTATTGTAAATGCTGATCTTATCGATGATGATGAGAATGGCATTCCTCTATATGATGCCTATATATGTCCCCTACCATGAAGAAAGTGCTGATGATTGGGTACATGGAGAACTTCTACCCAATATTGAGCAAGGAGAGGAACCTTTCAGACTTTTCCTTAGGTGTCGAGATATGCGTATTGGGAGAACAAAGTTAGCCGAAATATCTCTTCACATGCAAAGAAGCCGCAAGGTTCTTGTTATACTCTCACCACAATTTTTTGAAGACAATTGGTGTAATAAAGAGCTAGAGTTGGCACATTATAGAGTCCTGGAAGAGAATCGCAATGTGATGATTACACAGCCGTGACGTTAGTCACGGCTGTGTCTTTTTTCTTACAGGATCTTCTTCTTTACACAGCCGTGACGTTAGTCACGGCTGTGTCTTTTTTCTTACAGGATCTTCTTCTTCTTCTTCTTTCTTCTGTCGACCTTAACATTTGCTCTAGCACTGACATGCATGCACCGATTTTGACCTAACTTGGTCACAATCATCAATGACCATGTCCCTACATGTCACATGAAATTTGTGGGGTCAAAGGTCAAGTAGGGGTCACAGGGGTCCAAAACGTGATTTCAACTAAAAATGCTACTTCTCCCACAAATTTCGTAGGACAGTAACGCCACTTGCACACATGCATTGTTATTACCCAGTGTCTATAAATCATACACAGATTTGAGGTCAAAGGTCATTAAGGGGTCACTTCCGTTATAAAACCAAATTCCTTCAAAAAATTTTATTAGCTAAGAAAAACCTAGGAGAGTGACGGTATATTCACACATGAATTGTGTCTATCCAATGTATATGTGGTATTTTTTTGTTTGGGGTCAAAGGTCATTAAGGGGTCACTTCCGGTATAAAACGAAATAGCTTCAAAATGCTACTTCTCCCACAAATTACGTAGGATGGTGATGCAACTTGCGCACATGCATTGCTATTACACAGTGTTTATGTTTCATACACAGATTTGAGGTCAAAGGTCAATAAGGGGTCACTTCCGGTATAAAACTAAATTCCTTCAAAAAAAATTATTAGCTAAGAAAAACATAGCAGAGTGACGGTATGTGCACACATGAATTATGTTTACCTAATGTATATGTGGTATTTTTTTACTTGAGGTCAAAGTTCATTAAGGGTTCACTTCCGGTATAAAACCAAATTCCTTCAAAAAATTTTATTAGCTAAGAAAAACATAGGAGAGTGACGGTATGTGCACACAAGAATTATGTTTACCTAATGTATATGTGATATTTTTTTATTTGGGGTCAAAGGTCATTAAGGGATCACTTCCGGTCCAAGACAAAAAACATTCAAAATGTCCCTTCTGTCACAAATAACATGGCAGAGTGATACTGTGTGTACACATGCATTGACATAAGCCAATGCCTATGGGGTTTTCGTAGATGTTGGGGTCAACGGTCATTAAGGGGCCACAACACGGCTGTGTTCGTGGTCTTAGACCACAGCTAAGTCTAGTTACACAGCCGTGACATTAGTCACGGCTGTGTCTTTTTTCTTACAGGATCTTCTTCTTTCTTCTTTCTTTCTTCTTCTGCCGACCATTACATTTGCTCTAGCATTTACATACATGCATCGATTTTGACCTAACTTGGTCACTATCATCACTGACCATGTCCCTACATGTCATATGAAATTCGTGGGGTCAAAAGGTCACGTAGGGGTCACAGGGGTTAAAAATGTGATTTCCACTCAAAATGCTACTTCTCCCACAAATTTCTCAGGACAGTAACGCCACTTGCACACATGCATTGTTATTACCCAGCGTTTATAAATCATACACGGATTTGAGGTCAAAGGTCGTTAAGGGGTCACTTCCGGTAAAAAACGAAATTCCTTCAAAAATTTTTTTAGCTAAGAAAAACATAGGAGAGTGACGGTATGTGCACACATGAATTATGTTTACCTAATGTATATGTGGTATTTTTTATTTCGGTCAAAGGTCATTAAGGGGTCACTTCCGGTATAAAACAAAATACCTTCAAAATGCTACTTCTCCCACCAATTACATAGGACGGCGACGCAACTTGCACACACCCAGTGCCATTATCCAGTGTCTATGAATCATACACAGATTTGAGGTCAAAGGTCATTAAGGGGTCACTTCCGGTATAAAACCAAATTCCTTCCAAAAATTTTTATTAGCTAAGAAAAAGCGTGGGAGAGTGGCGGTATGTGCACACATGAATTATGTTTACCTAATGTATATGTGATATTTTTTTATTTTGGGTCAAAGGTCATTAAGGGATCACTTCCGGTCCAAGACAAAAAAGATTCAAAATGTCCCTTCTGTCACAAATAACATGGCAGAGTAATACTCTGTGCACACATGCATTGACATAAGGCAATGCCTGTGGGGTTTTCGTAGATTTTGGGGTCAAAGGTCATTAAGGGGTCACAACACGGCTGTGTTCGTGGTCTTAGACCACAGCTAAGTCTAGTTCTTTCTTCTTTCTTTCTTCTGTCGACCTTTACATTTGCTCTAGCACTGACATGCGTACACCGATTTTGACCTAACTTGGTCACAATCATCAATGACCATGCCCCTACATGTCACATGAAATTCGTGGGGTCAAAGGTCACGTAGGGGTCACAGGGGTCAAAAACGTGATTTCAACTCAAACTGCTACTTCTCCCACAAATTTCTCAGGACAGTAACGCCACTTGCACACACATGCATTGTTATTACCCAGTGTCTATAAATCATACACGGATTTGAGGTCAAAGGTCATTAAGGGGTCACTTCCGGTAAAAACCAAATCCTTCAAACATTTTTATTAGCTAAGAAAAACATAGGAAAGTGACGGTATGTGTACATATGAATTATGCTAACCTAATGTATATGTGGTATTTTTTTGTTTGAGGTCAAAGGTCATTAAGGGTTCACTTCGGTATAAAACGAAATACCTTCAAAATGCTACTTCTCCCACAAATTACATAGGACGGAGACGCAACTTGCACACATGCATTGCTATTACCCAGTGGCTATGAATCATACACAGATTTGAGGTCAAAGGTCATTAAGGGGTCACTTCCGGTATAAAACCAAATTCCTTCAAAAAATTTTATTAGCTAAGAAAAAGATAGGAGAGTGACGGTATGTGCACACATGAATTATGTTAACCAAATGTATATGTGGTATTTTTTTATTTGGGGTCAAGGGTCATTAAGGGGTCACTTCCGGTATAAAACGAAATACTTTCAAAATGCTACTTCTCCCACAAATTACATAGGACGGTGACGCAACTTGCACACATGCATTGCTATTACCAAGTGTCTATGAATCATACACAGATTTGAGGTCAAAGGTCATTAAGGGGTCACTTCCGGTATAAAACCAAATTCCTTAAATATTTTTATAAGCTAAGAAAAACATAGGAGAGTGGCGGTATGTGCACACATGAATTATGTTTACCTTATGTATATGTGGTATTTTTTGTTTGAGTTCAAAGGTCATTAAGGGGTCACTTCCGGTATAAAACGAAATAGCTTTAAAATGCTACTTCTCCCACAAATTACGTAGGACGGTGACGCAACTTGCACACATACATTGTTATCACTCAGTGTCTATGAATCATACAAAGATTTGAGGTCGAAGGTCATTAAGGGGTCACTTCGGTATAAAACCAAATTCCTTGAAAAATTTATTAGCTAAGAAAAACATAGGAGATTGACGGTATGTACACACATGAATTATGCTTACCTAATGTATGTGGTTTTTTTTATTTGGGGTCAAAGGTCATTAAGGGGTCATTTCTGGTCCAAGACGAAAAACATTCAAAATATCCCTTCTGTCACAAATAACATGGCAGAATGATACTATGTGCACATATGCATTGACATAAGGCAATGCCTGTGGGGTTTTCGTAGATTTTGGTGTCAAAGGTCATTAAGGGGTTACAACACGGCTGTGTTCGTGGTCTTAGACCACAGCTAATTCTTATTATCCTGGAAGAGATTCCAGATAATAGAAAGACTCTGTTATTTAGACAATTACTCTGTAAAGTGCAGTGTCTAAAATGGCCAGGTGATGGATATGGACAATATTTGTTTTGGAGACGCCTTCGAGAGGAACTAAAGAGGCCTGTGCCGCTAGACCGCCGCTTTGCTAATTAATTTCCTTTATGGCATACATAATATGAATAGTATACACAGTTTTGTTAAATTACCTTTTACATAATCATAAATTCATAATAACCAAGTTGCAAGTGCTCATCCTTGTTTTCTGATCATAAAATGAAGTTAAGCTTTGAAAGAACAGCATTCCAAGCGTCAGACAATACAAATATACGAGGACAGTCAATTCCCCCCCCATTCCCCCTACGCACTTTTAAGGCAAAAAAACCAAAACTACCAACATTTCCACTTTTTGCAGCAATTTTGTGCAAAATTTGTTGATTCCCCCACTGAAAAACACTTAGCCCACAAGACAAACATAAAAAAAAAAATTCCTAACGTTGCCACTGTGGCACTGTCACTCGTGCATTTTATGATTATGCAAAATGTGAAGAGCACAGCATTAATCAACATAGTCAATGTTTTCAATGTTTTAATTTTAATGTAAATATTTTGAACATCACATCAGCTTCATTTTATTTGTATTGATTGTATCCATTAAATTTATAAATACAATTCAAAGTGATTAAAGCCATACTTTACAATTTTTTTTGATAAACATGGTTTATTTGTTGTGTGTTGAGTATCTGTTGTTTGTAGGACAACAGAGTAATTTTGACTGAATGTCCTAACTTAAATATTTAAAATCCCCATAGAACTCAACAGTTAAGTGGCAAATATAGCAAGTGAGGTTTATTTCATCTTACCTCATTATTTCTGCTTAAAATGACCAGAAACCTTCCTGACAGTTACTAACAATTATTATTTTATATTATTTCTGGGTTTTAGTACTATGTTATGTGAATTTTGCCATTATCTAATACTTATCTTATCTTAGTAATATGGCAGTCTGTTACACTTCCCTGGTTACATAATTGGAAGTAAGTTGTAACTTGTAAAAACTTTGCCCAATTTCAGACATATTTAATCCAATGTTATTAATTTAAGCCTTAAATTCTTGATTAAGTTAATATCTTTTTTCAATTTGATTTCGGTGTTAATTATTATAAGTTATTGTAGTTATTGTAATTCCAAGATCAGGCATGAAGATAAATTTTGTATTTCAACACTTTGATTTGACAAAATATTCAATTCACAAATGTGGGATTGTAGTTGTAATTCACACCATCTCGCCACTGGTCAGTGACCAATTGCCGACAGACCAACAGACGGCCTGAAGATGCACCTAGGATAAGGTGTGAAACCGTTGCCTCTCAAAACCGTGAGTCCAGTTGAATAGTTTTAACGAGTCTAATTTTATATTTAATAACATATGATATAAAATACTACTACTATTGTGATGTAATAAGTGTTATTGTATTTGGTGTTAGTGATCGCAGCCTCGCAAAGTGTTAAACATTAAAATTATATAATTATAATATTTTATTGTCAAGTGTGTGTCCACTTCTGTTGAGTATTTGGCTATTTGATATTAATTTTTAATAATTTGTTAAAAATAGAATATGTTTACTCAAAATTAGAGTGTACAAACCAATGACGTAGAAAAACATAGATCGCTGAGCTCGAACTGGTACGTTGCCGTTTCATTGACAATCACACACTGAATACGCCATTATGAAATGAAGGGACCTAACAAAATCAGCATCAAATGCAACTAAAATGGGAACTGAATTTACTCTGGCATGTATGGATTAATAAAATTAAATAAATTACTTGTTTTAGCATATTCATCTTTACTGTGTACCATTTTTTTATCAAAAATTGCTGAATAATAAAGGCAGGCACGCTCCTAAATCTAGTTCATTCGCCCGTTGCCATGCGGACGCTAAACAACTCTACCACCATGACCACTTTCGGTCATGACCAATTTTGTAAAGTGGTAGAGTTGTTTAGCGTGGCAACACTGGTGATATGCCAGATTCAGGCGTGCTTGCCTTTATAATTCAGCAATTTTTTGATAAAAACAATGGTATACTGGGAAATTTAATGCGTTTTAATACATGATTTGTTCAACTTTGTGTATTTATACAGCACCCAAACCGGGACCCAAACCTGCTTCACAGATTCGGCGAGCAGGGCACTCTATCCTTTCTACCTCATATTGGTACAAACTGATATTAGACTTTGCCCAAGTCTTTATGCTTTATTGTCACAGATGGATTCCATTCACGGGCCCGACTTTCAGCCCGATGGTTTTAGGCATGGACTCTATTAGTAAATCCAGCACCTTTTGGCAACAAAATAAGTTCATGGTACAAATGTGCACGAAGTGAAATATGGTTGAAATGTGAAATAAAGTTGCGCGAAGCGCGCAAAAATTTGCACTTCTTATGCTAAAATGGCCAAATAATTATATACTTTGGTCAGAAACCCACGTACAGGCGTGAACATTGGGGAATGATTGTGTAGACCATCTACCCTATCAAAATACTGGGGGATTTATACCCCACACCCCGGGTTGGATCTAGCCTACGTCTCTGGTCGCAACGCGGTGTGTTAAGTCAGTTGCATTGTATTATGATCAAGATCATGCCGGGTTTTTTTTTATTCTTGTCTTGAGGTTGGAAATATTTCAAACTGAAAGCCGAAATCAGGAGCGTAGGCAGGAAGTAGTCGCCCCCTATGATCACTAAAAGCCGAAAAGGTCCACTTTGCGAGCGTAGTTTTTTATGCATTTTCAGTCAGAAAAGGACAAAATTTGCCCATTAAAATTAGGTTCTAGTATGAGGTTCTAGTAATTAGGTTCTAGTAAAATGAGGCGTTCTAGTATAGGTTTTGGATATACAAGGTGATGAAACCCCGTAAAAGTGTGATATCGGACTAAACTTATTTATAATGATTAATTGCTGCATGACACAGAATAGTGACGTAGCCATGATTTTTCCAAAGTAGTTGGGAGAAAAGGCAAGAGAGCTAGGCCATGTGACTTTTATGGGGGAAAATTTGCCGAAAATGGGCCCAAAATATAAACCAACAACTTTAAAACCGCGTAGGTCAGCATTCCACAAGGGGCAAGATGTCCGAAGGGGAGTTTCCTCCTAACCATGGCCAGGGAGGGAATGGCTCCTTTCTTCTTCTCCTCCTCTCCCTCCCTTTCTCTCTCTTCTTCTCTTTCTCTTTTCCTTCCTTTTACCTTTGTTTAGAAAATCATAGGGGGGGGGGCAATTGTCCCCCTTGCCCCCCCCTGTGGCGCCGCCCCTGGTTAGAAATATGCCTCAAAAAGTTACAGCCCAGCCGGGCCCGTAACTCTGAAAAGTTACCGGCTTGGGTGAAAAGTTACCGGAAAGTTACCGGCCCGGCCGAAAAGTTACAGCTATATACAGGCCAATGGCCGGCTGACCGACCCTATTTCGTACTAGTACGAGGAACCCATACCGTAGTAGCTCTGCACAACGGTATGGGATGAAGTGTATACAAAAAGCTAGTGCAACGTTGCACTAAAAAATACAAGGCTCCTCTAGCTTAAATAGTTGCATGTTTGTCATAATATTAATTACACAGCTTCTTGTACTTCTTGTCTAAACTCTTATGCTTGTATTGTAATTAATACCCCATTATTTATCCAGAATAAATAAAAATTCATTAACACATGATCCACATCGGCGCACCAAAACTGAGATGGCACTTCAGTGCAAACTTAGATAGGGCAGCACCAATACGAAAATGTCATACCGATAAATGATGTGTCTGTTTTGCCCGTTATTTAAGTTTGTGTTGCGAACTAATTTCGAACGCTGATGAGGTTGTCAATCAAGGTTATTTACCCACCTTTAATCTGCAAGAAATATTTCGTATGTATAAACATGAGGTTTCCAGAGGTTCGATCATGGTATAAAAATCTCAACTTTTTTTGAGAAAAAAAAATGGGGGGATGAGACTGTGCTGTGGATCACTTTTTTTATTTCATTATTGGCCTACTCACTTTTATCAGCTGGCCGAGCTCATTGTGTACTTTTTTTGCATTCGAAATTTCATGCAGGTCTGGTCTGGGATGATGCAGGCACAATCAATAATTATGTTTTATGAATTACCAATTACGTAATCTTTCAAACTTTCAGTCAATCAAAACACAGCAGCTAATTGAGGAGACGGGCTGTGTTTAGCAGAAACATGTGTGCTGAAAACGGGAAAACACAACAGGACGAAATCTGAATTTTGAAGCTTCATTTTCGCTTCATCCAGGACCACATTGTGTAAGTTTGAAAGGTCACTATCAAAAAGTGTTTGTAATGTTTCCCATATGAAAACAGGACTACCAGATTTGGTCATAAAGTTGACGTGTGTAGTAAGCTTACCATTATTCATAAATCGGTGTCGAATTCGGCAACCACACACAATTTGTCATACAAATATACATGGCATCTGAGACGAATATACCTTAGGTATATTTAGTCACGATTATCGTACTTTCAGTTTCCCACGCGTTTGAACGGGAATTGGATTGCGTACTTTTTCGATGTCTAGTGAGCAAATGTTTTCAATATTTTGAGAAAATGATGTCAAATTTTCTATTCTGTATTGTTTGGTAATAATGTATTTTGCCAATAGTTAGTTCCAGTAACTGTAACTCGTCGTACCTAGAGTTACAGGGCACTCTATTCTTATCTTTTGCACAAATAAGAAACATCACAATATGTGGGCTCCTTTTGGGCTCTCAGGATGTAGCTGAGGAACTCTCTCAAGGACAGTTTGAGCATGCACTGATGATTTTAATCCCATTGTACCAGGGTTTGGGCGTGCCTGGATGATTTTAATCCAACTGTACTAGTCTATACTCACAAAGTTGAGGTGATTGATCTACATTGATCTCATCTTTTGGGTGAATTCAAAGTTGGCAAAACCTGCAATCTTCATGGGAGTAATTTACTTAGTGCAAAAGTGGTCAAAATATTGCTCTGAAAAATGTCTTGATTTTCATGATTTGGATTTATCATATTGAGCAGCATTCTACTTGTGATCTTTCTACACTGTGTAGAGAGGGTCTACAGCATCTCTGAGGTAAAACTGACAAATACAAGGAATATTTCTTGATGCTTGAAGTTTGCATTTCTTAAACGTACAGTGCATCCCTATGTACCGCTGCAAGACTTCAGGTCCGTATATGTCATTATGTTTATGATAAAGACTGAAGTCTTGCTGGCAGGACTAGCCAATAGTATGTTTAAAGTTGTAATTTTGTGTTTTTGATCGCAAAGATCGGATATTTTCGCTTCGATTCAATTCTGAACCCTTCGAAGGGTGCCGATTTCGCAGAACTTTGACGATAATTTTGCCTTTTTGGACACTAAAATGCTTTCGATCCTCAATTTTGTTTCAACCGAGTCTTAAATTAGCAAGCACAATACGGTTGGTACCACTTTTATATACATTGATGAAATTTTAAAGATTTTTTTTCAAGTTTCTAACCGGCGCAAATTGTTAAGTGTGTATTTCCCATTGACATCCAAAATGGCGTAAGCCAGTCCTCAATATACATAGGTACGGCGTATATAGGACTGGCAAGCGAGTCTAGGTATATTCGTCTCAGCATGGCATTGAGTAGCCCGACACATCATGGCCCTAGCTGCTCCTTCCTCACAGTACTATTGCAAAAAGCAGGGCACTGCCTTTTAATAATAGCGAGTCCAGCTCCAGTGAAATGGTGATTTTGTAACATGTAATTTGTATCTGTCAGTCAATAATCTGTTACTGTGTAGAAACTACCTCCCGAAATCTTACCATTTATGAACCTTCTGCAACTCTAAATACAGATTGGATTCATTTCCTAAGAGAAAAAATAATAATCTCAACATACATGTCCAATTTGGGAAAGAATGCTGAAAAGTGTGAAATTACGATCCAAAGTTGGTGCTCCACAGAGCAATTTTCCGCTGACCAAGGCGATGCCATTTTTTCGTCTGCTATACATGTAGCATGGCCTCTCGTTTTAACTCGTATATTCTTGCCCAACTCATGAATATTTATTATTTTACATCATCAACTGAAGCAAAATTTTGCGATCTTTCCAGTCATACCACACAAGACATCATTTGCTTGAGAAGTCTAGCCAAGAATTTGCTCACCGATAGCTTCACATTCTAGGCTAGAGACCGTAGCAGGGGTGTCTATTCTTCCAGAAAATTGAAATTATTCCCTCACCCTACTGCGCTGTGTCACATCCGTCCCCAGATTCTTCCCCAACTGAGATCCCAAAAATGGACGCAAAAGGGAAAAATTTAGGCTTGTTGCTATCTACATGTACTTTTCCTTATTTTCTTGTTCTCTCCCTTCCTTGTCTGAATATAGGTGTGTTGTCAGACCCAGAAACTTCTTTATACAACTGTTAGGCTAAGTTGTGAGCTGTTTTATTCTGTCTTCCCTAAAAACATCTAATTCTTTTAAAAGTGGGTCACATACGTGACTTAGGAAATAAGTGCCTTCCTCTCTATTCATGGTCTTTGTCCCCCTCTTTCTGATCTCCATCGCTTCTCGTACTTCTCTGGATCTTCTGACATGCTCTTTGCCAAGTATCTTGGAGTCCTCCTGATTGACAACATGATTTTCACAACCGGAAGTCAGTTTCCCGGGAAAGTGAATCAGATGGTCACATCTGATGAAGTCCTCCGAACTGTAGGACAAAATATTAGAGTACGGTAAGTAAAAACTGGTTTTGTCAAGCGAAAATTGCTGATTGATACGTTTTACAAATCAAATTCTTTCCTAGATGGTACAGTCTGGACACTGAACCATTGCATCTAAGGACTAATGGTACAAAGGGAATTTAGGGAAGACAGGCTGGCAAACACCTCTAGGCTCTTTATTATTTTCAGAGCTAACTCACTAACTGTGATTTATTATTTACAGGGTGTGAGAGTTCAGCTTTTTTTTTTTTTTTTTTTTTTTTTGATTTTCAGCTTTTTTTGTACCAGTACACTTGCTCTGTACAAAAGTATATAGGATCTTCCCAAATTGCAGCTTTTTGCTAGGTGTTTTTAGCTTTTTGCTAACTGTTTTCAGAGTTTTCAGCTCTTTTATATATGTGGTGACTCACATGCCCCTGATTTATAAAGCCTTAGAATTAAAATTCTTCTGTAGCAGAGTACGGAGATTGCCACTGAACTATTGCATCTAGGCCTAGGGAAGGATAATCAAGGATTTGGATCTGAAGCTGAGGTTTAAAAGGGAAGATAAACTTGGGCAATAGAGCTGTTAACTAATTGATGGTCCTGTCTTCCCTTGGAATCCCAAATGCTTCCCTAGATAGGCAGATGTCCAAACTAAAAAGAAAATGGATTTTGTATGAAATATGCAAAGCAGAGCTCCCTTATCTTTGTGTGCATTATTTACCTACATTTGTATAGTATGACCACACGTCACTATTGCCCAGGCAGGGAAGAATTACTGACCCAACTTTTCCCTGTTTTATGCTTAAGTCCATGGTTTACCTCAAAAGAATTATTTCTGGGATGGGAATGGGTAAAAGCCAAGGGACCACTACATGTATGCTAATGCTATGTACCCATTATAATTCTTCCCTAAATTACACTTGATGAATTCATCTACCATGTAGAGCAGTAACTGCCAGCCAGTGACCATCTATTTCATTCCAAAATAGCCATAAACATGTACATGTTCCAGTTATACATTTTTCCCCAAATTTGTTAATTTTATTTTTAATCTTCCTTGAATCTTATTGACTTTCTTCTGTTTTTCCCCTCTATTTTTTTTTCTTTTTCAAAATGCAAAATTCTTCCCCAAAGGGGTAAAATTATTCTTTCCCCTTTTGGGGCGATTAACGGAAGAATAGACGCCCCTGGAACGTAGCATTCAAAATGTAGTCGGATTCGCTGAAGTATGACACCGTGTAAAGCAATGGAAGTTCAGAAGTAAACACAGCTGATCACGACAGGCGATTGCATCAAAACGTTGCTAAAACTACACTTCAGCAAATTTTTAGACTGCCCAAAATAGGCAAATCTTGCTCAAAAGATACAGTTGACTCATTGAAATAACTTTGATCCAAATTTCAACATTAACAGAATAAATAACCTCCAGTACAAAAAATTGCACCGCTGTCCGACCGAAAAACCATAGCAAAGCGCTCTAGCTTCGAATGTGTAACTATCGTGTGCAATTCAAAGCTAGAGTTCTCGAGTAAGACATTATTTGATCACAAAAAAAATTGTGAAAATTCCTGTTTCTTGTAGCGTGAATTTCGGTCAGTTTTTACTACATTTTTAACATCAAAATCGTGTAAATTACTCATAAAATATTAAGCTTGCATTTTTGTTCAGGTGATTTAATGAAACTTTGGTGTGTTTTTAAGACAGTTTTGTAAAGCTTACTGGCAGTTTCATCCACTATTTTACTGTGTTATTGATTGAATTATATGTGTTTCCAACATTTCATATCTACCACTATGACCAGAAGTTGACAGACAGAAATCGGGGGACAGAAATGTGTCATCGTCAAAAGGGAAAATGGGCTAACTCCCTTACACATGTACTTTGGTCTATAGAGCTGGGGTTTTCACCATTCATTTTTGATGCTCTTTCCAAGGATACCAAAGTTGTTGGGGTTAGTTGGAGAAATCCAAAATCCACAGGACTCGCTACTTCAGTGAACTCTTGTCGCAGTTTCAAAGGTTCACCCTGCATTCATAAAATAGGTATGCCAGGCAAACCTTAATTAACACATTTGCTAGTCAGCTAAATTCGCCTAGAACACACACATATTTACATAGAAATTTAAAAGAACAGGTAGGTCAAGGAAACTAGACATAAATACTTCACTTGACCCAAATATATGATTTTTTATGGTGATGAGACACTCGCACATGGAATTTTAGAGGGATTTTGATAGCAGTTCCACATAGAAAAGCTGCTATCATCATGAGACTAAGTCTAGATCTAGAAACAGCACCGAAATGCTGTTTTGTTTAGCTGAATCTTTTTGATGAAAGTCAATCTTTGACAAGATAAACTTTGCTACGGAAAGTGCTATGACAAAAAGGTTTTCAGTTTTGGCTTTCTTTACTCAAGGGCTTTAATTTGATATATAAAATGATGCAGTTTGATGGCAAATTTGAATTCACCTGGCATACCTACATAAAAGTACTCACACATTCAGTTTTGTGATATTATCCTTAAAAATAACACTATGAAGGCTTCCTGCATCTCTTTTCTTCATCAAATCGGCATTTCACAGCAAAAAAATGCAATTTCCTCACCACTGTCATGACCGTGTTATCTCTATGAAACATTAATTTTGTTATGGTGACTTTAGCAAGGCGTTTGACAAGGTGCCACATCAACGTCTTGCATCTAAGCTAACTTACTATGGCATAAGAGGAAAGACACTCACTTGGATTCAGGATTTCCTGGGGGGGGGGGACGTGTGCAATGTGTCACCATCAATGGCACCCACTCCAAGTGGTCACTGGTAATTTCAGGCGTTCCACAAGGCTCAGTCCTAGGTCCAACCCTCTTTCTTCTGTACATTAATGACATTGTAACCAACATCAACTCAACTCTCCGTCTATTCGCGGATGACAGTATCTTGTACCGTGACATCCAGAGCACTGAAGACCAAGACACTGAAGACCAAGACACTCTCCAAGATGACTTGAACAAAGTCTTCCAGTGGGCTGACCAGTGGCAGATGAGCTGCAACGCTAGTACTAAATGCAAGACTCTTACCATCACCCGCAAGACCAAACCACTGACACACATCTATCAGGTGGACGGTCACAGCATTGTTAAGTCATCGAAGCACAAATATCTTGGTGTCACAATTAACAAACATCTTGACTGGAAGGATCATGTGATTCACGTCCTAAACATCACATCTAGTGCCCGTAGCACCCTGGGTGTATTGCGACGGAACTTGTCATCTTGCCCGACACACGTCCAAGGCTTACCAGGCTCTAGTGCGACCAAAAATGGAATTTGCTTCAGCTGCATGGAACCCGTATTCTTGCGAACAGGTGAATGCCTTGGAGTCTGTACAGTGTCAAGCTGCTAGGTTTGTTTATAACAATTACGAGCGAACCGCAAGGGTGTAACTAGTATGCTACAACACCTCGAAATGGATTCCCTCGCCACCAGACGACTACTCAACCAGGGCACCATGTTTTTCAAAATCCACCATGGACTTGTGAACATCCCCTTCCCGACTGTAGTTAAACCATCACTTCATCTGGGAAGAACAACCAACACCCTGAGTTACCAACCCATTCAGTCGAGAGTAAATACATACAGATACTCCTTCTTTGTTCGCACCATCCCAATCTGGAACAGACTACCACAACCAGTCATTGCAGCAACAACAGTCAGGCAATTCCAGACCCTGGCACTACCAGCCCTCAGAGATATGGCTACTACACCAACCCACCAAACCTTGTAACCTGCCGGTCTTCGGTTTTTACTTGCACGTTGTAAATTTATGAGCACCTTCTGCCACGTATGTACAGCACAATCCTCCTAGGACAAGCCTTGCTTACTTACATGTAAGGAGTGAATGAACTCACGACTCAAGATCGATACGGTCACAAATTTGGTCATTTTTACACCTTCAAATGTACCCAAAATTTTCACACATGCTCCAAATATGTTTTGTTTAAGTCTTATCTTCACGTGAGGAACGGTAAGAAGTGATATTTTGTTAATAAAATTTGATACTGCATACCCTGGATCAGATAGGCCCAGGAGCCTCAGACCTTCGTACGGAGAAGGCCAGTGGAAATCGTAGTGAGGAGGTGTGAGTACCTCGGGCTAGGCATTGAGGAGCGTAGAAATTAGTGGTGGAACACCCCACCATTATCATTTGTCTGCTATACTGCTAAATAAATGGTGAGATGTATTTTCCCCCCATGTAAACCATGTAAAATGGGTAGTTCTTGTATCGTGTACATGTATCGTGCTGCCTAATTTAGGGTGTCAAAAACATGAAAAATTGGACAAAAGGGAGCAAAATTTGCACTCGTACCAAGACAGCCTGAAACGATACCAGCGAATTAAGCGTTTCTAGATGATTTCAAGAACGCCACCGCGCATGCGTAAGACCTTTTTAGCCTACGTCTCGTATCCTACTATCGGATCGTTGAAACAAGAAAACCTCATCATGAATTCCCTCACCTTCCTTCACCACCAGTTGAAATAAAACTCAAAACTTCCCGTGTTATTCCTCAAAACAAATGTATCTTCATTATTAAAAAATCCTAGTATGACCCGTTATCGAAAATTTTGTTTGATAAATGTCAACAAAAGGTAATTTTTCTCACGAGCAGAACGCACATGGCAAAATGGCTGCTCTAAATGAAGGTTTCATAGGTTCATGTCGCTTGCCGCTGATCGGCATGACGCATGAGCAGTGCAGCTAAACGGACATGAACAAGGCTTACGATTGGCTGATACGTCATCACGGGTTTGCTAGGATCGACGAGCGTCAGAACGACACAATCTGGTTGTGTAGGAGACTATCATTGTGATGCCACGTTGGAACCCAGTTGGAACCATTGGAGTACGGAAGAAATATTCATTAACGGGACTGAAGCAATGTGGCCATTTCTATGTTTGTAGTGAGTGCTGAAGATGTTTGTAAAATTTTCTTTTATTTGGAACATCAAATAACAATCAAACCCATTCGTAAAGATTATTTTTTTCTCACTTTATGTTTCTTAGTACAGAATAGTTTGACGGGTAAACAAGAAGAGAGACTACACCAGGATGGAGTCTGATACTCAAAGTGCAAAGAAGCGCAAGCGGCCTAGGAGAAAGAAGCACAACTATAAGAAAAACAAAATGGTAAATTATGTATTTAATTAGAAGTTATTATTTATTATCCCCATTTATGTATCTTTTCTGTAAGAGTACAAAATATGTTCGGTGCTCATGAAGTATCACAAATGTTGCGCATTAACAGGGAATGTGCATCAATCAGAGAAAAAGTGTGCCATTCCTCTCTGGAAGCTAGTGTAGTATAGGGTGCTCTCATTGGGCAAATCACTGACAATCTCTTTGAATCCTGTAAACATAACTAGGAGCCAGATAAATCAAACTTAAAAACGATTTGTTTACGATTAGTTGTGATGATTGAAATTTCTGAAGGCAGTGGTAAAACAGCATGCCCTATGGTTAATTTTGCTCCTTCAAACATACAAACTGTCTTGTAAGTTAGGGATCAGTAATAGGAAGCTTTCTTTACAAAGGTATCATGTCAACAACAATGCCTAGGAAAGTACTGTCATTTTTCGCCATTTGCTGCAATTCCTTTTCTCCGATGAAGGCACCAGATGAATCAACCTCCCTTTTACGCACTACTAACCAATCCTAGGCTGTTGGGAGTCGATCGTCAGACATGAACTATCTTTGGCTCCGATTATAGTATTATTACGAAGCTGTCTTACTCCCTTTCCACATACAAAGCCAAAAGAGGTGAACAAATAGTAACATGTTTTTTAAGAATCTACGCAAGAAACATCAACATTTTTCATTTTTAACCCCCTCTGTGTATGAAATAAGTTTTTTCACCAACTCAATGTGTTGTAGTTGTGGCAATCTTGTCCTACACCACCTGTTTACTTATCATCAGTCACATCACATACCATTCTATATGGAAACAGACTAAAGTGTTTCACATACAGAGCTATACAATACTGGTTTACTAATATTACTAAATTAATTTTTCTCAGGGGGGTCACACCATTTTTGTAACTATAATATATCTTATACCTTTAAGCTTATTTGATAAGTCTTGCAAAAAGAAGAAGATTACAACTTAAATGGTTCAAATCGGACAAATCGTTTTCGAGTTATAGCAATTTAAAGGTTCCAGAAAATGGCTGTTTTTTCACCACAATTTGGCAAAAATTATGCATTTTGCACAAGATGGTATCATTAGTGAGCTGAAAATTCCAAATTAGATGATTCTAATGTTCAATTTTCATTTAAAATTACTATATAACTTAATATTAAAGCACTGAAATATCAAGAGACACGCCATTTGCTTTAGTTTGGTGAAAAATGCACTCCAAAAATGCAAGAAAACACAAAAAACATTTCCCAGGGGAGCTATTGGAGATATGGTAGTATTGCACTCAGCAATCAATGCATCAAGTGCAACACTGGTTATCTCCAATATCTGCCCTGATTGAGTAATGTAATGCATTTATACACAGCATTACCCAGGGGAGCTATTGGAGATATGGCAGTATTGCACTCAGCCCTCTATGTGAGTGGACAACTGAAAGTCCCAGTCAGAATAGATACTGAGTGCAACACTGGTTATCTCCAATAGCTGTCCTGTGTAATGTTATTCAAAAGTATGATTGTATTTATACACAGCATTACCCAGATCAGAACTAATGATGATAACTTTTCTTGAAACTGTCATAGTTGCAGGAGGGTGAAAACAAGCTTGAGAGTCCAGAGCAAGTCAAGCCAGATGAAACCGATGTGATGCAGAAATCTGACCCAGTTCATCCTGCTGTAACAGAGGAAACCAGAAGCAGGTTATCAAGCAAGAAGAATAAGAAAAAGCAAGTAAAGCCAGATGACACAGACGTGATGGAGATATCTGATCCAGCCCCACCTGATGTAGAGAAGGAAACCGGAACCAAGTCATCGAGGAAGAAGAGGAAGAAAAAGCAACTCAAACCTGAAGGGTCTTCACCATCCAAAAAGTCCAAGTTGGGAAATGGTGTGGTTGATAAAAATCTTGAAGATGATGATGATGATGATGCATTTGAAAATGTGGTGGTACATAGTAAAAAGAGTAAGCTGAAGCGGTCGCAAAGTAATGCTAGTGTCAATGGATTTGAAGATGGTGTTGAAACTGAATCTGTAAAGAGTAAGAAGAGTATGACAAAAGAGTTCAAAGGTGGAGATGGCGATGGTGGGGCAAAGAAAAGAAAAACTTCCCAGAAAAGTGGTAAACTCAGTAAGAAAGAGCAAAATGCCTCCAAAGCATCAAAATCAAGCAAATCCGAGGTTAAATCTGACAAGAAACCAAAAGAGCAGAAGAAAGTATTTGACTTTGACACACCGGAAAAGTTCCTCGCTTCCCTGATAGCTCCAATGAGTGTGGAGAGATTCGTTGCGGAGTACTGGGAGAAGAAACCGTTGTTCATCCAAAGAAGAGATAAGGTGTACTCGGAGACATACAAGACACTGTTTTCAAGGAAGATTTTGGAGGGTATTCTGCTGCAGAGAAACATCAAGTTTGTGGAGAATATCAATGTGTGTAGGTAAGGACGAATGCATATTGGGCTGTTCCAGTTGAAATCCACACTACCCCTGTGGAAGATTTTGGAAATATCTTCCACAGGGGGAGTATGTTTTTCAAATGTAATTGGTCAGGGTTAATCATCTTGAAGCCCATACTCCCCCTGTATTATGGCTTTACCCCTGTCTTCCACAAATGGGGTGAGTATTTCAAATGGAAGTTACCCAGCTGTCTGTTCTAATCAAAACTCATACTCCCTCTGTGTAAGACTTAAGCTAAATGTTCCACAGGGGTAGTGTGGATTTTAAATGGAATAGCCCATTTTGTTGAACTCTTCTTGATTTTCAAGTAACCAAAGACTTCCTGCATTAGTATGTTATTCTCCGGGATCTCCGGTTTCCTCCTGCTTTCAAAAAATTAGTTGTTTGGTTATCAAAAACTTCCTTCACCCAATGGAATTTGAGGAGCTGCACAGATAAATGGTGGATGATACAATCTACCATGTAAGTGGGATAGGTCTGCGCCAGGTTGGGCTGCAACTGGCCTAGATGATGCGATCTGATTGTGATGATTCACCATGGCAGCGAAATTACAGCGCTTTGAATCCTTCAAGATCTAGCTGGGAAAAGGTGCGATATAAATCCGAAATTTATGTTTTTATTTATAGAAGGTTATACTTGTGTATTTGTTGTAACCCAAACGACCCTAAAAGACCTGTTTTCTTCCACCCAACATAATCATAAACTGATCTTGGGTTCACTTTTTTTAGATTTGATGGTGAGAAGAAGGAGTCCTTGAATATGGAAGGGAGAGCTACCAAGAAGAAGATCAAGAACCTGATGGACAAAGACAAAGCAACAGTACAGTTTCATCAGCCACAATGTTTTCAGGTACATATAGAAACCTTGTTGTTTAAATAATTTCTGTATCACAATAATATTGTACAGTTATTTCCTGTGCATCAAGTGTATCATTTGTGTATGCGCTTGTATGCAGCTTGTTGACCTTTTGCATGTACAACCGGATTTTGTATTGGCCATTTACAAATACAGTCATGTGGTGCATGTACCAGACAGGTTTTGAACACACTTGAGTAGAACACTTTAAGCATTAGGCCACCATGCAGAACACACTAGCACACATACCAGATATTTTGATGTGGATTGGTCTTCAGCATGTTGAGTAGTACATCCTAGTACTCTGTACACATCTGCATGAAAACATCAATTATGTACTAAGTTTTTGAACTTTATCCACTACTATAACACTGTGTAGTGATATAAAATGGGGTGCATGCAGTTGGGCACATTGCTTACATGTATGTTAGTTGTGTGTTGCGTAATGCATGGCTGGCGCATGCTTTATGTGATTGTGAGTTGGGACTTAATTGATGTGCGCAGTAACAAAAGCCAAATAATTTTCGCTATATATAAGTCAAACAGCCTTTACTTGATTATAGAGTTGGAAGATTTGAACTCTTTCTGATAGTACATACTTCCCTGGCAACTCTATATTTGAACCCCATTGGGCACTACCGGCCTAATTATCAGCCACTATAGCCACTAAGAACTCTTTTGATTGGTTATAACTTATATCATGTATTGAGCAAATCAGAGATATGTTAAGAATGAATATGGCTGAAAGGGATTAAGCTAAAATTGCCAAGAGATACAAAAGCTCTATTTTGATTGGTAACTCAGATTACCATATTCGGTAATTAACCAATCAGAGGCCCTGTAAAAGTGATAGTGCACATGGGTCAACTGCTGCTTTGAGGAGGAAATCTGTCCTGTATAAAATGCCAGTTCATTAGCAGACTCAAGGGGGCTCCAGTTCCTAACTGAGTGGTTCAAATCCCCTACATCACTACTGGTTATGCCAATGCATCACCATTTATCATTTCATTTTTATTGTCAATCCAATACTACAGGATGAACTGTGGCGTATCAATGAACATCTGGAGTCATTCTTTCACTCACTAGTAGGAGCTAATGTGTACATGACACCGCAGGATTCACAGGGATTGGCTCCACATTATGATGATGTTGATGTGAGTATTCTGTCAAAGCCAAAAGTAAATAGAGTTGATGCAACTGTCTTGAATAATTATTGTTAGTTTTGTGACAAAATTTTTGTGTGAGTGCCAGAAAGTCGTATGTAAAATTGAGTTTGATAGCTGCCTCATGCACAATATATTCTTCTTCAGTTTTACAGCTCCAGCCAATGTCATAAAGTGTTGATTTTCTTCTTGTATTTCTGATGACCAATAGAACACCCAAAGAAGTTATTGTTTTGAGATTAATGGAGTTGGCAGCTGTTGCATGTATTTGCACGTGCCATATGAGATTTTTTTTTCAGTCACAGGAGTATAAATGAACCAGAACACAATGTATGAATAATATCAGCAGTTACTGAACTAGGTTTTTGAAGAAAAATTGCAAAATGTATCACATATGTTTTATCTCTCTCTCGACATCAGTTACCAAATTTCGGTGAAGTTGGGGTGGTCTTGGGATTTTGTACAAGAAAATTATTTTGTCAAGTTTTATATGTTTCACAAAAAAATGCTTCTTGTATATGTAACATGATCTGGTTCATGGGGGCCAAAGGCAGCAAATTTGAAACTGAGATAAAGGCAAAAATATGAAGTATAAAAACAATAGAATACATTTAAAATAGGCATCAAAAACTTCATAACTTTAGAACCAAGTATGCTAGACCTTTGGTGTTTTCAGCAAATGATAGCCTACATGTATTATATGTAGAATGTAATAATTACACATGCGCATATTTTGGAGGGGGGCTTTGGGGGCGCCAGCCCCCCAGGGTAAAAGCAAGGGGCGGCCAAAACGAAGGGGCGGCGGACGAAGAAGGGGCGGCAAACAAAGGGGCGGCAAAAAGAATTAGTAAAGAAAAAAAATAGAAAAAAAAATTGGGTCAACCTTTTCGGGCTGTTGAGGAAGGGGTGGCAAAATTGAATTTTCTTCAGCCCCGGGTAGGAGCGACCACGGTATGCCGCTGTTACAGTAACTCAATTTTCAAAAATGCCTCCTTTGGCCCCCATGGACCAGATCGTGTCACATATATAGACCTTTTCCAGCATATTTGCTGATCATTCATTATGCAATGATTATCAAATATTCTGTAGTCTTATAATTCTCTTTTCACATTACGTAATGTGGAATGCAATACATGTATCAAATTTGTTGCAGGTGTTCATTCTACAACTAGAAGGTCGCAAACATTGGCAACTTCACAAACCTCCGACCAAGTTACCCAGAGATTACAGCCAGGACTTGGACCAGTCTACTATTGGTAAACCTACTCATGATATCACGCTTAAGGTAGGTAACCCATTGACTGCGAAAAGACTTGCCTTTGACGAAGGATACAAGAAGTCTGTAGCATTGTGTTTGTTTTGAGTTATGTGCTTGGGTAATCACCATCAAATAATGATGAAAGTGAGTTCT
The DNA here is from genome assembly GCF_039555335.1 of Amphiura filiformis. Lineage (NCBI taxonomy): Eukaryota > Metazoa > Echinodermata > Ophiuroidea > Amphilepidida > Amphiuridae > Amphiura > Amphiura filiformis. Next base: position 45,917,191 of record NC_092634.1, read on the forward strand.
AACTGTAGCCATACAATGTAGATCCATCTACTAACTATATGCAATAGACAGTAAAATGAACTGGACCCTACCCTACCTTCGGAAGTGGGCTATTCCATTTAGAATCCGCACACCTTATGTTCAACCAAGCTGTAAATATTTGCCAGTTTCATGTTTAAAATCCAGTTGAAATTGTTTTGAAATTGATCAAATCCATTTGAATTTGAAACTATTTGGCTTCAGTTGAAAATAATTTGGAATTCCAAAATCTTCCTCACCTTTTTGTGGATGAAAATGGTTGGCTCTGGAATTATTTAAACTATTGAATTTGGTTGGAATTCCAAAGTCTTCCTCAGTGGGGGTGTGGATATCAAATGGATTACCCAATGTGTGTCCATATTTGAAAAGTACACTTTGGGTTCAAATGGTGGGGGTGTGTAGGGGTGTGTGTGTGTGGGGGGGTGTTCGTAGCATGACATGACATGGTGCGGTAGATGAAATAAGAATATTGTTAAAATGTATGTGATGTTTTATTAAAGTCGAAAAGCTTCGTTTCCACATGCAATAAAGTGATACTCACTCAGAAATATTTCAATTCCTGTCAGGAATCTTGTTCACTCTGTTTTGGTATTTCTAGATGTTTTTGTAGAACCAGCAACACTTCTGACTTGTTTTAATGATGTCACCAAACTTCCTTTTTAGACTTTAAGGAACTATGACTTTGACAAATAAATTTGCAACACTTTCAACGGTGAAGTCAAATGCGAAGAATGATCCTGATGAATGTTTCAAGAATGTTTTGTTGTGGTGCAAAGACACTTCTACCTTACAAAACTGTCAATCTTTAATGAACATTGACTTGATTTCCCGATATAGAGATGATAGTGAATTTTGGGAGCAATGTTACACAAACCCAAATTCCAATCTCCAACCCCTTAATTCTAACCCTGATCTGTGTACTGCACATTGTTTCACCGTGAGTTTGGTAATGACATCACTACTTTAACACAGTTGTGCCACAAGCATACAAACAAATTGCCTTTGTACACATTTCATACACTCTTTGATAGCGAGAACCAATCAGAGCAAGCGTTAGAAAAATCCAAACCATGCATTGATTGTGTCTAATTGCACTCCGCGTACTATGCGCCGTGTTTCGTGCGCGTCACGTAGGATTGATTCATTTTTATTTGGTTCTATTTTCCAATATTTTTAGTGATAATTTTGTTATAAAAAGGTAAAAATCACATGTTTTTTTCTTCTTGTGTATGAAATAGGTTAATGAACTTGTATTACTTGTTGCTCGAGAAATTAGACAAAATAATGCACTTGCGCTGATGTTGATGCGTCTAATGCACTCCCCCTTTGGGGCTCGTGCATTAGACGCATCAACATCAGCGCAAGCGCATTATTTTGTCCAATTTCTCTCCCAACAAGTAATATGCGTTCATTAACCTATAAGTGTATGGTCTGCGGGATTAAGTTGGCAAGTTCATTTGATGCAGCGATCAGCAAAATGTGCATACCGTAAAACCTTGTCTACAAGCATATAGAGTGCTTCTGATGAAAACTAAATTAATCCAGATGCCATTATGGAGTTTGAGCAAATAAATTACAGATCCAAGCATATACAAACAAGTATTATTGTAAGACCAATCTGTTGTATTGGCATATTAACGCATGTATCGTATTAATTTAGCTTTCATCAAAAACACTGTATATATTGTGGGATAGGCTTTTACGACGGGAATTCATAACAATTAGTGGGTTTTTAGCGGGTTCGCCGTCGGACAAGTTTAGAACTGTCAAGCTTTCGTCAGGAGTAGCTCTTGAGGTAAAACAAAGAATAGTGCCTTTAATGATTAACACTTATCTTGACACAATGAAGACTTGGCAAGTTGGCATGGTATACATGTATAGGGCTTAAAACTCTTAATTTTATGTCTTGCCTAATTCCATTCTTTACAGCCAGGTGATTTACTGTATTTCCCAAGAGGGACCATCCACTATGCCATGACACCTGCAGACAGCCCGTCACACTCCACCCATGTCACCATCAGCACATATCAAAGATCGTAAGTTTTTGGTTTTTTGTATCAAAAAGGTGGGAAGAAGTGAAAGGAAGATGTAATGTATATGATGCTTACTTTTTCCAGTATTTTGGGAAAATATCAGATCAAAAGATGGCACAAGTTTGTGCATGAAGTTCTCTTATCAATTGTGACCTGAGGTGAGCGTAAAGTTGAAAGTTGGTAGTTTCAAGACGGTCTGGCTGCTGCATTGGTGTTCTTTGTTTCACACACACCTGTTCAAAACAGTAGTATGTCTGTATGTCCTTTGTGAATATGGGGCACAGTGGGCCATTCTCGAAGGACATACTACTGGTTTGTACAGGTGTACGGCAAACAAAGAACATCAACTCAGCAGCCAGGATGTCTCAATTACCAACTTGCGACTTTATGCTCATTTGATGGTAGCAGGGCACAATTATTTAAAAATGCATGTAGAGACAATAATTGCAGAACATTAACGGTGATATGTTCACTGATGCAAGTGTTCATTTTATGAAATGGTGTATTTGTATGTGATTTTATGTGTTTCAGATGCATAGAGAAACCCCTTGGCAATTTAACCTTTTATCTATCATCACTTTTTTTGTGTAGGTCATGGGGAGACCTGCTGTCTTTAGCCTTGCCAGACATCCTTCAGGATGCATTGGATTCAGATGTAGCCTTCCGCAAAGGATTGCCTCCTACTTACGTTGGTGGAGATGAAGTAAGCAGTAGTTTAAGAGATGAATGCTTTCTGTTGTGTGAGGTTCCACTGTATATTCGCCACCAGAATTAAACTCGGAATGTTGTGTCTGACATCTTGTCATGCAGACGAAATGCCATACTTTGAGGACGACAACCAATCATGGCACGCTTCTACCCTGATGTCATGCAGGTGCAACATTCTGAGTTAATTTCATGCTTATGAATTAGACTCTGCTAAATGGAGCTCACAGTTTGCATTTGATAGTATTATAGAGTAATATGGAGTGATTGTACATGCAACAAGTGTTAACAAATATGGCAATCTGATTATTAGATCAGAATTACCATGGCATATTTACATGAAAAGTGTGTTACAGAACACATCTCTAATTATTGGCTAAAATCACTTTTCAATGCTCTGCATGCTAGGCATAGGCTTCAACATAAAAAGTTTTGAGATATTTTCTCAAAATATCAAGAGCTAGCTCAAGAATCACTGAACTAATGGCTCGTTGGTACTCATTTTAATGCATTTTACAAATATGGTCATGAAAATGTACAATTCTGAAATTTTTGAATTAACAAAAAAACTTGTCGTCTGCAGTCGACACCCACATGGAGAGTTAAGAACCAACAGGTGAGCTTGGAAGTAAGGAACATGTTGGACATTGCAGGCCATATTGATTAAAATGATGCATGTGGGATTTGTTTGGACTAAACGTAGACACAAAACTGAGAGGAAACTATGCAACTGGTCTGCACTGATTGAATCTTTTATTACATGCATCTATATGTATTTTTGCCGGTTCCCTCTGCAGGATCAGATAGCAACACACAGATCTCAGCTGAAGCAGCTCGTACAAAGCTTAACCGATCATGTAGAGTCACAAGACCAGACTGCGGCCAATGAGATGATGTGTGACTTCACAGCCAATAGGCTTCCACCTTACTCAAAGGATGGGAAAGTAGGTGAGCCAAAAGGTAAGCAAACATGTCGTCATGGTTTTTACATTGAAAGAATACCAGCTTGGGCTATTCCAGTTCAAATCCATATGCCTGGAAGAAATTACCTTAATCTTCCACACAGGGAGTGTGAATGTCAATTGGGTTTTTCTGAATGTGTGATTCCATTTGAAATATACACACCCTGTGTGGGAGTTTAAGGTCTTGTCTTCCATACGGGGCGTATGGATTTCCACTGGAATATCCAGTGCTATACACCATCCCTCATAACGTAATAAGGTGGGACATGTGACATAATGTCGCCATGCTGTTGTGAGTGATCCGACTTTCCAGAAATGAGAAAATAGGATTAACAATTCCAAAGGGCTTTTTGGCTGTATAATATGTGATGATGTTGCACTCATCAGGTCATTATAATACAAAGGAATTGTTGATAGTAATGTACACATGGGATTTGTCACCTAAGCACAATAATATACAGTAAAGCCAAAAAATTAAGGTACCATGCAGTTATGTTTCCCTCCTGTATATCCTAAACAAAGACAGATATGTCATAATTGGAACCAGCAGCCAATAGCTGCATCTTTTAGCTCGAATTTAAGATCTCATTCGTTGAAATTGTTCAAGAAATTAAGACACGGCGATCTCAAAACCCAAGGAAGATACCAATTTAAAAGTTGCAGTTTATTTGCTGTATTAAATGCCCTATTGATTTGTACACAAAGTGTTCGTGAACAAGAGAACTAGCGCTGCGCTTCCATTGATTAGCACGTTAAAACTAGCGTCGTGCTTTCATTGATCAGAACACAAAAGTGCAACTTTTGATTTTGCTTTTTTCTTAGATTTTAGTTCACCGTTTCTTTAATTCTCAACCAATTTCAACAAATAAGGTCTTAAATCAGAGCTACGAGTACAGGTACTGACTGCTTGTTTTAACTTGGACATATTGGTCTTTGTTTAGGATATACAGGGATGAACACAAATGGTACCTTAATTTTTTGGCTTACTGTAGATGCAGAGTTAGCTCAATGGCTTATAATATTATACAGCAAACCACAAGGCTGCCATATTTAGCAATAACATGTTCAAAAATGTTGATTTAGCCTTAGCCCAAGGCTTGGGGTCTATAAGTCACAGAAAAGCACACAATATAGGCCTATTCAACATTGCTTTATCCCCCCCCTCATTGTGTTGTCTCATATCCCTTTGTTCTTGAAATTCCTACAAATAAAGAAAGCACTGCTTGTTCATTAGGAAGTATGTACATAAAATCAACTGTTGGTTGTGCTGGTTTACCCAAACTAAACATGGCTGTGATGGTTTAGCTTGCAGGTTGACAAGGGTTTGCAAATGGCAGGTGTATTTCTGGAAAGGATTTTGGGTTGTCTTTGGCTAGTGGTGTGTGGTGTTGGATTGGCATGATTTGTTGTTTTATTCGCTGGTATAGTGCACATTACAATATGACCGTTGCTAGGTCAGCTGGTTCACGCTTTCTTTGTTAGGAACCACTGATCGAAATGATCACAACACAAAGCCTATGGCATATCAAAATTCGGAACAGGTGTATGAACTCAGGCTTGAACCAGTAACAAATGGTTACTAACGTGCATTACGGCAGCGAATAAAACCCAATGTATGACACATCCATTTTGAAAGTACAACTACTCTGTAAAATACCTTATCAATTATACATTTTTAACTGTGTTTTCTGTCTTTTATTTGCAGGTGAAATGCCTACAGAAAAGTCCAAAGTAAGGCTGACATTTCCAGATCATACTTATGTCACTAAAATAGAGAGGAAATCTCTGGAGGAGCTAGAGGATGAAGATGAAGAACCGGAATCAGAAAATGGTGAAGAAAATGGCGATGATAATGAGGAGGAGGAAGAGGAGGAAGAAGAGGAGGAGGAGGAAGAAGTCTCAAGATTGGAGATTCAAGATGGAAGTTACTTGGAACATGTTGATACAGACCAGGATGAAGAGGAGGAGGATGATGATGATGATGAACCAAGCGAGATTTATGTGTATCACTCAGTGAAGAATACAAGGGATGATCACATGATGAGCTCAGAATCTAAACAGGTAAACAAATTTATAACCATTCACATGTTATTTTTCAACTTGGTCTTACTTAGGAATTGCTGTGTGAAACATATTTGTGTGAATTTAGTTCAGGTCTTGCTGTTGAAAATGTCGTTAAATATTATATTGTTGTTATTGTTGTGGATGATAATAATGTTACCGACCAGACATTTGGAGTATTAAAACAGATAGCTGCCAGATAAAACAAACAAACAAACAAACAAATAAATGTATGTATGTATGTATGTATTTATGTTAGCATTTATACAACACCCTTCATATGTTTCAAAGCGCTTTACATTTATTCCACTGTCATTAGAACTTCCCGCTCCCTCAATCATCCTCTGAAAAATTACTCAAAACTCCGCGGGTTAAGGGGCCGTCCATAATTTTCGCCAGTTTCGCTTACGTACAAAGCGTACGTAAGAGGGAGGAGGGGGTAAAAATCCTGGGCAGGTGTACGTAAGAAAAATGGCGATTTGTTTGAGCAATGAAAAAAATGAAAGTGAAAAATTATGATATTTTCCAATATTCTATTCATAACCAATTGACCTAAAATTGTTCAATTCGTTTGAACAATTTCTATAACATGCCATGCAAACAATGATTTTATCTTTAATTTTGAGTCTAATATGCACAGTGGTCCTATTTTACATTATGCTTAATTTGTTTCATACCAAAATACTTAAAAAGTATTTTCTATCTGCGCTAGGATCAAAGGCAGCAAAGGCTCTAGTGTGTGTCAAACATGTCAAGGATGCCCCCTGGTTCCACCTTATATGATGTGATCCAGGGGTTCTTTGTGAAAAGAGAGTACAGGATGTTCAGCAGAATGTGGAGTGCATTAGTCATTTAGTTTAGATTCGGGCTGCATTTTAAGCTATATTTTTTATTTATTGATGGCTTTCGTTTTCATGAAAATTGAAAAGGATGTTTTTCAGCATTTCTCAACTTATCTGTAAAAACAGTGGTGTAGCCAGCACTTTTTTCAGAGGGGGGGCAAGACAAATTTTAAGGGGTCACCTTTTGGCGACAAAATCAGTTAATGTTACTTATGCGCGCGAAAAATGTTGCCATATTGAAGCTAAACTGGTGAAATATGGTACAGAAAGTGAATAAATACTGCAAGCGCCTTTTAAAACTTTTTAGGTTAAAATAGCAAAATATAATGTAAATTTGGTCAGAAACACAAAAAGTCTTAAATGTCGGGCGGTCACCATCCCACAGGGGGGGGCAAGAGGGGGGCAAGACTTTTCACAAGGGGGCAACTGCCCCCCTGCCCCCCTTGACTATGCCACTGTGTAAAAACATTTATCCAGAGCCAACTGTCCTCCTCGAACACTAATATAACCCTAACCAAACCTTTAACCTAAACTCTAACCCCAACCCCAACCCAACATTTCAATTTTGCTATTAGCAGTTGGCCTATACTCATGGAAATCCTTCGCCATTTTATTTGTACGTAATCATGAAAATTGAAAAGGATGTTTTTCAGCATTTCTCAACTTATCTGTAAAAACAGTGGTGTAGCCAGCACTTTTTCAGAGGGGGGGGGCAAGACAAATTTTAAGGGGGTCACCTTTTGGCGACAAAATCAGTTAATGTTACTTATGCGCGCGAAAAATGTTGCCATATTGAAGCTAAACTGGTGAAATATGGTACAGAAAGTGAATAAATACTGCCTGAAGCGCTTTAAAAACTTTTTAGGTTAAAATAGCAAAATATAATGTAAATTTGGTCAGAAACACAAAAAGTCTTAAATGTCGGGCGGTCACCATCCCACAGGGGGGGGAAGAGGGGGCAAGATTTTTCACAGGGGGCAACTGCCCCCCCCCCTTGACTATGCCACTGTGTAAAAACATTTATCCAGAACCAACTGTCCTCCTCGAACACTAATATAACCCTAACCAAACCTTTAACCTAAACTCTAACCCCAACCCCAACCCAACATTTCAATTTTGCTATTAGCAGTTGGCCTATACTCATGGAAATCCTTTGCCATTTTATTTGTACGTAACTCGGGGGAGGGAGGGGGGTAAAAAGTTACGTACGCTTCGTACGCATGTGAAAATGGCGAAAATTATGGACGGCCCCTAAGTTTACCTCAAATCAGCTGGTGAACGCTCATTTCATTTTGCTGCTCCAACTGTTTGGAACTCGCTTCCAAACAGCCTTCGTAGCAATCGGTAGCATCCCCACACTTTTTCAATTTAAACATCAGCTTAAAACCTATATCTTCCGGCAAGCTTTTCCAAATTCACAGAATTAATTGCTTCTTTGTTTGTTTGTCTTTTTCATGTTTTTGCGTGCTCCGAGTTCCGTAGAAGATTTTGCACCTTACAAGAACCATTCATTATTATTATTATGTCAGCTGCCATGCAATGCCCAAGGCATGCTCATACCTTTGGACTGTGCTCAATAGACAATATTCCTAACAGCTCTCCATTTCACCCCTGGGTAGAGAGAGGCAATAGGTAAAATACCTTGCCCAAGTGCACAACACGATGGCATTGCTGGGGCTCGAACTCGTAACCCTCCGATTGCCAGGTAGAGCCTGTACCGCTGTGCCACCATGTCACCTGCTACTGGTGTGCAGGTGGGTGTTGAAGAAAAGTTGTGGTGGATACTAATTATTAATTTGATATTACATTTACCTTATTTCTCAAAATTTGTTCTTTGCAGTGTCATGGCCTCAGATGTCCCATAGACAATCTGGCAACAATGATTCAACTCCAAGAAGCCAAGGGCCAGTGGATATCAGTGTCTGATCTTGAGGGAACAGAGGACACTCAACTGCTGATATCATTATGGTCTGAAGGTCTACTAGAAGTTAAATAATGCTGTGTTTTCCAGATGGATCTAAAACTGTTCGATAATGAACATAGTGAACTGGACAAATGCATCGGGGCAGGTTCTTGGGACTTGGTTGGCTTCCCGTGTTCATGACAGGGGTGCTAAAAGTTGAACCTGGTGTAATTGCAGAATATAATCCACCCACTCTTAACCCTATTCTTAACACTTTGGTTCTGTAACTTGGGTTGGATTAGATTCTGCAATTTAGTTGATTCACAATATGATGTGCCTCCAGTGGTTGCTAGGGAGATGCTAAAATATGCAGTGCATCATGGGAAAAATTTGACATCCAAAGCCTGCGTAATATGAATACAACATGGAACATTTGTCATTGTGTGTTTAAATGTCAATATAATGATGTTGCATGTGAATGCACACTAAGACAGCAATTTACAATAATAGTAGAAATTTATAGTAGATCTGCATGTATTGATCACACAGATTCCTTTGTGGAGCTGTTTTCAATAAAATTATTATGACACTCACTTGAAAATCCAATGGTGGTTTGAAAGGTGATGTTGACCATGGCGGTCAAATATTATACTCACAAGAGCAATCGCTGACGGAATATCTTAATGTGAATCACGATATTTACTCCTTAACCCCATTAGAACTACCTGCCGATTGGCCAAAAACAAGTTTTCATTATCAATTGGACCAATCATCAACATTGTTAGAATAATTTCACCACGCAAAAACATAGGGGTGAATTATTTGCAAAGCTCCATTCTGATTGGTGATTAAAGTAATGATATCATATAATTGACCAATCAGAGGCAATGTTAGATTGTCAGGTAGTGCTCAGGGGGGTTCAGTTAAAAATGAACCCTATGTGGTACCGTATTTGACCTAATTAGTGCCAATGTTCAGGGACTCAATGAAAAGTTGTTGTGACATCTTCCTGTAGTCCCACCTTAGTCCTACAGTTTATCCACTTTGAAGTACGAATTTAGGTACGCCCATTTTGCGTAAGCGTATCGTGCGTCATGTATGAGGACGCTCATGCATTTGTGTGTGCCTAGCAGTGTCTTAAGGTAGCTGCCTCGGATACAACACCCTTGCAGAAAAATAGCTCCTGTGTCTGATCAATCAGGTCTATTCATTTAAATCTTTAACATAACAAAGAAAAGTATTTTCCCCACCTATTTTAAGAGTCTTATAAGAATTGTAACAATTCTTATGTTTTTCTTTATTTTTGAAAATTCCTTAATTTTGACAGTTTTTGATTTTTTTTTTTGCCCACTTAGGAAGGAGCTATGGTTACCAAACTTTCAGGGATAGTAAATAAGCTTAATACCTAAATTCTCTCGTCAGTTTTTTTTGATTAAGTGTTTACTTTTTGAAAAAAAATATTTTTTCTATTTTTAATTTTAGGGAATGTTCAAAACACTGTAGCTTAAAATAGAAACACTTAATTGGAAAAAACTGACGAGAGAATTTAGATATTAATCTTATTTACCATCCCTGAAAGTTTGGTAACCATAGCACTCTTCCCTGTTGGCTAAAAAAATCCTAGAATTTAGGTAATTTAGTGTTTCTAGAAAAATCAAAAAATCATAAAAAAGTACCAACATTCCTGTTAAATATATACTTAAGTAACACTAAGTCAGAAAATAAACTTGGTTTGTATTATTCTGTGATATATTGGCAGCAAAATGAAACTTAAAACTTTTATATACAACTGCTATAAAGGAGAGAAAAATCAGTTTTAATAAAATCTTTGTTTTCAAAAATGTTGCTATTTTGAGAAATTGGCAAAGTGCCAAAAGTCCTTCCCTGTAGTAATTCAATGGGATTTTGAGATGACAAAAAATTAAAACTTGGCAAGTAAGGTTTTCTCATCAATACACACATCCTATATCATTTTCAAGGAATTCTGAGCATGACACGGTAGCCGATGCAGCCACCTTAATTCCTTTTGACATTACGGCGCGCAGGAACTGTGTAATTTACCGCATACTTATTTCATACTTAAAGTGGACAAACTGGACATGAATAAAGGAACCCAATCAAAATCCAAGACCCCTGGGGCAAATAAAACCATTGTCAGATGTTCAAAATACTGCAACATACATACATAAAAGAATCAAAAACAAACAGCTGACGATCCAGTTGTTATTTAAAGTCTGCTAAAACTGAATCTGGCGATTCAAATCATGAAGAAAATTGAACTACACTATCTACTAAATTATTTAGTCTGATCTTATATTTAAAATATAAGATCAGACTAATTTGTTCAAAAACATAATTGATATTGTAAATGAGATGAGTGTCAATTCATTCAGTACTTGTACTACTGAGTGAGTACATGTACTGAAATCCCATGACACTGATTTTTGGCCTTTTACATGGTCTGGCATTACATAGTATGAAGAAAACTGAACAAATAAGGCATGGAAGCCGTAATAGTTCTAGATTTGCTCCAAATTATGATTTTGAAGCTTGGTAATGACATAGCCTCACAGATTTCAGCATTCCTACAAATTATGTTAAATTATTTGACCATATGTTTAGTTGGCAGTGGTCAAGGTTATGGAGTCAAGGTTGGAATTATACTGCCTGTTGCCCAACTGTACCTGTTACTACTTGTATCATGTGTAGATTTTGACATACAGCGACCCTAATTAGAGTTTGCTTAAAGACCCATTCAGTGATCCCAGCGAAAGTGTAAAAAAATTAACATTGTTCATAAATTGCTTAAAACTGAAGGATAAGTCATTCAAATTGTCATTTGGTATTTTTGAAATGAAAAATTTGGCAAAAAAACAAAGAAAGCAACAGTATTGACGAAGTTGAAGCCCCATTCAAATACATGTAGCTAATTTAGATACTGTCAGTATCTAAATTACAGATCCATATAAATTCCTTATTTTTGTCTTAAATACACAGCTTTCGGCTGAACCACTAACAGGCTATGTTAACACATTTATGATAATGACAAAAGTATCAAAATCTGAATTTTGATGATTTTTACGATCATCCGGATCAGCAAATCAATGAATGGGGCTATAATGCATATATTAATATTATTATTCTGTTTTCTATTTTTAAATAGTTCTCAATAATCTGAAATTGGCCTCAAACTTTATGTGTCATGAAATACAACTTGCAACCATGCAACATTGCCTGGCGAAGATTAATAATTATGTTAATCAATAAATCAAGTTTAAGTGAAGTTTGTGTTCTTTGTGCAACTTATTAGCAGTCCTGCTTGTAGAACTGATGAAGTGATGGCGTGTGACGTCAAACTGCCGCAACTACAATCTAACCGTGAGGCCTGGTTTGCTTTTAAAGCTCATGCTCAATCAAGTACAGGACAGTGAGGCTGTTGAATAACAGTGAAGTGGTCATAAGATGTTGCCATCTGACATGTTGCCATCTGACATGTTTTCATAAATAAAGTGATCACTTTATAGTCAAAAAATATATTACAAAAGGTATGTATAGCCCTATTTGTTTCACACATGTGGACCAATTTATAGCCTCACACATCATTGCGTTCAGTCACAATGGTTTAATTGTGTAAGAAAAGAGACTTTTAAAAGTTGCACCCGAGTCCATAGCAGTCAGGATTTCTTTAACAAACACATGAATAGACCTGGCCTACTTTATTGCTTGAGAGGTGACTTCTATGGACTCAGATGCAACTTTTTTTTTTTACATTACAAACCATTATAATGCTATAATTTAGCCCTTATGTGTAAATCATATAAGGCTACGTACACCTTTTTACACATTTTCATTTCGTCAAATATTTTTTCGACTTATTTTAAAAAGTATTTGTGGACCTTCTTATGCATCAGTATTTCAGATTTGAACAGACAACAGTAATAACACTTCTAAGGCCCTTGAAAGTTGATTTTCGGAAATGTCCTAGTAATGCCAGCGCAAAATATCCCCCCCTAAATTGTAATGGTTCCACCATCACTGATCAAAATACCGATTCATTAGAAAATTTGCCAAACATTTTGGGTGTTCTTGTCTTATTTTCTAAATACACAAAAATGACAAGTATTTACTACAACCATTGCGGCTATTTGTACATTAAACATATGACACACCTGATTCACCTGATTCACCTGCATGTGTATCAATATGGCAGGTACTTGTGTTGGAGTGAGTGCATAAAGGCAATCTGAGATCCTATACAATGAAATGAGACACTCCGTACACACAGCCTATACTGATGCTGAGGATAGCAACACCATGTCAAAAATGTAACTCTAAATAAATTAATAATTAATAAATTATCCATGTCGTCATGGACGTGTTGAAACAATCACAGACTGTATGTCAGGACTGGCACAAACTGGTTGTGTAAGAGACTAGCACAGGTTTGCACGATAATTTATTACGAATCACATATATATTGTACTGTTCTCAAACTAGCTCCGGAGTGTCTTGGGCCTGAGGCAATGCTCTCCAAAAGGGACTTGCAATGTTTTAAATTTCATAGCAAACCAAGTTTTTAAAGTTTATGTGTGTCAATTCTCAATTATAACTTTCATTTCTATGCTATAGTAAGCGCCAAATTGACATCTGTGTCGCTAATTAGGGCAAATATGTGCCCAACCACCACAAACTGGTCGTAAAGTCTGCATTTTCCATTTTGAGATACAATCAAAAACAGTAAATGGATTTCTATGTAAAACATATTAGGAATTTGACCTTTGATGAACCATAACTTCACTTCCAGATGTCCGATGAAGCTGGTTGAGGTGTCATTTTTTCAAATCTTCAATAAACAGAAAATGATCTAGAGCCGACTTTACTACCACTTCGTGGTGGATGGTCATGGTAATTGTGTGAAACTTTACTCACACTGGTGTTAATGGGGGGGGTGTGACCATGCAAGCTCAAGAACTTTTTCGCTTTTTTCTTGCTTGACTTCGAAATAATGAAATAGAATTGAAGAAATACCTATTTCTTTATTTTCAACCCACACAATGAACAGAAATGAAGTAAAATACGATAGGAAAATGTAATTTGAACCACTGAGCAATTATAAGCTTTATTGTATTTAATAAAATAATGTACACATATAGAACATGTAAATATTTGGTTATTTGCTATTTTTGCAAGTTCTCTTTTTCATAACATCACAATAATTCATCCATGTACAAAAGGCACACATTGCACTTGGTTTGGTTAGAGGTTAGATTAGAGAGCTAATATGTGACATGATCAAGGGGAATGAGTCGGATGTCGCTAATATTGTTTTTGAGATATTGGCAAAAACAGTGTTCAAATTTTGTTTTATATTGTTTTGAGCCATTGAAAAATTGCTTATAACTCGGTAACCAGATGTCTGATTTTGATGGGTTTGCATCAAAATGTAGCATTTATAAACTGCCAGAAAATGGTGTAAAAGACTTCTAATTGAAAATTGCCGACATGTGACTCATTCCCCTTGATCATGTCACATATTTGCAGTCTCTATTCTGCCATGTGCAACAGCGTGTTCAATTAAGGGGAAAAAATTGGGGAGGTATTCGGGTCCTTGCAGATGATATGCCAAACTGAATGAAAACAATTCTCTGTGATAATCACACTATAATATATAGCGTCACTCCTTGGACGCATTCACTAGGTGTTCCCATTAAGTGTGTCTAATATCCATCACAACCGCTGATTAGTTTTGGGTGCATTTCGAGCAAATCATGAATATCCTAAATTTTTGCCCCATGCATGTATCAAGATGGGGGCTGACTACAGGTTCTCCGATTTTCATTCTGTGGCAAAATAGTACACACCTGGATGATTTTGGTATGCAGCTGGCAAACATATTGAAGTGTATCCATGTTGGCAATATTGCGTGTAATATAACATGAAATTGAGCAATAATCTGATCAAGATTATCACCCAGGTTATTGTTTGATTCGCCATAAAATGCCAGTTATACTCATTTTGGCTCATCTTTCACACACACGGAAGCACAATAAAATGCTGGGTCTAACTCGTTTAAAAAAAATTGGAGTTGGGCCCTTCTTCCACTCAGGTATTCAATTGTTTTCATTCCGAGTTATACTCATTTGGTCCCAACGTATAACAATCCAATATGCCTGATTTATCATAGCTTGGGTTATTCCAGTTGAAATCCAGATACCTCTATAAAGGCATCACCTTTTATCTTCCACATAGAGGTATTGATTGTAAATGGAGTTGCCCATTCAGGTAAACCTAGTATTTGAAATTAACTGTCTTACATTCGTGTAATGGTCGAAATATAATCACTCGGTGAAAGATGTATTGTTCCATTCCAATCACAGACAATTAATATTTGTATACTATCAATGTTTATAAAAGTCACACCTTTTTGGGCTTCCTCAAGAGAGTGATGTCAATACTTACTCACAGTTACTTAGTCACAGTTACTTTGTGTGTGTACAGATGTACCGCCTTTTATCTCATCATGTAATCACACCAGTTCTTTGAGTCAACATGTGCCATTTAATACTAATTGAATACCTGAGTGGAAGAAGGGCCCAACTCCAATTTTTTACAAAAATGAGTTAGACACAGCATTTTATTGCCAGCAGACTGTTCTTCCTTGTGTGTGAAAGACGAGCCAAAATCCACTTTCTAAATAGTCTTCCACGTACACTTAATCATGGTTTTCATGGAGTTGGGCCCTTCTTCCTCAAATATTGGGTTAAAGAGGAATTTTGAAATCTGCTTTCCACTAAAATAAACTTTCTTGCTAACATATTCATGCTTCTACTTGTGCAATTAATGTATAATTTCCAAATTTCTGTAGCTATTTATAACACATCTGCTTACGGAACTGGCACTTGCACTATATTAGTGGAAGAAGGGCCCAACTCCAGCTTGTATTAAGACCTGTACCGTTGCCATGGAAACATCATATATGATTTCGAATGTATGTAGTACTGTATGATCATGTATTAAAGGTCCCCTGAAGATGAAAACATTCTGTCTATAAAACTTTTCCAAATATTAAGTTTTTTCTTAATATCTCAAAAACAGTTTTGATGGAGTTGGGGCCCTTCTTCCACTCAGGTATTCAATTGGACTGGAGCACGCACTGACACCACTCTCTCTCTCTCTTGAGGAAGCCACAGAATATAGGAACTTGTCTAAGAAAGGAATAATTCTCTTTCATGTCTGTAAATAAATTCATCAGGTTTGCAGAAATTCAGAATACAAAGTTCGTTTTCAAAACCAATTAAATATTGTTTTTCACTGACCTGACAGTTTTGAGTGTCTTGGGCGACACTCTTCTTCAGAGTGAGCTATGTTCACACACCTCCGACAATTTCGGACTGTAGAGGCCCGACATCTATGACCCAATCATCTCCGCGAGTAGTGCGTCCTCTACAGGCCGAAATTTGTCGGAGGTGTGTGGACATAGCTCACTTGGTTTTGAAAAATGAACTTTGTATTCTGAATTCTCTTTCAGTTCAGAGCTTAAATTAGTTCCTTTCACTAATATCAGCCATTGCACATTTATTTGTCAATAAGTGTTCGGAGTTATGAACTATTTTATACATATTTATGTACAGAATCTTGGTCAATATCATGACAGTTCTCAAAATAATGCAGCTGATTGACACAATTACTATATCAATTACAAGTCATATATACTATTCATATAAATAGTGAATAAAAATTACAAATTGGACGGAAAAAACAAGCTGGATGGAATAAGACACAGTGGAGATGATTTTCACCGATTCAAAACCTCATGGCAAATGCCATTTGCAATTGGCCAAATCTATTTTGAATCATCATAGAAAACCACAAAGTTAAAGGAAGGTGGCTGGATATATTTGAAAAACTTTTGTACAACATAAAATGTCATCCCTTTCAAGCATTCATGCAAAAAGAACACATAAACATTCCTTGTATGCGACAACTGATATTTAGGCCACCTTGAAAAATAGTCTTAAAGCTCCGGCGCACATTAGTAAAATCGCCCGCTTTTTGCGCATCATTCCCGCTGGATTGAGTAAATTTCAGGTTTTTTTCCGCTGTTTTATTTTTTCTTCTAAATCCACCACACAAAAATATCACGCCTGACATCTAGCCTAAATTGTAAATCTCAATAAAATTCTTCATCTTGACTATAGTGAAACCTTGACAGATGAAAAGGTGGTCTATTCTTATCAAAAAGTTTCGTCCCACAGATAAAAAAAATGAAGTTAAAAAACCCACTAAAAAACGCATTCCTCATTAGGTTTTCAAACTTTGAGGAGCTTTAAGACAAACTATCAAATTACGATGTCTTTATCAGAGTGTTACTGGTAGTCTACAGTGTTTTATTAATGACAATCATGTAATAAATTGATATCAAATGAAAGATCCTATTTTTCTCTTCAACATATGTTAATGAGAAAATAGGATCTTTCATTTGATATCAAAATCTCATCAAGTTTGAGGTGAGTTGAGGGTATGAAATATTGATCGAGTCACACACCTTTAACTTTTTGTTGGGTTTGAACTTTGAATTTGATAATGAATGTCAAAGGGTACATATCAGTATCTGGAGCAGACAATATTGTAATTGTTTCCCTAGGTCATAGTTCATAGAGTTGCTTTGTGGCTGAGTACACCATGGCATATCTGCCAACATATAATGGCCATTGGACCTACGAAAACTACTCAAAATGTTATTAAGTATCACAGGGGTAATAGACAAATCCAACGAGCCAAGTCATGGTCAGGATTTGGTCGGCCATTATTGGGTCCCGGCGCACCAAGCTGGTGTTGTGACTGCCCAATTGGGTGGATTAAAGCTGATTAAAAAATCAATGTTATATTGTATTGTGTTGTACACTTTTATCATTCTTTTGTCTACGTGTAACACGGGTGTTGGAATGCAGTTTAAAATCCCCGCCAAGGACGCATCATTTCACATTTCAGGTGAGATATACTCAGCGGGGACCCAGCCATGGCTGCCACTGAGGTGTAGGAATGTGTGAAATTGGATTCGTCTATAGCTTTGTTGGCTCACCCTCATACTTTCATACAGTTGTCACTCTTTTGGTATATCAATATCGTCGCTGGGCATGAAAAACTAGGTATGTAAATGTAAATTCTTCCGCAAAACAGGGAACTGAACATTTCTTAAATTATTGACATTGCGCAGGTGACACAAAATCTACCTAAATGTTCAAAAACGGTTTTTTTATTAGTTTAAGTAAACTCATCCCAAAAAGAAAGTATCCAGTTTGATTTTGGTTCATAAGTCAAAGATGGGGTCTTAAATCAAGACCTACCAAAGGTATGTTACAGATAAATTTATTCCACACAGTTTGAT
The DNA here is from genome assembly GCF_039555335.1 of Amphiura filiformis. Classification (NCBI taxonomy): domain Eukaryota; kingdom Metazoa; phylum Echinodermata; class Ophiuroidea; order Amphilepidida; family Amphiuridae; genus Amphiura; species Amphiura filiformis. The sequence goes on from NC_092634.1 coordinate 45,935,103, forward strand.
ACCTCATTTGTCCAAATCGATGCAGAATTGATGACACAGTGACCTTTTAAATGCAACGACCTCAATTTTAAAAGTTGCAGTAATTCCTATTGATGTGGTTTTCCTGCTTCTCAAGATTCGTCATAAAGGTACACAATAACAGAGACGAACTAAGACTCTTTGACTTCACTTCATGTGTTTTATTGAATGCAGATACTCTTTTACTCCTTCCTTAATGTTTGCCCTTCACTCTTCACAGGCAATATCTGGTATGTCCTCCTGCTGCATCAATGACTGTCAGACATCTTCGCATGCTCTCAGTGAGACGTGAGTCTGATGCGCCCTTGATCTGCCCATAATTGAGAAGCAGAACCAAATCAATAGGAATTACTGCAACTTTTAAAATTGAGGTAATTGCATTCAAATGGTCACTGTGTCATCAATTCTGCATTGATTTGAACAAATGAGGTATCAAACTGTGCGGAAAATAATTATCTGTAACATACTTTTAGTAGGTTTTGATTTAAGGCCACATCTGTGACTTATGGAATAAAATCAAACTGGATACTTTCTTTTTGGGATGAGTTTAGTTAAGTGTGTTTGATGTCCCTGCAAAATGAAAATACCTTCAAATTTGACTTTTTGTATAGTTCCCCGTTTTACCAAATGAGTAACAGGGACAAATAACATAGGTTTTTCATGCCCAGATGCAATATTTATTAGTTTAAGGTTTGCATGTGTTCACTGTTCACAATAATTATTGGAGTCTCTGTTGATGTCACATGTACAGTGCCCAGTGTATTTAGTGTCAGGGCTGGACAGTAGCCATACATCAAGTGCTATAGCGTTATCATAAACGTTCGCCTAATGGCGCTACGGGCTACCTTGACATAACTTGAATTTTAGATTCAAACTAAAAGTCCCCTCCCATAAAATCCCACCAGCAAATAAGGGTACTTACCCTTAATTCTTGTTGGGATTTTTAGAGGAGGGAGCTCTCTATTTGTACATGAAATTTATCCCAAGGCAAAGGAGCTCAGGTGCGCCATTAGGCGAACGTTTACGGTTTTGGGTTAAAGTCACCTCCCGTATAGTTCTATAATATCCTTTCCTATTTCACTTGTTAATGGTATTTTAGGTATTCACAGTTGGTGATTCTGTCACAGCTCTCAGCATATCAGGTGTTACTGGCCATACATCAGGTGCTGCTAGCTTTGCTTCAGCTTCTGCATCAGATAGTTTATCTGGATGATGAAGAGGCGCATGGTGTCCGATTACTCTCAGAAGTTTGAGTTCAACAGGTCCGAGATTGAGGTATTCCTGTATTGAAGCAACACATGAAAAAATCTGAGTAAGTCACTGGCATTACTTGTTGTTTACTGATTCTAACTTTTTATAGATCATGTTTATTATTGGGTCACCAATATGAAACAAGGGAAGAATGAAAGCTAGGTTTAATAAGCTGATGGAACATTTGCACTCAAGTCATGGATTTACACAGATGACAGGGAGAGCATGGCTCAGTGTGACGGATTGAGTTTTGAAAGTAACAGGTGTGCTACTAATCGCACTTCTGGAAATGTTAAGGTGGGCTGTTAGGCGTGCTATTAAATTGCACTCAATAGGAAGTTTAGGAATCAAGGTGTGCTATAAATCGCACCCAGACAGGCAATTTAAGGTGTGTGATCACACTCGCACGCCTTAAAACTCAATCCCTGAGTGTCGGGAGGTCCCAGGTATGATTCCCAGCGAGGGGCAAATATTGGCAACATCTGTAGATGAAATTCAGACTTCCACTCTCCCCATGGTGCATTTAGAGTTGGGTATATGAACCGTGAGAGAATTCTATCCTTCACAGAGCCATACCTGTACATATAACTCACAGTCAGTTTCGAGGAGAGTAGGGTGTTAACCCATCTTGGTGTTCAAATAGACCCCAACAGAAATAAGCTTCATGAGAGCTAGGCTTTCTAGGGTGTACCATAGTTGTCAAGCCCAAACAAATCAAATCAAATCAAATCAAATCAAATCAAATCAAATGTCTTTGATATGTATTACAAACCTAAGATTATATGGCTCATCAGTAACAATGGGCTGTTCCAGTTAAAACCCATACACCCCTATGAAAGACATTACCTTAATCTGCCATACAGGGAGTGTGAATTTTAAATGGGGTTACCTAAATGGGTGATTCCATTTGAAATCTACATCCCTGTGTAGGATATTAAGGTCATGTCTTCTTTAGGGGGTGTATGGATTTCATCTTGAATATTCCAATGCTGCTGGCTTGACCACATTTTTTCCATGTCTTGAAACACATTGCTTGAAACTACAGTGATAATTTAAAATGGATGAACACAATATGCCATTTTTGATGCAAGTATAATTACATGCATGTGTTGTATCCAGTATGCGTCTAGTAACCTCCCTGTGGGCGTTCTTTAATCAAATCAATGCTTTTCTCTCACATTTAAGAACAAATACAAAGAATATCAGTTGATAATTAACATTCCATATCTGGTACTTATAATTAAAAAACATTGACATAGATGATAGAAATTACTGGTACATCAGGCATATACAAATTTGGATGATTGTTCTTATTTTTACATTCAAGTACTAACCCCTCTTTGGTTATAAGCCCACCCTCATTTTTGAAATGTAATCTGCCATCTAGATGGGCGGGCTTATACACAAGTGGTCAGGGCCGTAGCAAGGTTGAAAAATGTGGGGCGGCCATCACAAATATATGGGGCAGCCAAATTACAAATCTATGCCCATATTGAAATAAAGATACAAAGAAAAACATAGCAAATTCCTCAAAAACTGGGGCGACCATGGCATCCCCGACCGCCCGCTTGCTACGGCCCTGCGAGTGGTTACAGTAATGCCAAATATTTCTACACTGTTGAAATTAGAGTCCGAAGTTTACCGTTTTCTAAAATCCATTTTCCGTGTTGTAATCCGTGTTGTAAAATTTGTAAATCCGTGTCATGAATAAAGCTTAAAATGTATAAACAATGACACAATAAAGTGTTCAATATCGCGATCAATATGCTCTGATTGGAATATTTTCACGATAATAGGCCGACTATTACGATGTTTGGAGGGATATAGGGGTTCATGCCTTGGTAATATACCTTTATTTCAGTATTATTAAACAGTATTTTTATCATAAAGATTGACATACACTACTCATGCTTGTTTTTAACATTTATTTCTCTTATCTTTTAACAATTTTTGTCACATCATACAAAAATGTCATTTTCCGTGTTGTACCTCCGATTCCGTGATTTTCTTCCGTTTCGAAAACTTCGGACTCTAGTTGAAATGTATTTGGGGATAATTCTTTTACAAGATAACATTCAACCATTTTCCTTTTAATTGCGTTCATGAAAAACATGGTAACACTTGGCACAGAATGGTATGACTCAAGGTGGAACTGTCAGATTGGCTTACATTTGAATCTACTTACCCCAAAATTTTCATCATCATATTGCAAATAGTGGTCAAGATCCTCATCTTCATCTTCTCCTCCCCAAGCTCCATCCTCTTCTTCCTCCTCGTCATCATCATCATCATCATCAGCCAGAGGTTGAAGAGCAAACACCCGCTCCTCTACTGCACGCTGAGTAGCACTTGCAGGTCTGGGTTTCCTAGCAACAACTGAGATATAAATGAAAAATAGTTATTTGATAATATGTGACACGATCTGCTCCATGGGGGCCAAAGGAGGCATTTTTGAAAATTGAGTTACTATTATTATTACCTTATACAAACACCAAAGGTCTAGCATACTTGGTTCTAAAGTTTTTCTTATGTATTTTATTGTTTTTTACTCCATATTTTTGCCTGCATCTCAATTTCAAATTTGCCATCTTTGGCCCCCATGGATCAATCATGTCACATATGATTAGATATAAATTTGTATTACCCAAAGAAGTTGGACTAGGATAGCTCAGACGCTATAATTTGGTTCATCTCAAGTTTGGTAGTGACGTATGTGCGTATTTCGCTCGCCGCAGTATCAAATCGCGCACATAAAGTTAAACAAACTGAGTGTACACGCATGCGTACAGGGGCGGTTAGTTGGAATGTCACTACTGAACTTCAGGTGAACCAAATTATATTCCGGAAACTACGGTAACCCCATGTGATGGGCAATCTGCTACATTGGATTGTTATGCATGACAAAGACCTACAGTAAATATTTTATTACTTCCATGGTCCGGGTACACGCTGGTGATGGGAAGAAGATTGTGAAGAAGTGGGTCAACCGTCTTGTTGTCAACTCCGTTGATCAGCCAATCAGCGTGATTGTTATCACTTCTGTGTTTACGCTTGTGTACACTCAGCGCACAGCATAGACCGTGGAAGTAATAAAAAATTAACTTTAAAATCACATAATAATTAGAAGAGTGGTTGCTCAAAACTCACCCAATCCACTTTTGGTCAAAATCATTGTAAATATTGACATAAACTATCCCATTTTTGCAAAACTCACTCAGTCCCCTATTGCCAGACATGTGAATCTGCTTTACTTTTCAAAACTCACTCAGTCCCAACTCCCTGGTATTGCGTTTCACTGGTATCGCAAAAGGTGGTTTAGTCAAAGAGGACCGAGTGAGTCTTGGATAACCACTCTTAAAATGAATTCATTACTGCATGCAAAACTTTATATAACACCAATGTGGTCATTAATAAAGTTTATTCACAGACCTGAAACTTTTTAGCTTTTCAGCAAATTTCAGGTTTTTTTTGCTCAAATTTACCTGATTTCTTATATTTTCAGACCGGCTAATTTACCCCAATTTCACACTGTTTTTCAGCTTTTTTTTGTGAAGATTTTCCACCAAAGGTCAGCTTCAGGTCTGTATTTGAGGTCAAAATTGTAATTTTGGAGAGTCAAACATTTAAAAAATGCAAAGGCAAACATGTTTGTATTTGAGGATCTGAGGCATTTCTTGGGAGTTCAACCCCTCCAATCTCCATAAAGACCACACTGCATTACACACATATGTGATGCGACCAAGCAAAATCAGTCAGACCTCAGAAATATCGATTTTGAGATATAGCCAAACAAAGTGAATATTTCATTTTGTTTCCTGTTGTTTTGGAAACCCTTTAATTGCTCATATCTTTGGAACAGGATGTCCAATTTCAATGGGATTTTCTGCAAAATGCAACTTTGTAAATGATTTTTACTAACTTATAAGAAACAGAAAATTTAATATTTCCGAGTTCCGACTGATTTTGCTTGATCGCATCACATATGACAAAAATACATTTAAATCAAGTTTGCTGGGACACTGGTTCAATCATCTGGAGATGCACTATTTCCCCTCCCCAAAGGTTGTTTGTCAATAATGCTTAATCCTATAAATAATCCTTTACAATAGGTACATCAATAACCCTTTTAGTATCAGTCGTCATAAAGTACCTTTGGGTGCTTCAATAGCTGGTCTTTCTTCAAAATCAAGCTTAGCTAAATCTGATTCCAATAGGCCTCTGTCATCCTCCTCAAGATTGTCATGATCTCCAAATTGATTCAGGTAGAAATTTCTGGAAACAATATCAATTAAAAGTAATTATTTCAGATTGTAACTCGTATCATTGATAACAATAGAATAAGCAGTATAAAGCATATTGAAATATAGAACGTACTCTATATCATGTATTTAAACTCAGTGCCAAGTACACCATCATTTATGGTCTTTCATCTCAAGTTGGATATTGCAGTGACAGATTTATATTGCGCATGCCAACATAATCCCAGGAGGCAAGAAAAAAATAAAAATAAAGCGCAGTGATTTATAGTGTGCTACGCACAGGCACAACGCCTAGACGTTGATCCGCAAGCCTCAGCCCACTTTACAGGTTGTCGCTGACCACTACGGCCCCACATCATTCTATAAACCATTAAACCAGGGACTCGCACTAGTGCGCCTAAAATGCTAAAGGTTATAAATTGAAGTGACTTTCCATGTATTCTACACTAAATACAGTGTTTTGATTAATTATAATTGTCAAATATTCAAAACTGCTCTCCTAAACCATGTAAACCACTCCACCACTCTCCTAAACTATTCCAGGGGAGCTTTTTACCACCGCTCTCCTTGAAAGCTCCAGGGGAGTGTTTTAATGCTCCTCTGGAAAATACAAAAGACAGTCCCTGATTAAACAACAATTCAGGGACTTTTCTGCTTCAAGAGCGCACACCCTAGACATTCCACAAATAACCATCGCAACCAGAATCAACTCCTCGAGTTTCGTACGGGTTACAACAAGACAAATTGGCAGTAAGTTCTTTGTCCAGAGGAATTTCAAGCTAACTCAATTTTTCCACGAGAACAAACTAGGCACCACCAGGGTTCGAACCTGCAACCTCTCGCACCATAGTCGAACGACTTATCGATTGAGCTAACTTGACAGCTAATACAGGCATATACACCTGTAGAAGGGTGATTTGTCCGTACGCTGGTGACGCAGTTGCGTAAAGGCACCAATTCGAATCTGCCACTGCAAAATCCAACATGTTGTTATCTCAACTTGAGAAAAGACACTCTATAGTTCAGTCTTGGACTTTGTGGCATTCACATCAATAAGGTACTTTTCCCTACTTGCCTCTGTTCAGGCAAATACATCCAGAGGGGGCACATTTGTTACCTCTGCCATTCATCTTTCTGCTTGAGCATGTATTACACGCAGAAACTTAACAAGTATGCACTTTAAGTTAACCCCAAGAGAACTACCTGCCGATCAGCCAAAAAGAAGTTTTCATTCTCAATTGGACCAATCAGCAATGGTGTTAGAATAATTTCACCACGCAAAAATATTGGGGTGAATTATTTGTAAAGCTCTATTCTGATTGGTGATTAAAATGAAGATATCGTGCAAATTGACCAATCAGAGGCAATGTTTAAAAAATCGGCAGGTAGTGCTCAGGGGGTTAAGGTTTGCCAGGCACATGATGAAATAATCTGGAGGTACACTGTTTTGCACTCCACAAGCAACATACAAAACTGGTGGAGTCAGTAGTTTGCTTCTCACCTTGATATTTTCAGGTCTTCTATGCGACAATCAAAGAGTGTACTCATCAACTCCAGATTCTGCCTCTCTAGTTCCTCGACATCCAAAGCGAGTTGCTTGGTCTCTACCCTGTGAAGTTCAGCCTGTACGAAGACAGAAAAATTTGAATAAAAACTGTAACACTTAAGGTTAACAACTAAACTGTTGCAATTTGGTAGTTTACAGCATCTTGCAATTGATAGTGAGCTTTGGCAAAAATTGCATTGATCATTTCATAGCGAGCGTGTAGAAGAATTCAAATATCACAGATATACTTTTGTAGGACCTGTGGTTCTTGAGTTATGTTGTACAGAGGGCTGAATCAACAACACTTTTGAAAACGTACATAGCTCATTAACAACAATGAATTAAGCAAGTTTTCTAAGTATATGATTTGTAGAATGAACTTTTGCAAAACATCAAAGTGTTATTTTTCAATAATATATTGATTTACATAATGAGAATCGATTTTTTTTGGCTGCTTCGACCAACAATACCGCATCTACCCTTGATGAAATTTTCATCTTTATGTCTCCCACCACTCTCATGTCACACTTGTTTATCAACTTGCTCAGGTTGAACTACAACCTTGGCGAAAAAGGTTGCCACACCTGAGCGTTAATTGGCCAACATCCTTCCCCGCTCCCCTATTGCAATGTTGATTTGGACAAAATCGTCATCATTTCTACATTACAGTCTCCCAACATTGGAAAATGGGGGGTGGGGAAGGGGCAAGTGTAATCTGAATGTGCATTTGCAACTATTATACAAAATAATACGGAACTATCACATATTTAGCTTCGATTGCATGCTTTTAACACCAGAACGTGCTGGTGTGGCAACGAATTTCCGCCAGAGTTGTCTCTAATAACATATAAAAAAATCATCTGAAATTACGTTTTCGTTCATATCTTTTTAGCACGGAATGCCGGATTCATGTGCAATTTTCACAAAGTCTTAGCCTGTTTATGTACTCTGTACTAAATATAATTATTTTCATGTAATTTATACATGGCTTGGTCTATGTGTCCTATTATTTATAAAGATGCCAAAATAATGCAAAATATGTGAAAAATATCATTCGCCATTACATGCTGTCTACTGAAGATAGTACACGCAAAATTATAAAACTATTTTAATGATGACGAAATAGCGTGAAGTTTAAGTATTAGACCTAATAATAATAATAGCAAGGATCAGAAGAGGAAAATTATAATCATAGAAAAGTCATCAGAGGATTCGAACCCTGATCTCACTGATCTATAGATTTCAAAGGCGGCGACTTAGCCGCTGAGCCAAGAAGAAGTCGTTGAATTCGTGAGCATTTCTAATGCATTAATGTTAATTTAAAATTATGCAATGCGTATATGTACAGTAAAACAGGTGATTTAATTCTCATTCACCTACAATTTCAATTGTTATGCCGTTCTGGTTGGTTTAACCTAATACAGAGATGTTATAACCTCATAGTAGAATTAACATATCATACAAATGCATTTAAGATCAGTAACCCATTGCACATATGGAGATGAGGTTGATGATTTAATGGTCGACGGTCGACACAAACAAATTAAAAGAAATTTAGATTATTTTCTTTATTTAAGATTTGTCCAACATGGAGAAAGGTGGTGAATCGAAATTCCAACTTTATTTTTATAACCCTAAATACATTGCCAACATATACAATCGTTGTAAATCGATGAAATTATGTGTATTGGAGACGTTTCAGGTCAATTTGATACCATATGCATTGCATAATTTTAAACTAACATTAATATATTAGATATGGCTTGAATTCATTCACTTCTCCGTGGCTCGGCGGTAAAGGCGCCGACTTCTAAACTACAGGCCACGGTTCGAACCCGCTGTTAGTTTTGTTAAAATTAATATTTTTCCTCTCTTAATCCTTCAGTATTATTGTTGGTCTAATAGTTAAACTTGGCTATTTCATCATCATTCAAAATGATGAAATTTTCGTGTACTATATTCAGTAGACAGCATGTAATGGCAAATGAGAAGGTTTTTTGACACATTTTGCATTATTTTGGCATCTTAATAATTAATAATATACATAGGTCGGTCCGCGTGAAAATGATATGAAAAAAGTTATTTACGTTTAATTGTAAAATGGATAAAATGGACTAAAAACCTGTGTGTAGCAGCAACTTGATACGATTTTCCGTTACTGATATTTAACAGAAAATCATGCAGTTAAGGGCTGGGGTATGAGCGTTTGGACAGTATTTATTTTGGGACATTAGAGCACATCAGACATATCGAATTGCATTCTGAATACGAAGAATGTCATTCTGATATCAAATAATTTTGATTTTTGAAATTAGCAATTTAATACACATTTTATGGCAAATCATTAAAATTGATATTTTTGATATTTAACAGTACTTGAAGTAAACTTTATAAATCTGATGATTTATACTTAAAGTGTATGTAGGTGGGATGAAAAGCCGATGAACAATTGAAAATTTTGACCTTTTCGTATTGAAGATATGGATTTTTTTCCCAAAACACCAAAAAAATTAGGTCTTTTTGGGAAAAAATCTATATCTTCAATATGAAAGGTCAAAATTTTCAATTGACCGTCGGCTTTTCCTCCCTGCTACATACACTTTAAGAATATATCATTAGATTTATATAATTTACTTCGAGGACTGTTATATATCAAAAATTGAAAAATATCAAATTTTTATAATTTGTCATAAAATTTGTATTATATTGTGATTTTCAAAAATGAAAATTATTTGATATCAGAAAGACATGCTTCAGATTCAGAATGCAATTCGATAGGTCTGAGGTGCTCTCATGTCCCACAAAAAATACTGTCGAAACGCAAATAAACGCTCATTTTAGATCCCTTAATTACGAAATGTGTGTAATTTAACATAAATGGTGATTTGAGGGACCACTCCCTAAATAAACCAAGTACTCTCTGTCAAAAATTTTATTATGATTCAAAAGAATATTATCTACTCCCAAATCGTGTGCAATATGAAGATCATACGACATTCCGTTTTTGAGTTATGAGACAAACACGAAATTTAGATGAAATATTTTGCATTCGGCAGAGACAACCTTGGCGAAAAAGGTTGCCACACCTGAGCGTTAATTGGCCAACATCCTTCCCCGCTCCCCTATTGCAATGTTGATTTGGACAAAATCGTCATCATTTCTACATTACAGTCTCCCAACATTGGAAAATGGGGGTGGGGAAGGGCAAGTGTAATCTGAATGTGCATTTGCAACTATTATACAAAATAATACGGAACTATCACATATTTAGCTTCGATTGCGTGCTTTTAACACCAGAACGTGCTGGTGTGGCAACGAATTTCCGCCAGAGTTGTAGATGTTATTTCCCAGCTGGTCCATCATTGTTCCAACTGTCCCAGTTCTTGCCAGGTTCAAATTTTCTGTATTTATTCTCAAACTTTACAACTGGACGATAATAGTAGGTTACTGTAAATCTTTCTTACCTCTCTTTTCAACCAATCATTATCCATGACTTCCTGAGTACTCCACTTGTCCAACTTGGTCATAGCTTTCTGGAAATCAACAATTGTAAATCAAATTTGTAAAATTGGTTTCAATTTTGAAGAAACCTGTATTTCTTTATATCTGTGTTATTATAAATTGATGGGTCCAGTAAATCCTCTTTTCAACCAATCATTATCCATGACTTCCTGAGTGCTCCACTTGTCCAACTTGGTCATGGCTTTCTGGAAATCAGCAATTGTATATCAAATTTTTTAATTTGTTTCAATTTTGAAGAAACCTGTATTTCTTTATATCTGTGTTATTATTTAAATTGATGGGCCTAGTAAATCCTCAGTATGTAGTATTTTTGTGAGCTACCAAAATATCAATGCAACTTTTGTTTTCATGCTTTGGGCAATGGTTAAAGTCCTATTACATCATTTAACACATCCTCAAAGTCAAAGATCAATTGACAGGGGTCAATTTAGCCACTGGCTATCTAGCACTGGCCAGTAGTTTTCTTGTCGGGCCAAAATTTCCATCTGGATGGCCCAGTGGGCCAGTTGGGATTTTGGCGTAATTATGAATTTATGACATGTTACAAAACTAGAAAGATGATGAAGTAGATAACTAATATTCTACTACTTACTTACTATTTTGTAATTTATGAAACATTTTCACCAATTTTCATGATCAAAATTTAGCGTAATTGATCGTTATTTGTGCTTTGGTGACAATGACTTTTGTTTACATTCTATTTTTAACCCAAACATAATTGAACGATAGCAGGACCCCTAATATTTAGGTGACTAAAACCCAAACAGCAGTAAGCATGACGTTAACACATTTAAAGGGACTTGTTAACTTTAAACAAGCCAAAGATCCGCAAAAAAAATGTCCAACAAACCTGGGCTAGTGGATTTTCCCTTGGGCCAGCTGATTATTGCGCTTTATGTCTACCCCTGAATTGGTTTATAATATAAAATCTGACAAAAATGGTTTTAAAAAAGGCCTAAAAATAAAATAAAAATATCATGGTAGCCAGCAGCCCACAAGGGTGCAAGAAGTTTCACATGCACAGGGGGCAGTTTCTCAATTGTCTATGCCACTGGTGTAAACAATGGGCTATTCCATTTAAAATCCACACTACCTCCCTGGAAGATTTAGCTAAAGTCTTCCACAGAGGGAGTGTGAGTTTTGAACAGAATAGAATAGATAATGAGTAACTTCCATTTGAAATACTCACTGCAGTTGTGGAAGATATAGGTACAGCCATAATACAGGGGAGTATGAGTTTCAAAATGATTAACCTGGCCATTTACATTTGAAAAACGTACTCCCCGTGTGGAATATGTTTCCAAAATCTTGCACAGGGGTAGTGTGAATTTCAACTGGAATAGCCCAATGTATGTCATCATACCTGTGAGGCTATGTGTTTCTGTTCACTAAGTCTGTCTTCAGTTGATGTCTTGATTTTGTCTTTAGCTATATTCAGTGTTCTCTCCAAGTGACCTGTGAGCAAAAACAATTATACAATGTGAAAAACTTTCTCCAGGAAATCAACAATTTGAGGAAGCATGTTTGAGACCTGGGAGAACATAAGCAGTGTCAGAATTTCATTTCACAGTTGGAGAATCAATCTTAATTCTTGCAGAATAAATTTGCGGGACTCATTTGATTCTTGCAAATCAACTTCTGTGTAAACTACAACAGTTTGCGAGAATCAACTTTGATTTACGCAAATTATCAAGCACAGATCACATGGTTTTATTTAAAACAAACTCATATTTACCATAAAAAACCAATATAAACAGTCGTCTCTCAACACACGATATTTAAAATTCCAGTGCCCAAAATTGTCTAATGCAATGAGGTCATGGTTATTTGTGCTCAACTATCGCCAGCCTTCATTGTATTACTGGGATTACACCATACAATTTTGGCACTCGATAATTTTGAATATCACTTGTTGAGACAAAGCTGTTTTTATGATTAATATGAGTTTGTTTAAAATAAAACCATGTGATTTGTGCTTGATAATAATTTTCCTAACATATATGGCATAATGTTGTGATTGCCGGAGACTTCCTTTAAATGAGGATGAGTGTCGTTGCATTCGATAGGGTACATCTATACAAGTTCTTGAAAATAAAAAAATTCAACAGCTCTCAAAAGTCTGGAAATTAGCCTTTTCGAGATATGGCGGGCACAATAGGATGGCGCTGCACAAAGTGAGTAAATGCTTTTGAATTTGCCAGGTTTTACCCAGATTGAATACTGCCTCTATTGACCTTTTCGGTAAATCCCATAAGCCTTTGCGAGTACACCTGAAAACTTGTCATTTGATGTCACGCCGATCTGCCCTGATGCAGACATCGTTTATTGAACATTGTTACTGCGCAGTTCTCAGGTGTACTCGCAAAGGCTTATGGGATTTACCGAAAAGGTCAATTGTGTGCACCATACTTCGAAAAGGCTACTTCTATGCTTTTGACAGAGAATGAAATACCAAAACTATGTCACAAACCTTTCATTTCATCAAAACTAGCCCTCATATCAGTCAATTCCTCATCCAATAGCTTGATATGTGTAGCATGCTCATGACGACCTGTTTCTTTGTACGCCTCCCATTTGGCTACAGTGTTTTTCTCATTTGCTATTTCTTTCTCTTTCTTTTTAATCTCAAGTGTCAGAGCTGTAAAAACAATCAGAAGGAAGAAACAACTGAAATGAATGATTGCAACTCAAAACGAATGCTTCTGTGTCCTCTCCTGGCCCCCCAACTCAACACAAAAATTGACAACCATGGGAGTTACCAAATAGCGCGGAAAAGGGGGTAAGTTTTTTTATCAGTAGCGAGGACCGCTAGGGGGAAACTAGGGGGTATTTAATTTGGACAGTCCACAAAATTTGACCGTGAAATCAGCAAAATAGGGGTATTTAATTTGCACTGTCTGCAAAATTTGGATAAAAGGGGTACTTGGGAAAACCCGGTAATTTTATGTCAATATTTAGTGTCACTGAAAAGGGGTATTGGAAATTCTAGTAATTGAAACCCACAAAAAAGGGGTTGTTTTGGGCCTAATTTTGTCCTTGATTTTGCATGAAAAACGGGGGTAAATTTGATGAAAAATCATTGCAAAGGGGGTCTTTAAAACATTTGGTAACTCACATGGTAGCCAACTTTTGTGTTGAGTTGGGGGGCCGGGTGTCCTCTACCTACTCATCACTCTGTATTTTCTTACTACATACATGTACATCATCATCTTCACCAACAATCTACTCAATACCGGATTAACGTGTACGTTTTGGAGGTAATACCATAGAATTACATGCTTGTATCAATATTTGTCAATTTAGGGGCTGTGCAATAATTATGAGCCCTGGGGAGGGTAAAATTTTTTGGGGGGCAGGGCGGGAAGAAATTTTTACGAGCAAGGGGGGGGCAAAATTTTTTGAAGAGCCAAGAGGGAGGGGGGGCAGCAATTTTTGGCACACATTCATGGGGTGCCTTTTAAATAAAACACTCTAAAAAGTCTAGGAAAACAGTACGGAAACGCTTTAAAATGCAAATTTTCCTGCTCGCTGCGCTCGCAACATATATCTAGACCATTTAAGGTTTGAAAATTGGGAGGGGGGGCAAAGATTTTTTGGCGGGCCAAGGGGGGGAAGCGATTTTGGCAGGACGAGAGAGGGGGCAAGCGATTTTTGGCAGGCTGTTCGGAAATCCCCCCAGGGCTCATAATTATTGCACAGCCCCTTAGAGCTTTTGGTAGCAAATGCGGTATCAAATTGGAGCTAACAAGATGCTGCACACGACCGTGTCAATCAAATTGCCATAAAATGAGCAGGTTTAGATTTATGACGGGTTATGCAAGTGAGGAGTTTCTTTTGGTGTTGTGTTTATTATTATATAATTGTTATTTTGGTCCATTTTATGTGACACTTTTACAAATTAATAAAACAAAAGAGAAAACTAATATGCTTATTTGCCAATAAATCATAAATTATATTCTCTATTCATATGATATGCCTACCTGGGAGGGTGTTGGAACATTAACACACACAATGCAATATATGTGACCTATTCCCACAAAATGAGCGTAAAGTCACAAATTGGTAGTTTTGCGACCTCCTTGCTACTGAGTTGATGTTCTTAAATTCATAAATTTCAGAAATGTAAATTTTCATGACCATATTTGGAATCAGCATGAAAATTGCATTAAAATGAGTACTAACAAGCCTAGTATTGATTCAGTGGTTCTTAATATAGCTCTTCAAATATTTCAAAACTTGGACATTTGTGTTGAAGCTTATGGCTAGCATGCAGAGCATTAATGCACACATACTTACCATCAATTAATTTATCTTCAACCTGTGCAGCTTCCCATTTCTCCTTGAGTGCAATATCTACCTGCTCCTTATTGACTACATTAGACTGCTCAAGCTCCTTGTCACGCTCCTTGGATTGCTTCAGCAAGTTGCGGATGTGGAAGAGTTGTTCTTCTTTCAGTCTTTCATTCTAAAGGGAATATAAAGAATGAGGTTAGTGTATTGGGTGCCCTTTGATAACTGTATAGAATGCCTTGTTTTCTCATTTTTATGCCTTTTGAATGTAACGCAATGATACCTTATCCTTTGATAACTGCATAGAATGACTTGTTTTCTCATTTTTATGCTTTTTGAATGTATTGCAATAATAATAATAATAATAAAAAGGCATTTATAGAGCGCAAGTAACAAGGTCTCAGTGCGCTTTACAGTAAACTCTTACTCTACAACAGCAAAATAGATATATAAAATACACAGAGAGCATTTTTAAAATCTTACACTACAGAAATTTATCCTAGACAAAAGTGATAAAATACGCAAGACCAATATATACATAAGTCATGCAGGTAAGAAATGTTACCTTCACATAATAATATATGCAGTTTTCAATCACACTCAATGCACCCACACATGCACTGGCATACATACCAGGGGAGGGGACAGAAGAAATGTACGCCCCTTGAAAGATTGCAACAAAATTGAATACATTTTGTGATGTTTTCTTTTAGGCCTGTTCCAGTTAAAATTCCACCTCATTTTATTTAAACTTAGTATTAAAATGTGCACATCATTGATCCTACAAACAAAATATCTCATTCTCGATCATGAGAGCATGTACCTTCTGCATCAGAGTACCTTTTGTGGAATAATACAATTAATCAAACAACCTACATGACCAAACCTTGACCTTGCCTAGCCACAACTGAAAGCTGTGTTTGTGTCATAATCATGTGGTCTTTGCGTAGTATGCTCAATCATGAATATCTGTGCTTACCCAAGTTGGCTCTCATGATCAAGAAATATATATTTTGCTTATATTCCGGGACCCAGAATACCAGTCTGCCATTTGTATTCTGGGAAATTTCGCCTGGTATGCAACTGCACCGTCTGCACCCATAATCCATGTAGCTGTGTTTCTTGCTTATTTAGGGAGTGTTCATAAATACTTTGGTGGGGGGCTGGAAAATATTTTTTTCATGTCGAAAATTTTTTAACCCCCCTCTTCGCGAACCCAAAACTTTTTGACCCCCCTCTTAATGGACCTAAAACTTTTTGACCCCCCTCATATAGGTTCAAAACTATTTTGACCCCCCCATCATAATGTACCATTCTCCTAATTCAATTCTACTACCATTCAAATGGCATTAATGATAGGCCTACTAAATTTGTATTCAAGTGCAATGAAATTGTATGCATGTCATTGATGTGGAATTGTGGAAATGATTTTAGTAGCACATGCTAAAATTTTTGCCATTTGGAAGCTAAACGAATGAAATTTGATGTAAAAGTGGATTACATACAGCTTGAAGCCTTTAAAAATTTTGTACTTTGGGGCTAAAATGGCCAAATATGAGCTTAATTTGGTCAGAAACACACATACAAGCGTCAACATTGGGGGGATGATTGAATGTGCCATCCCCCCGGGATCTACGCCTATGTTTACTGGGACTTTTTGTTGCGGCGAAGCACTTAAAAACAAGACTATTTTAGCCCAAAATACAGGGGCGTAGCCAGTTTTCTTGGTCGGTGGGTGAATAAAATTTCGGGGACACAGACGATAAAATAAATTGCAGTTGCAAATATATAAACGATTTTGTTTTTTAGAGAGACTGTACATGTATTTGAGCTTTAAAAAAAAGGCTTTATTGGGACAAAACGCGTGCAAAAATTGTGTATTTCGCCCATGATGGGATGAAAATGCCTTTATTGTGACAATGTGGGCACACAGCGTGCAAACATTTTGTATTTTATACTATTTTGGCCCATGATCGGGTTGAATTTATATGGAAAAGGGTCGATCTTCTTGCTCCTTTTCTTTGCCCTCCAGATTTTCTCTTTCATTTTTTTTAAATTGATGGGCCAGTTCGCATAGCGCAAAATTGTGCAATTTTACCCTATTTGGGCCCAAAACATGATACTTTTCGATGTGCTAAAAAAAGTTGCACATGGCAATTATTGCTTTATTTTTTCTTCTTTCAGAATTTTTAGAGGATGTTCCCCATGGAAAAACATTAGAGGGGAGGACGTGTACCCCGGTTCTCAAGCCTCCTCCGCCTATAATTATAATGCAACATGATTTAGTTGTATATATTAGTGATAATAAATGAATAATCTGTACTACATGAAATATTATTGTACAAATTGTCAACACTAAAGAAGAGCAAAGATATTACAGCTTTTTGTGATTTAAAGAGCTGACCAGAAAGAACTGACACAAACCTCAAAATTAAGTCATAGACGACAATTTTTAACACTGGATCAAATGTACTTTTGTTCTGTTTCAATATGGAAACATTTCGCGCGCAGCGCGCAAAATTTTTTTACACCCCCCCTCTACGTGCCGAAAAACTTTTTAACCCCCCCCTGTTCATACACCCAAAACTTTTTAACCCCCTATTCAGAACTCCTAAAAGTTGGTGACCCCCCTACATATTTTCCAGCCCCCCCCACCAGAGTATTTATGAACACTCCCTTATGAGGTTCAATCTTTGCCAGACATGGTTAGAATTTGCTTAGACTACCCATCATCACACCAGGATTGTAGCTAGCCCAAGTTGAGTGCCGGCTAATTTAACTATCCAATTAGAGTGCTGGCTCTGGGCACAATCTTTTAGCGAACACAAGGGATCAGAGAAAAGGCTACAGGAGTATCACACTACTAGTACAATTTTTAAATCCTTTTATAATGAAAAATCATTTGTTAAAAGATGATTTCAGATGCTATTTATTTCAGGTTAGGTTGGGTGAAATCTCTATAAAGGCCATCCCAATTTTCTGCTAACAGCAGTTTTATTTATTTCAATTCCTGACCAAATCCCTCACAATAATGATATATGATTATTTGTATTTGTTGAGTATTTTATTCATCCGATCCAGTACTCACTCTTTCTTTGTGTCTGGCATTTGTCTCCTCCAAGCCTTTAATTTCATACATAAAATCTTCAAGAGCTTTTTCTTTGACATTTATTCTGGAAAGAAAGGAAAAGAAATTAACAGAGCATTATTTGAGCTATCAGATATACTTAAAAGTTGGAGCGGAGTGTGACCTAAGGGTACCTGCGCTCAAATATTGAAACAAGTGAAGATGATCGACACTCAAGACTGAGGAAAGGTACAGGTTCTACAAAGGAGATCCCAAGGCTTGATATAGGGGATGCCATTTCTGCCCTTGTGCATGATTTTTCACAGGAGGGTAAACACTTTGGTATATTACAGCAATAACTCAAGAACCACAAGACCTTTGGAAATATAAATAGATTAGTAGCTTCCTAGACAAATTTCCTAATATTATTCCAGTAAGATCAGTCATATATTAAGAATGTACCTTTTGATTCGGGGGGGGGGGGGGTGAGAGTTCGGGTCAGGTGGATTTTTGTTTCGTTGCCTTTAGCAGCTATTTTTTTTCTTCAAATTTTGTGCTTTCAATTTTAATGTATACCTTTATACAGACAGAGTTGGGTGGGGATTTTTTTAACTCCTCAGTGAGGTGAATTTTTTTTTGTTCATCTCACTAGTGGGTGAAATTTACAAGTCTGTAACAATACTGGTATATGAGTAAGTTATGCAAGAAAATGCATCTTTGTACTACGGAAATAATACTATTATCAAATAATGTATGAATTACTTACTGGTAGGCAATGATTGCTTCTCTGATAGTCATCTGAGGTTCTGCAGGCTTCTTTCCACTCACACTCTTGGCACTCTTCTTGCCACTCTTCTTCCCTGAACCTTTCTTCTTTCCTTTCTTACCCATGATGTATCCTATGAGATGGAGAATTATCAAAAATAATGCAAACTAATAATTGTAATTTGTTTTTCTTCTTTCAAATTCTACTGTATTTTCTCACTTTTCTCTGTGGTCTAGACCTCAAAATACATTTTAAATCCTATTTTGGAGGCTACTTTTGAAGAAAAATTTAACTTTCAGGTTTTTTTTTTTTTTTTTTTGGGGACTGATAAATACCCTATTTTTCACTTATTACCCTCAAAATAGTTTCCTTTCAGGGCTAAGCCTATTCCAAAAGTTGCTAGATACAATTTTAATTGGCATTTTACAACCCATTGTTCCAAAATTCACATTTTAATACTAGCTATTTTTGACGTAAAACAGGCGACACTGTTTTATGAGCATATGATGTATACATGTGCCTTTTGACGGCAATTTATGCTAGGGAATCATGCCTTTTCAAGCGAGTTTGATTTTGCATTTATCCAAGATGGCAAATTTCTCAAAAAATGTGATGTATTTTTCCGAGAAAATTCCATATATTTCTCAAATTTTCTGCAACTTTTCACTCATCTTTTCATGTGATGGAACTTCACGGAAGTGATGCTGATTAAATAAAGGTATATTTCTTGCTTTTACGATTATTTTAAAATTATTTTTCGAGACAAAATCTCCCATGAAAAATGACCATTATCACTTGTTTTCAAAAAGTTGTTTTACTTTTCACCTTGTTTTTACACCATGGCATTTAGCATTTATTGAAGCCCTGCCCTCCTTCCAATACGGTATATACTAAGCCTTGACTCCATGACTCCCAAGTGTCTGGCAACTTTTTAACCATGATGCAAAACTAAACCTTGATGTAAAAGTAAAACTTTGGTCTTTATCGCGTATTAGGTCACGCATTGCTACGCAGTTTGACTAGCAAATGAGATGCCGATGTGATGATGACGTAATTCAATTAGCCAATTAGAACCCCAGTTCTATATACGCAACAAACTGTGCCAAATTGGCAGACCGCTGAAGTAGTGTGCTAAAATTACTGTCTCTGCACTGAGACTCTCTCTGCACTCTGACTCGCAGCGATCAGAATCTTGGTAAAAAATCAAGTTACCTCCCACAGAATAAAGCAATTCCTATTAGGGTATACTGGATCGCTGGCCAAGATTCAGCTTTCTGCCTCTGGCTCTGTCACAACCAGGGTTCCCGTTAAGGTTTTAAAAATGTGCGTCCGTAATGACGCAAGTTTGCTGACGAGGTTGCAAAAACTTGCGTCCAGACAGATTTTTACGCCCATCTGAAATTCACGATTATGACGATACACACGCATTCTCGGTCTACACCTCATCAAATGTTGATTGTTAAAAAAATAAAAGTGCATTTTCACCGTGATATTCCATCTCCATTCGCTATGATAATTTTTCTCATTTCTGTGTCAGTTTTGGTCCGAAACGTGGTCAAAAACAGGTGCAAAAACATGAGCAAAGTCTGTCAATCTTGAGCAATTTTCGTTCGTACTTTCACTTCCGCATTTCTTTTTTTTAATTAACGTGTTGTTGATGCTACAAAAACTTAAACACGCGCTGCCACAAATAATACGAAAACGGGTTATCATTTGGATTTTGTCTTTAAAATTGCTTTTATTCATCGTAACAATAATACTAATAAAGGAAAGCTAGATTATTTATGAGAAAATAAACTTAAAATATTAAAAATTGAATATTGTCAAGTTGTGATAAATAATTAAATAAACATTAACCGCACGTTAGCGACACATGCTTGCTTGTAAACATATCAATCGGGACTTCCCCTTCCCCAGGCCATCAAACAGCGATCGTTCGGAAAGCATGCAAAAAGTGCACGATTTCCTGACGTTGCATTTACAAATATTGCAGAATTTACTTCAATTCTCAGCAGGTGGGTCAAAATTTTGGGGCTTTTATTATCTTAAAAATATAAAAGAATAAAAATTTCTTATTTTTATCATCAATTAATGATAACATTTTGAAGTTTTGTCTGCGTCCACAACTCCACATGCATGTGACATGGACGCAAAATACTTGATTAGCCATGTGAACTTGCGTCCAAATTTGTAAAATACGCGTCTGGACGCAATGACGCACACTAACGGGAAGGCTGGTCATAACACAACACGTAGTAGGTATAAAGGCAAACCTCAGTTCACATATATTTGCTAGTCAGCCAAATTGGCCCAAACCGGGGCCCCAGGCCAAACACAATACATATTTTATAGAAAATTAAAAGAACAGATTTTTCAAGGAAACCTACAATAGGGCAGGCTACATAAATATGTTGTCTATACTTCACTTGACCCAATATGATTTATTTTTGTGATGAGAAAATCGCACATGAAATTTTAGAGGGATTTTGATTCCACATAGAAAAGCTGCTCTATCATGAGACTATGCTGTTTTGTTTTTTAATTGATGCATTAAAAATGTTGGCTAAATATTTTTGATGAAAGTCGATCTTTGTTGACAAGATGTAACTTTGGCACTTTGCTACGGAAAGCGCTATGACAAAACAGTTTTAGTTTTGGCTTTCTTTACTCAAGGCAAGGGCTTTCATTTGATAAATAAAATGCTGCGGTTTGAATGGTAAATTTGAATTCAGCTGTTATACCTACAACAATTCAGTCACAGGCTCACAGCAATTATGATTGGCAATCATGCAATGCCAATACATGTCATCTCATCACACTTCCTTCCTTCAACTTCAATCAAGTGCAACACAATATGCATGCATCATTCATTCATTGCAGCCATGTCCATGATGAGTGAGAACACTAAACAGGCGCACCTCATGCATTAACATTGGCTGACACTGTTCAAAGCTATGTAGGTCAGGTTACTGCGCAAAAGTATGAAAGGGCTGTAACACAGGATGATTTCTGTGTTTAAGTAAACAAATTAAATAAATATACATTTTTTTAAGCTTACCTAACTAACCGAGAAACATGGAAAGCTTCGTTCGTTTCCTAGCACCGCGAAGCCATCTTTATTTACAGTGTTGCCAGACAATTCTTCCTATTGGACAAAAAAATCCCTAAACCAATTACTAAAAATAATTATGAGCAGCACTCACAGTGATTTCTAACAATTATTTTGCTTTTCATTTTCAATAGGGCCTACAGATAGAAACTTCATACTGCAGTTACTGTCCGTTTTCCTATACACAATACACAGTGCTCTCACCATTGACGCGTGACCCTACAAATGATGTATGTTGGGAGAATGGACACTTGCCTAGTTAACATCACTGTGTGAAAAATAACCAGCCAATATTTTATTTATTCTCCAAAACTTCTAGCAAATATATTTCTCTAACATGACCTAAAATTACAGCTAGGTTAGATGTTCAGAAAAGGTCGCACTTTTGTAAAATATGAGTGAGGGCAAGGCATAGCTAGCCAACTCCCCGTGTTATTTGAATGGAGATTTGACCGAAAATATTGGTATCGGACCGCTCACTTCTGAAGGATGCCACAAAAAACCGGTAAAAGCTACATTTAAATTATTCTAAATAGGTTCTAGAAAATAAAGTTTTGTAACATGTCCTAAATTTTTAGCTAATTTAGGTGTTTGGAGAGGGTCGTACTTTTGTGTTTTAGGAAGGACATGTAAACGACAGATAACACCAAAAATATGAAGAAATTATTTCTAAACCGTGTTAAGTCAAAAATCATTATGTTGCTCATTTTCAAGAATGCTGGTTTACAAAAAGCACGACATTGTCTGATTTAAATGAACAAAGCCACACATAACATTGTTTCCTTTCGCTTCCTTTGTAATCGGTTACCCAACTGAAGCTATGAATACCAGCTTTATTGCGATAGCGCACATGAAAACAGTCACTTGTGCACAACCAGAGAAGATCCGATCATCAGTTGAGCTGTTTCAATGAGTGTTATCTTGGTTTAATAGCTTTTAATGGGGTTAAGTCCTGCAAAGGTCGAGATGAATTCTACTGTAGACATGACTGCATCATGTGTTGTCTATCACGAAAGAAAGTAAAAACAAACAAAACAAAACAAACAAAAAAACAGACTGAAGAAGATATTAGAAATATCTGACTTGACAGTGCAAAAAATACAGCATCTGCTGACAAAAAAACTGGGGGCGGGGGGGGGCAGCAGCACCAAAATCGCAACTTGCAACAGAGCCCCGCCGTTGCTCCAATATACTATTATTATATTGGAGCCCCGCCGTTGCTCCAATATAATAATAGTATAATGTGACCAGGCTCAACTGAACAAAATGCACAAAAGCCATGCCAAAATGTGCACTGGTTGAATTTTAAAAAGAGAGAAAAAGATCAAGGAAACTTGAGAAGGAGGCCATTCTGGGCCCTGGCACTGGATCATGGACTTTGGAAGTGGGATGTGCGGAGCAGTTCGAAACTAGGTGTCTTTCGGTGAGAGCCTAGACACCGCACCGAAAAAAGGGGGCAGTGATGAGAAGCAGTGTTGGAATAGTACCGTATCGCGGTAGGTCTAAATGAACATTGGAGTTGGCAAATCCCGGTACGCCTCTGTCTCACGCCAAGCATTTCCAAAAAGTTGACAGCCCTGGGGCCTGCTATAATAGCGGAGCCAGGCGCAGCCAAGTCACATCAGCAGACATGTCGCTGAAGTTCACTTCTTAGGGGATGTGCAATAATTATGAGCCCTGGGGGAGGGTAAAATTGGGGGGCGGGCAAGAAATTCTTGGTGAGCCAAGGGGGGGAAGCAATTTTGGCCAGCCAAGAGGGGGCAAGCGATTTTTGGCACACATTCATGGGGCGCCTTTTATATAACGCTCTAAAAGGCTTAGGAAAACAGTACGAAAACGCTTTTATATGCAAATTTTCCTACTTGCTGTGCTCGCAATATAGACCATTTAAGGTTTGCAAATTGGGATCCCAAGAATTTGCCACGTGCAAGGGGGGGGCAAAGAATTTTTGGCGGCCGAGGGGGGAAGCGAGGCAGAGGGGGTGGGCAAGCGATTTTTGGCGCCCGAACGGGCCGTTCGGAAATTTTACCCGGGGGCTCATAATTATTGCACAGCACAGCCCCTTACAAATCCCCCCACGAATAAATCCTGGTTATGGTCTGACCATCCCAACTTTATAATATTTTGTTGAACCATCCCGGGAACCATCCATCCATTTTACATGTAGTGAAGGGTCTAATTTCTGACTCGTTCTTGAGTCTATCGCTGCTCATTAGCAAACCCTTTTGTTCTATTCTTGACATCACAAATTTGGTTTGACATGACTCGAATGACCATTTTCCCAATACACGCAAGATTTGCATATAATATAACAGCTAGGAAACACAATAGTACTTATCCGTTCTTGTTGGATCTCAGACTACAAGTGATTTATTTCCTGGCACAACATAATATCCATCCACTTATGCAATAATACGTAATCTTTACGTAATCTTTACGGTAGAAAAGGTAAATCTACTCCGAGATGGTCAAACAATTCTGTGACTTTTATCTTATGATTTAGTGCATCTCTAGCTGGTAATCCAAAATAGAGGGCGCCAGTCAGGTAAATTTCAAGACAGAAGGTGGTGGCTACATACGCCCCCTTAATTGCCATGTGTCAAACATGCAATTACTAAGCACTTCTTTTAATTAACAAACAATAAATTTTGATCCAAAAATGGCAAACTAAATTTGGGCCAAAACATTGCCAAAATTTAACAATAATCTTTTATCTCCAACTTTACTGAACATGCTTTCTGGAGATTATATACCGTCTATAATGATTTCTCCACTAATATAACTAAGTATAATGTAAGAGTTCACACTGTAGCAGCGCATTAGTCACATTTCACAGTCATAATATAGTTCACAGTCATAATATAGTTCAAATGATGCTTTATCGCACTTTGACTGTGGTATCAAACAATTTAGCAAATTTCACTAAGAATCACTGGTTCCATGAGTTATCTTGAATCCTAATCAATAGTGTTCATGTCCTAATCACAAATGTCCATTGTCCAAATAACATAATCCACATCGGTTCGGCACTCCAGATGAAACATTGGAAGAAGATCATGCGCTGCTGGCTTACTGCTCCAACGCTGCTCCTTACTGCGGGGTTCCCTGAATCCGACGGTCCATGATGAACTTGATGAATTACAAACTCGCTGGATCCATTGATCAGCAATTCAAGCTCATGCTCCAACATGAGTGGTACAAACGTTTGCTGATCCTAAATTATGGTCGGTAGTTCCGAAGCAAATGGCTCCATACAGCCATAGGTGGCACAAACGATTACCGACGCTATTACTATACTCAAAAATATTTTTTTATATTTTTTTCTTTTTTATTCAATCTTTCTTTCATACAATAATATTTGTTTTTTTGTTGGTGTTTATGGGTGTTTCGTGTCAGTATGATTTTTGTTCTTCTTTTCTTGAATCAAACCGAACAACGACGTGGCAACTCGAAAACAACATGGTTGCCAATTACAAGTACAAGTACAAATACAAGGAATGCTCTATTTCCATGTTAGGCAATCAAATGTTCACGGATGACTTCCATCAAAGAATCAAACCTTTGAATCATACATTTCCATTACAAAACATATCCTCTCTTATCAATCCAATGCCTTTCAAAACATTCCACAAACAAATTGCACAACAATTGTCCATGTCCTGGCCAGAACACACAGACAAGGTAGTGCACCATTGAAAAATAGACAAATCCAAACGTTCCATAAAAGCTCTTCCCCAAATTCTTAATAATCTTACTCCGATAAACCCATTTGATTTGTGTTACCGTGTTCACGCATCTCTTGAAGTGCTGCATCGCGTACTCTACGCACTGCGCAAGTGTCTCCCTAATGTATAAATTTGTATTGCCTGCGCAGATGTCTTTTGCATTGAAGACCTACGCACTGCGCAAGTGTCACCTAGTGAAATCTGTTATCAATAGGCCATGATTTTGATTATTCAACAACAAGACACCAGCGACATTCCCTACCGGAAACATCAAGACAAAGTCAATCTAACAAACATAAAAGACATAGGCTCTGGACTTCAAGTCTCCAGAAACCATGGAAACAGACAGCTTATTCTTCTGCCTCCAACAACAGGCACAACTTGCTGATGGGCCTCCGTAGGGTGGATGACTTGGTTCGCACATCAACCTGTCGCACTCGACCATTCTTGTCTGGCAAGGTTGTGACGATCTTTCCCATCAACCAGGAATTCCTAGGAGCTGACTCATCTACTATGAGAACAACGTCTCCCGTCTTCAGATTCCTCTGTGGCTGCAGCCAGCGCTGTCTGCGCTGAAGTTCAGGTAAATATTCCTTCAGCCACCTTTGCCAAAACAGATCTGCCAGGTATTGGATCTGACGCCAACATCTACGAGCGTAGATGTCCTTCTCGACAAAGCACCCAGGTGGCATGTCCGCCCTCGGTCTCAGCAACAAGAGGTCACGGGGCGCGATGACATCTAAGTCATCCGGATCATCCGACACTCTTGTGAGTGGCCTGCTGTTCAACGTCGATTCTATCTCACACATGAAGGTATGAAGTTGCTCATCCGACCTACATGTCTTCAGGTGTTGTTCATTGAGGATGGCACACATTAACTTCCTTACAGTACGAATTTGTCTTTCCCATACTCCACCGTGGTGGGAGGCTGCTGGTGGATTGTATCGCCATTCAAATGTGTGGGATGTTGAGAAGTTCTGTATTTGGTCTTGGTCTAGTTCTTGCAGAGCGCTGTAACTCATTGTCCGCACCGACCAAGTTGGTTCCGTTGTCAGAGTGCATTACTTTGACTGGTCCACGCCTTTGCTATAAATCGCCTAATCCCATCAATACAGGAACTAGTGTCCAGGGTGTGAGCGACTTCAATGTGGACTGCTCTGCTATTCATGCACGTGAACAGCATACCGTATCTCTTCCTAGTTACTCTGCCCTGCTTTATATGGAAGGGTCCGAAGTAATCTAATCCAGTGACTGTAAAGGCTGGATCATCACTCTTTACTCGGTAGGCGGAAGATCAGCCATCTTCTGTTTGCTAACTGGGATTCGGTGTCTTCTGCAGACTATGCACTTCCCTAAGACTGACTTCACCTTAGCTCGAGCTTTCACAATCCAGTATTTCTGTCGTAATTCGGCGAGAACGTGGTTACTACCCTGGTGATGAATCTCTCCATGAATATGACGGACTAGGAGAGTCGCTATGTGGTGATCTTTCGGAATGATAAGTTGATGCTTCGCATTCTGCGGTATCTTGGCGTTTTTCAGTCTACCGCCTACTCTTACCATCCCATCCATCACCTGTGGGTCTAAATTGGTAAGCTTTGAGTCTAGTTGCAGAGATTTCTGTGCATGGTTTATGATTGCACACTCTGCCTCTTCCAACTCCTGCACAGTAAGTGCGTCTGTGAAGTTGTGACTCTGTCTCTGTTTGGTTCTAAGAATCTTCTTAAGTCTCAGCCACCAGGCCGCTGCTCTTCTGAGCCTTGTCCAGCTGGAGTAGTGCTCTATCAGCTGGTCTATAGCATTATCTTGGCTCTGGTCTTCAGCTGTAACAGCGTGGACTTCCACGTCTGTGGACTCTGGAGATTCTTCTGATACTGCCGGTTCTACACCCGGCCACTCTTCCTCAGGTTCTGACAAGAACGCCGGCCCCTGTATCCAGTCTGGTCTTTCTACCAGCTGCTTGACTGGCAGGCCTCTATCACTCATACGTTTGTTGAACTCAGGGGTCACATAAGACTGGAACTGGGTCTCCATGGTTTCCAGGCTACCTTCTGTTACACTGCAGAAGTAGGTTTGAACTTGCTGGCTGGATCTTCCTGGAATACCGTACACTGCCCATCCCAGGGGTGTGAGTATAGCGTATGGCTCACCAATTTCTCCTGTGGCTAATTCCAGCGGCATGCTGGCTGCCGGAGTGTTGCTTCCAATCATCATTGTTACCTCTGGAATACATGGGTACTCGCTTGGTATTACTGGCAACTGTATATTGCAAAGGTGTGCCCATCTTCTCAGATCTTCTTGAGTCGGTGCGTCCTTTGCGGAAACTGGAATCTTGTCTTCGATATACACCTGTGGTAACGGGATGAAATTCTTCTGATTTAAATCACCCACTAGCAACTTATCCAACACCACCTTTGAGTTCACAGTTTCCTTCGAGGTCAAAGTTCCTATTAGCAGTTTTCTTTTTTGAGTCCTCAGGTTCATTCGCTGTTGTAGTAGCGAAGGGCGAAAACCGCATCACAACCGTTGTCCAAGAAAGCATATGTGGCTATGAAACTATCGCTGGCTTCATGCTTCACCAATACTGGTATAATGGTCATTAATGGTGAAGTGTCACTACTTGTAGCTGCTGAAGCTAGAGTCTTGGTGCAACCAGTCACTACATTACTGCTACTAACAGTTGCCTCTTCTTGAGACTTGTTTTGTTTAGGTAATTGAGATTCTTGCTCTCGTTTGTCTCTATGCATCGCAGTTGGATGTGTTTTCTGACATTTACTGCACTTCAACAGATCCTTACACTGCTTCTTAGCATGTCCTGCTTCCAAACAACCAAAGCACAATTTTTTGTCAAAACAGAAGGCTGATTTCTCCTTAGGTTGCAACTTGGAGAATTTTCTGCATTCCATGATCTTGTGCTTGGTGCCATCTCCACAGTAGGTGCATGACTTGTTTGAAGCTTTCTTCTCTGTGGCTCTTGAGCAGTTGTAGTGAAGGCTTTCTTCTTGTTGCTACTGAAGGATTCTGAGTTCCCTATTCTACCAAACACTGGATTCGCAATTATTCTCGCCTGTCTGTCGACAAACTGAACAAGATCGCTGAACTTTACTGTATTTCCTTGTTCTTCTTCAATAGCATACACTTTATTTCTCCATAGATTCCTGTGTCGGTATGGCAGTTTCGCAACAAGAATCTTCAGGGTGTTAGAATGATCTAACTCACTTAAGGCATCCACTGTCTGCATCATGTTCTTACACTCGGTAAGAAATAGCGAAAAGGCATTTAGGCTTTTATCTTCATCTTTAACTTCTTGCCAGGATTTGGCCTTCTTCAGCATTGCTTGTGCAATTTTATGGCCACTTCCAAACTTCTTGGCTAAAGTTTCTTTAGCTTTCTCGAAGCCTTCCTTTGGATCCTCATAAAGAAGATAGCTCTCTACATATTTCTTGGCATCTCCATCTGTATGCTGACATAAGAACTCCAGTCTTTCTTTCTCATCATCTGTCTTGTCCTCGACACCAAATGCGAAGGCTCTCATAAATGATGTATACTTTAACGGATCTCCATCGAAAGTCTGGATCTCGTCTCTGGCAATAAAGCTCGCAACTGCTGTTTTATCAGCAATCTGGTTAATTCACTAAGCTGTTCAGCTTGGTCTGCAGAATGATCTGCCTGTCTTTGCTGTTGAGGCTCTGTTGGTACACTAGTTGTTGGAACATGTGGGGGGCCAACAAGCTGTGTGGGTACACTAGTTGTTGTTGGAACATGTGGGGGGCCAACAGGCTGTGTGGGTACACTAACTGTTGGAACATGTGGGGGGCCAACAGGCTGTGTGGGTACACCAACTGTTGGAAAATGTGGGGGGCCAACAGGCTGTTGCTGTGGTCTATAGTCCATGTAATATGGCATAAACTGATCATACTGATCTGCGGGTGCTGGTCCCTGCATGTGTCTATATGTCTTCATAGGAGGTGCATCATCATGCACATGTCTTGGTCGGAATGTGTATTCCTCTGGATAACTATTGTAATCAAGCCGTGGCGGTTCACATCACGCTCAGATCTGTGGTCTTCGAACTTTGGCTGTCTAACTTTCGGCCTGACTACTGGGTCCATATTTCTAGGTTTCAACGAAGCAGGAAGTCTATTTGGTAGCACTGGTACTTTCAAGTTCACCTGTACTTTCTGGTCTGACTCCTGATGATGAGGTACTATATTCCTATCACTACACTGCTTTATATTAGAAGCCAATTTAACATGAACAGTTTCTCCCTGTGGTTCAGGAGATATGTCTTGACCAGCTGCCATAGACCTGTCTACATGTACATCTGATGTAGGCCTTTGCATTCTGACATCAGATTTTTGCACAACTGGTTCCTGAATTTCAACCTTTCCAGGACTATCATTTTGATTATCAAGCCAACTTTGTACAGTTTTTCGGCTATCTATAGTAGATGGTAGAGGCGAACCTTCCTGACTACCTTCAGATGTACTGAGATTTTCATAAATTTCTAATTTGGTATTTTCTAATTCCAATTCTGCATCTATCTCTATAGACTCCTTTTGCTGTTGCAATTCAAGCTCTTTTTTCTCAATTGCTTGTCTTTTTTGAACTATTGTTTGTTTACTCATTAACTCTGCTTTACATGAGAGCAGCCTTAACAATAGCACTGCTAATACTACTCTTTGATCTCCTGCTAATTTTGCTAGCATTCTCAACCTGTTCAATATCCCCTGGATATTTTGCGGCCATAATGAGTCTATTTTACAATAAACTGGCTTGTTTACTATCTCACTAAATCTGAGATGGTCCCTGAATTAAATTCAGAAACAAATTTACAACTTTACTTGTCAAGGGCAAGGATGCTTCCAGTCATAACAAAGATTAGACTTATCTAAGTCCAAACCCAAGCAAGTTAGACCTAGCCTATTTAGGTCCACTATAGCATGAACGCAAGTCTTGATCAAGTCTAGCGCCAGCGTGTTTGACAAGCATGTGCTGCAAGTGAATTTCTCAGCGCTGAGCTGAGCACAAATTATAATGTACAGTACACACACTGTGTACGATACCAATGCAGTATACTATACTGCAAATGTACATGCACAAAACTTTTGCTCCGATACTTTATCGAAGCTACAACTTTAGCCTATGTCTTGTGTATAATCGAGGTAACGATCATATACACCTTTTCTACTAATGTAGGGTCTAATTTCTGACTCGTTCTTGAGTCTATCGCTGCTCATTAGCAAACCCTTTTGTTCTATTCTTGACATCACAAATTTGGTTTGACATGACTCGAATGACCATTTTCCCAATACACGCAAGATTTGCATATAATATAACAGCTAGGAAACACAATAGTACTTATCCGTTCTTGTTGGATCTCAGACTACAAGTGATTTATTTCCTGGCACAACATAATATCCATCCACTTATGCAATAATACGTAATCTTTACGTAATCTTTACGGTAGAAAAGGTAAATCTACTCCGAGATGGTCAAACAATTCTGTGACTTTTATCTTATGATTTAGTGCATCTCTAGCTGGTAATCCAAAATAGAGGGCGCCAGTCAGGTAAATTTCCAAGACAGAAGGTGGTGGCTACATGTAGGCCTATAACCCATCCAGTCCAACCAACAGTCCATCTCAGTTATTTTGTACCCTCTTCATTTTTCACAAAATTTTGTTTTTTAAATATGGCAAGTCAGAACTTATTGTCGACAGAGGGCAGTCTTTAGCTTCTGCAAAAGAAAATGGCAGCGCACATGTACGAATTCTGAGTTTTTGTGCAGGCAGTTTGAGTTAAATTTGCTCCTGTATTGACTATATTTTTGGCTTAAAAATGGCTGTACTGTTAGAAACAACATTGGGTGATATTGTTGTTGATCTATACCCTGAAGAACGACCAAGATGTAAGTGAAAATAGCTCTGAAAAAGGACGTCATCTCACTGACAGTTCGTCTTCCGAATTTTGATCCTTCCTTCAGCTTCTTTCCTTGCTTGTGCGTGGGAAATACAACCAATTTATTACAAGATACAACAGAAGAGGCTTTTCCATACAGTGAACAATAAATTAGGGGTTCATTCATATATTTTCATGACTAAACGGTTGTTTATGCCCGAGGGGCCGCTTGACCCCGTTCATACATACCAGAACATTTTTTGTGATTCTTATTTCATCAAAATAATGACAAACGATAACAAGGAACATCATAAAAAAGGATGAATTTCCTTCGTTTTCTTTACCCCGAGATCGCACATCCGGGCCACCGGTCATAAACGCTGTTTATGCCCGGCTCTCGACCAATCACGCGCGCCGTTATATAGTAGGTAACCCAGGCAAACTAGACGTTCGCCTTTCGTATCTCTTTCCTTGTTGGAAAGGTATAACGTTGAGGAGATAGGAACATGTACAGAAGATCCGGGACTATATCTGGTTCCATACAGCAATACGCAGTATTGCTGTCTGGTAAGCAGGTACGAATTGAGACGCCGTGAATTGAGACGCCGGAGCCGGTCAAACACAGAGGACTAGCCTACACCCGTATCCTACTATCACTCAAACAAGCAAATCTCTTCACGAATTCACTCACCTTGCGATCCTACATCATCAGTTGAAACAAACATCTAAGTTTCCAAAAACAACTTTGTCATTCCTCAAAACTACAAGTAACTTCATTAATAAAAAATTGAAATCATACTATTACCCGTTATTGAAAATTTTGTTCGATTTATGTGAACCAAAAGAACGCACGAGTCGAGTTCAGGTTACCAAAATGGTAGCTCCTGCCTCCTGGTCACCTCAGATATGACGTCAGTATCAAGCTGCTTATTAAACGGTGGATCGGATTGGTTGAAATCAACGCCACGTTTTTGACCTTACAGGGGTCAGAGATATGCATATTCATGTCAGCGATGCGGATATAGTATCATCACCGGAACTGAGAATTGCGAAATTTTCGATGTTTGTACCGGGGAATTTCAGACACGGAGACTCCGCGTATATTTCGAAAAATTCGTCCAAAGGTAACCAAAGGGTTGGGGATCGCATTTTTAACTATCACTAAATGTTTCGGAATTGAGGTCGGCTAAAAAGTAGACAGTTTCGGGACTGTAATTGGTGTAGATGTCACATTTTGAACAGTGAGCGATAAGTGGCCAATTTCATGCTCAGCACAAGTGACTATCTTTACTCAGGGTAATCCGGGACCTACTCTGCCATGTTTGGCTGAGTAACGGTACATGAACACGGTCTTTTGTGCCTATGTAAATTAGTCATTGTGTAAAGCTGTGTTTATACCCAGACTGAATCATTGTCGCTAACTACACAAGTTATGTGTGCAATTTTAGAGAACGTTGACCGACAGAGGGTGTCAATATAGGCCTACGTGTCGCTTTTGAAAAACAGCAAATCATGCGCATGCTCAGCAGGCAAATACGACGGCGATTTAGTACACTGACCATGCGTGCGATTCAGGTTTCTCCAAAAGCGATTGAGTATAAATGCATCTTTAGAAATGACCGCGATTGTGTGTTCTCAAGTGGGTTTTATCATGTTAATTAGTGACCTCGATCAAGCATTGAAATGCTGTCATTTTTTTTTTTGGATCGTTCAAGCATCTCCAACAAATTTTTCAATGTAAGTGCCTCTGGCCCTAGTAGAAGTAAAAACGGATACTATGGCCAGAGTTCTAGGGCTAAGGCAAACCTTAGTTAACACATTTGCTAGTCAGCCAAATTCGCCGACAATGTCAATGCATTTTTACATAGAAATTTAAAACAAGTGCCCGAAGAAAGAAACCTACATAAATATGTTTTCTATACTTCACTTGACCCAAATATGTGATTTTTATGGTGATAAGTCACCCGCACATGGAATTTTAGAGGATTTGGATAGCAGTTCCATTAAAAAAGCTGCTATCATAATGAGACTTAAAAGATCTAGAAACACCCCGAAATGCCGTTTTGGGGAATTTTGCTAGCTGAAACTTTTTGATGAAAGTCAATCTTTGACAAGATGTAACTTTGCTACGGAAAGTGCTATGAAAAAATGGTTTTCAGTTTTGGCTTTGTTTACTCAAGGGCTTTAATTTGGGCTAAACTTTACTATACCCTACCACATTTGGCCGTCATTGAAGCTACCCTAGTTTTAGCCCTGCTACACCGACGGCGCGAAACTCGATGATATGATTACATTGAATGAGTGCAATTAATAAATCACTTAATTCAGCAAATTAAATAAACGAACGAGAGAGATTCAAAACCACATTGTAGTAATTTAATTAATAATGCCACTATATAATCAAGAAGAGGAACATTAGTAAATTTTAAATTTAATTAATATTCATAGTTATTGCTTTGCTTCCCATAATCAGCCAGGAATCATAAATCTGCATAATGATCAGTTTCCATTCATTAATTGTCTTATTTAAAGAAGAGATAAAAAATTATTAATTAACTTAAGAATATTAAATAAAAACATTAACTT
Source organism: Amphiura filiformis (assembly GCF_039555335.1). Classification (NCBI taxonomy): domain Eukaryota; kingdom Metazoa; phylum Echinodermata; class Ophiuroidea; order Amphilepidida; family Amphiuridae; genus Amphiura; species Amphiura filiformis. The sequence goes on from NC_092634.1 coordinate 45,969,142, forward strand.
TTAACAATAGTCAGTCATTAATTATAAATGTAAATTTTCTGATGCACACCAGGAAGGTTACCGTTGTTGCAGGGCTACAGCGACTTTCCGCTTGATAATTAATCAATTAATTAACGTTCTTAAACAATTAACTTTTATCAATATTCAGTCATTAATCTTATGCCCATGAGGAAGGTTATTGTTGTTGCAGGGCTACAGCGACATCGCCGTTTGATAATTAATGAATTAACAAACAAACAAACAAACAAACAAACTTTATAAATATTCACCCATTAATGCGATGCCTATGAGGAAGGTTATCGTTGTTGCAGGGCTACAGCGACATCGCCGTGTGAACTTTGAACGACAATTTCTCAACAACCCTACTACCAATTTCCATGATTTTTGTACCAAATTTCTTCTTTTTAAAAGACCTTGCTAAGTATAAATGATAAAAATTATCATGATTATACGTCGTTCATAAAACGCCCTACCACTGCAAAGCTTTACTTTATATTGACCGCTTTTTTACGCTCAATACAAATCTGAATAAAGATGGAAGATAATTACAAGTTCTGTTTCATTCACAATGTTTTGTTGAACTTGTAAAATAAATGTCTTATGATGCTTATTTTTTCACCTAATTAGTCGGAACTGTATGAGCGATGAATGACCATTTTCTTATTAATTAACTTTTTAGTGGTCACGGTCCTGTTTTTATTTACAACAACTGCAAAGTATGAAATCACATAAACCAGTGTATACGCTCGTTCATAAAAGGCCCCAACCAGTGATACCCAGGTGCAAAAGTTCTGTTTCTTCTTAATTAATTTTTCAGTGGTCACGGTCCTGTTTTTATTTATAATATCTGGAAATTATGAAATCACATAAACCAGTGTATACGTGTTCATAAATGCCCCAACCAGTGACAACCAGGTGCAAACTAAGTTATGTGCATTATGCGCTTACCAATGACAACTTAACTTAATATTTGCTCTTGTCAACAAACAAGCAACTCCCCATTTCACATGTGCATCATATGTATAACGCCCAAGCATCATCATCTACAATCCAACGATCACTTGTATCAATATGCAAATATATGATTCAATACGTGCATGTTGATTAATAGGGATTAGTTTTTAACGGCTTTTTTAATAGTCGGGTATGGGCTGGCGAAGCGTAAATAAACATGTGTTGGTTAATCCTAAAACCAAGCAGGTCATTAATTTTTATTCTTTAAATAATCAAATAATAAAAAAATCATTCGCGCGCCGCTGTAGCACGGCAACAGCGAACCTTCACCCAATGGCAAGGTATAGGTTAGCGGCGTCACTCTAGCACGGTAACAGCGATACCTTCTTCCTCTTCCTTACCTTTATTTGCTAACATGATAAAGTCATTACAAAATACGCAAAAGTCTAGCTTTGCGCCGTCGCGTAGCACAGCAACAACGATAGCTTCGCGCCGTCGGTGTAGCCCAGTAAAAGAGTATAGCCGGCTACCGTCGCTGTAGCACAGCAACGGCGATACCTTCCTCCCCTACATTAATTTGGTGACATGACCAAATAAGGTATACCTCAGTGCCGTCGGTGTTACCATACGGAAATAGGTATACTTACGCGCTGTCGGTTTAGCCCCTCAAAAAGTCTAGCTTACGCCGTCGCTGTAGCACGGCAACAACGACACCTTCGCGCCGTCGCTGTAGCACGGCAACAGCGATACCTTCCGCCGTCGGTGTAGCCCTGTAAAAAGGTCTAGCTTGGCGCCGTCGCTGTAGCACGGCAACAGCGATACCTTCGCGCCGTCGGTGTAGCCCCGTAAAAAGGTATAGCTTGGCGCCGTCGCTGTAGCACGGCAACAGCGATACCTACCTCCCCTACATTCATTTGGTGACATGACCAAGTAAGGTATACCCCAGTGCCATCGGTGTTACCATATGGAAATAGGTATACCTTCGTGCCGTCGGCTTAGCCCCTCAAAAAAGTCTAGCTTTGCGCCGTCGCTGTAGCACGGCAACAACGACACCTTAGCGCCGTCGCTGTAGCACGGCAACAACGGCACCTTCTCGCCGTCGGTGTAGCCCATTAAAAAGGGATAGCTTCGGGCCGTCGCTGTAGCACGGCAACAGCGATACCTTCAGCGCCGTCCGGTGTAGCCTTGTAAAAAGGTCTAGCTTTACGCCGCCGCTGTAGCACAGCAACAACGATACCTTCCTCCACCACACTCATTTGCTAATATGGCAACTTTAACAATTAGGCCTACATAAGGTGCACCTTTGGACCGCCGGTGTAGCCTTACGGAAATAGGTCTACCTTACACGCCGTCGGTGTAGGCCCCTCATAAAGGTCTAGCTTGCGCGTCGCTGTAGCACAGCAACAGCGATACCTTTGTGGCGTCGCTGTAGCACGGCGACAACGATATCTTTATTCTCCATCACATCAATATTCAATATTATGATACGTATTTACTCCATGAAATAAATGCTACTCATCTTCTTAAACAAACCACTCATTAACAATTAACATTCCTCTTATCAATATAACTTTAATCACTTTTAACAATCATTGTTAATTACTTACAACCCTCTTATCCCTCACACTCATTATCATTATGTCATAATTATTAATTAACTACCATCGCCCTCTAATCCATCATAATAATTAGAATTATATAATCATTCATAACCAATTACAATCGGCCTCTTATACGTCACACTAATTATAATTATATCATGCTTATTAACATCATCTTTTGATGCGATCAATCATTATTACTTGAGTACATTAAAATCTGTTATGCATAATTAATACTTCTAAGTCATTATATAATGCAATATAGTTATTTCATTATGCTTAAATTAAATTTAAAATATGACATTGCTACTATCTAGAAGTAACCACAATAATTTAATCGTACTAACACTTATTACCTTGATGAATGCAAACTTCATTAAGTCAAACGCCGACATATATACTTTATTAAAAACCTGACTCATATACCTCTAATCTATCCCATTAATAAGTAATTCTACCGACGCGACGCCGGTGTAGTTTTACCAAAAAGGTGCAGCTTGGCGCCGTCGATGTGGTAGGGTATTCTAAAGGTACTCCTTAATTTGATATATGAAATGATGCAGTTTGATGGCAAATTTGAATTCACCTAGCATACCTATATATAGCTCGTTCACGTAGCGGTTTCGTTGTCCCACTGGCCTAACGTAGATTGCCTGGCGATCGGAGTGTTATCGTCAGAGCACCTCGGACTAACCTATATATAGCGCGTATGTATGAACAAGAAATGAAATCCAATGCTAACATATATCTGCACAAGCGACTGATAGCCTATCTTTAGTATTGATGTTTTCAGGCTTTATAAAGGGTCAAAACCACCATCCATGACCAGTGTTCGATTTACCTGGATTCGCATCGCAAAATGCGAGTCATTTTCTACAAACTGCTACTCAACTACACAGACCAGTAGCAAAAAATGCGATCCAAAAAATCAGGAAAATGCCTACTTGCACCGTGAACCACGCTGATATACCATCATTTGCAAGTTACCATTTGTCGAAGTCAAGAATGTCTCCATAAATTCCATTTCCAAGAAAATCATCCACAAAAATATGACCCAAAAGTCCCCAAATCGTGATGTTTACGCCATTAAACGAAATACAGTATCCTCCCTTATATGCAAATTTTATGCAAATGACACGTTGTGTTACATACTTCCATGTATTACCAGATAACAAAAAACATGCATATTCATTTATGACATCATAGAAGTAGCTATGTTTATATGGGTGTATAGTTCAGTGGTGAGACGGAAATATCGTGTGTCCTTGGTGACAATCTTCCAAAACTACACAAGATTTTTAGGATTTCATAGATTCCTCACATTATTTTAATGCTTCAGCTAGTAAATAAGTGAGTTTCCTCTACTCAAAAATGTAGGACTTCTCTTGATTACTGAAGGAAAATTTGCGTTTAGAAAGGGCACATGATAATCAGCTTAGGAAGTTTAGGTGCCGAATTTTGAACCACATTCGGTCTGCAATTGCAATTGCATAACGTTGCCCGGGACGTTGCCTCTCTACTATGTTAACCGGCGCATTATATGGTATAGTTTCACATCATCTAGTAAATTTCCTTCCAAATGACAAAATTACCCAGTAATATTACGCTTAACAAATGTTACAGTTTTCCATGCATGGGTGTGGTATGTGTAAATTATTGTTGCAATTTCAAAACATCAGATCCATGGATGGGAAGGGCAATGTAACTAGAATAAGGTGGATTTTCCCAGAAGGTGAGGTCTTTCTCTTTTCCAATAGGGGCCTAAAGATGGTATCCATGCAGTGCTTGATTTTTGTCTATTTTTTTAAGCATTGAGTACCGGGATTGAGTAATCTGTGAGAAGACAAGAAAATGCAAAAAAATCGATAAAATATGGTGAAAACAAACTGCTACTCAAAATTTTGGAATTGCTACTCAAATCTGAAAGTGAGTAGCAATTTTTGCTACACAAAAAAATAGATGAAAATCGAACACTGTCCATGACCACTAAAAACGAGCAATTCGGACTTCCAAAAAATGGGAAAATGTTATTCTATAGTGGGAATTCCAATTGAATGAACGCAGCTTTCAATAGCGTGACAAATTTTTGCGTACACTGTGCGATGTACGCCAGCCTGTGTGCGACTGTGCGTGAGTAACGCGGAAGGTCGCATGTCACAAGTTCGTACCCTAAAAAGGTGGAGGTGTTACATTTTTCTAAATGGGGCGGAACAAAAAATATTATTCTGCAACAACCCCTTTCCCTATTGAGCTAGGAAGGATGGAGTAAAAATTGTGGAAAATGTCAATGAAACAGAAGTTTAAATAAAAAAATGGCAGCAGTTTACATTTGAAATTGCGGGGGTGGAGGAGCAGGTGGGTCAGGAGGAAGTTTGTGTGTGCTGAGTGAATGGGAATGTTATTTTTTGTCATACCCAGACATGTTTTGCAATGAATATCTTTTAAACAGTACATAATACAAGGCTGTTTTAAGTATTTAATTGTGAGTAACACATCAGAGTATTGTTCTGAAACATCAAAACATTTTCAGTATCACTACTTGTAAGTGGCACGCTGATTTGCATGGAATGCACTAAATTCCTTATGTATTCTATTGTTTTCTAATATCGAATTTGAAGAAACTTAAGGGGGTACTACACCCCTGCCCAATTTTGTGCCTATTTTTGCATTGTTCTCAAAAATTATAGAGCATTGGTGACAAGTAAGATATGTATATTAGGCCTATAGGAGCAAGGACTACAACTGCTACACTGAAAATTTTATTTCAGCACAGACAACAGTTGGTCATGTTTTTTGAGGTGGGACCCAATTGCGTCACATCTTGCAATTTGTCAAAAATCAACTCCTTTTTTGTATTTCTGATTATATTTCAAAAAGTTTTCACCCAAACTATGTAAAAGTATATATTTTTAGAAAGCATATATTGTCAGGATTGCAAATCTGTTAAGTTTGAATGGATATACAGGGTGTGCCAAAAATATCATACAGGGTGATTCCATTGAAAAATACCTAAAATATTACATTTCTTTACCACTCTAATATTTCTACATAGTATATTAAATTGGAAAATGAACTTGGTATTTGGAATGTACACAATTAGTCCTTTCATTAAATATTTAGTTTGCACTATATTTGTTAAGCCCATTATGTTATACAGGGTGTGAAAAAAGTTGTATTTTAAATTGTTTAATTTAATGTAACATTTCCCTAAGTGCCATTTGTAAGCAAATGCACTTCAAATTTGGAAACAAAATAGTTTAAAGAATTGCTATAATATCACATTTAAATATCCAATTCCATATAGGGTGTTTCAAAATCCACAGTGAATAAATTGTAACAATGGTACATGTATGTAGGCATATACAGATGCACAATTAGCCTACATCAATAAACTATTTAACAATAACCAGAGATCAATATGTCATCAGATTAAATCCTTTGACTGCAATAATCTCCTTTGAGAAGATTTATTTGATAGATATTTCAAAGATAAAACAATTTAAAAGATCTATTTATGACAGATGAGATTTATTTTCATTCCTTTTTTCATGCATGCAAAATTTAAAGCCCATTGTATTGCATGACACACATTCCCCTGCATTAATTAAAAGCTCGTTAAATCCTTAATTACTAAGTTTATTAAGATTAGCTAGGCAATTATAGTTATAGAAAGTTAAAAAAAATAAGATTAACATTATGCAAATGCATTTTTACTTCTATTAGACAACAAAGTGCATATATTTTATTATTGAACACCAACTTCTCATTGGATTTACACAGAGCTCCTCCTCTACCGGCTCCTCCTCTACCGGCTCCACCCCTGGCTAATTAACTTAATTAAGCGGTTGTAATTAATTAATACATTTGTTCAACTGTATTTGTTACTATTTCATTAGATTAATAATTTATCTTCCAAATGAGACCAAAACCATTTCTTCATGATGGATTTTAGCAAAAATATATGAAGAAGAAGATAATTTTTTTTGGAAAATGTGACAGCTCCACCTTTTTTGGGTGCCCACCTCAAAAAACATGACCAGTTGTGGAGTTACAGTCACAAATGAGGGAAAACCAATATTTGATCAATAAATCAATAACGACTTGCCTTGAGTTGCTGAATTTTCAGTGCAGTAGTTGTAGTCCTTGCCCCTATAATATACATATCTTACTTGTCATCAATGCGCTATAATTTTTGAGAAAAACACAAAAATAAGCAAAAAAAAATGGCTAGGGGTGTAGTACGGTAGTACCCCCTTAAAAATTCAAAAAAATAATTTATTAATTTTACGTACTTTTTATACACCCTGTATACAAGACGCCTTTTATTGAAAGAGTCATTTATTGACTCCAAGATGTTCACAATCATGTTTGGAACATAATCTGATACAAAATATTCCAAAAACTCTATTCCAATGATGTGCAATATAAATTGTTCTGATAATAGTTGAAAATGAGAAAAATGCATTTAAAAAAATTTCAAATTTACATTGAATCGTGTACATTAATTAGGCGGAAACTGTCCGTTTTCGCAAAAACGGAACATATTTTTTCTTCAAAAGTCATGTTGATTAATAAAAGGGGTCAAAACCTCCAAAATATCCAAAAATCATTTTTTGGTAAGTTTTTGGCCTGTATTACACAAAATTACACACATGCGACCGGAAGTGAATCCAACCATGTCAACGCACTCGTGATTGGACCAGACTGATTGGTTAGCATTGATTGTATCCAAGGTCGTGCGTTCGCGTTGTAGTTTGAAATACGCGATATACGATCGCAGTTGGATCTAATGCAGCTGTTGAAAGCTGCGTTCATTCAATTGGAATTCTTAGTCTTAGTAATAGTATAGTCATGTTTACACATATAAAATCAGAGATAACACTTCGAATTCTGACCCAGACAAATATGAGCGTGTAATATTATGAACTTTTTTATTTATGGCACTTAAAGTAACCTAGCGAAATTTACTGCTGATGTAGTCTGCGGAACTCAGTCGTCAATGATAGTCAGTCACTTATCTTTTGGTCGTTATATGACTATCATTTGAGGACTGAGTTCTTACCATACATCTTCCGAGGTGCAGTTTCAGACAATAGCTTGGGATTATTGGGGCAGAGGTTATCTTTTGAATTCTTTCATGACCACTGAAGCATAGTCAAGCCTGTCAAGGACACTCGGCGTGAATTGAAAGACCATATCACTCGCCACAAAAGAATGTCAAAGGTCACTCGACACCAATTTGGTGTACTTCCGCGCCTCGGAAAATGATGTTTAAGGTTTAGGTAGGCACCGGAGTTTCGCGCGATTTAAAACGGCAAAATGCGCGGCCGGTTTTGTAAAAAGCGTGAAAATGCGCGAAAATTCAAGTAAAAAAGCGCGAAAATGCGTTTTCCAGACAGATTTTTGTGCGTCCATCTGAAATTCACGATTATGACAATACACACATACCCCGGGTCTACACCTCATCAAATGTTGATTGTTAAAAAAAAAAAAAAAAGTGCATTTTCGCCGTGATATTCCATCTCCGTTCGCTATGATAATTTTTCTCGTTTCAGTTTTGGTCCGAAACGTGGTCAAAAACAGGTGCAAAAACATGAGCAAAGTCTGTCAATCTTGACACTGTTGGCAGAGGGGTCATACCCCCACCCTTTTTATTTTTGTGGCACCCTTTTAACCCAGGCACCCTTTTTATGTACAAAGTCAGGACCCCCACCACTTATGCTTTATCCGCCATTTGAACACACTGAAGTCCCTCAAAAAGCTGCAGCCAATGTCATGCCACTGTTTAAATCCCGGTAACTTGCTAACATTATGGGTGTATGCGAAGCAAAGAGAGAACCACGTGTGGCGCTTGCGAAGTATGGTTATTTATAATATGTCAGCTTAGTGGATGTAAACATGCATCAAATGGAATTTTCTCTTGCGATATGGTTTGCAGGTTTGGCAATTATTTTTGGAAATAGGGATGATTTTATCATTCAATAAAAATTGAAACAACCCCACCCCTTTTTATTTTACACCCACCCTTTATATCAATCCACCCTTTTTACCAACAAAGTTTAAACCCCCACCCTTTTAATGATTTTCCAAATTTCAAAGTGGCACCCTTTAAAAAGGGTGCCCTGCCAACAGTGCTTGAGCAATTTTCGTTCGTACTTTCACTTCCGCATTTGCCATTTCTTTTTTTAAATTAACGTGCTGTTGATGCTACAAAGACTAAAACACGTGCTACCACAAATAATACGAAAAAGGGGTTATCATTTGGATTTTGTCTTTAAAATTGCTTTTATTCATCGTAACAATAATACTAATAAAGGAAACCTAGATTATTTATGAGAAAATAAACTTAAAATATTAAAAATTGAATATTGTCAGGTTGTGATAAATAATTAAATAAACATTAACCGCACGTTAGCGGCACATGCTTGGTTGTAAACAAATCAATCGGGACTTCCCCAGGAAAGCATGCAAAAAGTGCACGATTTCCTGACGTTGCATTTACAAGTATTGCAGAATTTACTTCAATTCTCAGCAGGTGGGTCAAAATTTTGGGGCTTTTATTATCTTAAAAATATAAAAGAATAAAAATTTAAGCCTGTTATGTTGTAAAAAAGGTTATTATTCTGAACAAATTCATCAGGATCGTTGATAAAAGTCACTGGTAAATAATCACCGAACATCTCGCGAGATCTCGCGAAAAGCATTTCCAAGATGTCCGCGCCCGTCAACAAAATAAGTTCGACCGGTTGGTGGAGAAAACAACAAAACCGAAGCTTAATAAGGCCGCCTGTGCATCTTTTAATGACAAGATTGATCTCAGCGGAAGCCAGCTAAAGCGGTGGGTAGTCAATTTATCTAAATTTAAAGTAACTAAGGCACAAGAAAAGGTACTTAGTCGCGGTTTGAATTTTGCCATGTCCCCGATAAGATTGAGTCATCGATCACGAACGAGTACATAATTGCCTGTGAAAAGTCGTGTTGGAAACTACCGAAGGGAGATGCAGCCCAGCTTAGATCGGAGGTAGTAGGGGCTATCAAATCGACCAAAGCTCCCAAATCAAACGTAACTAAGGATGAAAGAATTGCCATTAGAGAACTTCAGAAGGAAAAATCCATCCAAATCCTAGGTGCAGATAAGGGTAGAGCCACCGTTATATTAGATACCACCGAATATGAGGAAAAGCTTAGTAATCTGCTTAATGACACCAGTACATATGAAGAGCTAAAGGAAGACCCTACTCCTAAATATAAAAGGAAACTTGTCAGCACTTTAAACAGACTTCTGCGTGAGGAAAAAATTTCCCAAAAGGACAAGGATTTCCTTTTCCCAACAGCGGAGATTGTCCCGCGCATATATGGCAGTCCTAAGATCCACAAGAAAGACACTCCGTTGCGTCCAATCATCGACTACACTGGCTCAATTGGTTACAATGTGTCGAGATCACTGGCAGATATAATCAGTCCCCTTGTCGGCAACACAGACCATCACGTCCTCAATTCCAAACAATTAGCAGAGGACTTGGACGGGATCACCATTGGTGATGATGAATACATGATCTCGCACGACGTCGTGTCCCTATTCACAAATACACCTGTGGATCTCACGCTGAAGATCATCCGCCAAAAGTTGGAAAAAGACCATGACTTAAAAAAACGGACCCTCCTCAGCGTCGACGACCTGATGGAATTAATCAAATTCATTCTCACCACCACCTATTTCACATCAAAAGGCAAAATCTTCCAACAAAAGAAAGGTATGGCAATGGGCAGTCCCCTAAGTCCCATAGCGGTCAACCTTTTTATGGAATGGTTCGAGAAGGAAGCCATAACCACATCTCCGGCCAGCTGCAAACCCAGAATCTGGAAGAGATATGTCGATGACGTTCTAGAAGTAATCAAGAAAGGAGAAGCGGAGAATCTGACAGCTCATCTAAACCAAGTCGACCCGACAAACAGCATTAAGTTTACGTACGAGGAAGAATCGGACAACAGTATCCCTTTTCTGGACACCTTAATCACCAAGAAAGATGATGGGTCCCTCAAATTGTGCATATACAGAAAACCAACGCACACGGACCAGTACTTGCAATTTCAATCGCACCATCCGTTACACCACAAGTTAGGTGTTGTGAGGACCCTCATCGACAGAAAGGATTCTTTAGTTTCTGAAGAAGCGGACCGCGTGAGAGAAAAGAGCCACATAGAACAAGCTCTCGGCCAATGCGGCTATCCCCAGTGGTCAATTAAGAAAGTCGTAGAGGAAAAAGATCTCCCTAAGCAAAAGAAAATCAAAGCTAGCGACAGCCAAGACAAAAGCAAAGGCCTGGTAGTTCTTCCGTATGTGGAAGGCTTATCTGAGAGAGTGTCAAGGATTTTTAAAAAGCATGGTTTTTCAACATCCCTGAAACCACATGCCACCATCCGCAAAGCACTCGTGCACCCCAAGGATAAACGAGACCCCCTTCAGACAGCTGAAGCTGTCTCACGAGATACCATGCAAGAGCTGTCCGAAAACCTATATAGGGGAGACAGGCCGCTTATTGTCAACCAGGTTAAAAGAACACAAGACTGAATCTGAAAAGGCCGGTGAAAAAACATTCACCAGAGCACAGAGAAAGGCATCCGCCACAGAAACATACAAATCAGCTATAGCAGAACATACAGCCACAAATAATCACGTAATTGGGTGGGAGGAGGCCAAAGTCATCGACCAAGAAGCCAACAAAACAACCCGCTGGCTCAAAGAGGCAATTTGGATAATGAAGCAGAGGCAACACCACCATGAACAAGGATCGAGGCGTACAGACTTGATCGGATCTACGATCAGATCATCAATCGGCAGCAACCCATGTGACGTCATCAAGACCAGTCACAAAGTTTGCCGATAAGATCTAGAAACACTACCACTCACCACAACCAGAGTGAACAAGATTCCTGACAGGAATCGAAATATTTCTAGTGAGTACCTAATTTTACTTATTTGGATCTGTATGAGAACATTATTTACCAGTGAAGGTTATTATTGGTGAATTTACATTGAAAAGTAGTGTGTTTGGCAAAATTCTCAAAATTCACGATGGACCACCAAAATCGCGATGGACCCCCAAAATCGTGATTTTTTGCGATCGCGCGAAACTCCGATGCCTAGGTTTAGGACTACTGCTGATGGCCATCGAGGTCCCGTCACTGAAGTCATGAAAAGATCACGTATTTTGTATTGTTCTCAGAAAAAACCCGGGTTTTCTATAAGGGTTTTTCTATAAGTGAGTCCCGGGAATTTGAGTCCCGCCCGAGAATCCTATTACCCGGGCAGGAAATTCCCTTTTTTTTTTGAAGTTATTTATTTTTTCGGTTTTATAGTTGTCCCTGGACCTAGACCTAAATGCTAGGATCATTCATGGTTGACATTTAAAAAAAAATTGCACACTGAAGCATTGTATGCACTGATCTGCAGACTAAAATTTGAATACCAATTAATTTCTTTCCTTCTCAGGTTGTCTGAACTTCTTGAAGCTGTGTAAAATCAAGTACTACAATTACTGCTTGTTCCATTCAATACAGGTGAGTCACATATATGGCCCTTCACACTTGATTATTAGTTTCCTGTTTACCGCCCGCGTCCAAAATTGAAAATCTCAAAATAATTAATTATTTTATTTTTATTTCTAATTTTCTCCTTTAAAATAAGTTTCAACTACTTCTACTTGTCATTTTCTGACTTTAATAATGTCAACAATAATGATGAATGAACAAAGAGTACAACTCCACCTTCACTTATTTATAAAATCAAATATTGTTGTGAAATAATTAAATGCCCGCTCTAGTCAAAATGAGTTGAAGGTTGCTTGTCATAGTTCAAACTAAATAAAATAAAATAAAAGATAATTAATAATTAATAATTAAAAGTCACCTCGTCCCTTTTTCAAAATCTTCAACAGGAAACTAATAATCAAGTGCGAAGGGCCTATTGGGTTATAAATTCCAGAATGAATGGAAATGTTTTGTATGGGGGGTGGGTACTCAAGTTTGGTTTTGGTAGGGGTGTGCCCAAAGTAAACCCATCAAAATACCACTTTTTCAAAAAAATTAGGACTCATCGATATATCAAAATTCAAAATTTTCCGCCGAATTTTACCCAAATTGTCTTAGTTTTAACAAATTTCCTCGAAGTTTGGACGAAATTTCAAACATTTAAATGGCAAAATTGTGCTATTATCTAAAAAAATTAAGAAAATTTTGAAAAAATGACCCATCCATATACCAAAATTGGACTAGAAAAGGGGGTCATAGAAACATTGTTTACCAAAAGGTTGAAAATGCTACCCATATTTGCACCACATCCCCGTATATGGTCATTTGTATTGAGTATCCCCTGGGATTTTGTAAGATCAACAACTTTAGAAAAAGCCTCTAAATGAAGTAATTTCTGTTGCATTTGTTATCTCTTTGTGACATTAAATTGAGCCAAAATTTTGCTATGCAAACAAGTACAAAATGGTCTGTAGATTTTTATGATAAAGTTGGTTTCAGATTTCTCTGAACAAAAAACAATTTACAAAATGTAGACAAGATTTAATTAAACAAAATGTACATTCTTTTACAGACAGATTTTATGGCTCAGACTGGTGATCCAACAGGAACTGGTAAAGGCGGAGCCTCCATCTTCAGGTAAGATTGTGAAACCTGTGTATCAATTTTTATTCCCTGCCCTGAAAAAGTTCAGTTACTTGAAATACAGATGAAATAATGATAAACAATAAAATAAACAATGCGATTTATAAAGCGCCTTTTACAAAAGTAGGCAAAGCGTTAAAAGAGAGAAGACAAGAAAGCAAAAGAGCTAAACAGTGGGAAAGAGGTGAGTTTTAAGAAGATTCCTGAAAGTGGTAATATTTTCTTGACCTCGGACAGTGATGGGCAACTCATTCCGAAGGTGTGGCCTCGCTGTTGAAAAGGCGCAATCCTTTGTATGCCTTTGTAAGCTGTAATTTGTTTTAATTAATGCAAAATAGTGCCAACTTCAGGTCCATTGATTTAACTTCATGTACTGAACTTTAATGTAATGTTCAGCAAATGTTAATTGTAATTTTCACTTTCAACAAACAAAATTTGGTCATGACTTACATTACAATCGTACTTGTGTGAGATTAGGTCATAGATTAGGGTTAATATAGTTAATTTACTGTATGAGTTTGGTGTATATGGCATTGAGCAAGGGCAAAATTAAGTAGCACCTGAGCTCTATTTGCCCACCTGGTATCATGAAATGGCATTCTGTTGGCAGGAGCTACTTATAAATGTCAGCTGAAACTCTCTTGACAGAAAGTCTCAATATCTACATGTAATATTTGTATGTCAAAATAAATGTATCAATATATCCCAAGTACATGTAGCTCCCAGTTCACACAAAATCCACCTCGGTTGGACTCAACTTCTTGGCAAAAATAGACCCTAGTTAAAATCTGATTTTTAATCCAAGTTCAAATAGGGCATTCTGAAATCTTTTTCAAATTCTTGGTGATGGAAGTAAAAACTATTAGGACTAATTGATGATTTTAATTCCAATTCTTTTATTTGCTTCAGTAAACTTTATGGAGACCAAGCCAAATATTTTGAGATGGAGACATCGCCTCGGATCAAGCATACTAAGAAAGGAGCTGTTTCCATGGTGAATAATGGGAGTGAATGTCATGGATCACAGGTAAGAAAGAAAGAGGTCTATGAAGGATAAAGAATAAATAATTTAATTACGGATGAAAACGTTGACATTTTAATTCAATTAAGTGACAGTGAACACATTTTACTTGTGAATCAGCCATGTAGGAAATTTCCTAGAAAAATTCAAACAGTGTGATTGGAGAGCAATGAACTACGGATTGTAATTTTTCCTTTGAAACATGAATGTGTGTAATGTGGAAGGAGAGGGCAACTATACTGGGAATTTCAATTGAATGAACGCAGCTGCACAACAGTGTGATGACCGTCCGCGTACACTGTGTGATAACGCTCACGTGTGCGTGACGTGAATGTAAATCCGACCATGCCAACTCACTTGTGATTGGTTAGTATTTTAATTATTGTAATAATGTATCCAAGGTCGTGCGTTCGCGTTGTAGTTTGAAATTTTCAATATACGATCACGGTTGGGACGAATACAGCTGTTCAAACATGGATTCATTCAATTGAAATTCTCAGTGTAGATTCTTCTTTGAAATATGTACATGTGTGAAGTGTTGAACGGTGGAGAGAGAGACATGCACATAGAGAAAGGGAGATGACTTGCCAGAGAGATTTGTACAAAGTCTCAAATCATAGAAGGGGGGAGAGAAGAAAGTAAAGAGGAAAAAGTATGTAAAGAAAAATGACAACCAGACAGTGTAATTCTGACGTGTGTATGTCAGCGCTTTGAGCGAATGCTCACAATGAGAATATTTCACCAAATTAAATTTGAAGTGATGTTACTCTCTGCACCTGTCCAAAAGTTCTTAAAGCAGCTATCATTGATTTGTGAAATCATAAAACCATTAAAAGATGGAATTTTGTTTGAAAGAAGGATAGTTGTGCTAAAATACCAAGTTGCAAGACAGTCAGTTAGAGTGGAAGCAAACAAATGAGGGTAAAATTTGACACTTTTATCAATATTGTAGGTCCATCCTCTGTATGTTCACGTACAGTAACATGAAATTGAATGGAGCTGCTTTTTTTCTTCTTGGTAAATATTTCATGCGACAAAGATAAATGCTGATAGTATTATAGACTTTCATGTTGAAACTATCCATACAAATAATTTTTTCTATCTCGAGGATAGCTGATATCGCCTTTATCTAATGAGATCAGACTCTGTGCCGTGAAGCATAACATCTGAATTATTTGTTGGATTTTAGACAAACCTCACATTCTACTTAAGTGATTCTGGTATATAAATGAAATTTCTAGCTGCCTAGGGAGTCGCTAAGTGAACCAGAGAGGGTTACTATGACAGTTAATGCACTGATCTTTTTGTTGGAAAGCAAAACACCAAAAATGTTTATATATCGTTATTAGCAGTCATCACCTGAAGAGACAACTGTTGCTCCAATTTGCTGATACAAACATCATCTTGCTGTCTTTCAATCTTAAGTTTTATTTTGCTGTTGTTAGAGTTGTAGAAAGAATGGTAAGTATTAATATTTCATTTTTCACTGTAAAGTAAACATTGAAATAAAACCAAGTGCATGCCTGACCTTATTTAATTTAATAATGAAAAAAACAACAACGTGCAATCTCCAACCACATTGCATTTTGTGAATAGAAATTCATGTTATTTGGCTCCTTCCATGTTTAACAAGGGGGCATAGTGGCATAGCAGTCCAAGACTTCAACTCATAATCGTAAGGTAGCTTGAGGTTGTGGGTTCGAATCCCGGCAGCATCATTATGTTGTGCACTTAGGGCTCATATTGAAATACCCTACCATGTTTTCACACAGAAAGAAGGCAGGATTCCCCTCGCTAAGCGCTCGCCTCAGGAAAGCTCGGTCATAAAACGGATGGATTATATGCATCAGTGATACACCCTGCCCAGGATTTTAACAAAAGATCTAGCACAGGAAAGCTGCAGGATGGCACACACCTTCCTTTGTAAGGGAATTTCAATATGAGCCCTTATAGGCAAGGCACTTCACCCATATTGCCTCTCCCTACCTTCAGGGTTGTAGCCACGATGGTTGGCACTAAATATGACAAATTGTCCCCAAAACAGCTGTCAAATGCCATTACTGTCAAGTAATTGGCATTCTGATTAAATTTTCCCTTAATTCTAGCCGGCACTAAACTTTTGCTAGCTTTTACAACCCTGCCTACCTTGGTATACAAATGGGTACCGACTTTATTCAATCAATGTTGGGAAGGTAACAGATTCACTGTAGAAGAGATAGCGATCCCCTACAGCAACATTAATTGTTGAATCGGGGCCCAATCCCTTTGAAAGAGAGATGGGCACTCCGTCCCTGTACCTTTACCATGTTTGACAAGTATGTCAGTTTGGGCATACTCAAGGTAACCTACATGTAGTGTCAAGACATGGATTATACAGCTTACAGAATGAAGCTACCTAATCCCTCAATGAAGTCTTGACAACAGACTAATTTTGTGTAGGCTTACATGAAGGATAGACCTCAGTTTTGCCCAGCACCTGACCAGTGGCAGTAATAGTTAGAGGTTAATAACTGCACATCGGTTATTTGGAGGCATTAGAAAAATCTAAACATTTTGCCTTTGGAACCGAGGAATATCCCGAGGGCGTGGCCCCGAGGGATATTCCGAGGTCCAAAGCAAAATGTTTAGATTTTTCACAATGCCCGACATATTACCGATGCAAAGTTATTAACCTCATTCATAACCGCACTTTAATCTCTTCACCTTACAAAATAACACAAAATTTTGCTCAAAAGTTTATAAAAATAGATGATTTTTACATCTTCCCTTGCCAAAAATCGATCAGGCTAAAACAGAACGACCAGTAACAAAAGTGCGTATCACAATCTGTGCAACTATGGTAGCGCGCAATCCAAATGCGGCAGCCCGCGCGCGCGCAGTTTGTTGGACGCACAATACCGCGCACGCAGAAGTCAATTGTGTGCGCGACATTGGAACAATTACGCATTTTGCGGTCAATTGTGAGATATTAATGACCTCGATTTGCGTTAGCGTTTTCGTTTCGCAAATAATAAAATATGATTGGATCGCACGCATCGCGTTTATTAATGAGGTTATGAATGATTATTAATTGCATTTCAATGCATTCACTTTTTTAAAGTTGTTGACTGTAGGTGCAAGATTAAATGCCTTGTATTAGGGATAACCATCAAAATTTCATGTTGCCCCTATTGCTACAAAATATTGTTTTCTGGATAGAACTCATCAATAGAAGTATTTTGGTGGTTAAATTGTCAAAATCGGTCAAAAACTTTTCGAATTATGAATTTTCAAAGTTTCCCATTCTGACCGGTCATTGGAACGAAATAAAATGACAAGGTCCAAAAATAGCAATTAGGGAGCAAAATTGGCATAAGCATATATTTACCTTTATATATTTCTTTATTTTAACATATATGCAAACATGAAACAAGCATATTGTGAAAGTATCAAAGGGTTTCTTATGAAATGGCACTTTACTAGTCAATGGCATAAATTATTTTTTCAAACCGAGGCATTGAAATCATGCATTTAGAGAACATTTTGCCAAAAATCATCCAAGATGGCCGATATGGCACAAAATCAAAATTGCAAAGTCCCGGTAAACTTTTTTTCTTCACAACCAAAAATTTCAGTGTTATTGGGTTTAATATGACCAATTAGTAGGTGTATGCAAATTAAATCTTAAGTGTCATTGAAGGTCATTGACTCATTCACAACAATAGAGGTTATCCACTTCACTCATCATGCTCATGTGTGACTTCTAACAAAAGGTGCTGGTTCCCGTAGTATTCCTCATTCAAAACTAGAGCGATAACCGCACCATAGCTGAACCATGTGGCTTCGGCAGTATATTGTGGCAGGCCTATACCACTGTCACCCTGAGTCTGTAATGGACATAATCTCGAAATGCTACGAAGGTATGAACGCCCGAGTGGTGTTAATGAAAGAGGAAAAGTAAAGAATATAAAATAAACTAGAGCAACTGTGCCCTTTGCAAGGGCACGAGGTAAGTTAGGCGGATGACTGTGACGATCTGATCAAGCAGCAATACTGTGCAGGATAGTATTAATTTTAATAAGACTGTTTCATTAATTGCCGCTTTTATATATACCTTGATCGTGAGAAGCTGGCATTTTGAAAACTTGACTTTTGACCTCTGTATGACCCCCTTAATGACCTTAAATGAATTTTAAAATATTTAAAACATGTTAAGAATGTCAATCGGAGGATTTTGGAAAACTTGACCTTTGACCCCTTTATGACCCCTTAATGAACTTTAATGAATCTTAAAATGTTTTTAAAATGTTTAGAATGTCATAAGGATCATTACTTATAAATTTCAGCTCAATTGGAGCATTTTGAAAAACTTGACCTTTGACCCCTTTATGACCTTTTAATGACCTTAAATGAATTTTAAAATATTTTTAAATGTTTAGAATGTCATAAGGATCATTGCATTTAAATTTAAGCTCAATCGGACCATTTTCGGTTAAAATGACCTTTTTTGACCCCTGTGACCCCTGGATGACCTTCGACGTTTGGAAATATTTTTATTATATTCTTTATGTTTTCCTCTTTCATATGACACCACTCATGGGGTCAATTCTTTATGTTTTCCTCTTTCATATGACACCACTCATGGGGTCATACCGTCAATGGCATTTAGAGATATGTCCATTTCAGACCAAATGGTTAGTCAGTTAGTAAAACCTTTTTGACCCCTGTGACCCGTGGATGACCTTCGACGTTTGGAAATATTTTTATTATATTCTTTATGTTTTTCTCTTTCATATGACACCACTCATGGGGTCATACCTTCGTGGCATTTAGAGATATGTCCATTTCAGACCAAATGGTTAGTCAGTTAGTAAGCTAGTAAGTAAGCTAGTAAGTAAGCTAGTAAGTAACATTCACTCCTATAGGCTGATACCATTTCATGGTTCAGCAAAAATTCAATACATGACCTCGGAGTTACCTGCATGACTTTCGCGGGCTATTTTGAAACAGTTATGGTTGCACATTCAGGTACTTCTTTTGAAAGTTCTAAACAAGGTATAGCCAGCAGCAAGTTGTATATGGTATAGGCCTAAATATAAGAAAACGTTTAGGGTTGAAATCAGGTGAAAAATACATCAAATGGGCTCGAAACTTCACATTTATGTTCAGAAAGGTGTCTTCTTAGCATGATTCGAAAGGAGTATGGAAATTCCAAAGGGAAGCTGGTGATTTAATTTGTAACTCGAGATCTACTTGTTCAATTTTTTAACCTTTTTACAGAGGGTATGATAGAGGTATTACTGGCAACTCTGCCAAATTACAGCTCAGTAGGCCACGTTTTTCACCTGAAATTATTGACATGAATATTTTGTGCCATTCTTGAGCAGTGCTGAACTCAGCCACTGGCAATTAAGCGCACTGTGGCGATGGACCAAATTTGACTCGCACTTACAGGAAAATGAAATAAGTTATGTTGCTGTAATTTGCAAGATAGTTACAAAATATAATTGACATTAACTTCCCCAATTTTTACAGAAAAATATTGAAAAATAAAAGAATGGGATCAATTTAGAAATGTCTGTGCAAGCAGTGCACAGTTGAGCTCCCTGCATGTCTATGGGAGTGTTCTAATCAAGTTGATGGTTCATTGGTCATCCCTACTTGTATTGTAAGCTTGATTGGTGGGCCTACCATATTTTTTATGCAAGATAGGCCTACAATGTAAAGCAAGTAAAGAATTTGTTTGTGAAGGTTGTCATTCATCAAGGTATACTTCAATATAAAATTGAACTCTATAAACTAACAGACAGCCTGAAGATTCTCCTAGGATAAGGTGTGATACTGTAGCCTCTCCAAATGTGAGTCCCGTAATATTTATTTATTTCTTATTTAACCTGGGTTGACCGTTTCAATGCACTAGCATTGTTCTCCTAAGGTGCCCCTTTGATATGTAATTCTTGTAAGCATTTCATACCACATTGTTCTTTTCAAACAGAGGGAGGTAATTTCAATCCATGTTGGCCAAGCTGGTGTGCAGATTGGCAATGCATGCTGGGAGTTGTACTGTCTAGAGCATGGTATTCAGCCTGATGGTCAGATGCCTAGTGATAAGACCATTGGGGTAGAGCAAGACCTCTTCAATACATTTTTCAGTGAGACGAGCGCTGGTAAACATGTGCCCCGAGCTATTTTCATAGATTTGGAACCAACTGTAGTTTGTAGGTAATTTGTGTGGTACAATTGGTTATTCAAGTTGAAATCCATATACCCCATGGAAGACAGAACTTTAATCTCCCAGGGGGTATATATTACAAATGGAATTACCTGAATGGGTGACTCCATTTGAAATGTTCACTCCCTGTGTGAGAGATTTAACGTCATGATTTCCATAAGGGCTGTATGGATTCTACTAGGATAGCCCAATTACAAAGACTTTTTTTACACACAAAATCATTGTTTAACACTACCAGTTTCTTCCACTTCCGTTCCCAGAAGTGTACCATGTGGGTACTGTTGAGTACACACATCAGTATCATACTCACATTGCACACTCATGAGAATGTTGAAATACTCATCATGCATACTCATGAACGATGCATGGCTTGTTGCTTGAAGTATACATTGTAGATAACTGTATCATATCAACCACATGATGCATCCAATTGGGTGTATTTACTTTTCTGTTAATTTGTTTTCCTCGTATATTAAAAGGACAAAAGAGGTCTCCTCAGAAAAGAAAATGAATCAGAACATATGCTTTATGTGTGTATCCTTGAAATGTTAAAAAGGGGTGCTTTTGAAAAGTATACTTGAAATGCAAAAAATAGGGGTATCTTTTAAGGCTGACTTTTACCCGTTTTTGTGTGAAATAGGGGTAACAAATGCTGAAAATGTTCTTGAAACCGCGCAAAATAGGGGGGTATTTTTGGCTCTGGGAACGATCATGCGTTACGCCTTTGAATAGGAAGTGACAACACCTTGTCAATGCCAAGTGTATTCAGTAGTACTATTCACCACTATTAACCACCTCAATAGGTGGTTGACAGGATTCACTCGCATTACCGTGCATTCACCTTTACCCGATCTGTTCCTGCTCGGACTGTTACCGCATATTCCTTGCATCAATTCCGAATTCACTTAAATTCACCCGCAGCCGTTTGCTTTGTAGAAACACACTGCATGACTGTATGGTAACCTGTACCATAGGGATGGGCTGGTTCCTGAGAGTCTGACCGAATATCCCAGCCTTATTTTGCACACAGGATTATAAATGCTGATCATGAATATTGATGTCTTCCCAACAGATGAGGTGCGTACCGGTACCTACCGCCAACTTTTCCACCCTGAGCAGCTAATTACTGGCAAAGAAGATGCGGCCAATAACTATGCACGTGGTCACTACACTATTGGTAGAGAGAAAATAGAGGAATGCTTGGATAAAATCAACAAGATGGTAAGTTTCAACCCAGATTATTCAGCTGTGTTTTGTATTGGAGCTGTCTTCATGCTGCACCATGTGAGATATGTATTATAATTGAAGACAGAGATAAAAAAAAAAGACTAGTTTGCGTCTGACGTCACTGTCAATCAAATTCCCTACGATCCTTGCGCGTACAAGGAAGGTCGATTTATCTGGTGCCGATCGGAGAAAAGGAATAGCAGAACATGGTGAAAAAAATTACATACTTTTACAAGGCAAAAAGCAACTTTTCTAGGCATTGTTGACATGGTGCCTTCGCGAAAGAAAGTTTCCTGCTATAAAGACCTAACTTTTGAGACGGTTTGTATGTTTGAAGGTGCAAAATTAACAATAAGGTGCCCGGTTTTACAGCCGCCATTCAGCAACTCATATCATCACGGCATTTGTAAACAAACCGTGCTCGAGTTGGATTGACAGATGACGTCAGACGCAAACTAGTCTTTTTATCTCTGTCTTCCAGTATAGTCTTTGTTCTGACAGCTTTTCACCTTATGATCTACTTTTTATATAAATTGGTTGTTAAGTTGAAGAACGTGTTTATAACATGTTTATAACATTTTAAAAATACTATATCGTCTGTAATAAATGCCCTGGGGGCGTTTCATTTTTCCAAAAGGGGGTCATTTATTGGAAGTGAATTGTCAGTGAAAAAAACTTAAAAACCTGATTCAATTTCCGGAAGGTGCTCCTGTAGAAAGGAGGGATTTACGACTATACTAATAATACCATGGAACCGCCATGAAAATTGAGTGGAAAATGGCATTTTCGTGGTAAATACAACAAAATTATACCCATAAGTGCATCATCAAGCAAGAATCTATTGAAATTCTACCATAATTAGGCAATGAAATGGATGGAAGTTTGAGTCGCAATAGGTTTTATTCATGCAATTTAGCGATCGTCACTGACATGACTGAAGCAAGTTTTAAGCTTACTTACACGATATGGCATGGAAATGTTTGCATTTTTGTCAATCACAGAAAAAATAGAGGGGGCATTTATTAGAGGGGGAGCGTTTATTACAGACAATATAGTATTTCTGTGTCTACTGGGTAAGACATGTAATCAGAACATAGGTTTGTTAAGTATGAACTACCAACAAATGTATAAAGAACATTTCTTTTCCTTCTTTTATTAGACCGACCAGTGTAGTGGATTGCAAGGTTTCATCTTGTTTCACAGCTTCGGAGGTGGTACTGGCTCTGGTTTCTCTGCTCTCCTAATGGAACATCTCTCGATCTACTATGGCAAGAAATCCAAGCTCATGTTTGCCATCTACCCTGCGCCTCAAGTCTCCACTGCAGTTGTGGAGCCCTACAACTCGATCCTTACCACCCACACCAATTTAGAGCACTCTGATTGCTCATTCATGGTTGATAATGAGGCTATTTACGATATATGTCAGCAGAATCTTGAGCTCATTCGACCAACTTACACAAACCTCAATCGACTGATAGCCCAAGTTGTGTCTTCGATGACTGCATCTTTGCGATTTGATGGTGCATTGAATGTTGATTTGACAGAGTTTCAGACTAACTTGGTGCCATATCCGCGAATTCATTTTCCTCTTGTGGCATACGCTCCTCTCATGTCAGCAGAGAAAGCTTTCTGTGAGCAAAATGTGGTAGCAGACATTTCCAATGCTTGCTTTGAGTCTTCAAACCAGATGGTCAAATGTAATCCTCGTCATGGCAAGTACATTGCCTGCTGTCTGTTGTACCGTGGTGACGTTGTCCCCAAAGATGTCAATGCAGCTATCGCTACCATCAAGACCAAGCGTACCATTCAATTCGTTGACTGGTGTCCAACTGGTTTCAAAGTAGGCATCAACTACCAACCACCAACTGTGGTGCCTGGTGGTGATCTAGCTAAAGTCCAGCGTGCCGTCTGCATGTTGAGCAGCACCACCGCCATCGCCGAAGCCTGGGCTCGTCTGGATCACAAGTTTGATCTGATGTACGCCAAGCGTGCTTTCGTTCATTGGTACGTCGGTGAGGGCATGGAAGAGGGTGAGTTCTCCGAGGCTCGTGAAGATCTAGCTGCTTTAGAGAAAGATTACGAAGAAGTAGCTGCAGACTCGGAGGAACAAGAGGCAGAAGAAGATGAATATGACGATTATTAGACTGAAGGAGACCTTTTGTGCAGGCAGTGGATGACATGATCGAGCCGGCAACTTGTGAAACCGCCCGGCCGTATGGCATTTTCGAATATACTCTGTTAGTTTTGTAGGGTTCATTATCAAACCCCAACGGTTTTAGCTTGTATTTATATTATTTATCAACATAGGCCTATTTGTTTGTGATATTTCAAGCGTTTTAAAATTTCAAAATAATCCCATTCAATTACACTGTGGACGATGACAATTTACTGAATTTAGAGAATGCAATGCGGCCACCACCTGATTTTGTGCAGATTAAAAAAAAGAAAGAGTTACAATCATCTTCAAGTATTGGATACATGTATTTTTGTGTTTTTCTCAAAAATTATAGTGCATTGGTGACAAGTAAGATATTTATATATAGGGGCAAGGACTACAACTACTGCACTGGAAATTTTTATTTCAAAACAGACAACAGTTGTAGAGTTACAGTCAAAAATGAGGGAAAACCAATATTTGATCAATAAATTAATAACTACTTGCCTTGAGTTGCTGAATTTTCAGTGCAGTAGTTGTAGTCCTTGCCCCTATAATATACATATCTTACTTGTCACCAGTGCACTATAATTTTTGAGAAAAATGCAAAAATAGGCAAAAAATTTGGCCAGGGGTGTAGTACCCCCTTAAAACAACAAATTTTAACCATGAAGAACAGGTTGGTCCCTTTGCTTTGGGTGTAAAATGTACTATGGGTCTTTTTATCTTTTCAGTTTCCGTAAGTCTTTTGTTCAGATACAAAAACGCAAGGGATTCAGTAAGTTTACTGTAATCTGACTTCATTGTTAACTTTGAAGTACCAATCAGCTTATTTCAATAGGGCGAATGCCTATGTCAATAAAACCGGGAGAGAAAAGGTTATGTTAACACCAGTGTGTTTAATGGTCTAGCGCCCTCAAGTCTTTAACATTGGTAAATTGATCTACATTAACGACAAAATGCATGCCAATCCGAATGACAAAGTCCACTTTTTTCTGTAAAAACGTTGAAAATAAGCCCTTAAATCACAAAAGGTCCGCTTAAGGTTACGCTGAATTTGGATGGTTCCAGGTTCAAATTGGCTGTTACGTAGCCACCTAAACCATTTTTTTTTGCAGAAAGTAAACATCGTAGGCCTAAAAATCATAGGTCATCTCGAAGCTAACATTCTAAGCATTATTATTAATTATTATTTATTATTCTAGCTCATGCACAAATGTACTTTGAAAGTGTTTCAATTTTGTTCACGTATAATGAGCATGAAGATTTTTTTGTGACAGAGGCCATAATTTATTTATACAAGTCCCGATTTCTCTCTCGATTTGGCTGCAGACTATAAACAGGTCAACATAATAATGTTGCTATCAATTGAAAACACAGCTTGTGTGGATTTTATTTTATAAGCTTATGCATTGACAAAATTTTGAGTGAAATCTGGTACCACTTTATTGTCATTTTGCATCAATAATATCGTTTTTGTGTATGATATAATCGCCAGAATTCTCAGCCACATTATTTCTATGATACCTTCTTAAACAACACGTGGTATGCTAATTTTACTAGGATTCGCCAAAAATGAAATATCTGTGCGTTTTGTCACATTGATGCTGTCATTTTCACGGATTTCAATATCTCGAGTTATGGGCCATGACAGAAATACACATGAACAAAATGAATTGTTTTAGCTTTATCTTTCAATCTGTTCACAGCACAATGGACATGGTTATTAATGATTAGCGTGCCATTCTAATCAAAAATTAAATACTTACTTTTTCATCAAAAATGTAGAAATACGGACCATTTTATATTATTTCCTCGAGAATTCAAGCCAGCACAACACACACACGTTGTATCGTATGATACAGACAGCTCGCATCCAATGACGTATCGCCGAGTCGACGTATCGCGCTCATCAGGCGGCATAGGTCACGCGACACGTGACGTTCGAGGCTGGCGAAAATACAAGGCTGACAGCCCCATTCAACATACACGGTTAGCATTTATTGAAAAATAACATACGTGTAGTGTGGTAAATTGTCGTACCACAACGGTTTTAGAGTAAGATAATTTTGCTTTGACACCACATAACAAATTTAGAATTGTTTGTGAAGATTTCATGATTATGTGTTGGCGACGTCAAAAATTGCGATATCGCTTCCACCACCGCCTGCTCATGTCCGCATGGCCAAGAACCAGTTCGCCCAATTCCAATTTGCCCTGCTATATGACAAACAACTGTGTCCAATTTCTGTGCCGTTTTCTTCCTCCACTTCTTTCTCCTGCCACTCTCTCTCTCTCGTCTCTCTCTTTCACTCTCTCTCTCCCTCTCTCCTAAATATAGGCCCTAGGCCTAGGATATATGAAATAAATAAAACAAAATAATAAAAATGAATAAATGAAAATTATAGAATTACAAAAAGTCCTCAAATAATAGGCCTACCGTTCACAAACACTTGTTAGTGGGGGCCTGATGCAAAAAAATTTTTATCACGAAAATTGTTTGCCCCACCCCCCCCTTTTCAGGTCTCAAAAATTTCAGGGCCCACCCCTTTTCTTTTTTGACATGAAAATTATGGGTCAACCCCATCATCAGAAAAGCATATAAACTCAATTTTCCCGGAAAAATTTGTGGTCAATTTTTTCAGGGCCCCCCTTAGTAGGAGGGCCTCGAGGGTCAAAACTTTTAAGGCCTCCCATTTTGCATCAGGCTCCCTAACAAGTGTTTGTGAACGGTCCCTAGTGAAAATGGCCTGACAAAAATACTGCTTCCCCCGGCATGTCCATAACCCGGGTCCATAAAAATCCTTTCCCCAGTCCCCGCCCTCTCCGCTTGCCAACAAATCCTGCCCTTTGCACATGACAAATATTTGGTAACCCAATTCACAAACCTAACATGGTCAGGGTGTGCAATATAAATTATGAGCCCTGGGTGAGGGTAAAATTGGGGAGGAAAGAAATTTTTGGCGAGCCAAAAGGGGGGGGGGGGGGGGAATTTTTGGCAAGCCGAGAGGGGGGGCAAGCGATGTTTGGCATAAATAAAACGCTCTAAGGCGGCTTAGGAAAACAGTATGTAAACACAATAGATGCAAATTTTCCTGTTACAGCTGCGCTAACACACCCCGACAGATTATTATAATACTGAGATAATCAAATTTTCAGTCACCCTGAAAGTAATAGATCACTACTGCTATGGTTTGTTGAAATACTTCTTATCTGAAGGGTCAAGAGTGTCAAGGAAAACAAGTTCAAAGGTCACTTGATTCAGAACATTTGCAACATTTTAATTATTAAAGAAAATAGCTGTGATTGGGCAAACACTTCCTGGAAATAAATGTGCCAAAATTGTGCAAACCAGAGGTCCTCTCTCAAAGGTCATCTGGCGGGTCAAATGGGAAGTTACTCGAATTTGAATGAAACCCTGTGGCAAATGTGCTTGACACTCGCACATTGGCCTAGTTGATTTCGGGCATTATGTAACTCTGACTAAAATAAAAGATTAAAAATCAAAATTTAGCTTTTCAGGCCACCTACGGGAAAGTACAAACGAGTGTTTGGGCATAAATATTACACATGTTAAACCATAGACAACTAGACATCTCTCTCAAGTAATATAAAATTCAAAAGTAAAAAAAGAAAAACACACGGAAAGTATTATGATATGTAAGTACAGAAAAATAACCAAAAAAAAAAAATAAATAAATAAATAAATAAAAAATAAAGAAAGAAATAAACAAACAAACAAACAAACAAACAAACAAACAAACAAACAAACAAACAAATAAATAAATAAATAAATAAATAAATAAATAAATAAATAAAAAAATAAAAAAATAAAAATAAATAAATAAATAATAAATAAATAAATAAATAAATAAATAAATAAATAAATAAATAAATAATAATAAAAACAACCCGAATAAGCAAATAAATAAATCAAGATAAAAATGAATGTATAGGTAGGGCCAGTTTGGTTTGGGACTAGTATTGGCATGATTGGAATCGAGCTCAACATGGCCACGCCGTGCGTCATGCATGGCCTAAATAGAGCTTGTAGTACGAGTGCAGCGGCGTAGAATTTTGCAATCGGCTTGCCTGCTAACAAAATACGTGATCCTTTTAGACGTCTGTGTTTTAGACAATCGAAATAATTGTCCACGTGACAGAATTGCCTGTCAATCAATTTTACTTAGCGACTGTTGTGGAGGACGAGTAAACAAAGTCACATACGTTTCATTGACAGCATTACAAAATAGACCAAAAAAACACATTTTCACACATTTTTTTCTTGATTTCTTTATTCAGCATGATAGGTACAGATGTTTTCTTACGTGTAAAGTCGCAATATATTTTTCCAGTAGGGAAAGCAATATTTGATCTCATATAACCTTAAGAGCCTGTCGAACCCCAATGCACTTGTGCATGGCCACAGTGTCGCCCTTCCCTCGTATCAATGTCTATCTTTCTATTTTGCTTCCTCCTGCCCCCCGATCAGTCCCCCCTGATCAGTCCCCCCACTCCTTCCCCGGTCCCTACTCTCTCCTCTTGAGTTCTTCTCTTTCTAGTCTTTCAGTCTCTCCATCTCCTATCTTTCTTCCTCACCCCTCCCACTCCCACTTGTTCAGTCTCAAGTATCTCCCTCCCTCCCTCCATCCCCCTCCCTTGCGAAATTCATCAGTATGATCCATGGCTGAAAATAAGCTCTGCAAAAATAAACATTTAAAATAAACCTGAGGCTTAAGCGCTCCACAGACTCCGAGTATTGTACGTACAATATTGTATGCAACATAGCTACGTTATTTAATCTATTGCCATTCTATTTCCAGTAATGTTTAAGTTCTAACGAATGTTTGATGACTAAAAATCGATAATATGTTACATGTAATATCTAGTAGAAATATATTATCGATTTTACGTCATCAAACATTCGTTAGAACTTAAACATTACTGGAAATAGAATGGCAATAGATTAAACAACGTAGATATGTTGCATACAATATTGTACGTACAATACGGAGTCTGAAGCTAGCCTTACATATAGGCCCAACCAATTATCAGATTAGCTTGCCATTGGTACGAATGAATAGAATACATTATCTTTGCTCCAATGCAATTCTTTTGTATTGCATTTCAATATAAAACATGATTACCATATCACCACTTGTACGCGCCTCATTGGGAGATATTTGACTAATTCAGACGCTCGTTTAATCGCCAAGATGAAAGACTTTTGCTTATAACTTGGCAACATGGTTAGTATATATTTCAATGTAAGACTATTTTAGGAGCCACTTGCGTCTAGGCGTAAGTGCATATACACCAAACACAAGTCAATTGAAGCCGTACAATTTACCGCGAATTTAGGACCGTAAAATTTAGACTCTTCTTTTGTCTAGATTAGCACCCAACTGCACATCTCAAGGTTTTATGTAAAAAATCAATATAACTTACCAAAACGAAAACTGAAATTCACGAGCTTCAAATTTTCAGTAAGTAACAAAAGGCTAGAATAAAAGATTGGTCACACCTGGGAGACTACCACTTCAGAATAACAATGACTTACAAAAACTGATACGGATACGGAAACAGAAACTGAAAAGATAAAACGACGGTATGTCTACAAACTGAATTTCTTTTTTAGGTGTAAATTTTATTTATGTGATCTTGGGTATTATTTTATTATGTTTTTATTTGATGGTTTTTGAGTTGAATGGAGATCTTTTAACCCTAACGCCAGTGTCGTAGCGTGGGTCATCTCATTGGGAGGGGGGACAGACGATGATGGGGGGGGGGCAGTGGGTTTGATTGGGGGCACAATATGTTTTTCGGCAATTTTCCTATAGGATTTTTGCAAGCCAGTGGCGTAGCGTGGGTCATCACATTGGGAGGGGGGACCGACCATGATGGGGGGGGGGGGGTGGGGGGCCAGTAGGTCTGATTGTGGGCACAATCTGTTTTTTGGCAATTTTCCTATAGGATTTTTGCAAGGGAGGGGGCACATGCCCCTATGATGCTACGCTACTGCCTAACGCCCCGAGGTGGGTTTGGTCAGAGGTGCCCTATGTGTTGCACACCCTGCCTGTTGAAGGGGAAGGCACCCGCCTATAGTAGTTTGTAGCATTCAGAGCAGTTAGGGTTAACTTACTTTTGGAATTGAATACATGAATCCAAAACCCACCCAAGTCCATGGGAAGTGATTTTGAGAAAAAAAACCTGTGTATCATTTTAATTCCTTCAGTTAGATTTACCTGGTCGATATGGTAAGTTGTACGTGCAAATGGGTGGGTTAAACTGTATTAGGTATGACGATTAGCATTTCAGGGATTTTAAATTCTGGACTTGGGTGGTTTTTTGAATCATATACAAAGACAATAATGTTGGAATGATATTACCACTAGTAAGATAATGCAAAATAGAGCACACAGTTATGTATAATGTTGATAAGCATTCTGCCATGTAATATAAACCACACACTTTCCTCGATTAAACCCATTTTTTTCAAAAGTCACTCTCCAGCAATGAAGATGTTACAAGTGGACTTTTATACATACTGGATTTCAATCAATGTGTTACAAGACTCAAAACATGGACTTGGGTTGATTCTTTCATACATGCTATTTGTCACATGCTCAATAGACACAGAGGATGAATTTGAGTTGTTCTTTCAAACATATGACAGGCCTATGTATAGCAACACTTTCCCATGCTTAACTCAATTTGGCCAAAGTATGGACTTGGGTGGCTTTTGTATTCATATATTCAATTGATGGCATAGGTGCTTGCACCTGCTTTCCCCATACTTTTCACTGTGTTTTAAAATTGTACTTATTATATTCTTGTTCAGTATGATGTTTTTATATCCTTCATGTAGGCCTGTTATCGATACAGTTTTTGTAGTTGATATATTGGAAGCAAATTATGCAACACATTGATACAGTATCGATATATTGACACATTTTCAAGATGCAATTTAAGTATTCTTCAATGTTTATTATACAACAGAATAGGTCCCCTACATAACAAAACGATAGTGCAAAGTCTTTTTTTTTATCTTCTAGAGGGGTTTGAGATGACATGATGGCTCAGCTTGGAATTGGAGACTGTAATTTGGGATAATCTAAGCATGTGTGCCATATCATTTGAGTATCGATACTACCATTGAGTGTACCATCATGTCGGAAGTCTATGAATTTTCTGACTATCGATACTTTCGACAATTGATAATGGGCCTACCTTCATGTGCAATATTTTGTAGCAATTATGGTTTGGTGTACCAGTGATATAAATAATATATGTAATTACTAATAAAGCATAAAATGTTTTTTAAAAAAAAGAAGAAAATATGCTTTTGCATAAGCTGGAAAGAATTAATGCATTAAATATATGTGAGCATCTATTCACTGTCCTGATTCACATCAAGAATCGTGTGCACGACAAAGTTCCCAAATTTTTTCGTGAGAGTTTGTTTGCTTTGATAGAAACTTAATTTGTGAAGAAACAATTTCTATAGATTTGGCAATGAGTGGAACTGTCCCCAATTTTTTTTTCAGTGATAAAATGGGGATGGTAAAGTGTCAGAAGACACAAATTTGGCTTTGCCCCATCACAATAAAATCATGGTGGCTATGCTTTTTTTAAATGAGCTTCTTAAAATTACCTCTTTATTACTTTGTCCATCCTTAAATCCTTTGATTTAGTAATTATGAGTACAAGAATGTATGAACTATGAAATACAAAGATATGTGATTTGTTTTCAGAATTAAATTATGTTGAGTGTTATGTGATGATCTACTTTGTATTTATTTATTGTATGGAGCGAAAAACGATTGCATACTAATAAATTGATTGTGTTGAACTTTTTTTCAAAATTACAAATGTTTCCCTAAATTCACATATGCCTGGGAATGCCGTCATTTCAGAAGGGATACCTCATGGTGGCATGATTTAGTAGGGCTGTTGTCGACAAGGACAATATTTTACGACATTATTTACCATGAAGTAACTTCTAAGTGTAAAAAAGTGATAATTGAGCACAAGATGACAATGATATGGTGGAATAAGCAACGGCATTTTCTAGTGGCAATTTACCAATTTGATTATGTGTAGTTAATAGTAATATTTTGATGTAAATAAACGATGCATAACCTTGGTACTAATGTGAATTTCTCAAAATTTATTTTAAAATGTCATGCCACCCTAAAGGTTTAACATTCTTTGTTATGATTTGCCCTTTAATAATATTAATATGATATGATTGGCTGCAACACAGGCTCAGAAATCCGATGCAAATCCGCGAATCGATTTGCGTGAAGATTCTCGTAAAACATCAACTGGGCGAATCCATGTAGATTCGCATAGTGCGTTGGCAGTTTACAGAAAGAAAAAAATATGTACCCAGTTTGAGTCCTGGTTTGACTATTTATACTTCATTATGTAAGCATAAACCGCACTGAACTCCCAAAATGACGAATTATGGTATAATGTACAGGGTGTCCCAAAAAAAAGAGGCCCCTCATTGCGCCCTCTTTTTCTCCTATTTCTGAAAAGTTGATCAAATGTATTTTGGCATGTGGAGAAACCTTAAATCGTTAGCTTTAATAAACCAAAACAATTATTTCAATCGGCTCACAATTTTGGAAGATATGCCCTCTTTAAGAAATGCACCTGTTTTTCACTCTGTCCACGGATGAGGTTTGACTACATCAAAGATTTAAACGAAACACACGGTTAATGACATGGATAGATAATAGCATTAGGCTTGGGAAAGCATTCACTATAGCGAGGATCACCAGCTAGCTTCAAACATCTTCGCAACCCAGATTACTGCTGCATTCGCAAGTATCCGGCGCACAAGGATGGTACGCAACGCAATTAATGCAATGAGAACTAGGGCTGAAACCTTTATTCGTCACGGAGGCAACCAGGTAGAGGGCAGAGCACCACAGTAAACTCACTTCAAAAGAACCAAAGACAAACTAAACAGCCCTTTTCAGAGCTACCTTTTATTCCAAAAAGAGAAGTGACTTATGTTGTCAATAAAAAGAAAGCAAGAAACAATAAAGTAAGAAAGTAAGAAACATAATAAAACAAAAAGGCATAAAATAACCGAGAAAAACATAAGTAATTGCAAGTATAGCAAAAGAAGTTCCATCTCACATCAATGTTGCCCAAATTAATGACACTTAACAAAATCCATAACCCACAAGCCCACCGGTAAAGCCTTCCCTAAAATAAAGTTGTTATTTTATAAAGTTATCATTGAGGAATGTTTTATATTCATGCATGGTATATGCACTTTTCAATCTTTGAAGTAGCCAAACCTCCTCCGTGGACAGAGTGAAAAACAGATACATTTCTTTAAAAGAGCATATCTTCACAAGTTTTGAGCCGATTGAAATAATTGTTTCGGTTTATTAACGCTAACGATTTAAGGTTTTTTTACTATACCAAAATACATTTGATTAATTTGTCAGAAATAGGAGAAAAAGAGGGCGCAACGAGGGTCCTCTTTTTTTGGGGACACCCTGTACTTAAATCATTAATAATTTGTACAATAATACTGATTTGAGAGGGCATTTTAACAGCAAAAACGGCCATCGGTTGCATGTCAATGTTTTGTATTCGCCAGAGCCGCCATCTTGGATGACCAAATTGGACTGTCATAACCGTATGAGGGCAGTATATTTTTCAATCATTGTGCAGCAGGAGCGGGTTGTAGATTTGCGTGAATCAGGGATTCTCCAAAATTCTCTTGCGAAAATCCAAATGGATTCGCCCGCACTGCCACACATTTCTAGGCCTGCAACAGTCAGTCGGAATAATTTTGATATGATATGATGGGCTGCAAGTCATTCAGAATAATTTCTTTTCATCGTATAATCAATATATGATAGATCCCAAGCTATTCACATTGATTTGGTGTGTTTCTGATTAATTAGTCAATTTATACTTGCCATGGTTAATGGGTAAAATGCATTAGCTATGGCTGAGTGACCCTAGGAAGTCCACAAGAAGAAGGTACCTACTGTAGAACAATGAATAAAATGTTGCAAGCATTTTAATTCACATACTTTGTGAGAGATGTCGCGAAATACAAATGTATGCTCTTAATAAATGAGCTATGTGTTAGAAAGTCTGCCAAATGTAAGTTTCAATTTCTTGCATTTAAACAGGAATGTTATAGTTCCTTTGAAAAATATCCATTATAAAGTGTTTGTGTACCTGTTGTTATTGTGTACCCTTGTTATATTTTATAATTTATTTTGTGATTAGAGTTAGGCAGAAATGCTGGTTTAATTTTTAGTTTAGGTTGTGGTTTGTGAGTCAAGGTTGACTTGACATTGTATATCTCCTGAAATGAATTTGGAGTGGACGTCTAAAAGCTTTGAAATTATGAAAAATGAAATTATGAAAACTCAGCAGTGTAACTTGTAATTGTAAGGCACTATTTTTAAGTCTGTCATTTGCCTGATCCATTAAACATTTCATCAGTTTTTGAAAAACGAACATTGTATTCTGGGCCTTATAACATTGCGAATTAATATTAATATATTTTATTTTGAGAGTTGCCTTGTGACATCTCGCCAGAAGCATCACAAACTATTAATTGAAGTCCTATACTTTGTCTGATCAAAGTATAAGTCATTTTTTGTAAGTTGAGAACAAAATACAAAATATGGTTCAAGCATGCATTTAAAACTATTTATTCACATATCTTGGCACAAGAACAAATGATAATGAGACAAAATAAAGGGAATAACAAGACAGAATTATGGTGATTATGTAACTGATGCATGCTTGAACCATATTTTGTACTTTGTTCTCAAAATTACAAAAAATAACTTTACAATTATCGTATTAGGCTGACGATTTGACTCAAATTTATGATGGATTGAAACTGTTAACAGCCAACATGGACTTATTAACACTGCATTGTTAGACATGTCCACATTCCTTATTATAGAGGGCGACATTCAATCCAAAAAGTTTGGACCACAGTAGCTCACAGTCAATGGCTTAACTGTGTAATCCCCATAGGAAATAAAAAATTTGAAATTTGGACACCAGAAACTTGACGACGTAGTCTAAAATGTGCCGGTACTTTATCCTTGATACAGAAGTCAGCATGCAGTGAAAGTTAGATTTCATAAAATAAAATCGCCTTTGTGTAAAATGGATCGCCGTGGTGAAAAATGATGCATTACATGCCTTTTTTGTACAGTAAGTCATTGTAAGGCATTGTCAATGATGGTCGCAGAAAAGTGCAGTTTTTTAAAAACAGACATTTGCCCATAACTTCGCTAATTTTTGACCTACAGACATGGTTAACCCCTCATTTTTTAAGTTAAATAATCACCTTTTTAAACAAAATAATTTCCATGTGAAATACCCTACTTGAAAATTTTGTGAACATACCTAGCATTGTTTTGTGAAACGAGTTGTACCTGCCCATTTCTATAGAAAAGAATGATTGCAATTAATAATGGTCCCTACAGCAACCTGTTGAAGCTTATTCAACCGGCACTAATAGATATACTTTCAGTACATTATATCGATGGAATGGAGACAGTAAATTGTTCGTTAAGTATCAAATCGCCATGGTGACTGGATGCAACCAATCAAGGAGGATATTGTAGCATAAGGGTAGGGATAAAATTGTGCTGCAGCGGCGCAGAAACAACACTTCTGATACCGGCAGTCCTAATCATTACAATTGGGAAGCAATAGTTGGCCGTTACAAGTCTTACTTTTTTCGAGGAGTGAAGAAACTAGAAACCATCAACTCATAATGGTAAGTGGCTGATATTATTTCTAGAAGTTGTTGAAAGCTGAATATACAGCAGATTTCTACTTTTAGTTCTACTTGATATTCTTCAATTTATAAAAAATAAGACTCTGGTCATATACATAATTGCATCATCCGACCATCATCATTTTCTTTACCATGGTCCGACTATAGTTGAATGAACAATGCAGGCCTGTAAGATCTCCTCCTTGTAGCGGACTAAAAAATTTACTTTTTCAGCATTTTTTGCAAAATCTTGATTTCCGCAATTTAAAACATTGAACGTCCCTCTGCGTTTTGTATAAATGTATGAAAGAGACTAAATTGCTGTTGCATGCATCGTAAGTGTATGAGGCTGTATGATACCCAAACACGGTGACATTCACAGGGGACAAAGATGTATTCAGAATGGCTTAAAGCAAAAACACCATTTGGTTTAAAAAAACCTACAGTGGAAGTGAGAGTTGCTAAATTGTGATCACAACTGAGAGATAAATTCTGCCACTCACACTCCTGACAATGTATGGTCACACAGTACAGTGCAGTTGGTTGTTTGTACTAACTATAGTCCGACCATGGTAACTTTGGTGCTAACGATGCTAATTAGCATCATTGGGGAATGATGGTACGAGTAGATCAGGGTTCGGTTTTTGTCGGCAAAAACCTGTTTTTGCCATTACCGGTGGCAAAAACTGGCAAAAAACAGTTTTTGCCTGGTTTAATGTGGTTTAAAATGGCAAAAACTCGCATATAGTCACTCAAATATTAAAAAATAACACAGAAAGCTCATAAACAGCAGCACACAACTTTTAATGAATCATTCAACATAATTTTTGTCTCATCAAGTCCTTAAAATAAAAAAAGTTTTGAATCTGATATGCCACATTTCGGTTAAATGCATAGAGCAATGACAATGCATGCCTTTAATTTCTTAATATGTTACTTATAATTACAAAATCTGGCCTTGTTAAAATAATTTTTGTAACTGAAAAGGGCATTTCGTGATCCACAGCCTCATCCCCCACTTTTCTCAAAAAAAGTTGAGATTTTTATATCACTGGAAACCTTTATGTACAAAATATTTCTTGCAGATTAATTCGCTTAGCAAAGATATTGTGAATTTGAATTTCGCTTCTGGTGCACCAGAACGAAATTACAATGCATTGTCTATGGAGCAGTGTAATACACATAATCATGCATCACTCGCGAACGCAAAATCGGAATCAACTGAAATTTTGGGAATAGG
This sequence comes from Amphiura filiformis, assembly GCF_039555335.1. Classification (NCBI taxonomy): domain Eukaryota; kingdom Metazoa; phylum Echinodermata; class Ophiuroidea; order Amphilepidida; family Amphiuridae; genus Amphiura; species Amphiura filiformis. The sequence continues at coordinate 46,006,013 of NC_092634.1, forward strand.
TTTTTTGTGGATATCTAATGAAAAATGACATAAATAGAGGATGCTAGGATCACAAAATACTCCTTTAAATAATTTGTTTTGAGATGAAACAACTGAACTATAAATCACTTTTTTCGTTTTTGCCGGCAAAAACTGGCAAAAATTGTTTTTGCCAAGCGGTTAAAACCATGTTTTTGCCAAGCAGTTAAAACCATGTTTTTTTTCACCTGCGGCAAAAACCTGCGAACCCTGACTCTGACTATGGTCACTTGCAATTACACGCGACTCCTACCATGGTTGGACCATCTTTACTTGGTAAAAACATGCATGTCTGACTGGGGGTCTTAAGTTTAACATTACGGACACCATTGAGGAGCCCAATTTTTAAGCTTCCAAAAAGAGCGCCCAATACCTGAATACTGGATATTTGGGCAGATTTACTCAATTTCAGAACCCAAATCACCCAATTGGGCGGAAAAGCACTTGACTTACAAACTCTGGTACTTAATTGGAAGTTACCAACCGATCAATAAATGGTCACAGAACCCTTTGTAATTGCAATTGGGAGCTTCAGAGACTCAAAACCTTTTAAATCTGCTAAATTGAAAGGAAATAATCAAACTACTGCCGTGACTTGGCTCTTGCAAAGTAGCCTAATTTTAGGCAAGTAGCGGCACATTTTTTTGAGTAGTGGCATGTGATCGCCAAGTAGCCCAATTGTGCGCTGCATCGGCATCACTGTGTCTTATTTGAATATTCTTATCCATATAACGTATGTATGGAAAATCCAATAGAAATTGCACTTGAGGTTTTTGAGTCGCAGAGAATTTCAGGCATGAGAATTTTCAGTTTTAAAACTGAATTCAGTTTAATTCAATTCATTTAATTTCAGCCTGTTTTGGTACTTTTTGCCAGTTTCACACACATTTTCAGTTGTTTTTTAGGAAAGTGCAGTCTCATACCTGGAATTTTTGTATTGTCAAGCACAATGAAATACATACAAAATTGAATACCTGAGTGGAAGAAGGGCCCAACTCCATCAAAACTGTTTTTGAGATATTAAGAAAAAACTGAATATTTGGAAAAGTTTTATAGACAGAATGTTTTCATTTTCAGGGGACCTTTAATACATGAACATACAGTATTACATACATTCGAAATCATATATGATGTTTCCACGGCAACGGTACAGGTCTTAATACTGAGCTGGAGTTGGGCCCTTCTTCCACTAATATACTGCAAGTGCCAGTTCCGTAAGCAGATGTGTTATAAAAAGCTACAGAAATTAGGAAATTATCCATTAATTGCACAAGTAGAAGCATATTAATATGTTAGCAAGAAAGTTTATTGTAGTGAAAAGCAAATTTCATGGATGAACAAAATTCCTCTTTAACCCAATATTTGTGGAAGAAGGGCCCAACTCCATGGAGTTGGGCCTTTCTTCCATGAAAACCAGGATTAATTATATGTGGAAGACTATTTGGAAAGTGGATTTTGGCTCATCTTTCACACACAAGGAAGAACAGTCTGCTGGCAATAAAATGCTGGGTCTAACTCATTTTTGTAAAAAATTGGAGTTGGGCCCTTCTTCCACTCATGTATTCAATTAAATATTACATTTTGTCTTATCTCAAAATGCACCCTATACATAACAACTGAATTTATTTGATGTTGTCACGGTTAATGATCTCGTCATTGCTTAATGGAGGATCTGAAAAATTAATGTGTATTGCCACGCACAATTATTTCCTGTAAAGGAATATTGATCTTTCTTTCCTCTCCTGAATAATTAATAAAAATGGTAAATTGCTTGCCGTTGCCATAGAAATTAATTTCTTTTACTAAAAGTTTAATTATTTGCATCGGAAAACAGTAGCAACAGGTCTGAGACAGAAACGGCAAATGAAATCATTAAGTGGGTACTACACCCCTGGCCAATTTTGTGCTTATTTATGCATTTTTCTCAAAAATTATAGCACATTGGTGACAAGTAAGATATGCATATTATAGGGGCAAGGACTACAACTACTGTACTGAAAATTCAGCAACTCAAAGCAAGTAGTTATTGATTTATTGATCAAATATTGGTTTTCCCTCATTTTTGACTGTAACTCCACAACTGTTGTCTGTGCTGAAATAAATTTCCAGTGCAGTAGTCTTTGCCCTTGTAATATACATATCTTACTTGTCCCCAATATGCTATAATTTTTAAGAAAAATGCAAAAATAGGCACAAAATTGGGCAGGAGTGTAGTACCCCCTTAAGCGAGAATGAAATGCATTGTGGGTAATGTCACAGGAAAAATAAACTTGTACAGTATTCAATGGTGTTGAACTTTTCACTTTGTGAAAATGATTTTAACTTGTTTTGCACATTGTTTGGTCTTGATTTTGTCACAGCTCTTGATTTATATTAAGCAAAGTATTGGTTAGACTCGCCACTGTCATAACTGAAAAGTACTACGATCACAATCATTCCCGACTAGTGTGGGAAATTGGATTGTGTATCTCACCAGAATAATCCTCAATGCACTTTGTTTCTGAATTATCAAAGTCGCTTATTATTCACCCTTTGCACAGATCCGCCATCTTTCTACCAAAACATGGTTCTCCATGCAGACACATGCGCAACAGTGCTTTTTTGTTTTTGGCGCTTTTCTAGCAATGTGTCAGAAGGGTTTTGTATGTGGTAATTAAAGCCATATTATAACATTTCCATACAAAATAGATTAGCATTTCTTTGCCATAAAATGTTAGGTTTTATTGTCAGATATATCCCCTTTTAGTTTTGAGCCGAATAACTACGGCAAAGCAAATAAAATTGGAATTTACTACCAGCGCATGTCCTACTACCACTCCTTCGGTCATGTTATGGTACGACCCTTTGTTGTGTAGATCACCGTCCCATACGCCGTGCGTAATGCATACTGTGTGTTATGAACATCGTGTATGCGTCGACTAATAATTCCATCGTAATAATAAAACACCGGTTCCGGCGTTTTATTCAATATCTCGGATTTTGACAAAACTACACCACCTAGAGTCTTGATTTTTGCAGTGTATATTGGTTTAATAAAGTACAATATAATCGTGTAAAAAATGAATTTTAAAAAATCAGTGAGGGCGTCCTCCTCAGCAAATGTTATAATATGGCTTTAAAGTGTGTGCATGAAAGGCGTATTACATGCGCACACAACAAACTCTTTGTGGTAGCACCTTGTTTTGAGATGACTGTGCAAAGGGTCAATACATGTAGCTTATAGGGACTTAAATTTCTGGAAGTTTTACTATAGTATCAAAAGTCCAACAGCCCTCAGAATAACCAAAGGCACCAATGGTATTGTGTTGGTGCCCTGTCTTCAAGCAAGTCAAAAGCATTTGTCTAGGTGCCCTTGATAAATTCCTTTGGATTAGCTGCCCTGTTTAAATTCTTAATTAGCAGGCTGATGTCCAGTCATGCAGTAATATTGTAACTCTGAATGTTTGTGTGATTTTATATAAATAGTAACAATTCAAAATAATAATGTTTTTTTCCCAACAGCGGGAAGTCATCTCAGTCCACGTTGGCCAAGCCGGTGTCCAGATGGGCAATGCATGCTGGGAGTTGTACTGTTTGGAGCATGGTATCCAGCCTGATGGTCAGATGCCTAGTGATAAGACCCTTGGAGGAGGCGATGATTCCTTCAATACTTTCTTCAGCGAAACTGGAGCAGGAAAACACGTCCCAAGAGCAGTGTTTGTAGATCTGGAGCCTACTGTCATCGGTGAGAACATTAATTATATTTCTGTTTCAGTCCATATAGATAAGTGGACCTCAATGTTAATCAACAAAGGCAAGGGACTGGTATATCGATATGCTTGAATGAACCCCATGCAACCACTACACTGTTCAATAGCCTTATTGTGATGTGGCGGGAGTTTTAAAAACACGAGCCCTGAACAAAATATAATGCGCGCACATACTGCCAGGCAAATAACAATGGAAATTGAGATTATGCGTGCGCATACTGCCAGGCATGGATGTCAGAAGTTAACTCGTAGAAAAGTTAAATTTAATGGAAACACAAAAACAGAGCGCAAAATGCAAGGGGCTTGGGGCGATTTGTACCCAAATTTCACAAAATAGCCTCCCATAAGGAATATTTGTCAGTGACAAAAGGCACATGCAAAGACTACTTTTTACAGAATCAGTTATGGGCTATTCCATTTGAAATCCACACCCCCCTTTGGAAGACATGACCTTGATCTTCTACACATGGGATGTGAATTTCAATTAGGGTTACCTTAACTGATGATTCCATTTGAAATCTACACTCCTTGTGTGGGAGATTAAGGTCATGTCTTCCATAAGGGGTGTATAGATTTCAACTGGAAGAGCCCGATAGCTTTCGTCATAGACCACTTGACATCACTGTTTATCAACAAAGGCGAAGAACTCGTCTATCAATAGTCTGAACGAGCAGCTACACTATTCAATGGCTTTCTTGTACTATATGAAATGTGGCGGGCGATTTAAAATGCATGTGCCCTTAGCAAACTACGATGCGTACGCACACTGCAGGGCAAAGAACAATCGAAATTGCCATAATGTGCGCGCATACTGACGTCACATGCCAAGTGGTCTATAAAAAACAGTTTTTGGAACCCTGAACGAAATGTATCATCTTGAAGTTGAAATGGGAAAAAAATAATGAAACATAAAAAATATTAAGGGATGAGGTTAAAGGTTGGCAGATCAGATCAACTTTGCATAGAATGCATCATTTGTACATTGTTTACAATTCTCTCTCCATCATCCAGATGAGGTGCGTACCGGTACCTATCGTCAGCTTTTCCACCCGGAACAGCTGATTTCTGGCAAGGAAGATGCTGCTAATAATTATGCACGTGGACATTACACCATTGGTAAAGAATGGATTGACCGTGTCGTGGACAAAATTCGCAAACTGGTGAGTGAAAAACGGGAATATGTGTGACGTGTCATGTCAAAATCAGACACTTTTGAGCAGATTATAAATTTTGAGGTTTTTACATATTTTGCTCCATAATGCCATTTTCCCCAATGAAATCGGACATTCCTAAGCGAGGATAATGAGTTGGTAAGTTATGGTATTATAAAATTGGATATTGAGATATTGGCCTTTAAAAATATTATTGACAATGTTGAGAGTAGGAATTACCTTGAAAAATGTCTCAAAAAATACAAGATGCCAGTTATATTCCGGTCTGAAACTATCAGACAATATTTTTAACATTAATAACATAACAAATTGGCAACAAACCCAAATTGTGAAAAAATCACCCCGGGCAGATTTTTGGCTATTTCTCCATTTACGATCCTGCTCAAAAGTGTCTGCTTTTGACATGACATGTCACATATCATTGTTGGGCAGGAAAAACCTCCTGTGTCAGTGGTCCCTGAATATGTTTAAAGCAAAACTTGTAGTTGTTTGAAAAAGGTCCTTCCAGATATCATTCATAACGACCAGACTGGTTTTCTGGCAGGTATATATAGTGGGAAATTATTTGTTTGCCGCATGATGTAATTGATTATCTTAATACAAATTAGTAATAAGTTACCTGATCTTACCTCCATTATTTTAATTTTGGTGAGGATTTAATTAATTGGGTTAAGATTTTTTATACTGATATATCCTCTTGTGTTCATGCTTCGTGCTGGTCATGCTTCTTGCTTCTTCAATCTGCTTTGCGGGGTCCATGAAAGTTTTGTTTTAAACATGTTCAAGGGCAAAATGTTGATTCAAGTTGGGAATGACTTCAAAACCCAGCCGCCAGATGACTGCCGAGGCCCTGGCAGAACTAGTGCTTTAACCATGTTCTATTATTCCAAACAATATAAACCTGGCTCAATCATTCTGTTCTGGTAGTGTGCCATCAGTCTTTCAGTGGTTTGGTTTTGAAACCATTGGTTACATGCTTCAATTTTTTCCGTTATATCAGGCACAAGAATTTTCAGGTGTAAACCTCAATTCAGGTTTTTATTGTTGCCCAAATTTACACAATTTATTTCTTTATAGCCCATTTTAGGGTTGTATTTTGGCCAATTTCACTCTTGTTTTTCTGTTTTTTTAAAGAAAAGTTCATCCTCATGCCTGTTGTAATATGCATAGTGCAGGCTAAGTGGTTAGTTAACTATATATTTTGCTGTCAAGAGATGATTTGAAGGTCATAAATTCATATCAAAATGATCTTTATTTTTGTTTGACCTTTCAGGGTGAGCAGTGCACAGGTCTGCAAGGATTCTTGATATTCCACAGTTTTGGTGGTGGCACTGGTTCTGGTTTTACATCTCTCCTTATGGAACGTCTCTCTGTCGATTATGGCAAAAAATCCAAGCTGGAATTCTCCATCTACCCAGCGCCGCAGGTCTCAACTTCAGTTGTGGAGCCATACAACTCCATCCTGACCACTCATACCACTTTGGAGCACAGTGATTGTTCGTTCATGGTCGACAACGAGGCAATCTACGACATCTGCCGCCGTAACCTGGACATTGACCGCCCAACTTACACCAACCTTAACCGCCTGATTGGTCAGATTGTTTCATCTATTACGGCTTCTCTACGTTTTGATGGGGCCCTCAATGTCGACTTGACAGAATTCCAGACCAACTTGGTGCCCTACCCACGTATTCATTTCCCTCTGGCCACATACGCCCCTGTCATCTCTGCAGAGAAGGCCTACCATGAACAGCTGACTGTTGCTGAAGTCACCAATGCCTGTTTCGAGCCAGCCAACCAGATGGTAAAATGTGATCCCCGTCATGGCAAGTACATGGCCTGTTGTCTGCTGTTCCGTGGTGACGTTGTCCCCAAAGATGTCAATTCAGCTATCGCTAGCATCAAGACCAAGCGTACCATTCAATTTGTCGACTGGTGTCCAACTGGCTTCAAAGTAGGTATCAACTACCAGCCACCAACCGTTGTACCTGGTGGTGATCTGGCTAAAGTCCAACGTGCCCTCTGCATGTTGAGCAACACAACTGCCATTGCCGAAGCCTGGGCTCGTCTGGATCACAAGTTTGATTTAATGTACGCCAAGCGTGCTTTTGTTCATTGGTACGTCGGTGAGGGTATGGAAGAGGGGGAGTTCTCCGAGGCTCGTGAAGATTTGGCTGCACTTGAGAAGGATTATGAAGAAGTTGGTGTCGACTCTGCTGAAGGTGAAGATGATGAACAGGGTCAAGAATATTAGATTCAGAATATCTATTGGGCTGTTCCATTTGAAAAAGTTGGTGTTGACTCTGCTGATGAAGATCAGGAGCAGGAAGGGGAAGAGTATTAAAATGGAACAAAATTGGTGTTAATGGGTTTTTTTCTGTTTCATATCATGTGATCTACTATTTAAATGCTACTGATCTCAGTTTAGTAAAATATTATTAGCAGTATATTACAGCAGGCTTAAGAAATAAAGCAAGTTTTTTTAAAAATCCTAAATGCTTATGATCAAATCAGTAGTAACAATATAAAAGTTGGAACTAGTTAGGCTTATTCAGTGATCCCAGCGAAAGTGTAAAAATATTAAAAATTTGGCAAAAACAAGGAAAACAGCAATATTGACAAAGTTGAAGCCCTATTCAAATACATGTAGTTAATTTCTGTACTTAAGGCGATATAATACCCCGATTTTCATCAGTACCCCTCTTCTTTTTTTTCTTGCAAATTTATTAAGTACATATATATGTTTATCACCTCATGTCCTTAACTTATAAAATATATCTACATATAAAGTGACTTTCAACGATTTTAGTAAGTCATTTTAACCCTATATATTTTTTGTTTACTGTAACCTAGTAACTCAGATCTGTGTTTCATAACAAACCATAATTTATTCTTTTGAAAATGTTCAAGTAGGGTACATGAATAGAATACATTAAATCCTTTGTTATACTCTCTATAGAAAATCTATAGTGGTGCATGCAAAATACCTACCATGATATAACACTGAATAAATTAAATAAACACTTATACAATGGATGCATAGTCATTAGTTGTTAGGAGAAGAAAAGGCTATTAGGTCACCGTATGTCAGGTTATAGGTCAATTGGTTCAGGTCAAATTTAAGCATCAATTTTGAATACACATGTGAGAGTCTGTGATATCATATGAGGCATAATTTTGATATTCTGTCTTTAACTGGATATATATCGAGAAGTGCATGGTGGATATACTAATATACCTTGGGATGTAAATGGTGAGTACAATTTAGAATGCCTAGTTGAGACGGATTTCACAAATAAATATAAAATAGTTACCAAAATCACAAAAGGTAAGCTTACGGAAAACTACCCAATATGGTTGTATAGGTGACAAGAAATACAATTTTTTCATCATTGCTGTAGTATGGTTGTTGTAACCTGTTACCTATGGCTTAATTAAGTTTCAGTGCAATAATGTCGCAAGTTAAAAATACAAAATATAGCTCAACATTGAAAATAGAAGCATTTTAACCAGTTCCTTTTTTGATAGTTGTGGAGCACCAAGTTCATGAAGTCATAAAAGAAATCAGGAACCACTTATTCCCATTTTACATATCAACTTTATTTCCCTAATGTGTTAGCAACACATATCCAAAATTTTAACGAAATCCGTTGATAGTAAGCTTTCCAAAATGAAGTGAATTTAAATCATCAGTGATGTACCTCCTTTTGGCTTCTATCTGTAAAAGCATGTAAGCTACATTGATACCGATACCACCAATAAAACGAGAAGATTTGCCCTTCATTTTGCATACCACTTTGTCCAATTTTTTTTGTAATTTCTTCACAAAATGCAAAAAATGCAAAAAAAATCAATGGGTGTAGTACCCCTTAAGGGCTGGGGTATGAGCGTTTGGACAGTATTTATTTTGGGACATTAGAGCACATCAGACATATCAAATTGCATTCTGAATACGAAGAATGTCATTCTGATATCAAATAATTTTGTTTTTTGAAATTACACTTAATTTAATACACATTTTATGGCAAATCATTAAAATTGATATTTTTGATATTTAACAGTACTCAAGTAAACTTTATAAATCTGATGATTTATACTTAACGTATATGTAGGTGGGATGAAATGCGACGATCAATTGACAATTTTGACCTTTCGTATTGAAGATATGGATTTTTTTCCCCAAAACATCAACAAAAAAAAGGTCTTTTTGGGAAAAAAATCTATATCTTCAATATGAAAGGTCAAAATTTTCAATTGACCGTCGGCTTTTCCTCCTGCTACATACACTTTAAGAATATATCATTAGATTTATATAATTTACTTCGAGGACTGTTATATATCAAAATTTGAAAAATATCAAATTTTTATAATTTGTCATAAAATTGGTATTATATTGTGATTTTCAAAAATGAAAATTATTTGAGATCAGAAAGACATGCTTCGTATTCAGAATGCAATTTGATAGGTCTGAGGTGCTCTCATGTCCCTCAAAAAATACTGTCGAAACGCAATAAACGCTCATTTTAGATCCCTTAAGTAGAGAAATAATTACAAATTCATCTAAAATGTTTGATTTTGTCTTTAATACACGGCTTTCAGCACTAACAAAGGTGCCAATATCTGAATTTCAGTGATTTTTACGAGCAAATTGTTGATTAGGTCTTAAGGAAAACATAGGTTTCAGTAAACGTTGTTGGGTTAATTTCAGATGTGAGAAAATAATGTGGAAATTATTTTTCTTTGGCATTTAAACATGAAAATATACAATAATATTTACCAAACATGGTAAAGTTGCTCCCAAAACCTAATTGCGCATCCTTCAGGCAACGAAAAAAGAAAACACTGTTCTACAAGCGGAGGGAGCCTTGAAGTCCGGCAGAGTGGTTTTTTAAAATACATGTACAGTCCCATTGCAGTTCATTATTTAGAATATAGGCCTCGTGTTAATGTTGGTATTACTCTGATTTGTGTATGAAGTTGGATAAGAATTGTCAATTAATCACTTTCATCACTTTATAAGTTAAGATGAATTACAGAACCAAATAATAATATTAAAAAAAAAATATTTTGGAAGTTTGGGTTGATATAGGAAAAATGTTTTTTGTCAGTTTTTAACAATTTGTGTCAGTTAAGTCTGGAGAACAGGGTTTCTCTTTTACATTGACGTAGCTCTTGATTAGAGCCCTCGCAGTACCTTAGAAGATCCAGTGATCCCTGAGTAACATAAACCCAAGCAAGTGACTAGTGTAAGGCCAGTCCCTGCCTGGTTAGACCATTCTGTAAAAAAGTAATACCTTGCAAGCTACCCTATCACTAGGCAAGCTACATAAGTCACCAACAAGTAGGACCACTATGCAGTATTCACTGACAACCCACAGATATTGGTCTACCTCACCCACCAACCGCAAAAGTCCACTAACCTAGGCGAAGCCGGTGTTTACTATAGTGTAATATGGCATGGTTTTTCATTTTTTCTTTCAATTGGACGGAAAATAGGTCAGCTTTGGAGCAAAGCTAACCCTTACTATGAATAAGCTAGCCACTATGGTCCATATGCACAAAGCTACGTTAATGTAGAGGGAATTTTTGTTTTTTTCATAAAATTATTTACTATTAAAGAAATGCCTTAACTAATTTAAAAGCTCAAACAGCTTTAGATTTTCACAAATGTATGAAGTGATTAAATGATTAATAATGGCTATTTTCTTTTATTTAGATGATTATAACACAGTAAAATATGAGTGCCTGCTACAAGTTCGTCATTTGGTTAATATTAATATTTTAAGTTGCATCTACTGCACTTTTAGACTTCTTGTTCAAGTGTGTGAAGAACTTTAAAAAGCAATAATCAGAGCAAAGTATCTAAGAATGTAATATACTGGGCAATTCCAGTCAAAATCCACACTCCCCCTGTGGAGGATTATACAAATCTACCACAGAGAGAGTATTCGACTTTCAAATGGAATGAACATGTCAGGCAGCTTCATTTGAATCTCATGCACCCTCTGAGAAATATTCAACCTGAATCTTCCACAAAGGGAGGGCAAATGTCAAGTAGAGTTGGTTAATGTGCTGATTCCATTTGAAGTTCATACTCCCCCCATGGAAGGTATTTCCAAAATCTTCCACCCATTGTTTGTATTGTTTGTTTTGCTAGGAATGTTGCCTTAATTGAAAGATACTAACAGAAATTTTAATATAACATATTAGATAGGTGTCCAGTGTCCATGGTTACAACAAGGTGACTGGCAGGCTAGTGGCAAGGGAAAAAGTAAGCAGGCTCTCAGGCTGTATGAGCCCACCGGTTACCATGATATAGCTCCCATCTTATTTAACATGACCGGGACCTAATTTTAAGCTGAAATGCTCTCCTGGTAAAAAGGCTCAATATTTTCGTATTTTTGTGCCAGATTACATACATATAGCATTGCGTGCCAACTCTAGGTTGGTTGCAAGTAGTTTGTACTTCATACAGAACCCATTTCAACAAAAGTAGAGCTCTGTTCGAACCCTGTTATTTTGTCCCTTGGCTGGCGGGCTAGCTTACTGATTGGTTGACTGACTAACTAGTGAATTATAAGTAACTGACATAAATAATGTGATTTATTTATTAGCAGCTAATTGGCTATTTTTTTTTGGTGAATTTTCTAAATTAAAATAGATTGTAACATATGAAGCTATTGTTAAAAGAAGTTATGTCATATATGAAGTTATGTCATATCAAAGAAAAACATAATTTTCTTGTAAATAAAATAACCATAGAAATATAATTGTAATGGAATGCTAAGAAACAGAGCCAGGAACCAAATAGGAATTGAATAAAATGAGAGTACCATTTTTATATTCAACATTCTTAAAACTAGCTATTGTAATTTACTGAGAAAGTGCAATAAATATTTAAAACTTTTGGACAACTGTACGTGACTTGTAGTGGTGTAAAAAATTACTGAATGTATATAAAATTATTCCTGTTAGGTGACTTATGAAAAAAAGACAAGCAAAAAACAAACATAAGCAGTCTTACTCGCAGTGCTTTTCAGGGAGCATGAGCTATTACAAGTAATTTCAAACAAAAATGTTACGCTCTGTGCACAATATGAAAAATATAGCGTGTGTCGTTATGGTTACGTGGTGATCAATTGGGGACTACTGGTCATAAATGCAGCTACAAGCGTGACGACATGTCATTATACCAGTCGCCTTAACCATCGCAGTTGGGTAGCAACGTGAAGTCTCCGTTCGAGCATCGGCAATTTTAGTTTTTGTGCATCAGGTTTGCAGAGAAGCATCAAACAAAAGACATCAAAATGGTAAGTGTTGGTAGTTTTGATTATTTTACCATTCTGTTATTGCTTTTGGTGGTGTTTTGAATCGTGCGCAGTATAGAGCTCACCCTGAGTGTCCTTAAATAGAGAAAGTTAAGATGTGGTGCAAGAAAATGGCACATTCCAATGAAATTGTATTTTTGTCAAATGTTGCCAATTTGTTTTGAAAAAACTTCACATTTGGTGCTTTAATATTTGGGAGCGAGTGAAACGCTGATGCAGTTATAGCTGTGTGTATAAAGAATATTTTGGTTTTTTTTAAACCAGAATAATAAAGTGATCATTTTCAAGAAACAATTCAACTAATTTTGTAGGTAATTTTGGTAATCATTCATGGTAACACGTACATTTAAAAGGCCTTGTGCGAGTAAGTTATTGATGCATGTTGAATATTGGTTTAGCTCTCATGTGTTGAAATTGGGCTATTCCAGTTAAAATGTATACGCCCCCTGTGAAAGACATGACCTAAATCTCAATTTCAAACGGAGTTACTTAAATTGGCGACTCCCATTTGAAATGTGCACCCCCTATGTGTGAGATTAAGGTCATGTCTTCCATAGGGGGTGTATGGAAGTAAGCCGGAATAGCCAGCTCAGGGTACGCAAATGTTAAATCATGCATCTGTTAAGTTGCAAATTTTGATAAATTGATAATTAATTGGAAATAAATCTTTTGTGTGAGAATGTCAATTCATGTCAAATATTAATGGTTGCTGTAACCAGAGAGATGTCAATAATAAGTCCCTGCTGCAAATGATCAATAGATGCCGGTGAAACTCTCATAGCTGCGATGTGCCAGCACTCGGTATTTTAACCATTCATTATGACCACAATGGCCTCATCCCAATGACATAGTTCAGTAACCTCAATTAAACACTTTTGTTGCAAAATTTGATCTCAAGTTGCATAGTATGAGTTTTTGTACCCAAATGTTCAAAGGTCCTTCAATGAATGTACAAATGTATTGGGGTTAAAGAACTGTGTCCTAATGGAGAATGTTGTGGATCCTAGTGATTAATGCATGAGAACAGAGTTGCCACACTGAATGTGTGGTTTGCACTCTGTCAATGATCTTATTTCTCACCATAACAGACGACCAAATCGAAATGTGCAGTCCTGAACACACATGCTTTCAAAAACTACTTTCTTGGCCAAGTAAAAGTTAGCTATAAAACACTTTTAGTACTTAGGCTCAAAAACCTATTAAAGATAATTAAAAACTACAAAATGGAATGAAAAGAACATAAGGGCTACTGTACCAAAGAATAGCTGGTCTATTTTGAAAGTAGCCAAATTATGCGGCATAATCGCCTTGCAGCAACCTTAGCATTGGAATCTTAAGCACACATGCTTTCAAAAATTACTTTCTTGGCCAAGTAATAGTTAGCTATAAAACACTTTTAGTACTTAGGCTCAAAAACCTATTAAAGATAATTAAAAACTACAAAATGGAATGAAAAGAACATAAGGGCTACTGTACCAAAGAATAGCTGGTCTATTTTGAAAGTAGCCAAATTATGCGGCATAATCGCCTTGCAGCAACCTTAGCATTGGAATCTTAAGCACACTTGAAATAAGTCTGCTTTGGAAACAACATCTAATAGAGCAAATTAGAGAAGGCTGCCTTTTGCAAATCTACCTTATTATCAGTGCCAGTTACAAAGCAGGTGTGTATTTTCCTACTATGGTAATAAGAAATTTGCACCGAGCAGCTGTAAGATGTGTTTAAACCTGTTGCTAGAGCATGGTTTGATTTCTGCATTATTGATTAATTAGATTCAGTGATCTGTGAAGGAACTGTAGCGTAGAGACAATAGCGCATTATGAAAAATATTGTATGCTCTTAGAATTGATTAATAATGCACTGTTGTCATGGCAAAGTAGCACTGTTTATGGTTTGTGTTTGTGAGGTTGCTTTACCAGGGACCAATAAGGTGCTATTCCAGTTGAATCCTTACACCCCCTATGGAAGACATGACCTTAATCTTCCATAAAGGGAGTGCGAATTTTGAATGGGGTTATGGGACTCTATATGATATCTACACCCCCTGTGTAAGAGATGTTGTAAGATATGGGTTGTATAGATTGATACTGGAATAGCACAATTGCAGCTTTTAAATTTCATTTAAACCTCTGCAGAAAATTATATTAAAGGGGCATTTTGTGATCCACAGCCTCATCCCCCCACTTTTCCCCAAAAAAGTTGAGATTTTGACACCACTGGATACCTCTGGCTACAGAATGTATATGTACAAAATATTTCTTGCAGATTAAATAGTTTAGCAAAAATATCGCCAAATTTGAATTTCGTTCTGGTGCACCAGAACGAAATTACAACACATTGTCTATGGAGCAGTGTAATACACATAATCATGCATAACTCGCAAACGCAAAATCGGAATCAACTGAAATTTTGGAAATAAGCTTTTTTCGTGGATATCTACTGAAAAATGTCATAAAAAGAGGATGCTAAGATCACGAAATCCTCCTTTAATACAAAGTGAGAAACAATTATTATACAATTATTTTTGTGGTATTATATTTTCTCTAATTTTAGTGTGTTTTTTGTGTACTAATGTTTATTAATCTATGAGAAAAGTGCATTGAAATGAGTACAAACATGCCTAGTATTCATGTGCTGGTTCTCAGAACTCTCAATTAGGCCTTAAAAAAATTGTTTGTCTGGCGTAACATAAAAAACATTAGGGTAGGTCGGTCGGCAATTTTATTATTATTATTATTTTTTAACACACACATTCTAAGCTGTAAATTGCATGATGATAAAGGCTTTGAAACTTTTCATTTTTTTAAATTTTTATTTTTTTAATTCTTTTAATATTTTTTGCAAAAAAAAAAAAAAAGCCTAGGGCCAGGGCCTATTTTTAGGGTCGGTTGGGTTGCGCCAATCAAACAATTTGTTTTAGGCCTTACGAAGCCACTGAACATGGACATACATGCTGTAGCTTTTAAATAACTGCAATCAAATGCACAGAAGATATCTTACACTTCCCACAATGCATTTCTTCCCTGTACTGATTTGCTATTCATTGCAACATGGGTCGATAGTGACAAAAATTCATCCAGATTGAGGTAATTGGGGTATTTTTATCACTGTCAACCCATGTTGCACTGAATATGGTAAATCAGTACCAGGAAGAAATGCATTGTGGGAAGTGGAAGATATCTCCTGGATTCAAATGGTTCAGGTTGAGTGAATTTTTGTTTTTGTGTTTTAATTACCATGTGAGTCATTCAATTTTGTTATATTGTAAAAAGAAAACCTTGCATGATGACTAACATTTATTAATCAATTAAAATTTATATTACTGTTTTTATTATTATTTTTTTTTGTTAATTTCTAAATGTGTACAAGCACATCCCTCTCAGATAAAATGGATAGGGTTGAGTAGTTCTGCTGATGTCAAGAACAACACTATATTATAATTTTGATATCGTCATAAAATTGTATTAATTTTAACAAACTAAATGCAATGGAAAAAATTATCAAATAATGCTCTGTATTTTCTCTGAGAGCTGATCCAAAGAAGAATACATTTTTTGCAGTGACATTACAGTCAGGGGGCCCCTAGTCAGAGCTCTTACACTCCCATGCCCCCAGTAAAAACCCAAAATTATGATAATTTCCACTGTTTCCTCTCTCCTATGCTCCGCCGAATAAAAACATTTCTGTTGCCACCGATGGACATGAGTATGATGAATGTCCCCTTAACTTTGTGCAACCATACAGTTTATTTACAGGCATGCAAATGTTCATCTTAAACCTGAAATAAGGTTTTTTTTGTCAAGTTTTCGCTCATTCTTGTTATTTTCTCAAATGCTATGCCCTTTGTAGCCAATCCAAGCACTTTCCAGGGTTTTTCACACTTTTCAAGTTTGCCAGGAGGGTTCATTCTCTTACCCACATTTAGTACACAGTATAGGGGCCATGCAGCCAAAAGTGCTCTTATTTAACAATTTCGTAGGACAGGTGTTTCAAATGGACAAATCATATATCAATGTTCAGAAGAAGAGTCTGGAGAATCTTTTCTGCCATGTTACCAAATTTGTAACCCGCACGTTCTATTCCCTTTCCATGGCAAAGGTCACACTATTTAAGGATCTTTTGATGCATAAGTCATTTTTTGCTAAGGTCTGTCAATATATCAATAATAATCAATGAATCGACTATACAATAATATCGATATCGTCAATATCACATTCTGGAGAAAATTGATATATCCAAGTTGCCGATACCGAAATAAAAGTATCGAAAATTCAGAAAATTGAGCAATTGTCCTATGTCATGTGATGATATCATACTACTGGGGTTCCAAGGAGAAAGGCATTCCATGCCAGCAACGAATAAAAAAACTGAGGATGAACTAATAGTAGATGGTTATCATGTATGGACTATGGATGAATGTTGACAAATAAAATTGGGAGGAAAATCTATTTATCATTTTTTATCGATATTGAGTGGCCAATATATCAATTTTTTAAAGATCCCGACATCGACAGGCCTTATCATTGCAGTTCTCAGAATTGCAATTAGCGGCAATAGTATATTAACCATAAACTTGTTTGTACCTTTTTCTCCATCAGCGTGAAGTCATCTCAGTTCACGTCGGGCAAGCAGGTGTGCAGATGGGCAATGCATGCTGGGAGTTGTACTGTTTGGAGCATGGTATCCAGCCTGATGGTCAGATGCCCAATGATAAGACCCTTGGAGGAGGTGATGACTCCTTCAATACTTTCTTCAATGAGACAGGTGCTGGCAAGCATGTACCACGTGTTGTGTTTGTTGATCTTGAGCCTAGTGTTATAGGTATGTTTGACCTCAGTGAACATTTTATCTATATACAGTCTAGTATTGTCAAGCTTTTGTCAGGAATAGCTCTGACTTTTTCTGGACAAAGTACCTGGTCCTGTGTCATAAACTGGGGTAGCTTTGTGTTACATAGTCTCATTTGAAACGGTTCATCCTTTTGAGCATTTTGACACGGTTTTTTTTAATGAAAATCTGTTAAAAATTAGAGAATGCGGGCAAAAAACGCTGCAGTGTGTGTGTGTGTGTGGGGGGGGGGTATTGGGCCCTTTTATTTCCACATATACAATAATTCTAAGCAAGTATTAGTCTTTTAAATGACCTTATGTATTTAGTTACTTAGTTTCAAGGTCTGGGAGTTCATTTAGACATTTTTTTACTAGATTCAAATTTTTAATGGGGGTTTTAGATCAAATTTCCAATATGATTCCCTCCCCTAATCCGCCCTCCCCCTAATCCACAACCACCCTTGGCACATTTCATTTCAAATGTTGTCAAAAAATAATTACAAATTATTTTAAAACAGCATCTTACATGAGTAAGATAGAACAAATTAGCTTCAATTTAAGACCTAAATGAATCTTCTAAGTGAAGGAATACTCAAGAGACAGTGTTTTGAAATCCATGCTGCACATCAAAATGTAACAAACCCACCTTTTTGGGTACCCCAGTTTATGATGTAGGACCACCTAAGAATGAGACATGTAGGCTGCCCCTTGCGTGCTGATGGCTCTGAAAAGAGCTGTCCACTGAAGACTGTCCCTTGTCAACAGAGAACAAGCAGATCTCGCCTTTTTGCTTTGAAAAGAGCCGTTCACTGAAGACTGCCCCTTAGAGAATAGAGAATAAGCATACCGTGCCTATCTGCTAATGTAAAAGGTTTGGTGGCTCTGAAAAGAGCTATTCACTGAAGACTGTCCCTTGTCAACAGGTTTGGTGGCTCTGAAAAGAGCCGTTCACTGAAGAACAGCTCTTTTCAGTGGATTTGTTTGTATGCAACCATACATAATAAGTATGATTCACCCATAACATGTCATATTGTGGTTTCTGTAGATGAGGTCCGCACCGGTACCTACCGTCAACTTTTCCACCCAGAACAACTGATTTCCGGTAAAGAGGATGCCGCCAACAACTACGCCCGTGGTCACTACACAGTGGGCAAAGAGAAGATTGATATTGTGATGGATAGGCTGAGAAAACTTGTGAGTAGGAAAGGTTTATTACTGCCTTATCCGACCTACTTTGTGCCCCATTGTCATTTTGATACATCAGCATCAAAATGATACAATAGAAGTTACAAATCTGAATTTCCATGCATAAATATAAATTCAGTGTACTACCCGAAGTCAAAATCATCATGATTATAATCTTAAACTGAGAGGTTTAGAAAGTACTCTCTTCAGACATTTGATGCACAATGGCTAAGGAAAATACTGTGCAATCCAAAAATGATTGGTCTAGATGCTTGTCTTCAAAGTGGCATAAAAGTTGATAGAAATCTGCCGAGGATACAAGCTTGGCGTAGACGGGGCCGAGGTATAAACAGGGGTGTGAAATCTCCTCTATTTTGAGCATATTTCAGTGCTTTTCCTCTTTTTTCCTCTTTTGAACAAAGTTCCTCTTTTTTCAATAGAGGTCACTCGCACCCCTGTATAAACACTACCCACTTACATGTCGGTTGTTGCCGAGTTGGTCTGGTTTCTTTTCATAGCTGCCAAGTCCTTTTGCTTATTTCCCTCTAGTACAATGTAATTCATATGATGATCAATATTGATCAGTGCTGTTGTGTAATACTTTTATCTTTGATTTTGTTTCAGGCTGATCAGTGCTCAGGTCTTCAAGGATTTTTAATTTTCCACAGCTTCGGTGGCGGTACTGGATCTGGTTTCACCTCACTGCTCATGGAACGTGTCTCTGTCGACTACGGCAAAAAATCCAAGCTGGAGTTTGCCGTCTACCCAGCTCCTCAGATTTCATCCGCTGTCGTCGAGCCATACAACTCAATCCTCACCACCCACACCACCTTGGAACATTCTGACTGTTCTTTTATGGTTGACAACGAAGCCATTTACGACATCTGCAAGTCAAATTTGGAGATCAGCCGTCCAACATATACAAATCTGAATCGTTTGATTGGTCAGATTGTTTCTTCAATCACAGCTTCTTTACGGTTTGATGGTGCGTTAAATGTTGATTTGACGGAGTTTCAGACTAACCTGGTACCGTATCCACGTATCCATTTCCCTCTTGCGACTTACGCACCGATCATTTCCGCAGAGAAAGCTTATCATGAGCAGCTCACAGTGTCTGAAATTACCAATGCTGTCTTTGAGCCAGCCAACCAGATGGTCAAGTGTGATCCTCGTCATGGCAAGTACATGGCGTGCTGTCTGCTGTACCGTGGTGACGTCGTTCCAAAGGATGTCAATTCGGCTATCGCTAGCATCAAGACCAAGCGTACCATCCAATTCGTTGACTGGTGTCCAACTGGTTTCAAAGTAGGCATCAACTACCAGCCACCAACTGTCGTACCTGGTGGTGATCTGGCTAAAGTCCAAC
The DNA here is from genome assembly GCF_039555335.1 of Amphiura filiformis. Taxonomy (NCBI): domain Eukaryota; kingdom Metazoa; phylum Echinodermata; class Ophiuroidea; order Amphilepidida; family Amphiuridae; genus Amphiura; species Amphiura filiformis. The sequence goes on from NC_092634.1 coordinate 46,025,660, forward strand.
GTGCCATCTGCATGTTGAGCAACACCACTGCCATCGCCGAAGCCTGGGCTCGTCTGGATCACAAGTTTGATCTGATGTATGCCAAGCGTGCATTTGTCCATTGGTACGTCGGTGAGGGTATGGAAGAGGGCGAGTTCTCTGAGGCTCGTGAAGATTTGGCTGCCCTTGAGAAGGATTATGAAGAAGTTGGTGTTGACTCTGCTGAAGCTGAAGGTGAAGATGATGAACAGGGTGAATATTAGATTCAGCATATCTAGTGGGCTGTTCCTGTTGAAAACCACACCCCACTGTGGAAGATTTTGGAATTTCAACCAAGTTCATCAGTTTAAATTATCCAGATCTAAACATTTTCATTTGGGGGAAAGTTCCAAACAAATTTGTCTAATTTTAGGACAAATTTTGTAAAATTCAACCTGTTTTTATAAATGTCAACAATTTTCAGCTGGGATTTCATATAAAACCTAAAAGCGATTTCCAGCTTGATAGACCTTAACTCTCTTCACGCGGGTGTCGACTGCAGACGACATGTTTCAAATTTTTTTAAAAAAAAAAAATTTCAGAAATGTAAATTGTCATGACCATATTTGGAATCAGCATGAAAAATGCATTAAAATGAGTACAAACAAGCCTAGTATTGGTTCAGTAGTTCTTAAGATAGCTCTTGATATTTTGAGAAAATATTTCAAAACAATAAGGTACAACTAAATTTGTGGCAGTGAAATCTTCCACAGGGGGTGAGTGTATTTTAAATGGAACAGCCCATTTTGCATCTACTCGTAGATCTGTAGAAGTAACCTCGGCAGAGACAAAGCAGATAGAACAAATCTAAAAATAGGAACAAACAAAAAATTGCTTGATACCATTGTACAATTTGTATATTATCAAAGACACAGATAAAAAGAATTTATCACGTCCGATGTCACTGTCAATTACGATCCTTGATTGGTTTACGCAGGTTAATAGCGTGTAAAAGGAAGGCCGATTTATCTGGTGCCGATCGGAGAAAAGGAATAGCAGAAAATGGCGAAAAATTACGTAGTTTTACAAGGCAAAAAGCAACTTTTCTAGGCATTGTTGACATGGTGCCTTCGCGAAAGAAAGTTTCCTACTATAAAGACCTAACTTTTGAGAGGGTTTGTATGTTTGAAAGTGCAAAATTAACAATAAGGCGCCCGGTTATACCACCGCATTCAGCAAGTCATCGTCACGACACTTGTAAACAAACTGTACTCGAGTTTGATTGACAGATGACGTCGGGCGCGATAAATTCTTTTTATCTCTGTATTTGATAATAATGTGTCACATCTAAAGTTGAAAGTAACGCCATGTTGGATTTTGCAGTGGCAGATTTGAATCAGTGCGTCCACATAGTTGTGTCACCAGCATATGGATGAACACCACCTTACTTCATGTGTGTATATGATAAGGTTAGTGTGTGCAATTCAAATCCATTGTTAACTCTCAAATTGAGATGAGACAAACTTAATTTATGTTGTAATTGGAACTAGATATAAATTTTATGCCAATTAAAAATGCTTGAGTTCTTGAACTTATTGATATTATTTGGGTAATCTTACCAAATAAGCCCAATCGGCATTGGAAGTTTGCAATGCATTGTGGGATACTTTTTGCAGTTTTGGGGTACTTTGTCCTTTGACCTATCGGGAAAATTCAGAAAAATTGGGGTTTTGTGCGTACAAAATATAATGTAAAACGTGTTACTAGAATAAAAACAAACCCAAAAATTTGGTTCTTGTATAAATTGATTATTTTATTATTTATAATGATAATATTATTACAATAATAAATTAATTATTAATGATTACAGCAATTTTCCCGATAATTTTGTCAGAGGTCAAGTATCCCAAAAAAGTTACAATGGCGATTGGGCTTATTAGACGATTATGATTCCCTTTTGTCACAGAGTATGTAGGTGGCACAAAAAAAGGAATTTAAAGATTATAGAACCATTTAAAACATAGTATATCATTATCAAAAACAGGTTTTTAAAAATGTTATTATAAATCATTGCTTTGTGAAAGTAATGAAAATGTGTTGTAACCTATAGTTTGACATTTACACATTTCTGGCAACATTTGCGTGCCTTTTGGAAAATGCTACAAAATATTTGTGTTTGCTGGGTTTGTACATGTACATCACTTGTATTATGCAAAAGTTGTGACATGGATAAATTCATGTTGTTTAGCATGCAAGTCGTGATACACATAAAAACACAAACACTCACATAAATGTACATATAAACATAGATGAAATGGAATTTAAACAACAATGTTATTGTTTCTAAACCAAGCAGTGAATTCATAAAATGTGCCATACTAGAGAAGTGATCTTTGGTGTATCCTTGGTGTAAGATATTCATGAGTTAGACTAGTGTATAGATCATATTTAGGAATTAAAAGAACATTTCGTGATCCACAGCATCATCCTCCCACTTTTCACAAAAAAAGTTGAGATTTTTACATCACTGGAAACCTCTGGCTACATAATGTTTATTTACAAAATATTTCTTGCAGATTAATTCGCTTAGCAAAGATATCGTGAAATTTTAATTTCGTTCTGGTATACTAGAACGAAATTACAACACATGGTCTATGGAGCAGTGTAATACACATAATGATGCATAACTCGCGATCGCAAAATCGGAATCAACTGAAATTTTGGAAATAAGCTTTTTTCGTGGGACATCTACTGAAAAATGTCATAAAAAGAGGATGCTAGGATCACGAAATACTCCTTTAAACAGGATCTTTACACATGTTTCATGTAAAGATTGTGTTCACTTAAAAATTAATGTTTTGTAAATAAAATAATGAAATAAATGTTGGTATTTATACATGTGCACATGCACCAAAGCGCTTTACATTTATTTCGCTCAATGGACAATATTCATAACAGCTCCCCATTTCACCCCTGGGTAGAGAGAGGCAAGTAAGGTAAAAGCGCCTTGCCCAAGAGCACAGCACGATGGCACCGCCGGGCTCTAACTCGCAATCCACCGATTACAAGGCAGAGAGCCCGTACCGCTGCGCCAATGTGCCTCTATACCCAGGGGGTTTCTTGGTTTTGGATTGGTGGTACTGTATTTATGGAATTCTGATAAACCAAAAATATGCTGACTTTCTGGATTTTTAAATTATTTTGGCTTAAACTTTGGGTTGCTAACTTTGGAAAATATTTTGTGCAACAAACATTACAAAAATTGAGGACATTTACAAATAAAAAAACCACCAATTTCTTTGGCAACCCAAATCTAAGCCTAAGAGCCTTGCACCCATATTTTCACTAAGAAACCCCCTTGGAGTTTGTTTACAGTTCACATTGTTGCTGACATTTGAACACTTTATTATAAATGTTTAGAATTAGAGTAAAAAAAGAAATTGTAAAATACAATTGATTATAGTAAATAAGAAATTGTTTATGTAGTGAATCTGATCACATTCCTTCTAATTTCAACAAATATGAAGTTAAAATTAAAAAAAATTAGGTGGTGCAATAATAGAAAGCATGTAAAAAGTTGGCTGCAAGACACATTGCTTGAAGCCATAATGTATGATCTTATAATATGAAATTAGTTAATTGTCCCAACTTGCACCTTGCACCAACTTGCACCCAATGTCCCAACTTGCACCTAAATGGAAGCGGCCAAATTTGTTGTCTTTGTAGGACAACAGAGCAAAGTTCGACATATTATCATAATTTAAAAATTATGATAATATGTCCTCCCATAGAACTGCATGTTAAAATGGTCAAAATAACCAGTGGGGTTTCTTTCACTTTACCTTGTTATTTCAACTTAAAATGGACAGCAACCCTTCCCGGCAGTTATTACTAATATTATTTCAACATTTTGAATTAAAAATAACAAAATTAAAATTTGACGGAAATTGTACATTAAGGCTTTGAGTGACTGGGTATGATTGATAGATAGGCTGTTTCCACATTTGAAATAATATTCCAGAATGAATCCACACACCTATATAGAAGACATGACCTTAATCTTCTGCTAAGGGAGTGTGAAAGTTAAAAGGGCATTTCGTGATCCACAGCCTCATCCACAAACAAAAATCAAAAAAAAAAGTTGAGATTTTTATATCACTGGAATACTCTGGCTACATAATGTTTATGTACAAAAAAAAACCATGCAGATTAATTCGTTTAGCAAAGATATCATGAAATTTGAATTTCGTTCTGGTGCACCAGAACGAAATTACAACGTATTGTCTATGGAGCAGTGTAATACACATAATCGTGCATAACTCGCAAACGCAAAATCGGAATCAACTGAAATTTTGGGAATATGCTTTTTCCGTGGATATGTACTGAAAAATGTCATAAAAGAGGATGCTAGGATCACGAAATACTCCTTTAAATGGGGTTACCTGAATGGATGACTCCATTTAAAATCTACACAATCAAATAAATGAATTCCAGAGAAGAAATATTACACTTCATACAATACATTTTTTCAGCTTCAGTTTTTTTTGTGCTTTTAGGCTATGTAGTTCAACATGGGGCTGTGGTAACAAAAATCACCTCAATGAACAGAGGACATTCTTTTGATCCTAATCTTGCAAATTGTAGTACTTTTACTGGCTAACAACATCTGTTTAGCCAGTTTATTCTCAATATGAAACAGGCATATTTTACCTGTGTAAAGAAATTGGAGTGTTATTTGATAACATGACATGACGAAACATGTTACAAAGGATTCTGGGAACTGTAGTACATCTTATCATCAATTTGACATCACATAGAACATAAGCAAGTACACGCTAACAACAGAATTTCTTACGGGAATATTACATTTTTAAATATTGAGTCTTAGATGATATAGAATTTCAACTCAATTTGTACAAAATATTTAAGGAATTTTGTTTTTGAATAAAGGTTTTGTAGTTGAAAGTCAATCTGTATGTTTGTTTTGATGTCTGATTGTCAGATTGGATTTTCTCCGCTGCTATATAGTTTATTAATTGATTGAAGAATGGATTGTATGGGTGTGTGAGAGAGCTGTGGGCATGAGTGAGTGGCATGATGAACGAGAGAGGGAGGGCTAGGAGAGGGGGAAGACAGATAGAGGGAGGAGCTTGAGAAGAAGGGGAGAGAATAAAGAAAGTGCAGATACTTTTTCGCCCATGTTTGGCCATTTTTGTCATTTCCCCCCCCCCCCCTTTTGAAAGGTGCCTTGCCCCCACTGACAAAGTCCTGGCTACACTAATTAAGTACATTTTACCACCCTATCAGTTGTGAAAGTGGGATACAGGTAGGCGATTACCATTATTTTGACTGTATTTGAGTGGATGTCAAGAAGGAGGTTCAATGTAAGTGTGTAAGGGTGATAAAACAGAAGCTGGGATGTCTCAGCCTAGTGTATTGAGTACCAAGGGATGCAAATGTATATGTGTAGTTTTATGAATGATTTGGCAACACATCTGTACTTCATGGCTTGTTAGCTTATATAATGCAAGTAATGAGAATAAAAATTACAACAGGCAGTATTCAGAAGTTACTGAAAACTTTATATGTGCAAGCTACATCTAAAAGAAATTGTTTGGTGGCATAGGGTTCACAGAAAAATGTGTTCACAGTTAATATGGCTTAGACTGTAAGATTTTAGGTAGCTCCTGGTTCACCCAAATTACCAAATCAACCACAAACCATATGCGAAAAGAAATGCCTTTAATATGGTCCTTGATTGTTTAGTGGCATAGGGTTCACAGAAAAATGAAATGTGTTCACTGTTAATATGGCTGTTAGATTTCAGATAGCTCCCGGTTCACCCAAATTACCAAATGAACCACATACCATATGCGAAAAGAAATGGCTTTTACTATGGTCCATGATTGTTTAGTTTCAGCCATAAGGCAGTCATGTTGGGTTTACAGTACAATGTGTTCACTGTTAATATAAATGATATTTAAAAACAAACTATAAACCATTTAACTTCATTCATATATGCAACTTTAATATCCTCGGAACAGTCGCCCCCAGGGGCTTTGCATTTTCAAAAGGGGAGAGGGCGTTTATTAGAGGTCATTTTTAGAATGATAATTCCTGTTATAATCATTAGGTAAGCTTAAAACTTATGCTGAAATGATAAACTATGAACTTAGGAACGATGACTGCTGGTTCAATTCCGGGTTTACGATCAGACTTTCGACAAAATAAGGGGTTGTGTGTGCACCTTGGTAAGCTTACTACACAAGATAGCCTATAAATATCATCATTTTTGAAACATCTTGGTTGTAAGAAATTGGTGGGTTGCGTTTAATTGAACGGGCGACTATTCGAGGATATAAGGTACAGCACAGGAGTCTTAATGCCTTACCAATTGACTGCTAATAGTTATAGACGAATCCAACGAGCCAAGTCATGGTCAGGATTTGGTCGGCCATCTTTGGGTCCCCGCAACGTTAACACACCAAAAAGCCGCTTAAAAATCGATGTTAGATTCTTTTGTGTTGTAAACTGTCATCATTCTTTTGTATATGTGTAACACGGGTGATAGAATGCAGTTTAAAATACCCTCCAAGGCTGCATTATTTCACATTTTAGGTGAGATTGAGCCGACGGGACCCAACTTTGGCAGCCATTGAGGTATAGGAATGTGTGAAATTGGATTCGTCTATAGAGAGACATTATTTTTGCAATGTGATATGAATTGAAACAACATACAGCAAATATTATTAATGATTTTCTATTTTGTTTGATATACAGTTTTTCTTTACCTTGGCCGAGAACCTGGATTACCTTGACGGGCAGCATACAGTGTTTGGTGAAGTCTCAGAAGGCATGGAGATCTTGATGAAGATAAATGAAGCAATATGTGATAAAGAAAATAGACCATATCAAGATATTAGGTAGGCTTGATGTGTGTTACGTGTGGGGTGGATGGGTGGGGGATGCAACAGCACACAATGTTCGGTGTTCTCAAAAGTCAAGTAAAAATATCATGTGTGATAAGGCCTATTTACATGAGGACTTTACCCTTGCCTACATAAAAACCATAAATTTGATTTTGATGGATGACTTGCCCTGGTGATGCAATTTACATGGGGACATTTGTTTCCAGCAATATGATCTGAATCAACTATATCTGGGCCCCCCTATGTGACCTATAAAACCATAACCAGGTAAATACATAACAAAAGTGTGCAAAAGCCATCAACATTGCAGAGAAACTCTCTGGAGAGTGTAGTACTGTCTTGAAAAAATAGCCCCGGTTCTATTTTGAGGAAACTGAAAGGTCAGAGGTCCAGGGGTATTGCCTGGCAAAATTACCAATATACACGAGGACTTTCCTTTGCTGGAAATAAATTTCCAGCAATAGAGTCCTCGTGTAAACTGTGCAATAATCCTCCTTGAAGGAGAAAGTTTATTGGTGTCACATTAGAATTGTAAGCTAGTTATTAATTTAGTAATTTCAGTTGAGTTAAAATTGCGCGCCATTGCGTCCTTTTAAAAGCATTGCTTGTTGCCTAAAGCTTATGATAGGTCACAACAGGTCTTGGGTCACTGTCCTGTTTGGTCAGTCACCCTGTATAAGTATTGGTTGTGTGATACTATTGATTGGGAAGTTCTGGGTGTTCAATCCTTTTTTTGTTAAGATCTTTTCATAACTTTTCTAGTGCTCTGCACACCTGGGTTGTGGGTAATGAATTGATGTATGTTCAGTGATACAATAGTAGTCAATGCTTTGTTTGTGTTTGTGCGCTGATTAATGTGAATTTTGATCTGAGGGAGTGGGTGTAGCTCAGCTTGGATGTCACCAGGGCATGGCATCCTAGTATTACGTAACAAACCGGAAGATGTAGTTTAAGTCTAGACAATAGGCGGATTAGCGGCCATTTTGTCTTCTACATGATTTTATTCACGTGTCCTTATACTTTAGTACACAAGTATATAAGTTAACAGGTTTACAATTTTAAAATTATATTTTGTGTATACAATATATTCTGTAGTAAATCGATCAAATGACGGTGATTGTTCAGGTATTATATGCTTGATAGAATTAAATTGTCTGACCAGCTAGTATTCTCCTCTGCTGTCATTATGATTCCAATCACTCCACGTACCGTGTTGCGAAGGTGGAGGAGACTAAAGCTGTATTAACGGAAACGGAAGGGGTTAAAAATGATGTAGTTTAAGTCGAACAATAGCGTGACGTAGTTTCCGGCATTGTTCCTATGCACTTTCACCCTCCTGATGTCACTCCGTCTCCAGACAGGGTCTAATTCTGCATAAAACCGGGCAACGTTATTTCTATAGATCTGCTGCGCATTCAAATTGCATTGTATTGCATCATAATTTCATTTGTGTCTATGCTAATTATGTTTACACAACATGAACTCACGTGTTTGCAAGCAAATTCGCCGATAATAGGTGGTCAAAAGCGATCGGAATGTTACAAAAGTACAGATCGCATTCAGCTTACTTCATATGAGATGATCTTTGGAAAAATACGGCATAATTTGTCTTGGTGTTTTGCGGAATGCCATGCAGTAAAATATTAATACATTGCGGCAATTCATGATTGACAACTAACAATCGGCGTGTCCTTCGTATCCTCCACTGTCAATTTCTTATCCACTCACTAATCCTCACAAAAGCTTTGTGTTGATTACGTAATGTGTGAGGCAAATTGCAATAAGTACAATGAAATAATGAGTAGGGCGGGCTCCGAGGCGGGTTTCTTCTTCATCTTACGTAACAGTATTGTTCTCCAAAAAAACCCGGAAGCTTGTCGTTTGCAGCTCTAGCTGAAATACAGCAAGATAATGTAAGATAGTAAATGTAAACCTGTATTTTAGCTAGAGTATCTCGAGCTAGGAGTGGGTGTAGCTCAGCTTGGATGTCACTCCGTCTCTCATCATGATGTTGAGTCATTGCAGAAAACTGTCTCAAGATTTCACATGCACTATAGACCTTGGGTCTATAGGCCATTTGGCATTTTTACGTCTTGGTCGATGTCTACATGACCAGTCATTGGGGCCGGGTTTGGTACTGCTGATGGCATGGGAAATGCAGTGGCATCCATGTCGTGAAGGACTGGACATCAGTTATTTTGGTTCGTAGGTGAGGGATTCCTCGACCACTGCAGTTGCCACTGCCTTGAAGTGAATCGCCTAGCTGTGACTTGGGATGTTTGCCACCTTTTTTTGCCACCTTTTTTTCTTTGGTTTAGATTTTTCATTGGGAATTACTATATACAACTGAAGACCAGAGTGTATAACTTCATCCATAAAACAGCAATGGAAAAATCAGCTCTTTGAACTCCAAAGCCTGGACAGAACTTTTATTATGAACTCAATGGATTCTTTGAACATACTGATATTCATATAATAAAAGGGTAATAGTATAAAGCTGGTTTTATACTATCCTGCCGCTTGCCGCTGAGCGGTGTGGCGCACGCGCATTGCAGACAAACGGACACAATCAAGGCTTGTCATTGGTTGGAACGCCCTGCCGCTTGCTGCAGCGGTAAGCGGCAGGAAAGTATGCTGGGGGCATAAAGCATATACCAGGTATGTCCGTTTTTTGGATGTTTTAAAACATACTGCTATTAATTAAGCTCCACAAAAACTTTATATCACTCAAGGAATTTAAATAACCGAATCAACATTTTAATAATTCTGTATTACAATTATATTTCTGTACTAGTGCCGTACTATTACGCTGACTTTACGTGATTCGGCGAGGAGGATTTATTTCGACCTCCTGGTTTGTTTACAAACAGAGAGGTAGACAAAAACCGTTCAGCGTGTCCAAACACTCAAGTATCAGAAGGATGGTCCACAATAGCGTGATTCACCTAACCTGAATAGGGATTAAAAAGCTGTCACGTAGAACCATGTACTTCTATTGTCCAATTTGCCATCAAGATTTCATATGGAAACAGTTCAGACCCAGTACAAGATCATGTCAGAAATTAATATTTTGTTCTGGGTCTGATTATTCGGACTATTTCTGTACCTGTATTTGTTTTGAAGAAAGACTTAAAGTTTGCTTTCTCGTGAAGATTGATATATATATATATATATATATATATATGCACGAATGGAAATACCCATCCGATCATCTACCCTGGGTAAGGTTACCCAGGGTAACCTTACCCTGGGTAGACTCTATATTACTAAATTAAAATCTGGATATATAACCGTGTGCTGTTACTATGCTAACACAAACAAGGTATATGGCGTATGACTTCTTGCCAACATGTAATGTCTATCACAATTATCGTCTATGAACATTATCGTCTTTTATATGCGTTTGGCGCTATTACATAGCATCAGATTATCGAATTAGGGAACACTGTAAATACAACAGCGCGCATGTGTTTATGCGATTCGCCGAACACGCAAATTAAAGTAACAACCCGAGGTTGACAAAATGTCTTCAACGGTCACCCTGGGTTGACACTATGATTTTGTTTTGTTACATCCAGTAGGGGACGTATTTTGTGATCACCCCAAGTTAGAATGCTCTATAGAGCTGTATAAGAACAGCTGTATGTTGTACATGCATCGTAACTCTATATTAAAGTCCCAATCACATTGTCTACCCAGGGTAAAGTTACCCTGGGTAAGGTTACCCTGGGTAGACGATCGGATGGGTATTTCCATTCGTGCATATATATATAGAGTCGTAGATAATAAGTAAAAACAGTACCAGTTTGTTGTATAAAACACACAATGGTTTAATATAAACACCACGGCGTTTAGGACCAATGGTCCTTTATCAAGTGATGCCAAATATTTGAAGCGAAACAAAACAAAACAATATATCGCGTACGTTGTTAAGCAGACCAAATAAACGTGTGTTGATTTAACTTTTGCGTCTTTCGCTCACGCGCGTTAGTTTTTGTGTCCGCGCGCGTACACACATCCGCGTTTATTTGGTCTGCTTAACAACGTCGCGATATATTGTTTTGTTTTGTTTCGCTTCAAATATTTGGCATCACTTGATAAAGGACCATTGGTCCTAAACGTCGTGTGTTTATATTAAACCATTGTGTGTTTTATACAACAAACTGGTACTGTTTTTACTTATTATCTACGACTCTACAATTTCAATACAGTACTACGCAGAACTTACGACTTATATATATATATATATATATAACAAGTATACTTTACAAGTGACTAACTTTGGAATTTAGAGTGCTCAAACCCATTACAGGTGAGCTATAGAAACAAATTCAAAGTATAGACCTCTGGCAAGGCAACCGTTACTTAAAGTTTCACGGAATACCCTCACTTACGATCATTGGGTAAACCGATCATCAGACGGATAATTTGTCATGATTTCAAATTTACAGGAATGTATATACAAGAATATACATTCTGTGGTGTCGAAAAAATGACAAATCAAGCCAACCAGAACAGTCTCTACTCCAAAAGTAGTCGAGAGTGCTCAACCACTAAAAAATAGTGGGGGCGTATATATATATATATATCTTTGTTTTCGTATCTTATTTTTGTTGGATAGCCCTTAGATAACATAGTCAAATGGTTCTCTCAAATCTTGGGTGACAATTGGGCCATTCCAGTTGAAATCCATACAGCTCCTATTGAAGACATGACCTAAATCTTCCACACAGGTAGTGTGAATTTCAAATGGGGTTACATGAATGGGTAACTCTATTTGAAAACTAACTACACCCCCTGTGTGGGAGTCGAAGGTCATGTCTTCCATAGGCGATGTTTGAATTTCAACCACAATAGCCGAATTTGTTCAAAACATTTATGTGCATGCTGTACTTTAATTTAAAAATTGTATTGTAAAAAGTTAAGAATATGATTCATACAGAAGGCTTATAACAGAGGTGTAAATCTTCCGGAAATTCCCGGAATTCCGGAAATGTGGCCACAAAAAAAAATTCTGGAAGTGTAAAAAAAAAATACATAAAATAAATATTTTTTTTTTTTGGGTGATGATAATTTGTCGTATAAAGAGCCATGTTTTTCAGGGAGTGGATCGTTACCTCACTTACACCTGTTATAAACTTGGTTGTAAAGCTAACTATTGACTTTTATTATCTTTGTAATTTAGGATTAACCATACAGTAATCCTTGATGATCCATATGATGATCCCAAGGGATTAGAGATCCCAGATAGATCACCAGAGCCATCCAAAGAACAGCTGGAGGTAAGGAGCAAGCTAATGATGCTATTTTGTCGGTCGGACATCCGGGCATGAACCGGCTGACAATAGGGTCATTGGGCAGGAAGCGCCTCCCCATGTATTTTTGGTCTGCTAAGAGGTTACATAGGTTTTGTTTTAAACATGTTCAGGGGCCAATGACACATAGGTTTGTCCTGCCCAATGGCAACTATGTAGTTGACTGGGACAAACTGAGTATCATGAGCTTGACATTACATGTAGGTAAATTATGTATTTCTTGGCCAAGCTCGAACGTACCTGTTGCGTCCAAGTAGCTTAAGCATGTATGCAATGTATGGCATTGGCATACTTTCTTCTGTACCGGGCTATGTGCGCACGCGTGTTTATTGCAGGGCCACTGGCATTCCAAGAGTTCAAATGTGGCCAAGAATTACCTAATTTACCTGTAGTGTAGCCCTATATGCATTTGATAGTAGTTGTAAAACTGAAATAATATAAAGAGTGTCTTGCACTTAAGTGGTTAGAGTGAATCGTCACTAAATCTGAAAGATAGGGCTGTCAATGAGGGTGACACAAGAAGTGTCTTGGTGCCAAGTCAGACTGATAACTAATGAAAGTGTCTTTGTATTCTTAGAGTGGACGCATAGGAGCAGATGAAGAAATTGACGACACCAAAGGAATGGCAGCAGAAGAAGTAGAGGAGAGATTCAAGGAGAAAGAAGCCAAGGCAAAAGCGCAGATATTGGAAATGGTACGGTATAACATTATTTTATCGTCATATTTTCAAAAGTTGGTCCTTCTTGTCACTGTGTATACTTTTTTTGTAGCAAAGGCTCCTTTTCTGCAACTTGGGCTATCCCATAGGTCAGTTGAGGCAAGGCAAAAATAGATATTGGAAATAATAGGCCTTTTGTGTGACAAGATGCTATATTTATCTTTTGAAAAGTTCATAAATCTTTTGTGGTAGCAAAGGTTCCTTTTAATGCAACTTTCACCATAATTCAGCTGATGGTTTGGCACATTCCAAGTCCTGATTGTAACAAAAGTTGATAAATCTGGTAGCAAAGGTTCCTTTACATTCAACTTTTACAATAGTTCAGCTGATGGTTTGACACATTCCAAGTCCTGATTGTAACAAAAGTTGATAAATCTGGTAGCAAAGGTTCTTTTACATTCAACTTTTACAATAGTTCAGTTGATGGTTTGACACATTCCAAGTCCTGATTGTAACAAAAGTTGATAAATCTGGTAGCAAAGGTTCCTTTACATTCAACTTTTACAATAGTTCAGCTGATGGTTTGACACATTCCAAGTCCTGATTGTAACAAAAGTTGATAAATCTGGTAGCAAAGGTTCCTTTACATTCAACTTTTACAATAGTTCAGTTGATGGTTTGACACATTCCAAGTCCTGATTGTAACAAAAGTTGATAAATCTGGTAGCAAAGGTTCCTTTACATTCAACTTTTACAATAGTTCAGCTGATGGTTTGACACATCCCAAGTCCTGATTGTAACAAAAGTTGATAAATCTGGTAGCAAAGGTTCCTTTTAATGCAACTTTTACAATAGTTCAGCTGATGGTTTGGCACATTCCAAGTCCTGATTGTAACAAAAGTTGATAAATCTGGTAGCAAAGGTTCCTTTTAATGCAACTTTTACAATAGTTCAGCTGATGGTTTGGCACATTCCAAGTCCTGATTGTAACAAAAGTTGATAAATCTGGTAGCAAAGGTTCCTTTACATTCAACTTTTACAATTGTTCAGCTGATGGTTTGGCACATTCCAAGTCCTGATTGTTTCCATTTCGAACTAGAACAGAGAATAATGGAAAAAGAGAACAAAATATATTACATTGCAAATGGTGGCATGACTATGGCAACCTGTATATAGTCTGTCTTGTCTCAAATTGAAAGCTGTTGAGAGTACCATAAGTGTGTTGAACAAATTGCGTCACCAACATACAGGTAAATTGTGTTGTTTTATGCATGTGACTACTTACTACACCCCTGGGGATTAGGTTAGCGCAATGGTGATTTGCTATGGCTTTCGTACGCTCCTGAGAGTCTTCTTAATAAACTTGATTGTTCTCAATTAGCTGACTCGCTTAGGACTTGGTACGTTTATCGTGACAGGGCTTGTCAAGAAATTTATAATAAAAAATTTTCTGATATGGGCTTTAATCAATGTCTTTGGTACAATAGAAATATTAGGTCCAAGACCAAAAATATTTTTTTTTATGAGGAGTGGTGTGACATGCAGCTTGCAGCTGAGCGGCGTGGCGTGTATATTAATGACTTTCTTAATCCTCCCTTACCAGGTAGTAAACTGTTTGAAGAATTGGTTTTGGACTTTGGTATTTCTAATCATGACAGAAGGAAATTTAATTTTCTCATGAAATGTATTCCCAGCTCATGGCTTCGGGGTTCAGATGGGCAAGTTAGAATTAGTGAAGATGTCACTACTGGTCTTCGCCAAGCTCAAAAGGTTCCAAGATACTCTTATTCTATTTTGAGAGAGACATGTGTTCCACAGAATCGTATTGATTTTTGGGAGACTCTTGTCGATGTTGATTCTGATGATGATGGCCCCGAGGACACGGACTGGGAAGAAATTCATTTGCGTAATTTTAAATGTTCTATTGATACAAGGCTTCGTTCCTTTTATTTAAAAATTTTCCATAAGGCAATTGCATTTAATGACTTTCTTTTCAAAATTAATAGGAAAGATTCTTCCCTTTGTGATTTTTGTAGCAAATTTCCTGAATCAATCATTCATATCTTTTGTGAATGTGATTGTGTCAAACCTATTTGGGATGACTTTGTTCAGATTATTCAAGATAAACATGACATTACTTTTTCCATTTCAAATTTTGATAAGATTTTTGGGGTGTTTCAAGACAACTTTATTACATATTTGTTTCTTTGTATAAAATACTATATTTATGTTAGTAAATTTCAAAAAAAGAAGCCTGACATTGTGAGTTGTAAAGTTTTTATTAAAAATAATAGAGACTGAATATTGTATTGCAAAAAAAAGGGGAAAACGCTCACTTCATTTCAAAAAATGGAGGTTTGATCTTTAAATTTTTTCCTGTGGTATGCATGACTGTGAATTCGAAGATATTTGTTTGTTTGATTTTATACATGGTGCATTGTTCAATCTATCTCTTTTTTTGTAATTTTTTTGTGATCTTATATAATTTTCACTTTAATTTATCTAAATTATGTTTCTGTATAAAAAAAAAATGAAAAAAGGTTGTATTTTTTAAATGTATTTGTATTGTTGTAATAAAGATGGCAACCTGACAGCCTTGCAAAGATTAAAAAAAAAGGTTAGCGCATGCAATTCGAAATTGCCACTGCAAAATCCAACATGGTGTTATTCTCAATTTGAGACGAGACGTACTACAAAAGTGAAACAAGGTTTCCAAATCAGGCTTGATTCCTTAAAATGGGCTATTCCAGTTGAAATCCATACACCCAATATGGAAGATATGACTTTAATCTTCCACACAGGGAGTGTGAATTTCAAATGGAGTTACCTGAATGTGGGACTCCATTTGAAATCTACAACCCCTTGGTACTGAGGTAGGGGATGTATAGATTTCAACTGAATTAGCCCACTATGGTGCTTCTTGTGTACAATAAAGCTGTAGTACTCAAAGATGTTTTATACATATTGAAAGATAGCCTATACCATTGGATGCTGCAGAACAATCGTACAAACCAACTGGAACGGTATAACCATTGAAATGGCAGCCATGGTGGAACAAGCTATTTCTGAATGACAATTAAATCACCTGTTTGAATCACGTCTCATATATTGTTCTCTGTATAAATGACTATACGGGGATGTGCTGCAAACATGGGTAGCATTTTCAGCCTTTTGGTATATCACTGACCCCCTTTTCTATGGCAATTTTGGTTTATGGATTTGCAAGGTTTTCTCAATTATTTGGGAAAATTGCTCAATTTTGCCTAGACTGACTGTGATTTAGAATTTCTCAAAATTGTTGGGAAAAATTTCTAAAAACTAAGACAATTTGAGCTAAATTTGGCTAAAAAATTTGACTGTTGGTATATATGGATGGGTCTTGAAAAATGGGTATTTTGATGGGTCCAGTACCAAATTCTTGGCAGCACACCCGTACCCAGACCAAACTTGAGTACCCCCTCTGGGGTAGTATTCAACAGGGTATATTATCATAATAGAATAGTACTTATAGCCAAGTTTGATAAGATATTGCTTCAAGACTGAATGTTTATCTTATTTGAATATAGATAGGTGATCTACCCGATGCTGATGTGAAGCCTCCAGAGAATGTACTCTTTGTGTGTAAATTGAACCCAGTGACTACCTCAGAAGATTTAGAAATCATCTTCTCTCGATTTGGTAAAATTAACAGGTGAGTGCACAAACCTACAGACCACAAAATAATTAACTCTCTTCACGCAGGTGTCGACTGCAAATTAAAAGACAAGTTTCAAAATTTGTTCAAGTCAAAAATTTCAGAAATGTGAATTTTCATGACCATATTTGGAATCAGCATGAAAAATGCATTAAAATAAGTACAAACAAGCCTGGTATTGGTTCAGTGGTTCTTGAGATAGCTCTTGATATTTTTAGAAAATATCTCAAAACTTGGACTTCTTATGTTGAAGCCTATGGCTAATTGGCTAGCATGCAGAGCATTAAGGTACCAGTTATTTTCACCCCTGTATAGCGTAAACAAAGACATATGTGACATGATCAAGGGGAATGAGTCACATGTCGGCCCTGGTTGAAAATGAGTTTTACACATGTTTCTAAAGAGGACATTTAGAGCTTTCAGAAACTGAAAACCCCATGTTGATACGACTTTTCTTTGTGAAGTTACATTAATTTATCAATCGCTGAAAATAATATAAAACAAAAGTATTTTAACACTTTCTTTGGCAATATCTCAAAATCAATATTAGCGACATCCGACTCATTTCCCTTGATCGTGTCACATATATGTAAATAATTAGAACCAGCAGCCAATAGCGGCATCTTTTAGCTCAGATTTGAGACCTCATTAGTTGAAATATGTTAAGAAATATAGACACTGTGATTCAGGATCCAAAGGAAGATGCAAATTCAGAAGTTGCAGATTGCTCCATTGGATGCCTTATTTTATTTGTATACAAAGCATTCTTGAACAAGAGGATTAGTACCATGCTTTCCATTGATTAGAACATTCAAGTACAATTTTGGATTTTGTTCCTGCCTGGGTTTTCGATCACCGTTTCTTTAATGAGGTTTAAATATTACCGTATTTGTTTTTGTTACTGGTACCTTAATACGCGGATTCAGGGTTTCTCTAGGGGAAGTCAATTTGTGCCGAAATTCCTCCCTACAATGCAATAAGCATATTACATAACAATAGATGCAGTTCGGAGGTTAATCCATCTACTTTGTTATGCAATACGCCTATTGCATTGTGGGAAGGAATTTCGGCACAAATTGACTTCCGTTAGAGAATCCCTAAATCCACGTATTCTTTTGTGGTCTGTATTACAAGATACTGTGATGGATTGATCACAGGTTTGCCAAACCCGCGATTTGGTAGCCCAATTGGGCGACTTTTGAAGATTTTTCCTGCGACTTTTGACAATTTCCTGTCCCATAAAAACCAATGCTTAAGAAAAAAATTGGGCGACTTTTCAACTTTGGCTCCCGCGACTTTCGATAGTCTCCTGACCCATAGAAACCAATGGTAAAGAGAAAAATTGGGCGACTTTTCGATTATTTGACCCGTGATTCGGGCTGAAATCTTTTGGCAACCCTGATTAATCAAGTGATAGCTTAACCTTTATGGGAGGGGTGATGGGACTTATTTCAGACACACATGAAATATGGAAAAAAACCATTGGGCTATTCCAGTTGAAATCCATACATCCCCTGTGGAAGACATGACCTTAGTCTTCCACACAGGGGGTGTGAATTCAAATGGGGTAACCTGGATGGGAGACCCCATTTGAAATCCCCTTGTGTGGGATATTAATGTTATGTCTTCCATAGTGGGTGTATGGATCTTAACTGGAAATGGCTCATTCCTAGTCCATGTTACCTGGAATATTGGTATTTATTTAGTTTGAAATATATTTAAATTGCTTTCCATAGGGCTTCCCATTAAAAATTGTTTGCTTGCCCTCAAAATCTTGGGTCGTTCAGTCAGATTATCTCTGTTCTCTTAATTACAGCCAAAATCATGCACAATTGCAAAAGTAAAAGACCTAAATATTGTCAATTAAGATTTCATGATTGTTTCCCTTCTGTTCAGTAAATTCGTAATTTGATAGTTGCAGGGTTATTGTCAAACATGGGACCATCAGTGGTCCTTTCTGATATTTGCCAAAACAGCCCCACTTTTAATTCATGCATGTTTTGCAAAAGGCTGAAATTTATTATCTGTAGTCCGTCAACTAAAAAGTACAAAGTAAATAGACCTCAGGAACTGGAGGTATGAGAATAATTCTTTCAGTGCAATGCGTGTGTAAATGCTTAGTTGGCGCGTCAACTGCTGCGCAATTTGTACTTGATGAGCGCACCACGCTCTTTATGCGTTGTGTTCCAATACCAGCATTCCAATACAAGCATCGACCACCAATGCGATGCCACAGATTTACTTTGTACTTCTGAGTTGACGGACTATAAGTTTTTGTTTTAATTATTTGAAATATTTCCAGCCGATCAAAAGTAGTGGATGTGAACTGGTAATAATAGAGGCTGTCAGCCTTTCGCCGCCTTGTGGGTACAAATGATCTGTGTGTTCATGCGTCGGACACTACGCGCAGGGCGCAGCTTGTCACGCAGCTGTTATCGTGGATCAACACAGTGATTTTGCTGTTGCACACATGGAGATCGAACATCCATCCCACAGCGTGTACCCACAAGATGGCGGCATATGACGTCACGCTGACAGCCTCTATTTTGTTGATTTGTTGCAGTTGTGAAGTGATTAAAGACAAGGTGACAGATGATTCATTGCAGTATGCCTTTATAGAATTTGAAAGGGTAAGTGTATACAGGGATGTAATCTTCCGGAAATTACCGGAATTCCGGAAATTTACCCCAAAAAATCCGGAAATAAGAGCCATAAAACTTTCTAGGAGGGGCGATAACCTGCAGTCTATTCCCCGGACAAACCCCCCTAAATGTTCAATACCCTCGGCCACCTGTCCATGGATCAGATGGATACTCAGGAAATGAATATTTTGCCCATTTACATCCCTGTGTATAACATCACCAGCACCTTTTGTCTTTTTATGCCTCCACCGCGAAACATACTGTTTTTGCACTGTCCATCCTTCTGTACCTCCGGATGCTGTATCTCATGAATGGATAGGCGGATTGACTTCAGATTTTTTTGGGGAGGGGTGTTCAACGTCATATGCTAAGGTCATTTGAGGTCAACATTTAAAATTTGGTCTCATATAAAACTTGAAAGATCATGCACTTAGGAAAATGTTATTCAAAAATATCCAAGTTGAAGTGCTGGCAAGCAAACAACAGGTCCAATGTGGTTAAACCAGGCTATCGGTACTCTGTACAAATTGCCTATACCAATTCCGAGGACAAGACCTGTGTCACAGTCGCATCCCCTGCTTTGTACTCATCGACCCAGGTCACGGTCTGTCTACATGACAAACAGTGCAAGTCAGTCAGTTGCAATCTGTCTACTGCCATCCACGTAAGATCTGACAGTCACCTTTTTGCACCACCGATATGCAGCTGCCAATCATCATGCACAACGAGTGAGAATTACTGGGTTAAATCGGTAATAAAATTATAAAAACAATTCTATATAGGTAAATGTACCATACATTTTGTTTTAAAAGGTAATTAGATAATCTATGAAAGAGATAATTACTTACAACTTCAGAAAATATGAGAAAAGACGTTTTTATTGCGGCGGCGTCTGCCAAGACATTAGCCAAAAAAGGCAGATGACGTATGCCAAGACATTAGTCACCTAGCTCTTACACAAGGTCCCGAGCTCACACTGTCCTCACTTTTGCGATCGAAGTAGCGCCTCTCTTAATTTAGTACTCTCAGGTTAAACAAGCAATGAGTATGCATGAGTAGATTAGATGAGGTAAAACATTTAATAACAGGTTTGTTTGATTGTATTCACCCATAAAATAGGAGGAAGACTGCGAGGAGGCCTACTTCAAGATGGACAATGTGCTGATTGATGAGAGGCGTATCCATGTGGACTTCAGTCAGTCAGTGGCAAAGGTCAATAAGCAGGGCAAAGGTCAGTACAGAATATAGAAAAAGTAAATAGTGTCCACAGGCTCAGAAATTAGACAAGAATCCATTCTCGCAGAGATGCTCGTAAAATGCTGTTGCCAGAATCCAAGTGGATTCTTGCAAGTTGAAACTAAATTCTACCCTTGGGTGACATAAAATACTCGGATATATATTTGATAGACATGTGATTCACCTGGATTTTCAACAACTCCTCCTATACCTTTGTACAGGAGCCAACCGTTGTTAATCCGTGATGAATCCACACTTTTACTGTAAGCGTGTATCTGCTGAAGCGAGACTACGACTACGAGTTCGCGAGAGTGCGTAAATTCGTCATGCCTGGAACCTTTGTGCGTATGCAAGCTTACAAAGTTGAATTCAGTATTTTCAGATAGCGGCTAAATTTTGCCGTTTTATTCTGTAGTTTTATTGATGATATTAACAGAGAAATCATCGAAGTTTTTGTAAGGCTTAGTGACAATGATTAACTGACATTTCCTCGTGAAATAATCGTGAATTATACGATCTTTAGCTTCTTTTCGTTGTTGAAAGGGATTCAATCATGTTTGCTTGGTTTACTCACCGTTTAACCACTCGCGTCCGACTTCTCTGCGTGGTTTACTTCACACACGCAAAGCCGCCCTGATGAACAACGGTCAAACATGATTGAATCCCTAATTTAAAATTTGTTTTTAATGCTAATGGCGCTTCAGGAAAATGAGCTTTTGATGCAATGTGTATTAATTTTATTTCATGAAATCCATGCCCAAAATAGCTCTCCTTGAGCCTTTAAATAGCTGGCCCCTGCACCCACCTGTGCGCCATGAGTCATGATAATCCGGTTGCTCTGCTCCTTATGCACACAATTAATCTGTATTGTTTTGATAGTAACCAAGTGGTCTCAGGATTTTTTTTAAAATCCTCAATCACATTCCTGATTTGAATTTGTGAATCTTAACCAGGAAGCCCCGCTGATTCAGTTCGCCACAGAAGAACTGACTTACACCTGTTACTTTGATGACAGACAGAACAGAATTTGCATGGATACATTTTATCCTTGACTAATTCCCCAAGGAACTTGAACCATAAGTGGGTCTTACACTTTAAGAGATTTTAATGAACATCCGTAGAGTTGGAGATTTCTTCAAGACATCTGAGAGAGATTTGACATAGAATTCAGCACAATGACTTGTAAACCACTCAGCTTCACACCATGAAAACTGTCCTGATGTTGTTGCAAATCTGCTTATCAGCAAAAATAGTGTTTTTGATGACCCCCATGTGGATGTCAATGTTGTGCATTTTGGTATTGAAGGGCATTGTTTGCTGTCTTCTTGTACAAAGCACTTGTTATTTGATATAATCAATTGACTGTACATTTTCATTCTGCTTCCATATTTCAGTGGTTTGGGAGCATCAGAAGCCTGATGGCAGACCACAGTACAAAATCAAAGACCAGACAAGCAGACAAAGGTGAGAAAATACCTCTCAGTGTTAACCAATTAATTCAAATTCAAAAGTACTATGTCAGAGTTTAGTGTAGAATCTACACCACAGGTGACACACAGGCACCACAAGATTCCTATTGGGGCTGCCTACATCTGTAGGTACACCGTCGCCAAGGTACTTGGCTGATACTGTGCAGTACCAGTGTAGTACCAGTACAGTACCACTGCTGGTGGGTCCTGTGCAGTAGCAAATTGGTACTATGTTGGTACTTTGTGTACACCAGTTAGTTACCTTGCCGACAGTGTATTATGTTCAGGCGGCCACAATAAGAAACTTGTAGTGTAATAAGTAAGAGCTTTGTACAGAGTTTTCCAATTTTTGTGTGGTTTAAAATTAAAAAGGATGCATGGAATGTTCAAAATAAGCATTATTTTGTAATTTGTCCACTTGTCTAAATATTGGATAACCGTGATGAGCTGCACACTACTTTGTGGTGGATAACCACAAGATTCTATCTCCAAGCATGATTTATAATGAACCTGATGTTTATATGTTTGAATATCAACTCTGCATTTCAGCTAATTGAATTGTTAAAAAAAAAGTAATCAAATTCTCTCCAAAAATTAACAGAGTTCCCGCGGTCCTTGAAAGTCCTTGAATTTGAAAACACCTTTTCCTTTTAAGGCCTTGAAAGTCCTGGAAATTTGCACAAGGTCGTTGAAAGTCCTTGAAAATTGGAATTTTACCTAAAGTATAATTTTGACAAAATTTAGGGAGCTGCCACTTTCGTTAATATGTGCCGCATGGAGAGACGCATCATGATTTTTGTGTTGTGGTAAGTCCTTGAAAATCATGCTTTTGGACCTTGAAAGTCCTTGAAAAGTCCTTGAATTTTAAAGGTTTCAATGTGCGGGAACCCTGAATTATACTATGATCAGCTCATAATTGGCGGAACTTATAACATGGTGAATTGATATAGAATGGCGTACACATAGCTGGGTGTAGCACCTGTGTGAATTGCCCTTTGCATGACTGACACATGCTTTTGTGAATTCATGCGGGCATTAGGACTTTACTGATGCGTACAGTAACAAAAACTGAATAATTCTTGCCTATTACAAGGTGATTGTAGTTCAAGTTGTCCAAGCTTCATGGTGTAAAACTAGAAGTCTGCATATCTTTTCTTGAGATTAATGGAATTAATTACATTGTACTGTATTGCAGGTTATTTATATTGTCATACTCACTGGAAGCGACAAGTGGAATGCAAAGTTGAAAAGCCTATCAAAACATGTTTTATTATTTGGGTAGAGCATTAATCATATTGGAAAATGCAAATTCACAATGCAATATATATTTCAGTGTGGGATAAATATAACCTGGTTAAAATTGTGTGTTTGTTTTATACAGCAAGAAGTATGACCTAGTATTGGATGATGATGTGCCCTCATCCAGCAAGTCAGCATCAAGATCTAGGCATCGTCATGGTGATTCGGAAGAGCGGGTGTCATCTAAGGTATGTACAGAATGTTTCTGAGAAGTTTAATACCAGTTTTGAATAATATGTGACAAGATCTGGTCCATGGAGACCAAAGGCAGCATATTTGAAATTGAGATAAAGGAAAAAATATGGACTAAAGGAACAATAAAATACATAGGAAAATACACATCACAAAACTTTAGAACCAAGTGTGCTAGATCGACCATTGGTGTTTTCAGTATATGATAGCCTAATGTTTTTATAAGGTAATACTTATAGTAACTCAATTTAGATTCAGATTTAATTTATTTCAATTTGTGGCCTGTAGGCCAAATTATATGAAATATTACATATTGCATTAAATTACATTAAAAGACAATTTTAAAAAATGCCTCCTTTGACCCCATGGAGTAGATCATGTCACATATTATAGTATTGTATGAAGTCCTTTTGGGCCCCTTGGACTTGGATCTATGGGCCCCTCATTAAGTGTCATGGGCCTGAACTTAAATTGTAAAATTTGAGTGTTATTCTGGTCCACATTTTGTGACACTTATGAAGCTGAATTTTTACTCAATCGCCGAGCGATTGCGATGTACCGCTTTTGGAAAGCGATGGCGTTTGTCGCTTTTGCACTTACACTTATCATGACGATAGGCATTACAGACAACAATTAAAATATTCCGAATGCCACATTCTTGTCCATCCATTGCTGTCACTAATTATTGTTTTGAATTAATTCAACACCGAAAGTTAATAATCGAGAAATGTAAATAAATTAGCAAAATAATAGATTCATTTGGGTGTAAATGATTGGTTGATGCATTCACATGTCAAGCGATATCGCTTAAAAGTTGAGATTTCTTCAACTCATAAAAGCGATGTCGTTTTAGCCTGAGCGATTTGTATCGATTAATTGGCTTGATGCTCTGAGCATGTGTGAGAATCACTTTTCTGCTTTAAAATACTTAGCAGTAAACAATATACAGTTTTTTAATGTCAGTCTTTTAATGTAACAGTATATATTTTTTAATTTGTAAACTTGTTAAATATTAAATGTGACTCTTGTGGATCATCCAATGCAACTTAATCGCAAATGAAGCTGACACTAATTGAATTGTATCATACTTTCTATCGTCATGCAGAAACCAAAAAGGAGGAAAAGCTCCGAGAGCGAGTCTTCTGACTCTGAGCAAGAGCGACACCGTAAAGATAAGAAAAAGAAGAGAAGAGATAGTTCAAGCGAGGACGAAGATAGGAACAGACGGAAAGATTCCAGTAGAGAGGACAGGGACAGACGAGACAGACATAGAGGACAAGAAGACAGAAGAGAAAGGTCATATAGGGATGAAGATAGATATAGGGGTAAAGACAGGGAAAGGGGGAAAGACAGGGAGAGGGATTCAAGAGGGGATTCTAGGAAGGATAAGTATAGGGACAGGGATGGGGATAGATATGGGGGAAGGTCTAGGGATAGATATAGGGACGAGAGGGATAGAAGGTAACATAGATTGGGTTCAAGTTACTTGGATGGGAATGATGAAACAGGGAGATACTGATTCCCCTCAAGTTTTGCGAAACGGCATGATCTGCAGGATTTTATGCAACCCTTCATATGGATCTTAATTTTGACACAGTTAATCAGTCTGCCAACCTGGACTGTTTACATTGTTCTTGATGCTATAAGTTAAGTCTTGGGCATAGAAACAGTCAATTACCGTATTTGCCAAATGTTTCTGATGAAGTGTGTTCATCATGTGGCACTTGTTGGGGCCTGACCAGCCACAAATTTAACCTCTGAATCATGTGTGTGTATATAATAGAGAATGTATACAGAATGGCTTTTTAGTTATAAAAGATATCGATTTTGGCAAGTCCTGGCAAAGTTCTTTTTTTTTTTGTTTAAGGTTGGCGTTTCCTAATTTTGCTACTTATTATTTGCTGTCATAGTGCACGTTAGAATATGACTGTTGCTAGGTCAACTGGCTCACGCTTTTTTGGTTACGAACCACTGATCAAAATGATCACAACACAAAGCCTATCAAAATTCGAACAGGTGTATGAGCCCAGGAACTTGAACCAGTAACCAATGGTTACTAACTTGTACTACGGCACCGAATGGACTATGTAAATCAACTGATGAAGGGTTGCACCAAAATTCCCTTAGATTTAGACTGACTGCATTGTTCATACCAGTAGCATAATCTGTCTGAGATTCTTATTGAAAAAAGTTACACATCTGAAATGAAGGTTCCAAACTATCTTGGGCAAAGTTTAAAGGGGCATTGGACCGTGACCTTTTGCCTGAATTGAAATAAGGAACAGAATTTGTATCGGTAGTAGCGATTACTTCCTATCGACACAATTATGGCACTACTGCATAGTATGGAGACAATGAGCCTGTCAGTTACAAATAACACACATGTACCGTAAAAACTCGATAGTTGGCATATGTGCTTACTATCGAGCGCTTTTAAAACATGCAAACATGAAGAGCCCTAAATCATGGATGCACATAGTTTTATACGAACAAGTAAACCTGCAAATGCGTGTCTCAACCCCATTAGCCCAGTTGGTAAAGCGCCAGACTTTGATACAATTTCTTGTTTTTAAAATTGGTCGATAGTAAGCACATTATGCTAACTATCAAGTTTTTACGGTAGCTTAAAATTTGTGTCATATAAATTATGTGATGTGATGAAGCAAAATGAGTCATATAACGCCAAAAATGACCTTCAGATATGACCAAAGTAGCAATTTAATTTTTTTTCTTTGATATGTAATTGTTGTCTGCAACAGGAAAAAAAACATATTTCAGTAGCTGTAAATCCAATTTTATTGAAATATTAAAGCATGTTTTGTCCTGCTGCATAAGCAAGAATATTAAATTTAAAAAAAAAAGCTAATATTTTTTTTCAATGAATGACTCATTTTACTTTTAGAATGTGACATGTGTAAGATATTTGCATACTTCTGGTCAAAAAATCTCCCCACCCCCTGTTTGCTGCAGAGCAACTTGACAAAATTTTGTCAAAATTTTGAAATTTAGTGAATTAAAAGTGAACAATTTCATCTTTTTTCAATGCGAGTTGTAGGAAAAATACTTCGCTTGAAAGAAATAAACATAGATGTGACACCATGCCATTGTGACACTGAACTCCAAAGAGAAATCAAGGAGGGTTTGTTTTTTTGACCAGGAGCATACAAAATCTATTCAGGGTTTCCACAGACTCTTGAAAAGGTGAGGTATATTGAAATATGGTAAAATCCATGGATAAGTCCTCGAATAATGATATTATGTAGATTCCACTGAGAGGTCAGAAGTCATGCAATTTTTTTTTTCATAGAAAAAAAAGTGAAAATGCAAATTTGGAAAAGGAAAAATCTTTCGAAATTTTATGTAAGTTGGAGGTAATAAAGGTTAGTGAGGTGCTCAAGCCAATTCAAGTCATGGAGTTATAAAATTGAAAGTCTGTAGGAACCCTGCTTGTAATGTATACATTGTTTGACTTGTAAATGGCAAGACTTGCAACATTGTGGATTGATATGGACGGGTGTGCATACAGTAGGGTGCAGCACCTACGGCTACGCTAGTTGCACTTTGTGTAATGCCTGACTGGCAAGTGCTTATGAGAATTTACACAAGCGTAAGTTGAGACTTTATTGATGCACACACACAGTAAAAAAATAAAAAATTGCCATTTATGAATAGAACAAAGTATAGTTAGAGTAAATTACCTACAAAGTATGTTGCAATATGAACCATGTATGGCAGCATTTACAGGGATTTAGAGGATGTGAAGTGGATTGCATGAAAGAGTAAGGTAAGATTACATTGTTGGACATGAAGCTGAAACATTAACATCAACAGAAAGTCATCAGAGCACATGAAGATGGATGCTTACATGCTAGAAATGTTTCATCCGTTGTACTTGCAGAAAATGGTATTTGCATACTGCAAAACATCTAAGCTGGATTTATATATGTGAAGATTGCTTTTACAACGACTCCACTATACTCTATTGAGCTCGTAATATGAGAATTCTCGCATATTTATGATGGCTAATCGTTTTATCAATTGTCTAACAAATTGTGTGCTTGTTGTTTGCCTAGGGAAAGAGCATATAGGCAAGACTCTAATCGTCATTGATAAAATACCTCAAGTACATGCAGTTGTGAGCAGCACCAATGTAGGGTACACTACGTGTATTTATAATTATGTGACCTAACTGGTGCTTTTGTGACTTTATAAATTAGTACTTATTGATGGACACAGTAAGAAAAGCGAAAAAGATTTCATATATTGCAAGTTCAAAAGAGTATATAAAGCAGTTACTTTTTCATTGCACTTTATATTGGAACTTATATAAAATTCAGAATTTGAGACAAACTTGTTCAAAATTGACAGGTTATTAATAATACAACATGACTGAAGGTATACAAAGCACATGT
This sequence comes from Amphiura filiformis, assembly GCF_039555335.1. Lineage (NCBI taxonomy): Eukaryota > Metazoa > Echinodermata > Ophiuroidea > Amphilepidida > Amphiuridae > Amphiura > Amphiura filiformis. The sequence goes on from NC_092634.1 coordinate 46,053,464, forward strand.
GATGACATTCCTTTTGTTAAAGCAATCTTGGTATATTATAAATTCATGTTAGATGAAATTAATTTTCAGGGATCACTTGTACTAAATGGTATGCCACCCATCTAACAGCCAAATGAAGGGCTGGTTGTAGGTGGCATACCTGATCAGAAAACGTATAGCCCTTTTGGGTTTGTATAATATACCAACCCATAAATTTAATCCACTTTTTTTTAGTCCGGAGTTAATTTTATGCATTATTCTCAGCAGTTGCGACATTTTATGTTACGTTAAAATAGGTTTACAGGTAAAAGTGAACTTTTTGTCGTCACTGATCAATCTTTTATGGCTAGAAGTTTTGATTCTCTATGATGCATGCATACTCGCCCATTATGATATGATACTTGTATTTTATTACAGCCAACTCTAAATTTGACTGGGAAAATAACCAGAGCAGGTTCGCATTGGAAGTACAGAATGTCCCAAAAGTTATTGCATCCATACTTTTTGATCATAACTCCAGTAAACCTTGGATTTCAAAACTTCTTGCATTGATAAAAAGTATGTTGTTACAATTTATTGGACACCAAACATGACATGCCATGGTGGTTACTTTGGAAAAAAGTGATTCTATTTTAGCAATATCAAACAAAAAGTAGGCCTTGTTTTGCCGCCACTGTGTCTGCTTAATGTGTCAATGTCTTTTTTAATATCTGTCTGGATAACTTGGCATTTGATATAAGGGCCAATTCGGCTGTGCTCAGTTGCTAACACCACTTGGGGCGTAGCACCCCCCACAAATAGTGCACATCTTGGAATCCTTAATGGGTGTATTTGCTTCCTTTTCCACAATGAGTTGATTGAATTGGCCAGTTTGTTTCATTTGAAGATTGTGTTGTGTTGCCTTTTTCCTCAAACGCGAGTCTCTTCTTGGCATTTGATATAAGGGCCAATTCAGCTGTGCTCAGTTGCTAACTTGAACTTACAATTAGTGATTAACAGGGTTGTAGCCATGCCGGTCGGCGCATGAGTTGATTGAATTGGCCAGTTTGTTTCATTTGAAGATCGTGTTGTGTTGCCTTTTTCCTCAAACGTGAGTCTCTTCTTGGCATTTGATATAAGGGCCAATTCAGCTGTGCTCAGTTGCTAACTTGAACTTACAATTAGTGACTAACAGGGTTATAGCCATGCCGGTCGGCGCATGAGTTGATTGAATTGGCCAGTTTGTTTCATTTGAAGATTGTGTTGTGTTGCCTTTTTCCTCAAATGCGAGTCTCTTCTTGGCATTTGATATAAGGGCCAATTCAGCTGTGCTCAGTTGCTAACTTGAACTTACAATTAGTGACTAACAGGGTTATAGCCATGCCGGTTGGCGCAGGCCGGGGTAGCCGGCACGGACCGGCGCTGACCGGCACTAAAAAAAAATTAAATATTAAGTTCAATAATAGATGATAATACCTGAAGCATAAGTACTAGATTCAACAGCAATATAATGACAAGAACAAAATGATATATATTTATAATTATTTTAATTTTTATAAAAGTCTCATACATATTAATGATATGGTCAAAGTTCACAATAATTATTCACATGCAGATTGATGATTCAAATGAAAAAGTTAATTCCATATTGTGTAGACATAATCCAATCTGTGAAACAATTGTTTTATTTCCCCAAGAAATAGTTGAATTCAAAATGAAGATGAAGATATTTTATCATGCAAAGTATATTTAATTTAAATTAACAACCTTAAAAAAAAGTGAGAAAAGTTGGTCCTTTGCTTTTAATCCAATTTAAGTTCATTATGTTCAAGACTGCGGTATTAGGTAGGTCTACATTAAACAATTGTACACAAGTTGACTCTTGATGTCAGTTTCATGTAGCTTGTTATGTCTTGGCAATGATATATAAGAACCAGTATACTAGTTTACAGTCAGCCCAGAAACGCTGCAATAAATAAAGTTGGCAACAAAATTTGCAAATAATAATGTGGTATGAGAAACATTCCGATTTTGAAGTGAATACTTCTTGGTTGGCGAACAAGATCTGATTATAATGTTAAACATGTTTAAATATCTACAAGATCTTCTGCATGATTTTTAATTAAAAGAAACAATAAATTACTTTTATAGTAGACACAAAACACATTCGAATTGCTAAGACCAAAAGAACAGTAATAATTTGCAAAATATTACATCACTTCACCATAAGGTCACTGTTAATTTTACGTCATAGGATTTTGTTTGTTTCACGTAATTCATAATTCACCAAGGACAGAGGAGGAATGAGGTTAAATTTCTTCTGTTGGTTGCCAAAGGACGTGTAAAGACAAAAACAAATAAACCTATGATACTCGGCGTATGACACCTATATACGCCAAGTTAATTCCCAACCCATTCACTATCTTGCCATACACATTTTCACTGCTATATTGGGTGCTTCTGATGGATCATTATCCACTACAAATATAAAACAGTCTTTCAGTTCATGTGTTGCTGTGTTTCGAAAATGTATTTCAAGCTGAGGAAGGATCAGCACATACAATGACCTTTGCATCTTTAGCATCGATCAGAGTGCCGTCTGATTTGCTGTGTGCTGTATCCATATAATAAGCAACATTTGCTGTACTGTAATGCAGCTTGACAACCTTGCTGAATCTCAACTCGAGGCAATGGATGGAGAGCTACATCTGCATTAAGGGGTCGAGCTGTATTGTCTCAAATATCTCCGAAATGGGAGAAAACTGCCATGTTTGCTGTGAAATTTTGCCTAGCAATATCTATCTCAGGTGCAAAATTTATGGTGCACATGAAAGATTGAAGTCTTTAGATTAATATTTTAGCAATCTTAATATTATTAGTTGATAGGAAATTCTTCAAATATGCCTGTACATATAACGACGCATAACAGCCCACGCAGTTTTTTATAGGTGAACTCTTTTCGAGCAGTCCGTGTTGGACGATGACCCTATCTTTTTGCTGAGGTATTTACAGGACCTTGAAATAAGAATTATGATAGATATTTGCGACTTGAATGCAACGAAGGCATGTTCAAGCTCGTCAATACACAAAATACTACCTGATTTTACACTCGTCGACCACTGTCTGGCGCATGTTATTTTGTTACTTTAAATTCAACAAAATTCCATTTTTTTAGGCAAAAAGACTTCTAGAGATACCATCCTGCATATCCATGTTCGATTTATGGTAATACAATTAACCAATTTTTAAATATCAATTTGTTTAGATTCACGGAAGCCATATTTTGTGCATTTTCGACAGTAACGAGTTAACGCCAATTTTGGTACAAATTTGTCAGTTTTGCCAAAGTTATTTATCCGGTTAACTAACGAATACCAAGGTTCATAGGCGAGCTAATAGCGCTATGTTATTTAATTACTTTTACTTACGATTTTTATCATGATTCCGTTTGAGAACAAATATAATTCCTTATGGGTCTCCAACTTTGTCTTCAAGCTTCTTCACACGACAAGCCATGTGTTGCCAGGCAAGTCAAAAGCAAATTGGGACAAATCGGCACTAAATATGGCCCGTAACTACATCAATATATCACCCAAATGTCCATGTTATTTACGATACAATGTTAATGTAAATAAATTGTAATATACAATTTTAAAACAATGTTTAATATGTTCTAACGTGCGTATGCGCGATTCTTTCTCCCGTTTGAGTTTTAATGTAATACCTGTAATGTATTGACAATCAATTCATAAGAAGCCCAAAGTTAATACCAACACTGCAGCGCTGGAAACACGGTCAATTCTGTGAAAGGATTTGGGATGAAATCGTTCTGCTTGATTTATTAGGTCTATTAATGTGACAAAGGAACAGGTCTCTAGTTTGATTCCACAACCATTCAAACCGAGCTCGTGTTTTATTGTATCATCGTGTATTAAAATCAGGAAGGCTATGTCGTAAATGGACCGGAACAATATAACAATTATACTGTCACCTGTGTTGAAGGACGGTTCTAAGATACAGGGTGTTCCAGAATGATCTATACCGTGTTTGAAAACATTAATCAACATTGTATTTATTTTAATACGGTGTGAAATACAATGGCATAAATGTCACCTACTTATTGTGTTACTTTCATTGCAAAAACTTCATTCGTTTCAGTGGCGTGATATTGATATTCTTAAAACTGGATGTTTTGCACGTGTAAAAATTGCATGTGTGTAACTTACAGCGCAAAGGCTTCATAAGCACAAGACATTGCTGCTTTATCACTATCGCATAGGCCTACTTTGCAATTATGTGTAGACATCATACAGTTGTCATAGGAGATACACCAAATTTGGCACAGATGTAGAGCTTAAAACACTGTATAATTCTTGATATTGGATTAAGTGACCTTTTCATGTGTTTTCAATATTACGAGGGCTCAGAGCAAGAACTAGCTATGTCCACAATTACATGTTACTGATTTCGGAAACAAATGGATAGTTAATTCTGCACTCCATAATAAATGCAAGTGACACCCTGTAGCTTAAGATGACAGCGAGCCAGGTTTCAAGATCGATTTCACGACCAGTCATACATATTACCTGTTTTATTGTTACCTTATGGAGGCCAGACTTTTATTTATATGATAATGGCTCTGTCACGCCGTATTGAATACCCTCTGTACGGAATGTTACATCACAATTCAGTATAATTATTCAAGGTTGGTACGCGTGTCTGTCATCGACTTGACAACAGGCACACCGGTACAAACATTTTGTAAATCGTGGAAAGTCGCATTTATGCAAAATGATCAAAATATGATACTTTTAGGTGTTATTCTGTTAGTTTCTGTTTGGCAAATCATAAATGCGTACGTGTTTTGGTCAAAATGGCAATAATCTTACTTTTACCCCTACCCACCTGATATAGCTATACACAACCCTTAACTCCTGGTAAATTGCTATGATGACGCTTAGCTTGATATGTGCCAGACTTGTAATTCTGTGTGTAGGTATAGCAAGTTGAAAGTGATATACTGTATGCTAAACTCAATACAATTTCTCTTGCCTGCCGCATAATCCTGGCTCTGTCAGCTGCTCATTAGCTTAAGGTGAATCTCTGCTTCATCGCCAAATGCCATGTCAATAAGACTGGCTCATTCAGGAAACTCATGGGGAAGTTGTCTCTAACTGCCATGACTGGACACTTGTTGTGCACTTGTCTGTGACAAACTTTATGCTTACTAATTTGCTCCTTCACCTAATGCCATGTCAATAAGACTGGCCCATTCAGGAAACTCATTGGATTTCATCCGAGCACCACTGCCTGGTGCTCTGTCGAAATAACGTTCCCTTCTTCCTGTTGACAGGTCTTTTTGTATCAATCTTCTGTTGTAAGTTTGTCTGTCTTCTGTCATTTCGCACAACGTGACAATCCATTTTTTTTTAATCTGGAAAACTTGTGCAACATCTTGGGGAATTGTCTCTAACTGCCATGAATGGACGCTTGTTGTGCACTTGTCTGTGATAAACTTTACACTTATTAATTTGCTCCTTCGCCTAATGCCATGTCAATAAGACTAGCCCATCCAGGAAACTCATTGAATTTCAACCGAGCACCACTGCCTGGTGCTCTGTCGAAATAACGTTCCCTTCTTCCTGTTGAACAGACTTTTTGTAAAATCTTCTGTTTGTCCGTCGTCTGTCATTTCGCACAACCCCTTTTTAATCTGGAAAACTTGTGCAACATCTTGGGGAAATGGTCTCTAACTGCCACGGCTGGGTGCTTGTTGTGCACTTGATGTAACTTGTCTGTGATAATTTTGTCATAACTGCAGTCAAAATATCTCGTCAGTTTTCGTTGTCAGCATAATTTTCTCTTGTATCCTGATATGCCTGCTGAATCTTGTTTTCAATAAATTTGTTGAATTCTCCATGGAATTGCCCTCCTTTTCTATTATGCCGAGGAACTCTTAAACATATGATCCTGCTACAAGATAACCTCTGCCATGAATGAATGTACACCTCTATGGGAAACAAATGGATTATTTTCAATGTTTAACACCTTTACTCGGTAAAACCTCTCAAAAGAGTCTGACGCAATTCCGTAATCACTGCTTACATGGGGTAATTTGTTAGTCAAATCATTGGAACACTTGTAAAAAACTTGCTGACATGATGGTAGTATGAGTATCAGATTGTAAAGTTCCATCAACATTGAGCACAATTTTAGCTTTGGACTTTGATTTGGGGTTATAACCAAGATTTTTAGGTACTTCCAAAGTTTTTTTGGTTGACCCAAGTTAGCATCTGTTAATTGGTTTTTGCCTTTTTAACATTCCCGATGGATAGAATTTCGGGAGATAAGCAAATCTGTAAATGGTATATTATAAAATCCAACTTCTTGAAACCAGTACCAAGACTGGTACTTTTTTTATTGTTTTTAGATGCATCCAATGTTACCAATTTTTTGAAACCCGCAATTTAAATGCACATTGCTTACCTCAAAAATGAAATATCTCTGCAAGCAAAATGAAAATTACAAGTGAAAAAACCAGAAACAAACAAATGATGAACCAGCAAGGCATCTTTATTTCACATTTGCAATCCATAATCTGAAAATGATAACGCAAATATAACAAATAGTCGCATCAGCCTACATCTTAATAATTTGGCACCATGATAATATATATTTCCATAAACATGATAAATGGCTCTTAAAGATTTTCTGCCAAAAAGGCTTGATTAACCCACATTTTGCACCACATAAATTGCACAACATTAATTAATTGGCACGATACATACTATGCATGTCTCTTTATAAGCCTGAACATGATTCTTGCAGCCCTGTTTTGAAGGGTTTGAAGCCTTTTCTTGTCCTTGTTCTTGCGTATAGTTTGGGCAACTGTATTCTGGATCTCAAACATATGGGTCCCCCTTGGAAGCTTCTGTGACATGGGTGTTATGGCATCTAATCTAATGAGTTTCTGGTGGACCTTTATTTTCTTTATGGTGTATTCTGGATCTCAAACATATGGGTCCCCCTTGGAAGCTTCTGTGACATGGGTGTTATGGCATCTAATCTAATGAGTTTCTGGTGGACCTTTATTTTCTTTATGGTGTCTCTTCATTTCACACATTCAGAGTATCGAGATTGTTCTCAGAGGACCAAATGTGTGATAACGCTTTTTCTGAATGTTTAAACTCTTGCTCCTTTCCTACCCGTTTGAATACTAGAGCCTCAGCGAGGCGCTGCCTTTCACACTCTTTCTCAACAATATAGGTAAAATAAAGTACAGGTCATGAGTGCTAACCTTCAAATGGGAAACAAATGGGAAAAATAAATTGTGAAGGAGTAATATCACTTGCCATTTAAGGCTTCATATATTTTGCCATCACTTGGAATAATATCAATGTTGTGGTTTTGTAAGAAGGTTCTGATATCCAGCACACTGTTCATGGGCATATTCAAGAGGATCTTCATATCTGCTGCTTTGAATATCACCGGACAGTTTGATGTGATATATAGAAAGTATAAACAAAAACTACTACCCATCCAAAAAACACAATAGATTCCTTTGCTGCATCGTGGGAGGCTTACGGACTATACTAAGCACTAAATTGAGGGCGTTGACCATCATAATTTGCTTCACACTGTCCTTTTTCCTTATGGTTGATAAGCCTCGACTGAATTCATCTATCTCAAGTTTGAATTTTTGAGTTCACATGTACCTCAAAGTCCTGTCTCAAATTCAACAACAAATCCTATTCCATACGCTGACTTGTATCCTCCTATCCTTACTTAATCCATGTTCCGTCAAAAGAAACTGTAAGTGTGATGTCAATAATATCATCATTGCCAAGCTCTCTGGCATGGTATGTCTCGTTTCCGCACAATTGCTATACTTTCCTTTAGTATTTGTTTTCCCTGAGGTTTTTGGTGTGATGACAGACCCCTGTTCTTCCATGTTTCGTCAAAAGAGACTGTAGGTGTGATGTCAATAATATCATTGCCAAGCTCTCTGGCATGGTATGTCTCGTTTCCGCACAATTGCTATACTTTCCTTTAGTGTTTGTTTTCCCTGAGGTTTTTGGTGAGATGACAGAACCCGGTTCTTCCATGTTCCGTCAAAAGAGACTGTAGGTGTGATGTCAATAATATCAGTGCCAAGCTCTCTGGCATGGTATGTCTCGTTTCCGCACAATTGCTATACTTTCCTTTAGTGTTTGTTTTCCCTGAGGTTTTTGGTGTGATGACAGACCCCGGTTCTTCCATGTTCCGTCAAAAGAGACTGTAGGTGTGATGTCAATAATATCATTGCCAAGCTCTCTGGCATGGTATGTCTCGTTTCCACACAATTGCTATACTTTCCTTTAGTGTTTGTTTTCCCTGAGGTTTTTGGTGTGATGACAGACCCCTGGTTTTTCCATGTTCCGTCAAAAGAGACTGTAGGTGTGATGTCAATAATATCAGTGCCAAGCTCTCTGGCATGGTATGTCTCGTTTCCACACAATTGCTATACTTTCCTTTAGTGTTTGTTTTCCCTGAGGTTTTTGTGTGATGACAGACCCTGTTTTTCCATGTTCCGTCAAAAGAGACTGTAGGTGTGATGTCAATAATATCATTGCCAAGCTCTCTGGCATGGTATGTCTTGTTTCCGCACAATTGCTATACTTTCCTTTAGTGTTTGTTTTCCCTGAGGTTTTTCCCCAGGACAGAGTACAAGGACTTGTGTAAACAAGGAGATTTCATCATCATGCTGTAAGTTCTTAGACCAGCATACCCAACTCCAATAGTATTAAAAGTAGCGGTTGCTCTTGTATGCAATTCATAGGGGCGTTTGGTACCAGTATTGCTAATTCTGTCCGATATTATTGAATTGTTGATTTCACTCCAATGCAATAGTCCAATAGTGCATCTGGTGCTACACATGGCACAATGTCTTCCACAATGACTAAGAACATTCACTCTTTCTTCCACAATGAGCATTGAAGCATTAAAACATTTGCCACATGATGTGGTGGTTACTTCCCTTCTTATTAACTCCTTAGCTTGTTTAATTTTGAAACCCAGGTGATCGGGTATAACATCCCAAATTAAAGTCTCTTCAAATCGGAATTTGTTCTAAACCAAAATTGTTCCCGCCGCAAAAATCAGGACTGCCCCTAATTAATAAAACTTTAAAAGCAGGAAAAAAACTTTTTGACAATATGTATGAACGTAAATTTGAGATATACTTCATGTCCAGAATTTCACATGTCCACACTAATCACTGATACAGTGACACAGCATTTAGTGTGATGACAGACTCCAGTTCTTCCATGTGCCTTCAAAGATGCGGCAACCAATCAGAATTTGCTCTGAACCAAAATTGTTCCCAACCGCAAAAATCGGGGACTGCCCCTGATTAACATAAAACTTAAAGTGGGAAAACAACTTGTGACACCACACATTACTGTGATGACAAACTCCAGTTCTTCCATGTGCCTTCAAAAGATGCGGCAACCAATCAGAATTTGTTCTGAACAAAAATTGTTCCCAACCACAAAAATCGGGGACTGCCCCTGATTAACATAAAACTTTAAGTGGGAAAACAACTTGTGACACCACACATTACTGTGATGACAAACTCCAGTTCTTCCATGTGCCTTCAAAAGATGCGGCAACCAATCAGAATTTGTTCTGAACAAAAATTGTTCCCAACCACAAAAATCGGGGACTGCCCCTGATTAACATAAAACTTTAAGTGGGAAAACAACTTGTGATGCCACACATTACTGTGATGACAAACTCCAGTTCTTCCATGTGCCTTCAAAAGATGCGGCACAACTTCCATGATTGTCTCTAGTGCAATTGAGCACAAGACAAACATCGTTGCCAACATTGGTGAGCATTTTAACAATGCAGACATCAGTGATGTGACTTTGACAGTAGGAAAACAGGTATTTCCTGCACACAAGTTTGTCCTTGCCACACAGAGCAGAGTTTTCTTGACTATGCTGATTGGTGAAAACTAGAAATTATCAGAAGAAAAGAAGATAATACATTGAGAATCACCTGAAGGAGAGGAACATTTCGGTGACTATTTGAACTTTTTGTACACAGGGACAGTAACACTGACTATCCATAATATGTGTGGTATTCACACATTGGCAGACAAGTATGTCACTTTCTGCTTGCTCATCTTTGCCCACACTTGCATTTAATTCACTGCGTCCTTGACGTTCACTTCGTGTTGTCATGTGTCTTTGATAAGTTTGATCATTACTTCCACTGCCTGATGCATGGCTTGCTGCTTTCGGATACACTTTCCAATTCTTCTCATTACCTTTATCCCTTTATCTTGTTGTCCATCATCTATACCTTCTCTTACTTTCTTCAGAATGGCTTCCCCACCTTTTTCCAAAAGCCACTTCTTTAGTGAATCTGACAACTTCAATCTTCATTGATGTCAACTCCCTGAGGTAAATCCTCCTGTATGATTCTGCATCCATATTGACACGTTTCCAGGACGTCCTAGGAGAGTGGAAAAGCTTTAACTAGGCCACATTTGGATGGTCCATCCTCGAACCACTCTCCCATTCCATCCTCGGCCATTTCTTTCAGAAGTGGAAGCGTGCTCTCCTTTGTTAACTGTATTAGACAATCAATAAAAGAAGAAAAAAATCCAACTACTGACTATGTGTAGTATTGTCACCATAATTCAACTAGAATTTTGACAGATGTAATGCAATAATCCCCTTATCGGATGTTGCTTTCAAATAAATTTCTTGTCATTTAGTGTGATGACAAAACTCCAGTTCTTCCATGTGCCTTCAAAAGATGCGGCACAACTTCCATGATGGTCTCTGGTGCAATTGAGCACAAGACCCACATCGTTGCCAGCCCTCGAATTAACCCACGGCACCGACGGCATATTGCCGTGGGTGCCCACCCCCATTGCCGCAATGCCCTCAAAATATGTCCTTTACCGACGGCAGTCACTTGCCGTGCCCCTAAATGAAGTTGCCGTGGGTGCCCTAGCCGGCTAGCCTTGCCCCTTCATTATAAAATAATTAACAAGTACTGGTTAAAACCCCGAAAAATTGTGGAAAATCTTGAACACGATCGCTATTTTGAGCATCGTAACCCAGCTATCAATCATAGTTTGTTGTCAATTAATATTCATTACCTCTACCGTAAGCTTACATATTCAGCCAATCACATCGGCTTTTATACATTATTATTTATAATCTGGTTGCTAGAAATCTGACTTCATTTGCCCGATTGGTCAGAGAAATACCTTCAACGTACTATCGACCAATCAGAAACGCTGTTAGTAACTATTAAAGCTTCCTGTGTCGTGAACAAAATCCGAGCGCTGGGCAAATCAATATTGATCTCTCGATTAGCAAACATTGACTTCCCATTGCAAACCGATGGCGACCCCCCTTCCGGTATCGTCTTATCTTGTACATGTGAGCCCATCTCTAGATATGTTTTGCTCGAAATAGTTTTTATCCCGGCGTATTTGATCTTTATTATTACCAAAGTTACAGCTGTTTCATTGCTGTTTCGAGTCAGTTTTGCAGCTCAGAACTAGGGATCGCAAAATTTAAGTAAATTAAACTGTTGATTTTTGATTGCTTTGTATTATTTAAGCAGGTTTTTTGAGCAAGCAGGTTAGTTTTAGTGTAAAGTTGAGAGTCAAATTTTACTTTGGTGTCGAATTCAGTTGACAGCAATGCATCTATTCGCTTTCGAAAAATTGCCTTGGTGCCCCTCTCAAATTTTCAACAGTTGCCTTGAAGCCCTTTTGAAATATTACAAATTGCCGTGCTGCCTTGCCTTTTCAGTGAAAATCCAAGGCAATTATCAACTTGCCCTAAAAAAGTTGCCGTGCCCCTTCAGATCCTTAATTCGAGGGCTGATCGTTGCCACCATTGGTGAGCATTTCAACAATGCAGATATCAGTGATGTGACTTTGACAGTAGGAAAACAGGTATTTCCTGCACATAAGTTTGTCCTTGCCACACACAGCAGAGTTTTCTTGACTATGCTGATTGGTGAAAACTGGAAAGAATTGGAAGCAAAGAAGATAACACTTTGCGAATCATCTGAAGGAGAGGAACATTTATTGTACACAGGGACAGTAACACTGACTATTGATAATGTGTGTGGTATTCACACATTAGCAGACAAGTATGATGTAGCAACTTTGACACATACAGGTGAAAAACCTCATAAATGTAGTTACTGCGACAAGTCCTTCAGTGGATTTGATAACAAGAAACAACATGAAATGATTCATATAGGATAAAAACCTCATATGTGACTCCTCGCCACAACTGAGCCCGGATGTCGCCAGTGCCACTATTGAGATATGCTCCATCGAACTTAACAATAAACAATAGGAAAGAAAGGATTTATTGACTGTTTTATTGATTTTTCACTACTTAAATGTCAAGTACTATTATAATAGACATGATATACATCATTTTAAAGCTAATTTCAAGCAGAATATTTTGGTTGAATATCTCAAAAATGATGATTGGCGACATCCGGGCTCAGTTGTGGCGAGGAGTCACATATGTGTAGTTATTGTGACAAGTCCTTCAGTTAAATTGATAACAAGAAACAACATGAAATGATGCATATAGGAGAACAACTTCTGAAATGTAGTTACTGTGACAAGTCCTTCAGTGGATTTGATAACAAGAAACAACATGAAATGATTCTTATGGGAGAAAATCATCATAAATGTAGTTATTGTGACAAGTCCTTTAGTCAAATTGGTAACAAGAAACATCATGAAATGATGCATATAGGAGAAAATCCTCATAAATGTAGTTATTGTGACAAGTCCTTTAGTCAAATTGGTAACAAGAAACATCATGAAATGATGCATATAGGAGAAAAACATCATAAATGTAGTTACTGTGACAAGTCCTTCAGTGGAGTTGGTAACCAGAAACAACATGAAATGATTCATATAGGAGAAAACTTCTGAAATGTAGTTACTGTGACAAGTCCTTCAGTCAATTTGGTAACAAGAAACAACATGAAATGATGCATATTGGAGAAAATCCTCATAAATGTAGTTATTGTGACAAGTCCTTTAGTCAAATTGGTAACAAGAAACATGAAATGATGCATATAGGAGAAAAACCTCATAAATGTAGTTACTGCGACAAGTCCTTCAGTGGATTTGGTAACAAGAAACAACATGAAATGATTCATATAGGAGAAAACTTCTGAAATGTAGTTACTGTGACAAGTCCTTCAGTGGATTTGGTAACAAGAAACAACATGAAATGATTCATATAGGAGAAAACGTCTAAAATGTAGTTACTGTGACAAGTCCTTCAGTCAATTTGGTAACAAAAAACATGAAATGATGCATGTAGGAGAAAAACCTCATAAATGTAGTTACTGTGACAAGTCCTTCAATTAATTTGGTAACAAGAAACAACATGAAATGATGGCGTATAGGAGAAAACTTCTAAAATGTAGTTACTGTGACAAGTCCTTCAATTAATTTGGTAACAAGAAACAACATGAAATGATTCATATAGGAGAAAACTTCTGAAATGTAGTTACTGTGACAAGTCCTTCAGTCAATTTGGTAACAAGAAACAACATGAAATGATGCATATAGGAGAAAAACTTCTAAAATGTAGTTACTGTGACAAGTCCTTCAGTCAAATTGGTAACAAGAAACATCATGAAATGATGCATATAGGAGAAAAACCTCATAAATGTAATTACTGTGACAAGTCCTTCAGTGGATTTGGTAACAAGAAACGGTATGAAATGATGCATATAGGAGAAAAACCTCATAAATGTAGTTACTGTGACAAGTCCTTCAGTGGATTTGGTAACAAGAAACAACATGAAATGATTCATATAGGAGAAAAAACTCAAATGTAGTTACTGTGACAAGTCCTTCAATCAGTTTGGTAACAAGAAACAACATGAAATGACACATACAGGTGAAAACCTCATAAATGTATATAGTTACTGTCAATTTTATTGCTGATGTTCTACTGCTCTATGATTGAGTTCCATGCTGCAACAATCCTGGCAGCAGTGTGTCTACCCATAAATCTTTCACATGCAAGGGTGACAGAGAACAGATTAAATTGTTCTTCAACCGTCTCCATCATGTGTGCAGTTATACCAAAAAATTATCATGCCTTTCAATCTATCCAAATGTCAACTGTTGTGTGCACTGTTTGGCACTGCACTAGACGTTGTTTAAGATTGTTCTTGGTGTCATCCGCCATGCATGGAAAATATCATTTTTTGATCGTTAGCTGTAGTGCTGTCATAGAATGCCTGCACTTGATCCACACTCTCTGCTTAGACCATCATCTTCTTCATATGAAGAATATGCTCTTTCTTCTTTCGTAACTTTGTGGTGTTGGTTCCAGAGCTAGTGCCATGTAGCCTGTAGCACATGGAAAATGCACAGGACTAGCACTGACTGTGGAAATGTCCTGTTGAGTATTCGCCTCTCGGCCAAACAGTAATCGGTCATAAAGACCGTTGGTCCTGATGGTCATCTGCACCAAAACAGTTTGCTGGCAGTATAGATTTGTATAACTCTAATGCAGCAGTAATAGTTGTCTCTGTTTCCAAGGTTGTAATCAGCACGCTGACATGCAGACCACTGACAGTGCTGTGTGTCAGGATGAGAAAATGCCGCCATTACTGTCCATCATGCTGGATGCAGTTGTTGAGTTCTTTGAAAACACATGATTGATTCTTACCAAAGAGAAACCAAATCAATGTTAATATTGTCATGAAAGCTTGAGTTGTTGAGTTCCTTGAAAACACATGATTGATTCTTACCAAAGAGAAACCATATCAATGTGTATATTGTAATGGAAGCTTGAGTTGTTGAATTCCTTGAAAACACATGATTGATTCATACCAAAGAGAAACCATACCAGTGTCAATATTGTCATGAAAGCTTGAGTTGTTGAATTCCTTGAAAACACATGATTGATTCATACCAAAGAGAAACCATACCAGTGTCAATATTGTCATGAAAGCTTGAGTTGGGTTCCTTGAAAACACATGATTGATTCATACCAAAGAGAAACCATATCAATGTGTATATTGTAATGGCAGCTTGAGTTGTTGAGTTCCTTGAAAACACATTGATTCATACCAAAGAGAAACCAGATCAATGTGTATATTGTCATGAAAGCTTGAGTTGCTGAGTTCCTTGAAAACACATGGATGATTCATACCAAAGAGAAGCCTTGTAGGGGTCAGTATTGTAATGGAATTAACTTACTTCTGAAGAGTAGTGTCAGCTGTAGTGCTGTCATAGAATGAGGAGTTGATGTTCTATTATAATGCTATGCCATCTGCAATAACATTGCTGGTGGTGTTCTCATGCTGCTATGCTGTATGTCGAGTTGTCTTCATCATCTTCATTCACCTTTTCGTCAATAATTCTGCATATCTTATCATACACGGCCTGCCAATTTTTCTTTAGCTCTCACTCTCTCTCATTGTTATTGCAAATTACTTGGAAAGTTGATGGTAACTTTGTCTAAACAAAAAGTACAACTGCATTTGGGCTAGAAAGAAATTTCCAACCAAGAGGTCTATATCCTGAGCTGCTATCTCAGCCTTCAACATCAAGCACACAGAGTGGGAAGTGTTGCCTACTACTAAGATTTCACCCAGAAGTGGTATCAGTTATTGAGGAGTTTGCAGATGCCACAAGACGGAGAAAGGTGTTCAATGATAAGGGATTTGTGATCTTTATGGCAAACTTACATAAATTTGTCCTGATTCTGTTCAGGAAGGTGATGGTCATATCGTAACTGTCTTGATCAAACACCATGGCTGTTGGTAAGTGAGATGGCAGTGTTATGTGCTGTATAACAGTTACAACATAGTGTCCAAGCCTCCAGTTTCCCTTGCGCCACTTCTCTAGGGTCATTGGCTGTGACCACACCAGTTCTTATTGGTTTATTCGAAATGTGAGTTTGTGTCTTCCTTGCGACATTATTGTATGCCTTTCTAATAGGCAAGGAGGGATCATTGCTGATCTCCTCCATCACACGTTCTGCAAAGACTGTTCTTGAAATGAGATCTTCATCTCGTTCATGAGTATGATGTGGCAAGCATGCCCCTCTGATTCTGATGCGAGTATTGATGTTGTTGAAATCAGACAGATTTGTGTGCATCGGAGCTTTACAATCCATGTGGGTCCACCGCCAGTAGATCTTGGTGTTAGTCGCTTGGTGTTTTTGGTAATGATATCCGTCGAACACCAATATTTTGCCATCTTCCATAACAACAGGTCAACCAGGGGCCCCTTATGCAGCCATGATGATCGCACTTCATCAGGTGAAACCTGGCTTATTGTAGCTCACGCTTATCGTGCACTTATTTTAATCATGAGCTGTAGCTAAAGCGGTTCCTGGTGTGAAGAATTTTTCTGTTGGTTTTGAAATAGACATGAATTAATCTTAAAAGGTGATGGACACTTATGAAATTCGTAACTTGTTACAACCCAAACTTAAAATGATAAGCACATAGTTCTTATTGGTTTATTCATGGCCCAATTACAATGAGTACTCTCATTTAAATTACAGAATCTGTAAATTGTGACCAGTATTTAGTTACCCTTACCAATAGATGGGGTCCATGTATGTTTGGAATATTGCTACATAACAGCAGTTTTGTATTTTCATTTTGTTTTCATTTCAAGGAAAGTCTTTGTTGAACATATTTCAACAACATCAATGCTCGCATAAGAATCCGAGGGGCACGCCATCATACTCATGAAAGAGATGAGGATCTCATTTCAAGGAAAGTCTTTGTTGAACGTATTTCAACAACATCAATGCTCGCATAAGAATCAGAGGGGCACGCCATCATACTCATGAAAGAGATGAGGATTTCATTTCAAGGAAAGTCTTTGTTGAACGTATTTCAACAACATCAATGCTCGCATAAGAATCAGGGGCATGCCATCATACTCATGAAAGAGATGAGGATCTCATTTCAAGAACAGTCTTCGCAGAACGTGTGATGGAGGAGATCAGCAATGATCCCTCCTTGCCTATTAGAAAGGCATACAATAATGTCGCAAAGAAGACACAAACTCACATTTCGAATAAACCAATAAGAACTCGTGTGGTCACCAGTAGATCTTGGTGTTAGTCACTTGGTATTTTTGATAGCAATATCCGTCTAACGCCAATATTTTACCACCACCTTCCATAACAACAGGCCGACCAGGGCCCCCCTTATGCAGCCATGATGATCACACTTCATCAGGTGAACCTGGCTTATTATTGTAGCTTGCGCTTATCGTGCACTTATTTTAATCATGAGCTGTAGCTAAAGCGGTTCCTGGTGTGAAGAATTTTTCTGTTGGTTTTGAAATAGACATGAATTAATCTTAAAAGGTGATGGACACTTATGAAATTGGTAACTTGTTACAACCCAAACTTAAAATGATAAGCACATATTCATGGCCCAATTACAATGAGTACTCTCATTTAAATTAAAGAATATTTAAATTGTGACCAGTATTTCGTTACCCTTATCAATAATTGGGGTCCATGTATGTTTGGAATATGATGGTTTCATTAAAAGAACATGGCATTTCATGTAGCTCATGTAATCTATTACAAGTAAAAATAAAAGTAATCAATATATCGCACTTTAACTGGAGTTCTATTTGAGGTTGATATTATGCTTACTTTGAACATGTGGAGGCCTGTCTTGCTGTCCACAGCCACTTCGCGATATTCTTCCATGGTCATGTTGCATATTATATCAGATCTACAACTGTTTGTCAGAAAAATGTGAAGAATCAGGATGTTCCTGAATGTGTTTTATTCTTGGAGGGTCAAGTTCTGACCTGGTGTGAAGATTTTCTCTGTTGGTTTTAAATAGACATGAACTGTTTGGAATATGATGCTTTCATTAAAAGAACATGGCATTTCTTGAACTTATATAATCTAAAAATTCAAGTAATCAATATATCGCACTTTAACGGTAGTTCTATTTGAGTTTAATATTATGCTTACTATGATCATATGGAGGCCTGTCTTGCTGTCCACAGCCACTTCGCGATATTCTTCCATGGTCATGTTGCATATTATATCAGATCTACAATTGTTTGTCAGAAAAATGTGAAGAATCAGGATGTTCCTGAATGTGTTTTATTCTTGGAGGGTCAAGTTCTGACCTGGTGTGAAGATTTTCTCTGTTGGTTTTAAATAGACATGAACTGTTTGGAATATGATGCTTTCATCAAAAGAACATGGCATTTCTTGAACTTATGTAATCTAAAAATTCAAGTAATCAATATATCGCACTTTAACGGTAGTTCTATTTGAGTTTAATATTATGCTTACTATGATCATATGGAGGCCTGTCTTGCTGTCCACAGCCACTTCGCGATATTCTTCCAAGGTCGTGTTGCATATAATCAGACCTACAACTGTTAGAAAAATGTGAAGAATCAGGATGGTCCTGAATGTGTTTTGTTCTTGGAGGGTCAAGTTCTGACCTGGTGTGAGGATTTTCCCTGTTGGTTTTAAATAGACATGAAATAAAGTTAATACATTTATGGACACTTATAAAATTACTTAAACTGATCAGCAGACAGTACTTATTCGTTTATTCATGTCCTAATTCATTATAATGAGTACTCTCATTTAAATTTCAGAATCTGTAAATTGTGACCAGTATTTAGTTACCATTATCAATAATTGGGGTCCATGTATGTTTGGAATATGAGATCACATACTGACGTATTTGCAGAATTCACATTTCGAGAAAATCAAACTTGAAAATCGAGCGATTTTCATTTGCTGCATAATCTTGATATTGTGGAGACATTGAACCACACAGACTTTCATGTTATGGATGAGAAAGAGGTGTTTGACATCATAGTTGCATGGCTTAAGCATGACTGGGAAGGTCGCAAAGAGTTTGCACCGCAACTTTTGGAAACAGTGCGTCTTGGAGCATGCAGTTCCAGTACCCCACCTTACCCTGACTTTCCTTCAGATGCCAGAGCTAAATACCATCCCAGAATGTCAGCAGATGCTTGTGAGAGTGATGCAACTACTGAATTCCAAGCAGTCAAATGACCCTCCACTGAGCATATCACATCCTGCCTTATTTGAATCCAGATCAATGATTACAGCAGTTAATACTTTCACTCCAGATGGTTCCATGAGTTTCTTTGAAGAAGATGAGTAGAAGCTTTTGACCAAACTTCCCAGTCTGCCAAGAAAGGACTACTTCAACAACTCTGATAGTTGTGTGGTTGGTAATAATACCCAACTGTACGTAGCATGTGCTACACAGCACGGAAGGCGTTTGCAGCACCCTCAATTTCTTTCATTGGACATGCATGGTAAACAAGAAGTGGATAACGTTAGCCCCCATGACACACAGACGGGAAAGTCATTGTTGGGTACCACTAGGTAATAATCACATATATGCCATTGGTGGGGTTGACAGAGGCATCGCCATGAAAGAGTGTGAGGTGTACATCATTGATGAAAACAGATGGCGTGAAGTAGCACTTATGCCTCATCCAGTATATCCTAAGTCAACTGCCATGGCTGTTGCTCACGAAGGTAACATTCTTGTTTTTGGTGAGAGGTGGGACATTATGTGTTATACCATGGTGAATGTGTGTCAGATATATATGCTGCAATATAATGTGTAGAACTTTTATGTTATTCTGGTGATTATATTTATCTTCTTCTGGTGATTATATTTATCTTCTTCTTGCCTGTTTTCTTAGATTTTGATGTCATACTGAAATGAGTTTTACTGGGTTTTAAAAAAATTGTTTAAATATTATATGTTCTTATGCTTTCATAATTTTGTAAATATACTGACTATTGTTTTAATAATGTTTTAATAATTGTACGTACTAATTTGTAAAGCTATTACTTTAATGTGTATATGCCACGGACATGTGGAAGAACAATGACTTTTATATTGAACATGTTTTACCGTGGATAAATAAAGATATTATTATTATATTATATGGTTTCATTAAAAGAACATGGCATTTCACATAGCTCATGTAATCTATTACAAGTAAAAATTAAAATAATCAATATATCACACTTTAACTGTAGTTCTATTTGTGTTTGATATTATGCTTACTTTGATCATGTGGAGGCCTGTCTTGCTGTCCACAGCCACTTCGTGATATTCTTCCATGGTCATGTTACATATTATATCAGATCTACAACCGTTTGTCAGACAAATGTGTAGAATCAGGATGTTCCTGAATGTGTTTTGTTCTTGGAGGGTCAAGTTCTGACTTGACTTGAATGCATTGTTTGCTAATTATAATGTGTAATTGCAAATTGGAATTCTGCATATTTCTGCATATTTCAAGTTTGATAGTCACAATAACACCAATACCAAATATCAGTAATATATTGATTTACCTTCATGGGTCAACATGACCTTTGTTGACTTTTCTAGGAAGTCATCAATCTCCTCAATCTCCACCTGATCCGCTGTTGGGAAAAAAGGAATAAAGCTTATTTCAATAATACTAGACCATACAAATTTGATTATAATAATAATAATACTTTATTTTTATATATCGCATTACATCAAAAGATCTCAAAGCGCTGAACAATATTAAAACAAAATATAAAGTACAGATAAAATATAAAAACTAAATGTAAAAGTACAGATAACATATAAAAAAACAAATTATAATGAGAAACAAGATAATCATGAGATAATACAAGATAAATGAAAAATACAGCAACACCAAGATGGGCAATGCAATGTAAGAAGGAAATTAGGAACGAGTGGAAGAAACTTAAACACAATGCAATAACCAACTGGCTAAACATCAAATAGCTAAACAAGCAAATGATTTATTAGGCCTGCCACAACAAATTCATGAGAGCAAAAAAGCAATCTATACTATGATCAGCTCGTAATAGGCAAGAATTGTTTGGTTTTTGTTACTCCACAAGTCCATAAAGTCCCAACTTCTCAAAATCATGTGTCAGTCACGCAATGCGCAAAGCACAGTTCGTGTAGATGCTGAATCCAGCTGTGTGTATGCCCTTTTATATCAATCCACAATATTATGAGCCCTGCCTATTACGAGCTGATCAGAGTATAGGCGTATTAGTAGGGTTTTGAGAATAATGATGAATTCTCAGTGTTTGATCATGTCACACAAGTTTGTTTGTGAATTATCTCCAGATTTAATTCTTCGATATTTTGCTAGAGAGGTCAGACGCGCAGCAAAATTCTGAATGCGCTGCAATTTGGCGATTTCATGTTTTGGAAGGCCAAAGAGAAGACTGTTGCAGCAGTCTAATCTTGGAGTGACAAATGCATGTACAAGACGCTCAGTTAATTTAACTCTTCCGACCTTACTGGAGCCGCGGTAACTGTACGATCAAGGGCTCTGTTTTCCTCCCTCTCTACTGCTACATCTCCATTATTACTTACTAGGCCTACTGGGCCTATTTCTTCATTTAATTCTACAAGACTGTCACCCTTGCTACATTAGGTTCTAGAGGCATCTCTGGCACAGCGCCCTCTAATGCTTGGACAAACTCGTCATCCTTATCTGTATTTAACACGACCCTTATACGAGGCGGGAGTGTCCTCCCGGACCTCAGGGCTGTTCCTAGGCCTACTTCTTGACTTGCCATCTTGTTTACTTTCCTCTTTAAGACTAATTATGGGTTTATTTCCTAGAGAAATATTACTATCCCACCGCTGCCACCAATGTAACGGCCGCCTATAGACCTGGCAAGATGGCGACCTCAAGTCGGTATTCTAAAAAAAATACAGATGGTATAAAATTTGTAACAGACGATGATAATTCACGAGCTTGTTTCACGAAAGTCTGGTCTCGCCGAAATCAATTTGAACAGTGAACAATTTTGTTGCTCGCAAGAGTGCTTTGAGCTGATTGGCCTAGAAAATTGGGGGAATGACGTTCTGAAAGCTGATTGGGCAATAATTGTAATGACAGTGTTTTTATGATTGAGAATTCCTGGTAATCCTAGTAATAGTATTCTTTAAATTGCTTTTATTTCTAACTATAATCTTACTGATTCTTTAATAATCTATAAAACTGGCCTAGTTTCCAAAACTGGGGAGAAGCTACCTTCTTACGAATATAATAATTTAATGTGAAACAAAGTATTATGAATTCGCACTGTTATTTGGGAAATCCCTCACCGAATGTGAAGAAGTCACGGCGGCGAAAATGGTGATACTGGCGTCTTTTCCAAAGATAAACATTGAAATTTGGCAGGGAATTTTAAAACAATTGTTGAATCTCCAAAAATGGGCATTATATCAGCAGAAACCTGAATTGCTGAGGAATTAAAATAAACACATCAAAAGAAATAAGTCCCCCGTTGAACGTGTCGTCATGACATTGTAAGGTTTCGTTTTGTACCAATAAAACTAACTTTGAAATAATTATATGACTGTTTACTAAGTGCTGTGTGAAAATGAGAGATTTCCATGACTTCAGGGCTGAATGAGCCTAAATTGAAGGCAAACGCAAAAACTGCTCTTTTCAAAAGTCACAAAGTAGGCCTATGCTTGTCACAAAAGTTGATTCATGGCTTGTTACTAATGGAAAACCTCATGTGTTTGAGTGCAGTTTAAAATCCTCACCAAGTGAACATTTACTGTAATGTGTATAGATTCTTGATTATTCAGCCATGCAAATCCCCTTGGTGCAGAGTTCAGCACAGTGAGTTGTAAGATGGCCAGTTCCATTCCTTGTCCCAATATGCCTTACAGTTAACAAGCATAGGCCTACTTTGTGACTTGTGGAAAGGGCAGTTTTTGTTTTCAATTTGGGTTCATTCAGCCATGAAGTCATGGACATCTTTCATTTTCACAACACACTTAGTAAACAATCATATAATTATTTCTAAGTAAGTTTTATTGGTACAAAGTTTTACGTTACGATGTTATGACGAAATTTTCAGAGGGGGACTTATTTCTTTTGATGTGTTTATATAGAAAATCTAAGAATTTGAACTATGTTTTATACTGGAAATGGACCGAAATGTCAGCCGATCCACGAGGTAAAATCAGCGTATTTTGTGCCGATAGAACCCCATTTTCCTTGGATCGGACTGTTTACGTGGACAATTTAGCTTCGTACATGCAATGGAAATTAGATAAACGATGCGATTTTTGCATCAATTTGGGCCAGGAAGTCCTGACATTGCATGACGGAAATCCCAATAAACGAATACAATGCGATGACATAATAAATTAGGTAAGCTTAAAAATCTAGATTGAGGCCCACAGCTCCTTCCATTTCATTACGGACTTGAGAAATGTATACACACTATAGAAACATAACCTTGTGTATTGGAAGATGTAATTACACCTTTCAAGAGATCATACCAAGATGTTATATAACCACTATGGTCATGATGGGGGACAGCAGTTTTGTATTTTCATTTTGTTTTCATTTGTATTACCTTCAACTTGCTTCATAACTGATGCAGTCCTGCATGCATGGTCTATGCAACCCTCGCATCTTATGATGCAGGTACTCTTTCACTTGCCCAGTTCGCTGGAAACTTATCTTTATGCCATACTGTTGCCTTTCCAGCATGATGAAAGTGAAAAGGTGTGTTAAATCACTGTTATATGCCTTCTGGGTTGGCACTGTCAACTTTCTTTCCTTTGCTACATGTTGGGAACAGCAGTTTTGTATTTTCATTTTGTTTTCATTTGTATTACCTTCAACTTTCTTCTTAACTGATGCAGTCCTGTCCATGCATGATCTATATAACCCTCGCATCTTATGACGCAGGTATTGTTTCACCTGCTCAGCTTGCTGGAAACTTATCTTTATACCACGCTGTTGCCTTTTGAGCATGATGAAAGTTAAAAGGTGTGCTAGATCACTGATATGCCTTCTGGGTTGGTGCTGTCAACTTCCCTTTCCTTTGCTACATTTTGGAAACAGCAGTTTTGTATTTTCATTTTGTTTTCATTTGTATTACCTTCAACTTCTTAAATGAGGCAGTCCTGTCCATGCATGGTCTATGTAACCCTCGCATCTTATGATGCAGGTACTCTTTCACTTGCCCAGCTCGCTGGAAACTTATCTTTATGCCATGCTGTTGCCTTTTGAGCATGATGAAAGTGAAAAGGTGTGCTTACGTACCTGCCATACATGTATATGCATTGGGGTCTGGATATGCACTTTTGCAACTGAGCTGCATCACAGGTTTGATTCTCTTTCCATCCCACCGCCACGATGATGTTGGGCATTTTGAACTTGACCATTGGTCCCCTTCATAAAAATAGAGATGATTATATTTATCATAAAAGGGGATGAACGGTCTTGTGGGATGGAAAATGAGGGTTTTTCAACCTCCATCATATTTTCGTCTATGGGCGCGGCCATTTTGAATATCATTCGGCGACAATCGGAACTTGCCGTAACAATTTCTGATTACACGAAACGGATGTGATGTATTGCATGTCGTCATGAAAATTGATCAAAACACTGCCCTCTGGGAAGCAAATGTCGTTAATGATTCTTTCGATCGGTCTAATGTGTTGTAGGCTGTGTGCCCCGTCTTTAACGTGATGCGCCAACGATGACATGTTGTTCTCTAAGATGAGCGAATAGAAAGAGAAAAAGTTTCGTCCACAAAATGATCTTAATCAGATGATTTTGGTACATCAGTTGGTGATTTTGTATTCCTGATTCTACTTCATGGTTCACACGATACAGGATACATCAGTCATGTAACTGCTTGGACAGATACCAGAATGCAATAACTTACCATGTGTTACCTTTGCTTTAGTTTTAGGTTTCGAGTCATCAGTTTTTAATTGAAGTGGTTTGGCTTTTTGCCTGCAATTTATGATGCTTTTGTATATGTCATCTGAAGGCTGAAATAAAAAATAAAAAAACAGGACAATTATATCCACATAAGAGTAAGATTTTACTCAGGTTTGACAAAGTAAAGTCCATGTTGGGTGAATAAATGCAAAGTTGGCTATTTATCAAAATGTAGAAAAGTTGTGATGACAATGAGAAATTAAGTCTTGATTATATCTTGGCAATCAGCCTGAAAGAGATACTGGTTTTCAATAAATCAATGTGTTACTATAATGTATAGAAACTACATGTTACAATACCTTCCAATCTGCTCGATACTAGCTTCAAGCAGATGCTTGATGTTGTGTTGCTTTCCTAGAAGTTTGCAAAGTTGTGCCGTAATCTTGTTTATGGTAGACAGGATGCTTCTTAGTTGTTTGGGTCGTTTCCCCCCGTCTTGAGATGTCCATTTAACGATGACATGATTTGCTCTAAGATGATAGAATAGAAAGAGACAATTGCAAATGGTGGTTACAGCTAAACACACCTTTTTGGCAATACACATTATTTTATACTCCGACACTTAATCAGATGATTTTGGTACATCAGTTGGTGATTTTGTATTCCTGATTCTACTTCATGGTTCACACGATACAGGATACATCAGTCATGTAACTGCTTGGACAGATACCAGAATGCAATAACTTACCATGTGTTACATTAATTTGGCTTTACTTTTAGGTTTTGAGTCAGTTTTAAGTGGAAGTGGATTGGCTTTTTGCTTGCCATTTATAATACTCTTGTATATCTCGTCTGAAAGCTGAAATAACAAAATTAAAGCAAGACAATTATGCACATAGTGCATTTACTGGGATGATTATATGTCTTCTTTGCAAATAAGCCCAATCGCCATTGTGACTTCCGGTTTTTGAGAGCACTTTTAGGACACTTTGACCTCTGACATATCGGGAAATTGCTCTAATTATTATTTATTTATCTATTATTGTAAACATTTTATCATTAAAAATATTTAAATAATTAATTTATACAACAAATATATTTTTTGGATTTGTTTTTATTCTAGTAAAACTTTTTAAAATTATTTTTGTATGCACAAAAACCAATATTTCTGATAGGTCAAAGGACAAAGTGTCCTAAAAATGCAAAAACTGTCCCACAATGCATTGCAAACTTCTAATGCCGATTTGGCTTATTGGACAGGTGTGCATCACTTAATGCTTCCCCTCTCGCTTCTTTCTTCCATGAGATTTTATTTTAAATTTGATAATAAAGAAACAATAATTTGACCTATTCACCATAATATATAATAATACATAGTGCAAAACAAAGAAAAAGAAAAAGAGCATAAATCTGCAACTTTAATGTAAAAACATAATATTTAAACCAATATAATGCTTAACAAATTAGCAGTTTTTTTAAAATGGTGCCACAAAAGTGTTTTTAAAGGCAAGCCAAAGAGTGTCTGAGGCCTGTCCACCTCACCCTAGGTGCTCTTTCTTTAGCTGTTGCTACGTGCCACAGAAGTATTTTTAAAGGCAAGCCAAAGAGTGTTCTGAGGCCCGTCGTGAGGGCCACCTCACCCAAACAGACTTGTTCAGACCTTGCATTATTAATACGCATAAGCTGATGTCTGTTATGCCGATCTGATCTGAACCATTTCAATGCTATGCCAAGTGGTAATGTGTAGAT
Organism: Amphiura filiformis; assembly: GCF_039555335.1. Classification (NCBI taxonomy): domain Eukaryota; kingdom Metazoa; phylum Echinodermata; class Ophiuroidea; order Amphilepidida; family Amphiuridae; genus Amphiura; species Amphiura filiformis. The sequence continues at coordinate 46,079,964 of NC_092634.1, forward strand.
CGAGAAAGCACTGGGTCCAATGACAGAGCCTTGGGGAACACCGTAATCAAGACAGACTTCTTCAGACCTTGCATTATTAATGCATACAAGCTGATGTCTGTCATGCAGATATGATCTGAACCATTTCAACGCTATGCCATCAATTCCAGTTTGTCTTTTCATTCGATGGATAAGTAACTCTTGGTCCACAGAATCAAACGCTGCAGATAAATCTAACAGCACTAGCAGTGTAATTTTCCCATTATCCATTGCTTGAAGCATGTCATTTTGTACTTTAAGCAGAGCATACTCTGTACTATAGTGAGCACGATATGCTGACTGGTGATCATCACATAATCCAAGGTCATGGCTATGTATAATGTCACCAAGTGGTAATGTGTAGATTGAGAAAGCACTGGGTCCAATGGCAGAGCCTTGGGGAACACCGTAATCAAGACAGACTTGTTCAGACCTTGCGTTATTAATGCACACAAGCTGATGTCTGTCATGCTAATATGAGAACTTTGAGTCCTGACATTGTAGCAGCTTTGTAGAAATCTATTTTCAATCTATTTTCCGTGAGAAATTGGGCACACAAACCACAATTTAATTTAATGTGGATTTCTGGTCCACCCACACTGGCAATGTGGTCCTCCCCACAGCAGCATTTAACCTCATGCAAATGTAGAACATCTTCATAGGAATAGAGTATCTTTGTCATTCTTTCCTTTGACTTTTAAATTGTGTGCCATGTCATTGAGAAAAGCCACTAATGTGGTTTTGTTGTCTAGCATCCTCTTTCCAGCTACTTTGGCTGGTTACACATTGCCATGATTTCCCTCCTTTTAGTTTGTCTTTTAATGAACTAATTTGTCACTTTGTTGTAAGTTAGCAACCTTTATGAGAAATCGTTCGATTCTGAGTTTGACGGAGATGCTCTTGTTGGGATCGTACGAGGGTCAGTCAGTATGTTTTAAGAGTTGACTTGTGACGTCATATGTGGATTGTTTTCATGGTATTTCTCAATGATTACATAAACACTGTACCTTTTTGTCTTTCAAACAAAAATTACATCACACACATGATTACGTAACAGCATTGGCATAAAATCAATAGACTAGGGACACTGTCAAATCACGCAAAAAGCGGGCCTTTTAAATTACAGCAAAGATTTACAAGCATTTCTGCTTGGCCAAGTATGGTATCCGATATTGTCTGTTTGATACATCCTGCTGGTTTCACTCTTGTATGACACTTTACTAGAATGATCCCATGGCATAAGCCTAAAGTATAGTCTGTGATAAGGACAGACTTTCCTGTCTGGAAAAAAATTATTCTTTGTGTTGTCGTATACAAGGATTTTCAAACATCCCGATTTGTTGACTTCTGCAACTTGGAGGCAACTGTCGGTATTCATTGTTTTGACAACATAGAGACATATTGGTTGCGGCTTGTTGTCTGGGCCTTTTCTTTCATGTATTCATGTTCTGAAAGAAAACAGATGTAAACAATTTTTTTAAAGAATGCTGTACTGCCTGCACAAGTTCAAATAGGCCTACATCAGACATGAATCGAACACTGATTGATAGCTTTTTGCACCATTGTTTGGTCTTCAAGGTGTCATAACTTGATAATAATAGGTCATATTCAAAAATGAAATACATATTTGGGATCCTCTAGTGAAGACAGTGTAATTGACCTCAACAAACCATGATTTTTCTCCTCCATCAACACTGTGATGCTGATCATTCAGTGGCAAAGTTAACTTGCCATGAACATTGTAGATATTGTTGGTAGTGTGCTCCTGTTGTTTGCCATTGTAGACATGTTTTGTTATAATACGCATGTCAAAGGGACTGAATACTCGTAGACTGGCTACTAATTGGTGTAATGGGATGCGAAGGAGTGAAAACGCGGTGATATTTTGTGAGATGGTGCTTCTAGTTTCTTCAGTGATCTTTGCTGGTAACATTATTTATAGCATTCTGTAACATGTTCTTTGGAGTTGGTCCCCAATGTAAGCCTGGATTTTTAGCAGTCAACACACTTTGCAAAATTCTTCATCAAAAATACATATAGGTTAATGTTTTACTCATAAACAGTTGTGTTCAGTCTAATGTGGTCAAAGTTAATAAACATGCTTGGAGGTTGGTGCTTCCAATTGGTTAAATATGGCACTCTGGGCGTATATTACTGCTATCATGCCTATGAAGTTGTAATATTGGTTAGGAGTAGGAAACATACAATTCCCAGGAAAAATCATGTAGAATCCTGACGGGTTGAAAGCCCGGAAATTTATGTTATCAATTTCTACTTGCAATTTTGTTATTCCTTATGGCAGGATGCATATAATGTGTAAGTTCCCTTGAGATATACCCCACACATTCTATACTGTCGCCCACAGACAACCACCTTTATGGCATTGGGGGTTTGTTGCCTGGGGTGTAGGATGACCTGAGTCCATTTGATTTCTGGTGTTTTGCTTCCATCAAGACATCCTGCCTCCTGTTTTTATATGTGACTCCCATCACCTTAAATCCAGCATCACCTCTATTTCATTGGGGTCTTAGGGGTTTGTTGGCTGGGTACGGAGGATGACCCGAGTCCATTTGATATATGGTGTTTTGCTTCCATCAAGACATCCTGCCTTCTGTTTTTATATGTTCCTCCCGTAACATTAAATCCAGCCCAGAAATTTATGTTATCGATTTCTACATGTACTTATACAATTTTGTTATTCCATATGGCAGGATGCACATATTGTGTAAGTTCCCTTGAGATGTACCCCACACATTCTATAATGTCGCCCACACCAACAACCACCTCTATGGCATTGGGGGTTTGTTGGCTGGGGCGGAGATGACCCGAGTCCATTTGATATCTGGGCTGATATTCATAAAACCACGCTAGGCCTAGTTGACAGCTAAAATTGACTTTAGCAAGCTGCTAAGCCTAGCTGATTGCTAATTCTTATTCATAAAACCCAGTTAGAGTTAGCAACATTCTAAAATTTTGCCAAAACTTAGAGTTGATCTGGGGCAGCGCTAAGTCACTAGTTGACAACTAGTCAGTCTGCATTTGGACACCGTGCTGACAACATGGCTCGTAGAATCATGGAGCTTGTTGAACTTCGTCGTCAAATAAGGAAAGAACGCGTCTTCCGAGACAGGAGAAGTCCATTGGACTTCTTTGACGATGACAAGCTTTATTCGCGATATAGATTTACCCGTGGATACATCATGTACATTGCTGACTTACTCGCCCCAGACATTGAACATGATACTGCAAGAAACCATGCTCTGCTACCATATCAGCAATTACTTATTGCCTTGCAATATTACTCTACTGGAACTTTCCATTGTGTAGTTGGAGATCCCCTACAAGTGTCTCAGCCTCACGGCAAACAGAGCCATCCATCGCGTCACTAATGCATTATGTAGAAGACTAGGTGACTTTGTTAAGTTCCCGATCAGAATAACATTGATGAGATTAAGGATGGCTTCTATAATATGAGACGCTTCCTGGAGTCATCGGGTGTGTGGACGGGACACACATCTGGATAGAGCGCCTCATGAGAATGAAGTAGACTATGTAAACAGAAAAGGTTACTCGTCCATCAATGTGCAAGTAATATGTGATCACAGAGGAAAACTGACCAACATTGTTGCTAGGTGGCCAGGGTCTGCTCATGATAGCAGAATCCTGAGAAGCAGCCAAGTCTGGGACAATATGGAGGCGCATATGGTTGACGGATATATCCTTGGAGATAGCGGATATCCCTGTCGCAAACTGGCTGATGACACCCCTCCTGAATGCACATACTGCTCATGAACGACGCTACAATGCAGCTCACAAAGGCACTTTCGAGTATTGGTGGAGCAGACCATTGGGAGATGGAAACGTCGGTTCCATCTAATGCATGTGCAGAGTCGCATGAGAGATCCGGAATCCACTTGCAAAGTAATAGCAGCAACAGCGGTCTTGCACAACATTGCAGTAGACAGAAATGAGCCACTGCAGGCTGACAGGCAACCTGGAAGACCTCAACCTGCACCACTGGACTACGATGGTGCACTCAATGGACCAAGAGCAAGGGCAGCGCTTATTGCCAACAGGTTTTAAAGCAGCTTTACAATTCAAAGCAAAATCCATGAAAGTTACATTAACCAACTAAGAACACTGACTCTTAATGATTTTGAACTAAGTTTGACATGATTTATTGTTTTAATTTCATATTAACTGTTGTCAATTATGAAAATAATGTTCTCAGAATATTCTGTTTCTGAGGTCTTCAGTGTGTTTTACACATAAGAAACTGTCTTAAAAACACACAACAAATTTAGGGTGAATGAATAAACATTGAACTAAGCCAGTATTGTTTAACCAAATTTGCACAAGAAAAATGATTATGATATAGCAAGTAATCTTTAGTTAAGCAGATATGTTCAATCGAAGCAATTCTGTTCAATTGTTTGATACGTAAAATATATATTTTGGAGACATGTTACCAATGTTCTCTTTGGTAAAGATGCATGACTTATTTTCAATAACAAATTATATGTCAATTTGATAAAGATAAATCATGCTTGGCTTTTGTCAGGACAACAAGCAAGATATATCATATGCTATTAAATTATCTAATATTATTTACACAGTGTTGCTCATGAAGCTAAATGAGCAGCGTTAAGTGGATGCATGTTGTTTTCTATTTGATGAAGCAATATAGTATGTATAGTATGTTTTTACAACAAACCAAGGACTTAACATGTATATGAACTTTACTTGTTCAGAGTATCTTTTTTAATTTAATATGTTGATTTTCAAAAATAAGTATCATTGTAAAAGTACAGCAGACGTGCATCCACGAAAACTCCAAAGTCCATGTCTTGATTGACATCTGAATCAAAACTATTCCAAGGATCATCTTCACTACATCACATTGAAATTTCAATGCCCATTTTAAAACTAAAGTGATAGAAAACATGTGGGCATATATGTTGCAGCTGCATGGTTACGGTACCCTTCCAACGGTTTATAAGTTAAAAAGGTTTGACCAGATGAGTCTTGGCTTGCAGCAGGTGTGTTATCCAATTGTCGCTGTAATAGAGCAATTTCCAGCTTTAGTTTCTGTTGTTTCAGCAGCAGGTTCTCCTGTTTGAGTAGTGCATTTGAACGTTCTATGTCAATGAGAGCACCAAAGGATTGTTGCTGCTTGGCCTTCTTCTCTGCTGCAGTCTCATCCTTGGGTGGTGCAGAGGTTGATGGTTGGTCACTTTTCAGATCGTCAGCATCATCTTCTTCATCATCTATTAAATAGAACAGACAAGCAAACATTATGTATTATTACAATTTACACAGGTGAAATGTAAAATACACCTATTACTTGAAAAAAATATATCAAATTTGCATGTTAATATTTGTATGTCATGTACAATAAAGTAAAATATTTAAAACCCAACAATTTTAGTAGTCCAAATTCTCTCCAGAAACCATTCGAAGTGTTCTTTTCTGTGAATGTATATAATAACCATAGATGTGTTGATCACATTCAGTCAGGTGATTTTAAAATGACCACAAAATAATTTTTGATGATATGAAGAAGTTATTTACTCACCTAAGTAGTCATCATGAGCCATTGATGTTTCCTCATCTGTCTCCTCTTCTTTACTTTTTCTTAGACAGGCCTCCTGATTCCATACCATCGAGTCCCTTGAATCCAGGGGTGTCTGCACAGAGATCTATAATCTTCTGTGCAGCAGGACTTGATCCTTCGGTGGCTTCCCTCCACCCGTTGCCGTTTGGCTTTCTTTTGAGAGAGGAGTGCTTCCCTTCCTTCGGTTTTCAACTTGCTGAGTTTCTCCTTCAAATTTGTGAGCGACCTCTCAACAGCAAATCGCGATTGGTGTTGCCTGAGGATGTCATCCCATGCCTCTCTCTTCTTTCGATTTGTGTTCGCATCTTTGTGCTTTGCATCAATTATTGACTTAAATTCTTCATATTTATCGCTAAGAAATAGAGCTTCAACTTCCGAGAAGTTGTTCTTTCTCGGACGCTTATTTGAAGGCTTACTCATGGTGGACATTTTGTTATGATTTGCCGTAACAACCTTGTAGGCCTATATAGCTTACAAAATACACATGTAATTTTATTAACGAAATCTCAATGAAGACCATCAGCAATGAGTCATTACATTTTGATCATTTTGACTGTGGTTCAGAGCTCAAGTATAATAGACATGTATTATATAAGCCTATTGTATTAGATGTTACACAACTGTTGAAGGCCATAGCACCCAAAACACCCAAATAAGTTATCAGCTAAATATTTCTAGTTCATAGCTAGTTAGCAAAGTGTTTAGCAAGGTTTTATGAATAAGAAATTAGTTGATTGCTACGTAGCTATCAACTAGTGGATTTAGCATCTTGCTAAGCACTAGTTGGTTGCTAATTTAGCAAGGCTTTATGAATATCGGCCCTGGTGTTTTGCCTCCATCAAGACATCCTGCTTTCTGTTCTTATATGCGACTCCCTTAAATGCAGCAATGTGAGTTGATGTGCAATTGTCATCTTGGTCTTCTTCATCAAATAGAATGACGACATCATCTTCTGCATCTTCACTGCTCTTGTCCCATTCATCTGATGTAGATGTTGTTACTGCCTCTATGTCAGCTTCTGTATCTCCTATTTCAACCATTCTCTCCTACTTCCCAAATAAGGAGTCTTTGGTCGTCCTCAACATCGATGAAACAGGATGATGTACAAGCAAAATAAAATGTCCACACTAAATAAAAGATACTATATTATGATCTACCTGCATTTGATTGTGCAATTCTTCTGCCTGTGCATTGATCTCTTGCCTCTGGTCTTCAAGATGTTCAAGCCTATAGAATAAAGAGAAAGTACATGTACATCATTTTCATTTGAAGATCTTAGTTTGGCCAATGTTTTATCTCTAGATAGATATTCATCACGGATTGTAGAAGCGCAGTCAAGTGTTTGTTGTGTAGCCTGTAATCTGAAGGAGTCAAGCTTTTGAATACACATACACCTGTAGCAAGAATTTGTTCATAAAACCAAGCCATGAGCATTTAGTGCTATGAAATGTTCCAGTTATTTGGGATCCATCACAGATTGTTCGTTGTGTAGCCTGTAATCTGAAGGAGTCAAGCTTTTGAATACACATACACCTGTAGCAAGTATTTGTTCATAAAACTGAGCCATGAGCATTTAGTGCTATGAAATGTCCCAGTTATTTCGGTTCCATCAGGATACAGATCCATCAGGGATTGTTGAAGCGCAGTCAAGTGTTCGTTGTGTAGCCTGTAATCTGAAGGAGTCAAGCTTTTGAATACACATACACCTGTAGCAAGTATTTGTTCATAAAACTGAGCCATGAGCATTTAGTGCTATGAAATGTCCCAGTTATTTCGGTTCCATCAGGATACGGATCCATCAGGGATTGTTGAAGCGCAGTCAAGTGTTTGTTGTGTAGCCTGTAATCTGAAGGAGTCAAGCTTTTGAATACACATACACCTGTAGCAAGCATTTGTTCATAAAACCGAGCCATGAGCATTTAGTGCTATGAAATGTTCCAGTTATTTCGGTTCCATCAGAATACGGATCCATCAGGGATTGTTGAAGCGTGGTCAAGTGTTCGTTGTGTAGCCTGTAATCTGAAGGAGTCAAGCTTTTGAATACACATACACCTGTAGCAAGTATTTGTTCATAAAACCGAGCCATGAGCATTTAGTGCTATGAAATGTTCCAGTTATTTCGGTTCCATCAGAATCTTTAAAAGTTTAATTTACCTCAGCAAACCATGACTTTTCTCCTCCATCAACACTGTGATGCTGATCATTCAGTGGCAAAGTTAAGTCAACACATTTTGACTTGCCATGAACATTCTAGACATTGTTGGTAGTGTACTCCTGTTGTTTGCCATTGTAGACATGTTTTGTTATAATACATATATGTCAAAGGAACTTGCTACTAATTGGTGTACTGGGGTGAGAAGGGGTGAAAATGGGGATATTTTATGAGATGGTGCTCCTAGTTTCTTTGATTTAGATCTGTGATCTTTGCTGGTAACATACTTTATAGCTTTCTGTAACATGTTCTTTTGAGTTCCCAATGTAAGCCTGAATTTTTAGCAGTCAACACACTTTGCAAAATTTGCAAAATTCTTCTTTATGGAAAAATACACTAGGATAGGTTTGTTTTACTCTTAAACAATTATGTTCAGTCCAATGTGCTCAAAGTTTATAAACATGCTTGAAGGAAGATGCTTCCAAATGGTCTAATATGGCACTCTGGGAGTGTGTTACTCCTATCATGCCATAGGAGTAGGACACATACAATTCCCAGGAAGAATCATGTAGAATCCTGACAGGTTGAAAGCCCGTAAAATTTATGTTGTCAATTTCTACTTGCAATTTTGTTATTCCTTATGGTAGGATGCACATATTGTGTAAGTTCCCTTGCGATATACCCCACACATTCTATAATGTCGCCCACACCAACACCCACCTCTATGGCATTGGGGGTTTGTTGGCTGGGGCGTAGGATGACCTGAGTCCATTTGATTTCTGGTGTTTTGCTTCCATCAAGACATCCTGCCTCCTGTTTTTATATGTGACTCCCATCACCTTAAATCCAGCATCACCTCTATTTCATTGGGGTCTTAGGGGTTTGTTGGCTGGGTACGGAGGATGACCCGAGTCCATTTGATATATGGTGTTTTGCTTCCATCAAGACATCCTGCCTTCTGTTTTTATATGTTCCTCCCATAACATTAAATCCAGCCCAGAAATTTATGTTATCGATTTCTACATGTACTTATACAATTGTGTTATTCCATGTGGCAGGATGCACGTATTGTGTAAGTTCCCTTGAAATATACCCCACACATTCTATAATGTCGCCTACACCAACAACCACCTCGATGACATTGGGGGTTTGTTGGCTGGGGCAGGGATGACCTGAGTCCATTTGCTATCTGGTGTTTTGCCTCCATCAAGACATCCTGTTTTCTGTTCTTATATGCGACTCCCTTAAATGCAGCAATGTGAGTTGATGTGCAATTGTCATCTTGGTCTTCTTCATCAAATAGAATGACGACATCATCTTCTGCATCTTCACTGCTCTTGTCCCATTCATCTGATGTAGATGTTGTTACTGCCTCTATGTCAGCTTCTGTATCTCCTATTTCAACCATTCTTTCCCACATCCAAATAAGGAGTCTTTGGTCGTCCTCAACATCGATGAAACAGTATGATGTACAAAGCAAAATAAAATGTCCACACTAAATAAAAGATACTATATTATGATCTACCTGCATTTGAATTCTTCTGCCTGTGCATTAATCTGTTGCCTCTGGTCTTCAAGATGTTCAAGCCTATAGAATAAAGAGAAAATACATGTACATCATATTCATTTGAAGATCGTAGTTTGGCCAATGTTTTATCTCTAGATCGATATTCATCACAGATTGTTGAAGCGCGGTCAAGTGTTTGTTGTGTAGCCTGTAATCTGAAGGAGTCAAGCTTTTGAATACACATACACCTGTAGCAAGTATTTGTTCATAAAACCATATTTTATGAGATGGTGCTCCTAGTTTCTTTGATTTAGATCTGTGATCTTTGCTGGTAACATAATTTATAGCTTTCTGTAACATGTTCTTTTGAGTTCCCAATGTAAGCCTGAATTTTTAGCAGTCAACACACTTTGCAAAATTCTTCTTGATGAAAAATACACCAGGATAGGTTTGTTTTACTCTTAAACAATTATGTTCAGTCTAATGTGGTCAAAGTTAATAAACATGCTTGAAGGAAGATGCTTCCAACTGGTCAAATATGGCACTCTGGGCGTATGTTACTGCTATCATGCCTATGAAGTTGTAATATTGGTTAGGAGTAGGATACAGTTCCCAGGAATAATCATGTAGGATCCAGGCGGGTTGAAAGCCCAGAAATTTATGTTATCAATTTCTACTTGCAATTTTGTTATTCCTTATGGCAGGATGCACATATTGTGTAAGTTCCCTTGAGATATATCCCACACATTCTATAATGTCGCCCACAACAACAACCACCTCTATGGCATTGGGGGTTTGTTGGCTGGGGCGGAGATGACCCGAGTCCATTTGATATGGTGTTTTGCTCCAAACAAGTCATCCTGCCTTGTGTTTTTATATGTGCCTCCCATAACTTTAAATCCAGCAGTGTGGGTTGATGTGGAATTGTCATCTTTGCCTTTGTCAAGTAGAATGACTACATCGTCTCCTGCCTCCTCACTACTTTTGTCCCATTCACCTGATGTAGATCATGTGGTTACTGCCTCTATGTCAGCTTCTGTATCTAATTCGGCCAATCTCTCCCACATCCAAATGAGGAGTCTTTGGTCATCCTCAACATCGATGAAACAGGGTGATGTGCAAAGCAAAATAAAAGGTCCACACTAAATAAAAGATACTGTATTATGATCTCCCTGTATTTTATGTAAGAGTACTACTGATTGGTGTAATCACCAACACATCACACCCTGCCATTTTTGACAGTGATATGTGTCCAGTAGGGGCCGCAAGTATTCCTTCAAATGCTAGTCCTGAAAATTGATTTGATGCATCCCGGTTAAGGTTGTGGCATGTTTGGGTACGGACACCCTGGCCAGGAGTAACGATTAGGATACATCATAATTTATGCAACATGTAATATGGCTGGGGCGAGGGTTGCATTATGTACGGTGAGGGCTGCATCTAGTGTTGGTAATACATTGATGGTGCCGGTGGTGCAGATACAGGTGCAGATACAGGTGCCGGTGGTGCAGATACAGGTGCCGGTGGTGCAGATACAGGTGCCGGTTGTACAGCCATGTGTTGTTGACTTATAAACTTTTGATGTTCTCCCTCTGACCAAAGGTCTAGATATACAAGGACATCTTCCCTGCTCTTAAAGTCCAGGAGGCCAGGACACAGCTTCAAAACCTGAGTTGTAAACAAAAGTTTGATGTTCATTGTATTTTGCATTGTATTTTTATCAACAATATGCAAATACCATACATTAGTCGGAGTGCAACAATTTATACAAATAAATCTATCACACGGCTTCTGGCACTTGGTCTGTATGCATTGCAATATTTTGCGATCAACAAGCTTCCAACCCCAATCTTCTGGAAGGAAATTGGTTGCCAACCCCTTCCACTCTAGTATTTGTAGACATGCAGACTGTGGTCTACAAGCGATATGCTAGTTGACATCTTCATAGTACAAAATTGCCAAAAATTACTTGGGCAGTTAGGTTTAATATGAGGGTGATGATATAGTCTCTGCCCTCTGAGAGGTTGGTCAGTGTAGTATGTTTTATGTCCAGGCTCCTTGCGAAGTGTGTGAGGACTAGAATTGTCTGTTTCACAACGCGCCGTCACACAAAAATGCACAGACCATGAGCCCCAAGACTTTACAACTGGCCATATATGCAATTGTAGTGGCTTGATGCATTTCTTATTGCGTAAATAATATGCTACAGGAACACGCATACAGGTGAACAAATTCCCAGAGCCATTAATACCAAGACTATTATGGCTATTTCTGGTGCCATTGGTCCTTTCTCTGCATCTTCTTGGTACTGTTTGTCAAAGCTGGCCAATTCGTTTGACTGGCTCAAGGCTCATGATCTGTGAATCTAAGTAATTTGCCTGATGTTTAGTAGTATGCTAGTCCAGATGAAATTTGCATCTCATCAAATACTAGTGTCACATTTTTATGATACTAAGGCATTTGATCAAGTTTCCAAACATTATAAATGAACTCCAGGACATCAGCGTTTAGTTGTGATAGGGACGTGCCGCTAAGAATTTGAAAGTGGACCCACATACCAATTTTTCAAGAAATTTGGACCCATTTATATACCAAAAGTCAAAATTTTCGGCCGAATTTAACCCAAATTGTTTTTACAAATTGAACATTTTGGCTAGATTAAGGCAAAATTGGGCTATTTAACGAAAAAAGGACCCATTCATATACCAAAATAGGCTTTGAAAAAGGGGTCATTGATATACCAAAAGGTCGAAAATGCTACCCATATTTGCAGCACGTCTCCCCGGGTTTACACCCACTTATATTTAATTTTCTCGGGGTGGATTCACACGGTAGTTTCATGAATGACCAGTGAATTTTTGATGGTCTTGTACGCTGATGACAATTGGTTGTATGTGGCAATACACCATCAAATTATAGTAGGATGCCAATGCATGGACTGCCCATCTTTTTTTTTGAAAGCCTTACTTGTTCGTTCCACAAAAGCTTATGTGGCATCTCTTCTGCACCAAGCATCTTCGTCATCTCTAGAGGTCTTTTTGAACAAGTCCTCAACAATCTCTTCCTTAGGTCTGTATGCACAAAAGATTTAGACCCGGTCTAAAGTTAGTCCGGGGACCTGGTCTAAGTAGAATTTAGTCTCAGGAGAAAGGACATTATCCTTAAGTTATTTTGTATTATTTTTGGCCCCCTCACATATGTGGGGCTTATTTTATCATCCAGATGGTTACCCTTTTAGCTGCCTGGTTGTTTGTTTGGCTGCCTGCCTGTCTGTTGATTTTGCGTCATCTGGTTTAGTAGTATATATAACAGCGCAACGGCATAAGGTGAAGCCAGAATATTGACATTTAAAAATTCAAAAATACCCAATTTCCAAAATATCATATTGATTTTAATATACGTATGACCAAAAAAAAACACCCATTAAAATCTCTTAAAACCTCTTTTTAAACGTTTCCTGTTTTTACTTCCCTCAATATTGTTCTTAAAAACCTAAAACGGGGTAAAAGACTTGCAGAACTGACAACTTTACTATTGTGCAATATTGATAGCTTAGCAAATGCATCATATAGTGTTCAAACTGCAGTAGCGGAGTTGGCAGTTACGCTTTTCAGAGACATTGTATTCAGCAAACTGATAAATTAAATCTGTATCAATAAGAAGAATATATAATTTATGTTTTGCTCCATAGCGTTGCACCCATTCTACAAATTCATGCGCCTCTATGAATACGTTGTCCTGATGACCTCCTTCCCAAAAGCAATTTTACCAAACAGCCAATCATCAATAAGACCTGATATTTTTGCATCAAAGGATTTAAGGCACTCATTTTTTTTTCAAACCAGACTTTTTATATTCTGTTTTTTGTAGGCCTATATTCCGTAGTTGTTAAATTCTTACCATAAATTCCTACCTGGCTTACAACCTCATTACATTTGTTTAAGACAAAAAAATCATCTTTTTTTTTTTGTAGCTTGACGTGATGCCATATTTTACTAATTTTACTGGCAAGTAATTTTTCAAATAAATAATCATTACAACATTTATTTAGCAAGTCTCCTAATTGACGCCGAAGTTTAAGACCAACAGCATGCAGGCCTATGCCTAAAGTATTATTATAGGCTAAAATTGAAATTTGGGCCTATTATCTTAACCTTTGCAAAATGCTAAGCATGCTAAATCGGCCCTGACAAGTCAAAAACCACGAAGCGCATGAGCATGTTAAACGGCATGCCGTCGCTTTTGGCATATTTTTATTCACTTAAAAACTGACATGGAGACTCGAAACACGACATAGAATAAACTCAGACCATGGATAAATTCACATTAGGTACATGTAGAGTGTATATTAAAGAACAAACAGATCTCACCTGTATCTACTGGATTTTTAATGATTTTTGCTCTTGTCTGCAGCCGTATGTTGGACTTGAAAATTCGGTTGAAGGTAAGAATTTTCCGTACTGCGCAGGCGCTAGATGAGCAATCCCACAATTCACATCGCGAAGTTTCTGCCAGAACTGGGCCAGTATATTTGTGCCGGTCCAGTGCCATAATTCAGGTACCAGAACTGGGCCAGCATATATGTGCCGGTGCGATGCCATTAATTCAGTTGGCCCAATACAGGGCCAAGTACGGCACAGCTAACAATGGCATAGAAACGGCTGCAGGTACGCAGACCAGTTGCGGATTCATACTGGCGTCATACCGTCAGCCGGTGTCCGGTATTACCAGAAGTAGACCGGTATAAGCCATTACTGGGCCAGTGTCGTGATGTTTGCTGGGAAACTAATTTCAAGATCTTCTAGCACGCGATTGAGTTTGCTGTTATTGCAAGACTGCTTGATTAAATATGTATTTCCTGTTAGCAATAATTGAAACATAATTTTGTTGTTTTCTTTTTGGCGAACAACACGCAAATTCTTACAGTCTATGTTAAATGTAGAAATATTTTGTACGGCTTGTGCCATTGTTTATATTCCAAATTTGTTTCTTTAATGTATATATTTTTTACAAATCACTTAAGACAAATGAATACCTATTTTTTTTATTATGCTGTTTGCCCTTTCCAACAAAACTAATTCCATACAGTTTCCTTCATGGTTTTTCTCAGCTCCCTCTGGCACACCGTAAAATATCACATTATTACGGCGTAGGTGATTTGCATGATCCTCAACTGTGTCTTGCAGTTTTTTAACTGTGCTGTCTAATTCAGAAATATTGCTAGTTACCTCTGACACTTGTGTTTCAATTTCCCCTCAAGTTTCTTATTTTCGTCTATCCGTTTCAGGCCCATGTCCATCTCAAATATCATTTTAATGATTACATCTAACTTTTGATCCGTACATACATACATACAAAGTATTTATGACACGCTGTTTCATAGAGATCACAGCGTGTGTGATGATACACTCATGTTATATTACTCAGCTCGTTTTGAAGTACCTTTGGCTGAGTATTAGTTTCACTAGTTTCATGTTAAATCGAACACAGTGTCGCATCACTGTCACTGTGCTATCCTCCCAAATTCTGCTACCTCCATTTACGGGCGATGCTGCTGAATCAGAGCTCGCCATTTTCCTTCTTTTTCTCTCTCTTTCTTGTTCAGTAGGCATATTCCAGAGCTAAGAATTACTCACCAAAGCTCTTACTAACAGTTAGTTATCATAATCTTGTCTTCATCCGCTACAAAAAAGGTTTTCTACAGGAACGTTTTTTATTTACGTGTGCATGGTCCTCACAAGCATGGAATCAAAATCTTTATAAAAGTCCTGGTAGTAATTTTCATGACGATCTTCTCTTGATGCTTTATGCTCTAGTCTTATAAAAGACTCAAAAGCATAAGCATAAAACTAAAAGTTCTGTTTACGATATGAGGCGAATGACGATATCCTCCTGCAGCATAAACAAAACAGAAAACGTGCAAAAACATTTTATGACGCTGAATGGAAGTAAATTGAAAATTGAAAGTTCAATTTGGTCTAAAATCCCAAACTTTTAAAATAATCACTGCCCGGAGGATGGTAGGTGCGCTCTTCTGCGTACTTGAAATGTGTACCGTCGTGAAATATGCATTCTTCAATCGGTATTGGTTTGGTCTTGATGATGTAACATGTTGCTGGTACTGGTAGAATCTGTCGCGCTGCTGTCGATGGTCACGGTGAGTGGCGTCCTTGGAGGTTTGAAAACATCGTCTTCTTGATTGGTTGTGTAACTCGTGGTGGTCTGGTCTTGAAGTTGGTTCTTCATGGTCTGGTATTGCAGCACTTACAGTTGCAGGCGTGACACCAGGGAGTCTGGGCGTCTGGTCACTGTCCTGTTCTGCTAGCGTAGCCATAAAGTCGAGGTCGTTGGGTCTTGGCTTGGTCTTGATGACGTAGCTGGTAGAATCTGTCGTCATGATCATGTTGCTGTCGAAGGGCACAGTGAGTGGCGTCATTGGAGGCTTGTTGAAAACATCTGCTTCTGGATTGGCATTGGTTGTGTCGGTCTGGTCTTCGTGGTCTGGTATTGCAGCACTTGTTGCAGACGTGACACCTGGTCCTGGTTCAGCCGTCATGGCCGTGGATTCTCCAGTATTTTGGAGTTCCCACAGCCCAGTATAAAGTGTCGCTGTTGTCAAAGTCGGGGTGGTACTAGGCTTTACCACTGGAACAGCATGTGCTGGCTTGACCTTAGGTATTTTTATACCCATGAGCAAGTTTGATGTGGTCTTACCACCATGCCTCCTGTTACAAGCTTGAATGTGTCGCCAAAAATCTGCATTTCTGCTTGAAGCAACTTCATAGGAGCAAAGTTTGCATTGGTCTGTTTCGGTGTTTATCAGCAATGTGCTTGTAAAAACTTTGCCGATTGTTATACACCCTACTACACTCCTTGCATTTGTACTCACAGAGATCCATCTTGGTTTTTGTCAGATTCGAAAATCGAGTGGCAGATTTGTGTCGAGGCATGGTGGTAAGACCACATCAAACTTGCCTTAAATTAAATATATAAATATCCATATAAATATAAATTAAATTAAATATAAATATCCGATGTTGTCATATTAACCAGATACAATAAGAATTAATAGTAACTTTGCATAAAATGTTTTTTAAATACATGGTGGAATTGATTAATCGATGATGAACTTTTAATGCTGTTATCAACATTATTCCATAACTTAGTAGCTGCATATAGATTTCCCACAGAAAGCTCTGTCTGAGGCTTCCATTTATTTCTGGTGTTTTTAAACAGAGTTAGAACCTTGGATTTTTGAGCTTCCAGTTCCGGTTGAGAACCAGTCAGAGTTAGAAACTGAGGTGCCACAGGATGCTGAAGGGCTGATGGACATACCAATAGCAGAAGATCCCAAGCCTAAAGCAAGGAAGCCTACGGACGAAAGTTATGGAACAGGGGAGGAAGACGAAAAGAGGGAAAGCTTGAGTATAAGTCTGAACCCAAAGAGGTCAAGTGAGTTGAGCAACCGTCCAGTCAGTGTGGAGAAGAAGAAAAAGGTCCGCTTCAACCCGGATGTAGCAGTGCAAATTATTCCGAGGACAGGTAAAGGCGAGAAAGTCCCGGAGAATCGGAATATGAGGAAGCCAGCTAGACAGTCGAGGAATCAAGAAGAGATGTCGGGTGGTGATAGCAAAAGTGGGCTGCAATTGCAAGGGGACAGAAGGAACCCCAGTCGAGTCAGACAGAGGCCAGTTAGATATCGTTAATTAAGAGAGATATGAGAAGAATTATTGTTAAAATAAGTTCTTATATTCTTCGTTTCTTTCAGAGCTTGTTAGGAACTTGGACCGGAAAAGGATGGATAGAGAGGATAGTATAACAAGAAGAAGGTGGCAAGAAACTTATGTCAATGTCCAAGCCTAGAAAGACAGTGTCAAGAGCATATGGTGGTGCACTCCGTGCAAAGGCTGTCAGACAAAGGGTTGTTCGTGCTTTGCTGATTGAAGAACAGAAGATCATACAGAGAGAACAGGATGGAGAAAAGAAAGTGGCAAGAAGCATTTGATCAAGAAAGACAAGTTTGGGAAAAGGAGTTAATCGAAAGAGAACGGAAAATGAGTCGAGCAGAAGCACAATATCAAAGATTGGTGCAAGCAAGGAAGCAAGAGGATCAACAATGGGAAATGGAACTGATAGAACGAGAACGCGACGTCATGATCTTAGACATACTCGGATAGAATTAAAATTAATTAATCATTTTAAAAATTTTTTTTAAAATTTGTACTGTGTAAAAGAGAAGAAAGATAATATAATTTTATAACTCACTATGTGAGTTTGTGCAATTTGCCTTAATTCAAGCAGGATATCTGAAGTTGTTGATCAGATATTTCTTTTCTCTGAGAGGGCACTGTACTGTGACCTTTGGTTTGGAAAATGTTTTGCAATTCATTCTCTTCCTGCTGTTGTTGCTGGTTTCCACAACACAACATTTAATAGTCTTCAACTTCAGGCAACCTCGCCACGATCATAATAAGTTTGGAGACTTTCAGACACAGTAGCATCGGCAACCTCAGAAGAAAAAATATTGTGAACAGAGTTTGGACTAGCTAGACAATTATCAGAAAACAGGTTGGACTTCAACTTCTGTTGGGTAGCCCAATATATTGATCTCACAGTTTTTCTCAAATGCCACAGTTTGGCGGTTCTCTTTTTCATTTAATATTTCTTGGTTGAGATTTGTCATTACTCTTGCTCTATGAGGCAGATATTGAACAAGGCGGGCAACGTTTTCTTCACTTGTGGCAGTCATTGCCATTTTGACATTTTTTGTTAACCTCTTGCTCATGTGCCTCATCAAATCCACTAGATGGCATGGGTTTACCTGTTAAACTTACTGTAAACGCACCTTGATGGAAATCTTGGAGAATACCAACTGGAAAGTTTTCCTTGAGGTCTGCCAGGTGGTAAGGGGTAATCCTCTAATTGATGTGTCTGTCCAGTGCCTGAAAGATAGGTGCTAATAATGTTTCTCAACAGAAAATCTCTTCAACGAATTGCCAAATACAGACCAACATGTGGACAAAATTGATTGAACTTGGCATGCAGTTCTGAGCATAAGTTAGAAGGGGCTTGAAGTTCTTGTTTGAGAATTCCAAACATTCACTCCTGTTTTCAACAGATCTGTGGAGTATGCTTGGGAAAGAAATCGCATCCCTACTTGAACTCTGCAAAAACTTGGTAAGAACATGCCTGTATAAGGCTTCCCATGTCTAAGAAACTGGTTACTCTTTTCAAAACTGGTTGAATTCAAAACAGCTTTACTTGTGGCACCGTAGTGGTACATCTTCAGCAAATCAAGGGTTTGTTGCAAGGTAAACAACAATAATAATTACCAATGATGGCTTCCACAATCTGTGGTTCTGCATTCTTCAAGGTCTCCAGCTTTAAAACATCTTCCCCCCGAATAAAACACATTTACCAGAGCCTTCGCCATCTTGGAATAGTTGAGTCTTCTTACCATGTCCAACATGGTGGGGTATAGAAACACCCCACTTCCAGGTGCGAGTTCAATCATCTAAATACAAGATTTAAAAGAATTAATACATAAAGTGATTAACAATTTATGAAAGGTATGAAGAAAGCTGCAAAATATGTCTTTCTATGTCACAGAGCTTTTAATTTAAAGGTTTTTGAAATGCAGAATAAAGGTTTATAATCACACAATAATAATTCTTCCATTGAACATAAATTTACCGAAATTAAAAATTTCTCCCACAAAAACATGTGATGCTGCTCTGATGCTTCTTTGCCTAAATATTAGTTCATCGTTGTCACTTGACAATTGAATATATGAATACAAAAGCCACCCAAGTCCATACTTTGGCCAAATTGAGTTAAGCATGGGAAAGTGTTGCTATACATAGGCCTGTCATATGTATGAAAGAACAACTCAAATTCATCCTCTGTGTCTATTGAGCATGTGAAAAATGGCATGTTTGAAAGAATCAACCCAAGTCCATGATTTGAGACTTGTAACACATTGATTGAAATCCAGTATGTATAAAAGTCCACTTGTAACATCTTCATTGCTGGATAGTGACTTTTGAAAAAAAAAATGGGGTTAATCAAGGAAAGTGTGTGGTTTATATTACATGGCAGAATGCTTATCAACATTATACATAAGTGTGTGCTTTATTTTGTATTATCTTACTAGTGGTAATCTCATTCCAACATTATTGTCTTTGTATATGATTCAAAAAACCACCCAAGTCCAGAATTTAAAATGAACTCCACGAAGTCCCTGAAATGCTATTAATCGTCATACCTAATACAGTTTAACCCACCCATTTGCACATACAACTTACCATATTGACCAGGTAAATCGAACTGAAGGAATTAAAATGATACACAGGTTTTTTCTCAAAATCACTTCCCATGGACTTGGGTGGGTTTTGGATTCATGTATTCAATTGTATAAACACTTGCATATTAATTAGGCCTATATAATAAATAAGTTGTACAGCAATGTAAAAAAAAACATGCGATGCAGACAGAAGTTGCCCAGGAGACCAAACATCTGTTATAAAATTTTGCAAAAATAACTCGCCTGGCAATATCATCCAGAAAAACGCAAGAGATGTTTCTCATTAGTTTGTGACGTTGACAAATTACTTTATTAAATAATTTACCTAATATATAGAGTTGAGTGGAAATAGTGATGTAGTAGGCCTTGAAAGGTCTGTCATTCTTTGATGCACAGATTTTGTGCATCAAAAGCTTCAGGAATGCGTCCATGGCATAATGGCGCAGGTTAGCGTTACCTTAGTCCATCAAATCTTGTTTGCATGTTCTTGACTAACTTGGTAAGCATTTCATACATTGTGTATACTTCTGGAAAGCCTGAGTAGAGTAACATGCACAGAATCTAAACATTTATGAGGGCTTGATGGACTTAAAATATCTCCACAAAATCCAAGCCATTGGTCATTCTTTTCATCATAGTCAATTCCAGGTATGACTGCAGTCTCATACTCAGATAGTAATATGGGAATTCTGGATGCTGATGTTGTAGCAACCTTGTAGAAATTTATTATCAGTGTGAAGTTTTTGGGACACAAATCACAATTTAAGTTCAGTGACAGTTCTTTTCTCCACCTGTAGATTGTGTGGATTTCTGGTCAACCCATATTCATAGACATGAAGTTGGTCAAATATGGTCTTCCCCACAGCTGCATAACCTCATAGAACATCTTCATAGGAATAAAGTATCTTTGCCATTCTTTCCTCTGACATTTTGATTGTGTTTTATGTCATTGAGAAAACACACTAATGTGGTTTTGTTGTCTAAAAGCATCTACTTTAAAGCTGCTTTGGCTATTGTAGATGATCATTTATTTGATCTTGATTCAGCAGCTAAGAAACTTTTAAAGTGCATTATATGTAGTCTTCCAAACAGTATTATACCATCTTCCTCAATGTCCAAAAAGAAAGATACTACCTCATTTCTGGTCCTTTTCCAGTGCTAGTGAAATGATAGTAAGCCCTGCCACACGTCCTTGGCCTGGGCAGGGTATTGCAAGTGCAATATCTGGAACAACTTATATAACAGTAATCAACCGGTTTCAATATTGTTGCTTGGTTCAATGCCTGCCGTTCAACAATCACAAAAGTCTGAGCAAGCTTCAGATGTTCTCCACCCAACACACCAGCACAAAAGGTTGTGAACGTCCTTCAAAAGTGGCAAGATGCCTTTCCAGATTGGTTCCTTCCTTTTGAAATTCAATAAAATAGTCAATTGTTTCCTGGAGAGAAGCTCTTCCCCTCTCCTTAATGACTTACGCCCTTGGAACAGGTGGGGCAAGACGAACAAAGCTAAAGAAAATCTTTCATCCATATTTACCACCGATGGCACCACCCATCAGGCACTGGTCTTTGTAGCCACACCTGAATGTGAACTTTAGGCCTTCAAAGGTCTGTCATTCTTTTGCATCAAAAGCTTCAGGAATGCGTCCATGGCACAATGGCGCAGGTTAGCGTTACCCTTAGTCCATCAAATCTTGTTTGCATGTTCTTGACTAACTTGGTAAGCATTTCATACATTGTGTATACTTCTGGAAGGACTGAGTAGAGTAATATTTTAGTAACCTTCCTCACCTTCTCCTATAGTAACATGCACAGAATCTACACATTTATGAGGGCTTGATGGACTTTAAATATCTCGACAAAAATCCAAGCAATTGGTCATTCTTTTCATCATAGTCAATTCCAGGTATGACTGCAGTCTCATATGGGAATTCTGGGTGCTGAGGTTTTAGCAACCTTGTAGAAATCAGTGTGAAATTTTGGGCACACAAACCACAATTTAAGTTGAGTGACAGTTCTTTTCTCCACCTGTAGATTGTGTGGATTTCTGGTCCACCCATATTCATAGACATGAAGTTGGTCAAATATGGTCTTCCCCACAGCTGCATAACCTCATAGAACATCTTCATAGGAATAGTCAATTGTTTCCTTGAGGGAAGCTCTTCCCCTTTCCTTGATGACTTCCGCCCTTGGAAAAGACGAACAAAGCTAAAGAAAATCTTTCATCCATATTTACCACCGATGACACACCCATCCAGCACTGGTCTTTGTAGCCACACCTGAATGTGAACTTGGGTGGGCTAATCCATTTAAAATCCACACTCCCCCTGTGGAAGATTTTGGAAATATCATCCACAGGGGGAGTATGAATTTCAAATAGAATGAACACATTAGGCAGCTCCATTTGAATTTCATACACCCTCTGAGAAAGATTCAACCTGAATTTTCCACAGAGGAGGGTGAATCTCAAATGGAGCTGCCTATCGTGCTCATTCCATTTGAAATTCATACTCCCCTGTGGAAGATATTTCCAAAATCTTCCACAGGGGTAGTGTGGATTTTAAATGGAATAGCCCATGGGACCATCCAGCGTTGAATCAATGGCAAGAGATACTGTCTTGTCGCATGGCAAGTGTGGTTCAAATACAGAGTACCTCTTTTGATTGGCTGATTTCATGTGGAAGTATCTACCCAGTGTTGTATGCTATATGCTTCTTCCTTGTGGTTTCCTTCTTTTCTGGCCGAAGTGGCCTTTTGTTGTGCTTTTCTCTTGTGGGTTACTTTTGTAGACATCTTCTGGGTGGGTTGTGGCATTACCCAATATGTTTCCTTTTTGTGTCTCCTGAATATTGTTCAAGGACTCACTAACCAGTCCTAAATTCTGTGTGGAGTATGTATGTGGGAGTGGAGGTGTGGGTGTGGGACTGTGGATGTTTGGCTTTTTGGCCTAATATGTAAAGTTCAAATCTGACTGCAACAAAACTTGGGTGATTACATGTAACTGCAGCTAAGGCTGTGACTTTTTGCTGATGGGCCAATAGCTGACAGTGCCTTCAGAACACAATTTGTTAAGGCGGACTTCTGTAAATATTTCACATTTCATATACGCTTCTGCTGTTTACTCATAGAACTTGCTCACTGACAAGTCTTTTGGCCTCTTTTTTATGATATTCTTATGACCACTAGGACTTGGGTCTTGAATGAGACCCCCCCCCCCATTTTATTTCAAAGTTGAAAAGCCTGATTTCCTGCAAAAACTTGCAAAATTCTAATACCTGGTTTGTACTGGCTACACTAGCTAGGCGATTTTGTTCACATATGAAAAGAAATGTGACTTTGTGCTACATCCATGAATAAACATTTCATTCCTAGTTTCCCACCTGCCATGTAACTCTTTCAATTTTATACTTGTAACTGTTCCTTACTGCTTTTGATCATGTTGCATTTGATATTCATTTGATCTTGGCTCAACAGTGGATTGTGGATGCAAAAGTGCAATCCAAGGCTATGTAATGGTTTGGCTAAAAAAATCACTTTTCAGTCTTTTTTGGGAGCAATTTTACTGTAATTTGTGTTTTTTTTATAAAGCTGCAATGGTGAGAACAATGCACAAAATATAATAAGTAGCAAAAATGTATAGGTGTACTAACTTTTATTCCTGTAAGTTCCTGAATTTGAGCAATGAGTGTAAGTGGTTTACAAAAGCATTAAGTTTAAAGAAATGGATAAATAGTTTTTTAATATTTAGGGTGTATCATACTTAATATCCAAGGGTATGTTGCCAGCTATTCATTTGAATAAAAACTACAGGTAAAAGTGGTTAAAATCAAGTTGTAAGCCTTTTCATGCCTTTGTTTTTATTCCTTATGCATAAGAAAATCTTACTGTGTATGGCTATTTATACATGTACTGTGTAGTACTAGTGGAACAGGGGATTTATGGGGGGGGCTGAAAATCAAGTAAAATATGTTTTTTTATGCCCGACAGCAATTTTGAGGTTTTATGGCCCTGGTGCTGTCACTGGTACTATATGCAGTAATCTTTTTTTAACAGGTACCCTGGTGTGTATACAATAGCCCAAACAGGGTTGTAGAGAAATGAATCTTGCGCCGATATGAAAAGTGCAGCATTATTTGTTAATGAGAGCCAATCATCCCATGATGTGCAAGAGATGAAAATGCTACACCAACTCTTTATATAGTACAGTCTTGATATCTTTTGTGTAAATGCAAAGGCTTGCAACACCATACATGACTTGTTAGACATGGATGATAGAATGATCGATCCCCATGCAAGAATCCTCATCCAATACAAAGCACAGAGACTTTGTCTATTAGTGCAGGATCTGTTTATCATATTGAAATTAGCACAATATGATCAACACAGACTATATCCATCAACAGTCAAAGTCCCTGTGCTTTGAATGCTGTGAATTTTTGCAAATTCATGAGGGCCATTCATTTGACGGTGTGTATCTAACAATCACACCGGCGTTGCATGGTTTTGCATATATGTGATAGTATTTTGTGTCTTCAAATATGTGGTGTGTGCGTAGCAGTTTCGTCCATCACTTCATTATCGGGCAATGCCGAGACATGGTGTTTGTGGTTAGTCTGTGATGAACATGTTCATAAGGCCAAAAAAAAAATTGTTGTGTTGCCCTCAACCGTCCGACCCTAAATCCTGAAAAATCAGGGTCGCAATTTTTTTTTTTTTTTGAATGATGATTTTACAGATTTATTAAAAAATCAATGTTTTTCACTTAAAATTAATATTTTATTGAAAGACTAGTCTTTAATTGATGTTTAACAGGTATCTAGAAGTCAAAATTAACAAATGTCCCCTAATTGAAGAAGCATTATTTAATATTTGAGGGGATTTAAAAAACTGAAGGTTTAAAAAAAAAAGATAGAAAAAAAAATCTGACCGCCCGACCCAACATTCCCATTCTTCCACTTGAGGGCAACACAATTTTTTTTTTTTGCCTAATAACTTGATCGACACAGGGTAATTAAGGTTACTGGCTGTGATTATAACTTGCCCATTTTCCACCCTGCTGTGGCAGTGACGTCAAAGCATTGAGGAAGCTGTTTTGTGCACGCATCTATGCGGCATCTTTAAGTGTGTGCATGTGTATGCCAGTGCTTCCAGCGGACACTACCGCTTTGTAGGTGCGCCCAATGAAATGCACACTGACGTCACTGCCACATCAGGGTGGAAAATGGCAGTTACACTAGTTTTCATCAAAATAATAGTCATTAGCAAATGTAATCTTGTTCTTAAATGGTCATTTAGTCGTTGACCCAATTACTGTGTATAAATTGTATTTTTTTGTAATGCAATTTGTATGTTTATAATAAATCAATTGAAATCGAAAATTTACCTGTGCGTTATGTGATTTTTTGTCTGTCTGAGCGATGTAAGTGAAGTCAACAGTTTTAGATTTCTGCCAATCTACCTGTGCAGAGTAATTCGTTAAGCAAAAATATAGTGAAAATTGAATTACGTTCTAGACACATTGTCTATGGAGGAGTGAAATACACAAAATCATGCATACCTCTCAAAAGCAAAATCGGAATCAACTGAAATTTTGGGAATAAGCTTTTTTCATGGATATCTACTGAAAAAGATCATAAAAATACTCCTTTAAGTTAAGGGCTGGGGTATGAGCGTTTGGACAGTATTTATTGTGGGACATTAGAGCACATCAGACATATCAATTGCATTCTGAATACGAAGAATGTCATTCTGATATCAAATAATTTTGATTTTTGAAATTAGCAATTTAATACACATTTTATGGCAAATCATTAAAAATTGATATTTTTGATATTTAACAGTACTTGAAGTAAACTTTATAAATCTGATGATTTATACTTAAAGTGTATGTAGGTGGGATGAAAAGCCGACGATCAATTGAAAATTTTGACCTTTAAGTATTGAAGATATGGATTTTTTCCCCAAAACACCAAAAAAAATTAGGTCTTTTAGGAAAAAATCCATATCTTCAATATGAAAGGTCAAAATTTTCAATTGACCGTCGGCTTTTCCTCCCTGCTACATACACTTTAAGAATATATCATTAGATTTATATAATTACTTCGAGGACTGTTATATATCAAAATTTGAAAAATATCAAATTTTTAAAATTTGTCATAAAATTTGTATTATATTGTGATTTTAAAAAAATGAAAATTATTTGATATCAGAAAGACATGCTCCGTATTCAGAATGCAATTCGATAGGTCTGAGGTGCTCTCATGTCCCACAAAAAATACTGTCGAAATGCAATAAACGCTCATTTTGGATCCCTTAAGGCCAATGAAAGTAAATTCTGAGTGTACTATTTTCAGAAAACAAGTGAATTAATAAAAATGAAATACAAAAGGGCGAACAGTAGGACACTCAAAATCTACTTTGCTGTGCCTAAAATCTCAATCCAGGTCGCATTTAACCAGATTCTGCAAAATAAATCACAAACACAAATACACTGTTTGCAGTTAAGTAAATTTTTATTAATCATGATTATTTCTTCAAAACATTTCAATTTTGAAAGCAAATGTAAAAATAATTTATTAGGCATTAACAATGTTACAATGATATGGAGGTATTGAGCTATACCAGCTGAATATTCCATACACCCCCTATGGAAGACATGACCTTAATCTTCCATGCAGTGAGTGTGAATTTCAAATGGGGTTACCTGAATGGGTGACTCGATCTAAAATCTACACTCCGTTTGGGAGATAAGGTCATGTCATCCATAGGGGTATTTGAATTTAAACTGGAATAGCACATTGCTGCACTGGCCATACTCCTCATCCCCTCAAAAGAGTTTGCTTGACCTTGACGGACAACAATTTTTAATACTGGCGATTTATACCAAATTTGGCAAAACATATGTATTGTATGGTCGTGTGTCTTGAGCTCGCCACCAAAAAAAGGTGGCGACGTTACATTTTGCCAAAGTCGACTCAAAACAAATGATGATATCTGTCAAGCAAGAAGGTATTGTCATGCTTGTGGTCTCATTTTATTGCTAAATAAAATGCACTTTCAACCCTGTAAAAAGAAATACTTGAACCTTTTTAATACTGACACTGTGCTTCATAGAATTCAGAATGGGCAGGGTGGCGGTGGTGGGGGACGTGGTGGTGGGGGATGTGGTACACACAAACTCTATGTGATTGTTATTTTTAGTGCGTAATCTGCTTCTGTAAAGGCTGTAAATTGGATTTGGACTCTATTTAGCATCTAAAACACTCATGGCCTTACAGCTAAACAATTCTACTAATTGTTTTTAATAATTTATGATTGGTTTAGTCTAGAAAATACAAACTTTTCCATACAAAACTACCCGTTGTCATATTAAACACTGTAGTAAGTAATGCAGATGTCTTCCAAATCTAAAAGTTACTGTAAAATTTTAATTACTTATCCTATCATAGTCAAAGTATAGATTTTCTGAAGGGAAATTTGACGAGGAATCTAAATATGGACATATTTTTTCTGTATGGGTTAGGGGGAAAATGTTTAGGTTCAAAATATGTTGAATTGTAAAAAAAATCTAACATACTAAGTATTTGGATTCAAGCACACCTTTTATCATATTATTAGGCACTGTTGTTTGTAGACAAAAGAACAAATTTATTTAGTAGAAAATAAGTTGACAGTTTCATGTCCTCTAAAGTTACAAAATATAATAGGCCTGATCTCTTCAAGGCTAACATCACTGTAGAATTGGAAGACAAGAACTTGATTAGCAGAAAATAGGTCTATAGACGAATCCAATTTCATGCATTCCTACACCTTAATGGCAGCCATAGCTGGGTCCCCGTCGAGTCCATCCCACCTACAATGTGAAACGATGCAGCCTTGGCTGGGATTTTAAACTGCATTCCATCACCTGTGTTATACGTAGACAATAGAATGATGAAAGTTTACAACACAATACAATATAACATCAATTTTTATGCGGCTTTAATCCAACCATTTGGGTAGTCATAGCACCAGTTTGGTACGACGGGGACTCAATGAATTCTGACCATCACTTGGCTCGTTCGATTCGTCTATAGTTACATGATGTCTTATAGTTACAAAAGATAATAGGCCTGATCAGATTTAAGGACCCTACATACTTTTTAGTGGATGTAGGATATTCGATGTAACATATCTTTGTTATTTAATCTATTCCCATTCTATTTCTAGTAATGTTTTTAAAAATTCTAACAGATATTTGATGACGTTTCTACCAGATATCCTATGTAACATATGTAACACAATCTGGTCCATGGGGGCCAAAGGCCGCAAATTTGTAACTGAGATAAAGGTAAAAATATGGAGTAAAAAACAATAAAATACATAAGAAAAAAGACATCAAAAAACTTCATAACTTAAGAACCAAGCATGTTAGATCTTTGGTGTTTTCAGTAAATGATAGCTTATTGTATGTAAAATGTAATAATTACAGTAACTCAATTTTCAAAACTGCCTCCTTTGGCCCCCATTGGCTAGATCATGCCACATATTATCAATTTCATGTCATCAAACATTCATTAGAACTTAAACATTACTGGGAACAGAATGGGGATAGATTAACGTTAACTGAACACAAGGGTTTTTTGCTATCGGAAGGGGAAGAAGAAACAAAAAGGAGAGTAGATGAAGAAAGAAGTCACTTGGCACCCCTGGGATTCGAACCTCGGATCCCTCGCATGCCACGCAGAAGATCCCCAGCATGTAGCCACACAGGCGACGTTGGCCCAGCCAACGATTCCCTGGGCATATATGATTTAGGCTGATTGCGTCATCAAGTCACGTGCAATGCGTGCACGAGCAGTGGTTTTCATAGTGAGATTTAGTGAGATCTAGTTAAGTAAGGGTTATACAACAAAGACATGTTACATTAAATATTCTACGTCAAATACTCGGAGTCTGTAGCAGTCTTTGTAGAGTTGGAAGACAAAAGAACCAATTTGTTTAGCAGCGAAACATAATATGCCTTATTAGTTTTAGGTTAATAGCACTGTTGAGTTGGAAGACAAAAGAAGCTTAGTAGATAATAAATCTATAGTTTCAAAATAATAATTACAAAGATAATACATGTGATCAGTTTTAGGCTATATGTTCCATAAATGTTTGACATTTAAAAGAGCATCGACTTAATAACAACTATGACTTATGAACCTAGCCTTGATCTAATAAACAGAGAAGAGGCTTACGCATCATACATTTGTACACTGGAACATGGAAACATTACAAACTACCGCCCGCACAAGATCAAATTAATGATGCTTAATCATTATTCTTAATATATCAATATACAGGGGAAAGCACACTAGCACATTTAAACATGAATTTACAAATGGAAACATAACATGCATCAGCAGATATACCAGAGTAAAACTACGGACATACCTGCCTGTGCAGGGACTTGAACCCCAGACATCTCGCTTGTTGGGCGAGTGCTCTACCACTGAGCTACACAGACTGTCCCTGATAAACAGGACTCAAGTCTTATGGATATGAGCAGTCAAGGGTGAACAGTACAAACAACACATTACATACCAGTGTACGAGACCAATTAATGATGCTCACCCGCCAGCCTAATATAATCATACAAACAGAGAAAAAGGTTTACGCATCATACACTGGAACATGGAAACATGTTTTTAAGATATAAGGTTACGACCAACGTCTAAGAGAGCTTGAATTTTGTAGAGACCCATGTGTGACCCTATGGGAAATCTACCGTAAGGGATTGTCATGCACAGGGATCAAAATAGCGCACCTAATAGTTTGTGCAGCTTATAATTGGTAAAAATTAAATGGTTTTTGTTATTGCATGAGTCAATAAATTCCTAACTTAACCCTCCCCCAATATTTTGCCAGGGGGGATGGTCCATACAATCATCCCCCCAATGTTGACACCTGAATATGGGTTTCTGTCCAAATTAACCTTATATTTGCCCATTTTAGCCTCAAAAG
The DNA here is from genome assembly GCF_039555335.1 of Amphiura filiformis. Classification (NCBI taxonomy): domain Eukaryota; kingdom Metazoa; phylum Echinodermata; class Ophiuroidea; order Amphilepidida; family Amphiuridae; genus Amphiura; species Amphiura filiformis. The sequence goes on from NC_092634.1 coordinate 46,109,544, forward strand.
TACATAATTATTTCATCATTTAGCGAATTTGTACCATAGTCTTATTCTGTCACCAAAAGATGCTGGATTTACTATACTTCAACAAAAAATTCCAACTCCATCCCCCAATGTCAAAAAGAAAACTACGCCACACACCGACACCGCCTGGCTAATAATTATTTGGTGCAGAAGGGACACTAAAATGAATACACGGGATCGATACACGTGAATTGCTATTAAGCTTAAAACTTGCATCAGTCATGTCAGTCACGATCACTAAATTGCATGGACAAAACCTATTATGACTCAACTCCCATCCATTTCATTGCCTAATTATGGTAGAATTTCACTAATTCCATGCACTTACAGGTGTAATTTTGTTGTATTTCCCACAAAAATATCATTTTCCGTGGGCGCCGCCATCATGTATAGTCGTACATCCCTTCTTTTAACAGGAGCACCATCGGAAATTGAACCCAATTTTAAGCATTTTTCACTGACAATTCACTTCCAATAAACGCCCCCCTTTTGGAAAATGCAACGCCCCTGGGGCGTTTATTACAAACAATACGGTATATACTTATTAAAGTAAAGACAGTGTATAATTCATCCACTGTGTCTAAGTAGAAGTAACCAAAAGCTCACAAATTGAAAATTGCCCCTTTTGGTCCGATTCCCAGCTTGAGTAATCTCTGGTACATTTTTATGATAAGGGCTCATATTGAAATTCCCTTACACAGGAAGGTGTGCGCCATCCTGCAGCTTTCCTGTGATAGCCTTCTTTTGTTAAAATCCTGGGCAGGGTGTATCACTGATGCATATAATCCATCCGTTTCATGACCGAGCTTTCCTGAGGCGCGCGCTTAGCGAGGGGAATCCTGCCTTCTTTCTGTGTGAAAACGTGGTAGGGTATTTCAATATGAGCCCTAAATCAAATGTTCTACACAATAAACAATTGCCTTCTATGTCAAAGCAGAACTGTTAATTGCTATGCCTCTAAAGAGGGATGCCTGGAGATTTGTGGTTTGGGCATTCACAACAGGATTCTCGCCTCTATTGATAAGGCAAAAATGTATGTCTGTTTAGCTAGTCTGACCAGACTATAGATGAGTTGACCTCAATGTTTTAAACATCGAGATAAATGGTTTAAACAAAGGCAGGGGACTGGTATATCGATATGCTTGAGCGCACTGCATACAACCAACAATAGTTCCTGAACAGAATAGAACCTGTTCAATAGCCTTGTTGTGATGTGGCGGGAGTTTTAAAACAATGGGTCCTGAACAGAATATGATTTGTGCGCATACTGCCAGTCAAAAATCGATTAAAATTGTGATGATGCGTGGGCATACTGCCAGGCAATGACATCAGAAGTCAACTCATCTATTCATTACACATTATGTGTACAAAACATGTAGGGTTCATTTCTGAAAGCATAGCTAGTGATCAGGCTTCCTAAGCCACAAGGCTTAAGCCCAATTAGTCCTGTATATATACCAGTTCTTACAATTTCACATTGTACATCATCTAGAAAGATAAATCAATAAAATGTATCCACATTGGAAGGGCTAGCCTGTTGGCTTATGAAACCTGAACTGAACACTAGCCAAGTTTCGAGAAATTGGACCTTAAACACCATACAAAAGAAACAGATTTTACATTGCCCTCACACAATTACTGTTTTAAGAACTAATTACTGCATAGTGTCAAAAATATATTGCTTTTGTAATGTAAAAATAAAGCACTTCCCAGTTAAGTTGTGAATGGTCACATAATCATATTTATAACAAACCCTGAAATAAGTACCATATTGACCTAGCGCTGTGCTCCGAAGTGTCCCTAGATACACTGGATTTTTACATTAATGTGTAAATTCTTCCCAATTTTGAATTACATTTCATCATATTTTGTACTGCCCCTTGATATGTAGCACTCCTTCCCATAAGAAGCACCCCCAGACCACATACACATATTTTTGTTATTTAACATTTAATCTGTAAATTCTTGACTTTCATTTCATTTTTTAAAATTAATAAGCCTCCCCCAGAAGTGACTTGAATTCAGGAAATTAGGTTGAACATGGTATATGTAGCTATATTATAAACAATGGAATAAAAAAATATGCTATTGTTGTCTTCTTCAAACATGTACGAGATTTTTGCCATTACTTGAACACAAATACATGTTGACTACAAAGAACAAAAAGACATAACCCCCTGAGCACTACCTGCCGATCTAACAGTGCCTCTGATTGGTCAATTACGTGATATCTTCACTTTAATCACCAATCAAAATAGAGCTTTGCAAATAATTCACCCCAATTTTTGTGTGGTGAAATTAGTCTAACAATGTTGCTGATTGGTCCAATTGATACTGAAAACTTCTTTTTGACAAATAGGCAGGTGGTTCTCATGGGGTTAAGAATAGAACAATATAAAACTACATTTCTTTACAATAGAACAAAAGATTATTATTATTAATAATACACAATAATTGTATTTACAATAATAAAAAAAGAGAATCCAAATTTGCAATTTGCTAACAAAATTGATATAAATTAGCAAACATAAATCATTTTATACAATTCATTATTAATTTGTAAATGGAGCAAGCTTTGTCATATGATCTGATACACACAGATCAAAGTTAGACATTACTGTTTGTTTGTTTACCCTCTTTGAATATCCCTGTTCTTCCATATGGCCCAGCAACAATATAAAAATACATCAGCATATCTTTACCTAACTACATGTTTAAATTGTTCATTTTTCTGTACCTAGAAGCAAATCATTCAATTCTATGTATCTCATACATAAGGACTGCCTTTCTGTGACATGGGTTTAAGGTTGGTCTTAACCCTGGAATTATGGAAACTTTCGGGCTTCATAACTGCTAAATTATTGGTCTAAAGAATATAAAAGTATACATTTTTAGAATGGAAATGACTTGATGAATTCATCTGTGAGTTCCAATTTGGGCCAAAATGCTCATTTTGAGAAAATCACAAAAACAGGTTTTTGGCCCAAATTTTTTCAGCATAATGTAACAAAAAAAATTGTTTGGCCAAAAAATTTTTTTTATTAATTTTTAAAAACTAGATAAAAAAATCAAAAAACTGTTTTTATATTTTTTTGAATTTTGACCAACTATAAGAAATTTGCACCAAAAATGGTCAAAAAAAGCAAAAATTTAAAAAAAATCATAAAAAAGCCTGATTTTCGCCCAAATTTCAAATATTTTTGGTGAAGTTGGTCAAAATTTAAAACAAATGAAAAAACGGTCCCTAGATATTTTTATCTAGTTTTTAAAAATTAATAAAAAAATTTTTTGGGCCAAACAATTTTTTTTTGTTACGTTCAAAAAAAATTTGGGCCAAAAACCTGTTTTTGTGATTTTCTCCAAAATGAGTATTTTAGCCCAAATTGGACCTCACAGATGAATTCATCAAGTCATTTCCATTCTAAAAATGTATACTTTTATATTCTTTAGACTAACAATTTAGAAGTTATGAGGCCCGAAAGTTTCCATAATTCCAAGGTTCAGACCACCCTTAAGGCAAAATAAAATATGTCTCGGAGCTGGTATGCATGTTCATTTTGCAGAGAGTTTTTAAAACATTAAAAGCATTGTTTTGTTGAAAGAATTATGCAATTAACACTTGAAATTGGTGAAAATAAATTGTGGGATAGGCTTTTACGATGTGAGTTCATAAGAATTAGTTTGTTAGCAGGTTCACTGTCGACAAGGTTGGAACTGTCAACTTTTGTCAGGAGTAGCTCTGACTTCTTCAGGATAAAGTACCTAAGAATAAGACAAGTAGGTCATCCCTTGCCTACTGATGGTTATGAAAAGAGCTGTTGACTGAAGATAGCCCTAGTCAACAGAGAACAAGCAGACCTCACCTATCTGCTTATGTAAAAGTTCTGGTGGCTCTGAAAAGAGCCATTCACAAACGACCACCCCTTGTCAACAGAGACCAATAATTGAACATGGGGTGGCCCAAGATGACACTCTGTAGACAAGGGGCAATCTACATGCAGAACTCCCAATAGTTTTGTCCTAAAGAAGCCACAGCTAATCCTGACAATAGCTTGACAGCTTTACACTTGGCGAACCCATTGAAATCCTCCATTTCTAACAAAAAGATGTTGGTAACCCCATGTGAAGACTTGAATGATTATGCTGCATTTTATGCTACATTTGATACTTCAGTGACAAGGTTTATTCTGTGAAGGATTATCAAAAATAAGTTGAGATTTTTCTGAAATGATTTGATCCTGGGTACAAGTGTAAGCACCACTGATTTGCATAACATTTTGATCAATATCTCTTACAATTATTTACATCTATACAAAAACACATTTAAACAATTCTGACCTGTTCCCACAAAATAAGCGTAAAAGTCATAGTTTTGTGACCTCCTTGCTGCTGAATTGATTTTCTTTGTTTTACAGGCACCTATACAAGCCTGTTCTTTGTGAATGCCCACTGTGCATGTTGTGTTCCATTCACAAAGACATACTACTTAGTCAGTGGGAGTGGTCTAGTTTGTAGACTCATAATCTGATTGGACAATCGCATGATTTCGGGTGCCGTCTATCAGGCCGTAGACGACCCCACGTCATCATGCGTGTTGATAACGAGTAACACGCTTCTAGAGGTGCGAGTATGTATCGCGTTGTATGTGTAGACTAGTGCGGAATACGCGCACGCGCAACAGAATACGTGAAGTTGTAAACAAGTTTCGTTCATTTTATAATAAGGGGAGTTTTTATGACGGTAACTTAGTTTTTACTTTAAAAAATAGTTTACAGTTATTAAAATAATATTTAACTGACTAAGAATGAGAATAAGCGATAGAATTTTTATTTTACTATCCTCTACCTATGATAGATTTGACAGGCAGGTCCAATATTTTTATCGTAGTGGATACCGGCTGTGCGGCATCCACTACTCAAAATATTGGACCTGCCTATCACACGTTAGAGGATAGTAAAAACAAAAATTCCTATCGTTTTTATTCTCTAATCAACTCAGAAGCCAGCGGGTCTCAAAACTACAAACTTGCAACTTTATGCTCAAGGCATAATAAATTATTATGCCTTGAGCATAAAGTATAATAATGTTATTATAATGTACATAGCTGCTGTAATGGCAATCAAGGGAAAATGTTGGAACAATTTGAAGTACTTTATTTTATAACTGATCATGCCCTCTGTTCCACTTTTATGTTGATGGATGAGAAATTCCCAAGATTCTCCAGTGTGTCAACTATTTTTCCTTGATTAACAATTATAGTGTTTGTTACCAAACAATACACTTGTACCAGATACCATGTCTATTGTCACATATGTATGGTTACAACAGGCCTATAATACAAATCACAGGCTAACAGAAAGACCTGATATTGATAAGGGGTTTATATTTCCAGCAACCTGCACTGGTTTAGGTGGGACTTGGAACATGTACAAGGATGGATAGAAAATGGTTCCAATTGATCATCTTCAATCAAAACATGTTTTGTTTAAATTGTAAGAAATACTATAGTTACAAATTAAGAATTTTTGCCTGAAAGCACACATTACAAAATTGGTGAAAACAATCACATTGCATTTCAGTACAGCTTCCTCTTTATTCTTTGGTTGGCCTATTGGCTGGACGGGGCCATAGAGCTCATAAAGAGAGGGATACCTTTTGAAGCTATGATGTACGCATTCCTTACCCACTTCCTCAACCACCTATCCTGGGAAATGTGGGGCACTGGTAGCGATTGTAAGCTGGGATTACATAGGGATTAAACCTGTCCTGTTGATGTGCTCAATCAACTTAAATGTAATTATAATCAAATTAAGTATTTCTTAAAATTAAGTATTTCTTAAATTAAGAATTAAGTATTGGCCAAACTGGAACACTGTGAACACTAGTGGCTCCGCGATAAACACATGCGAATACAGAAAGTATACACACGCCTTACACTGCGTACACGCTTAGTACACTACATGGACGCAACACACATGTTCCAGTTTGGCCAAGAAATACTTAATTTGATTATAGTCAGAACAAAAATTACAGGCCCCATCACTTTCCCACATTCCCCGGGATAGAGGGTTGGGGAACGTACTTGCATAGTGCATTATATGTCACTGAGTGGACTGAGCAGAGCTCTTTAGTTCACTTATTTAGTCCATAGAATACTGTAATACAGGCCCTCACTATTTCACAATAAGAACCATTGGCTACCTGGTGCGTATTATTATACTATATCAGTGTTACTGTTGTGTCCAATGACCTGTACTGGTAAATAGAGTATTCTGAACAAAAGTGGTTGCAATCAACATACACATTGACACAGATATTTACCAAGAGGCAGGACATGTAATACACAAATTTTAACATTGCATAGTTTGAAATTAAGTAAATAACAATTACAAATATAGCACCATAATTCATATCTATAGACAGAACTACATATTGCTCATGAAGTAGTACAGGGTAGTTATAAAAACATTCTTCTTATGATTTGGTCCTTACATTTTTTGCCAGAAAGGCTAGAAAAGTCTATACTTGATACTTAATGATTTTGTTCTTTTTTGAACCACCCTGTATAAGGTCTAAAAACCACCCTGTATAAAAGGCCTAAAAATGTTATGCTACCCTTGAACATGACTGAGGTTCGTACTCATTGCTTTAAATAGAATTGATTAAAATCATAAAATCAAAAAAAGTTAATAAATATTTGACTCCTAGTCAGGGTTGGCGCGATTTAAATCAATTGATTTAAATCACGATTTAAATCAAATGATTTTTTTTTAAATCACTGATTTAAATCAACTTTTTCAGTTTTTACCGTTTTTGATAAATTTAAGTAAATTTCTATCTTGAATTGCTTGTTTTACTTCATTTGTAATGTTTCTACACCTTTTGGATACAATTAAATACCTCTATGATGTCATTTTATCTATTGCTAAAAAATCATTTTCAAGGTGCAGAATTCAACAGGTTTTTTCCCATGATTTTACCAAATTTTTTCTTTGAAATTTTCACATCTGAAAACATGTTTTGATTTTTTGTAAATACCTGATAGGATTATGCATATGTCTAGCATTCCACTGGTCTCTTTAGACTTTATCATGGGGTATAGCAGTTCTTGGGATAAATTTTTTTTTTTTAAATCGATTCAAAATCAAAAAAATCCGATTTAAATCAAATAAATTGATTTTTTTGATTTTTTTTTTAATTCAAAAAAATCGCCAACCCTGCTCCTAGTAAGAAAGAGCAATATCCATATCATACTAAGTAATCGCAAGTAACCTATTTTTATTTCAGTGGTGTACACCATTGAAAACAATGCTATGCTACATGAGAGTGATTATAGTTTTCAGCATAGTTCTTCAGCAGGGTTCTGATTGGAAAATTGAATCATGTCGTCATCACATCGGCACCTCAATCGCTGGTCAGGCAGCGTAGCATCGTGTGATCTAGTTCTTTTTACACTATAACAAAGAGATAATCAGAAAGAGCATACAGACACTGTATGACACAGGCTTGACACACATCAAATGAAAATGGAGTTGAATTTTCACTTTTGTGCTGGAAGTCCGGCTCCAATTTTCATCTATACAAGAGGTCAAATTCCATGTCTCTGAAGTGCCTTGTTATCCTATCACACATCAGTGTGATTTAACTTACTTCGTTGATATGTCTTATTCTTACGCTGGGGTTCGGAGGCAAATAAGTGATTCATAACACTTGCAATCTACGTAGCAATAATCAACATTTATTCACACAGGGCGCTGCCATCTTGGAACGGGTTGCCAGCCCGAACGATGTGAGTGAGTTGCCAAACGTAATAGCCTAAATCAGATATCACCACATCTTTCCCCTTTTGCATAAAATTTGACAAAGTCATCAGATTACCTGTAAAACTGCTAATCATCAGTTCACTCTTGTCATATCCGTAAAGAAAGCTTCTCTTTCAAAAGTCCCACTATGTGCACCAAGCGGAAAGCTTACAGCTCAAATCACGCATACACAGTCAGACTAATGCTTCAATTTCCGTCTTCTAAAACTTTTCCAATGTGTCATGAAGATGGCCTAGATGTGTACGGTGTAATACCTAGTGCCTCTCTGGTCTTATGAAACTTATTTCTGACATAGTCATAGAACTGGTATTCAATTAGCATTTCTGCTTTCATAATCTTTTCAACTTCAGGAGATGGTTTCTTCTTGTGGAGAGTTGTTGTTCTGGACCTGTCCAGGTTAGTATCTTCCCCTGTTAGAAAGATAAAAATATTGAAATTTCTACATAAAAAAACTTCATTAATTTACATCATTAATGATCTAACTGCAGATAATCCCCTGGCGAGTTAGTTAAAGCTGTTAATGTCGTAACATTTCCATAAAAAAAAGATCAGTATTTCTTTTCCATAAAATGTTAGCTTTACTGTCTGATATGACCCTTTTAAGTTTGAGCCGGACAACTGAGGTAAAGCAAACAAAACACAGATGTCGCCAATGCGTATCACTTTGTCGGTTGTGCTACGGCACAGGCATTTGATGTGTATGTACTATCCCGCACGCCGTGTACGTACGCATTCGACTAATATTTCCATCGTAATAATAAAACGACGGTTCCTGCATTTTATTCAAAATCTCAAATTTTGACAAAACTACAGCACCTAAAGCCTTGATTTTTGCAGGGGATGTTAGTTTAACAAAGTACAGTACAATTGTGTAAAAAACAGAATTTTGACAAATATTGAGGGCATCCTCCTCCTTAGCAAATGTTACAATATGACTTTAACCTCAAATGACCTTGAAATTACCTTAACATTTTGTGACACATACTGATAGTTACTCTCCCACAAATTTTAAATAAAAAATAATAATGATAAAAAACAAACTATGTACCCTTAACCCTGTAGCCTTAACAACCATAGACAAATACCTAGATCGCTAAAGGACCAATCACATGGACAAGCTAGCTGGAGGAATGGCCACTATAGTTTGATCAGCTCATAATCGGCGGGTTGAGTAACTGTCTTTGAAAGACAAGGTCTCAAACAAAATGTGCCAAGTCTGCGCCATCAGCATCAGTAAACATGAGTAAGGAATATCACACTGTTTCATTAAAAATGGCTTTGAAGTACTGCCAGTCTGATGTCCCGGGCTTCTGCAGCCGTTGTTTTTTGGGTCTGTCTTTGACATCTCCGGTCTGACGAAACTTGGCTTTTAGCTTGTAGATCACACTGCATTTTAATGCATTTTTCATGCTGATTCCAAATATGGTCATTCAAATGTACAATTTTGACATTTTAAAATGGTTTATGGAATGATGTGGGCCATAGTGGTCAGCGACAACCTGTAAAGTGTGCTGAGGCTTGTGGATCAACGTCTAGGTGTTGTGCCTGTGCATAGCGCACTATAAATCACCACGCCTTTTTTTTCTTTTTTGGTTGTTGTCTGCAGCTGACACCTGTGGAGAGGGTTCAGAATGTAACTTTTGTGCATCTCAATCTTAGTTTGAGTCAAAAAGTCAAGAAAACATTTAGTTCAGCCTACGTATACGTAAGGGAGACAAAGATTGGGAAAAAAGACACACTACTGTTATTCGGAACTTCCTGACCTGTACAAGCCCAGTCATAAACACAATATGATAAAATTTGTGGTCTATCCATTGGTTCGCTTCAAGTTCGGTAGTGACGTCAATGCTTTTCTGTGATTGCGTCACAAGGGTGCTGGCAACCGCTCTCGTACGCGTGCATGTACACACTTTGCGATTATCTTTACTTGCAGGATTTGATACTGCAGCCAGCGAAATATGCATATATACGTCATTACCAAGCTTAAGGTGAACCAAATTATATATTCATGCACCTTTAAGGCCACTTACCAACAGGATGTAGATAATGCTCCAAGGCACCTTTAAACATTGATGGCAGCAGTCTATCTAACACACTCAATGAGTCCTCAAGTTCTTCCAGGATGCCTACAAATAAATATTCCTTTTCTACATTTCTAATAGCTTGGTCCAGGGCCAACTTAGATGGGATCCTTAAACAACAACAGGAATAAGAAAATGATGGTGTAGTTCATGCACATAATTATAATAAACGCCTCAAATAAAGAAAGGTTGTGTGTAGAATCTTGTTAGCTGCAATTTGACTCTAAATTGACAAAGATTGATACCAGTATATGAAAGTTGGTGCATTTTCAAAAGTTGCAAATCAAAACGATGCACACAGTCAAAATTGCTAAGCGTGGTCAAGCTTGCTTGCTTGCGAAGGGCCGAATCATGCAATTATGACACGAAAAAGAGAAAATCCTTTTATTCTCCAAATATTAGCAGGTAAGGAATGAAATCAACAAAACTTGACCGCCGGTCCGTCCGGTTGAAGTCGGTTTCGATTGTTTTCAGTGGCGGGGCCAGGAATTTTTTTCAGGGGGGCATTAGGGGGCAAAGTGAATTTCAGGGGGGGCAAAATCAACAAAATCAACAAATTTTGCGCAAAATTACTGCAAAAAGTGGAAATTTTCGTCATTTTGGGTTTTTTCGGGGGCAACAGGGGGGCAACTGATTGTTCTAAACAATGGGACATGGTTCAACTGCTGGTAACCGCCAGTCAACCGACGGTCGAGTTTTGATTTCAACCTTAAGGTAAGTATGAAATAAGAAATGTGTAACTACATTTACACAGTGTTTGTATAATGATTCAGAAGCAGAAATACAGGGATGCTGTCTGTCAATTTATTATAAACTGAATTATTGGATAGGCTTTATTATTGGATACACCATTCAATTTGATGAGACATGCAATGCCCAAGGTCAAAAGCAGTGTGACCTACTTGTCCGCTATTGGTCAGAAGAGAGAAATAAGATCAGTGTTAGATTCCTACAGACAATATTCTTTGCACATGCCAGGGGGTGTGATGTTGCCAAGGAAATTATGAAAACTCTTCAAGAATCAGACTCAGGGGTGAGAGTGACCACAGACAAAAAAGTCTGAAAAACTTGAAATTTGGAAAGTTCCTATACTTTTGTGCAGCGGAAGTGCAGAAAAAGAGATCAAAATCAAGATCAAAAAGTCTGAATTCAGATTTTAATCAGAACCCTCACACCCCTCCAGACTATCAGTTACCTCTTTCAGCATTAATAAGCTTGTCATCAGATGGACCAAATGCCAACAAAATTATATAGAGTACAATCAATGCAACACTCCAAGAAGAAGGACTCACTGGGCTCATGATGTCCATTCCATGTAACACACATGTTGGGCTTAAGGCATTTGGAGAGGCAGCTGAGGAACTAGCTATAGACCTTTGCCATTGGTTGAAGAGCTCCCGATCTTGCAGAAATGATTATATCAACATGTTGATTGATCTTCAGCTGGATGATGACATATTCATACACTTAATTACACTCATTCCTGCACTAGACAGAATAGTTAAGAAGTGGCAAGCAATCAAGCAGTACTTCCTCCTTCAAGAATTGCCCAAGCTAGCTGCACAGGAAAGGACAGTGAAAGCCCAGGAGAAAAATGAGAGATACAGGAGAATATGCAGGAGAAAGCAACAGAAAGCATTCCTAGCCCAATTGGCTTTTCTTGTATCTGTAGAGCCAATTTTCCAGAGAATTCCACACAGAAGGGCTACAAAATCATTTGTTGCGTGATGCTATGTGTGAGCTGCTGATATTGACAATGGGTTGCTTCATTAATAAGAGCCTAGTGCTGAAAGACAAAGCAGAAAAACACCTGCTCACAGTTGAGTACACCAAGGCAGACAATCAGCTATCCATGTCACGGATGAAGATTGATGAAAAGACAAGATCTGCACTATCCATTATGTCTTCTGACCAACAGAAGATACCAATGCATTGTATGAAGGAGTTCTATATGGCGACCACTATAATGAAAGACAAAGATAAAGACAATTTATCGCGTCTGACGTCACCTGTCAATCAAACTCGAGCACGGTTTGTTTACAAGTGTCGTGATGATGACTTGCTGAACGCGGATTTATAACCGGGCGCCTAATTTTGCACCTTTCGACATGCAAACCATCTCAAAAGTTAGGTCTTTATAGTAGGAAACTTTCTTTGGTGAAGGCACCATGTCGACAATGCCTAGAAAAGCTGCTTTTTGCCTTGCAAAAGTACGTAATTTTTCGCCATTTGCTGCTATTCCTTTTCTCCGATCAGCACCAGATAGATCGGTCTTCCTTTTATGGGCTAATTAACCTGTGTAAACCAATCAAGGATCGTAATTGACAGTGACATCAGACGCGATAAATTGTTTTTATCTCTGTCTTTAATTATAAGCATCTCGTAGCCTACTTACTAATAGACAACAAGCTTCTGAGACATGTCTCTTACCTACATCCAATTCTCAGAAAGAGTGACCATGGCGTGCAGGCTATTTGTTTACTGCAGATGATACTGGTTGGTTGCTCAGCAATGTGGTTGCCAGTTCATTTTGCAAGAAGATCAGGGACAACAGTAAGAACTCCAGCTATCAGAAATGCATCTCAATCAAAGGTTAAGGCTCATATTGAAATACCCTACCACGTTTTCACACAGAAAGAAGGCAGGATTCCCCTCGCTAAGGAAAGCTTGGTCATAAAACGGATGGATTATATGCATCAGTGATACACCCTGCCCAGGATTTTAGCAAAAGAAGGCTAGCACAGGAAAGCTGCAGGATGGCGCACACCTTCCTGTGTAAGGGAATTTCAATATGAGCCCTTAATAATTCGGCCATCACTGATCACCTCATGGAGAAAGATCATATCATAGACTAGGAGGAGGCTAAGATGGTAGGCAATGAAGCTGACAGATACAAACGTTGGATAAAGGAAGCAATACCGATCAGCAAACAAGACAATATCATGAACAGAGATGAGGGGCAATACAATCTTAGTTACGCATTTGATGATCTTCTAGCAAAACTAACTGGCAAACCGCATTGCTGAGCAACCAGTATCATCTGCAGTAAACAGAAGATTGTCACAACAACAATAGTGTTAAGAAAGAAGTCTGCTAGACTTTGAAACATCCACAGTGAGTACTTCTTTATTCGATTCTACTATTATGTCCGAGTCCTGCAATCTTGGTAGCTTACCTGCAGTATTTATGTTGGCCACAGAAAAACGGCACAATGTAAAATGCTTTCTTGCCTGTACACTCAGCCTTCTGTTTTAATACGCACTCATCAAAAGTCTGTTAAAGAAATGAGAAAAATATACAGAAATCATTATGTAACATATCTAAAGTGTTGTTCTTCTTCTCAAGAGGTCACTGACATCTGAGCCATAGTAATTCGACAAAAAGTCCATTTTTCAGGTGGAAAATGTTAAAATGTACCCAAGAAAGTCCAAATTAGAACAAACTAGTGGAATATGAAGACTACCAATTGCCACCCCCCCCCCCACCAAGTCACATTACTGAACTCCTTTCCAGTTCTGAGAATTATACTTGCAACCTCAGACAGATGAAAGAATGAAGGAAATTTAGGCAAATTTATACAAATGAGCTACCAAATTACCATATTTACTATTACATAACTCATACAAAGATTCTTATCATTTGATTGGTCAATTACTATTGATTATTCTTGCTATTTATAGAAAAAGACTAATTGCATTCCGCGCCCGTGCATTGCACAGTACTTTTTTCATTGCACTCACGCGCAGCTAACATGGCAACGCTGACAGACACGAGCGGAGCGCATGGAGACTACCCCGACTCGCCAATTCTAGGTATTGGTGTCGCCTCTGAAATTAATACAGTTTGTAATACTTTTTAATTTCTTTTGTTTTTCTGGTGATTTTTAAAATTAAGTGGAAGAAATTTTTTTTTTATATGAGTTATACAAAACAAATGTTGAATGTTTTTATTCGTTTAATGGAAAGAAGTTTTTCATTTGGTTAAGTATGAACCGTTCCATTCAACTCGGCAAAGCCTCGTTCAATGGAACAGTCCATATTTCACCTCATGAAAATATTCTTACCATTGTACTCATAAACATTCAATATTTGTATACTACAATTTTTCTACACCCTCCCTCCTACGGACCTGACTGCATAATTATTATGCCTTTAAACAAGGGTTTTTTCAACCGGAAGAGACAACAGGCAGACACTCTCCACAAAAACATTATTTGGAGTTTGCGCAACTATATTACTGATACAGGCGGCTGACTTTTTATGGAGGGTATTTGCCTTTTGTCTCTTTCATCAAAAAAGGCATATATGCTTGTAGAAGGAATTCTACGATATTAAATGAAGAAGGGAGCAAAGAAAATTTAGTTGAAGCAAGATTTGAACCGGCGACCTCTAGTAAGGCCAAAAAAATAATGGTTTGTCTCAAAGCTCACGAGTGGTTTGAAAACAAATCACGAAATGCAATTTTTTTTATTCCCGACTTTTTCATGGTATTTGGAGAAAAAAATATGATTTTCGCCGAAGTTTTCCAGAAAAACTAAAAAAAAAAAAAATTTTGAAATAAAAAAAAATTCTGCATTTCTTTTTTTCCAAATCTCACGAATTTACAAATGCGCGCGCGAGCTTTGAGACAAACCTTTTTTATTTTTGGCCTAAGATAACTGATTAAAAATCATTGTTTTTACCTGGTACCTTTCTTCTTCTGGTCCACTGAACCTATTCTTCTCAGTTTGTTTTCCATCTCCAAACCTTTTAAAATAGTACTGTGATACCATCCTAGCAAAAGGATCTCGTATTATGTTGATGTACACAGGGGGTTTGCCGCCGTAACTACAAGAAAACAAAATGGTTACATTATTAATTAAAACAGTTTTTATTTTTAAAAGCAGTACTACATGTATGTGAAATGGGCCATTCCAGTTAAAATCCACACTACCCCTGTGGAAGATTTTGGAAATATCTTCCACAGGGGGATTATGTTATTCAAATGTAATTGGTCAGGGATAATCATTTTGAAACCCATACTCCCCCTGTATTATGGCTTTACCTATATTATCTGCCACAACTGGAGTGAGTATTTCAAATGGAAGTTACCCAACTGTCTATTCTATTTGAAAGTCATACTCACTCTGTGGAAGGCTAAATCTTGTGGACGACTTTAGCTAAATCTTCCACAGGGGTAGTGTGGATTTTAAATGGAATAGCCCAATGCTTACTCCTGATTCCAGAAAAATACAGCACTAATTTTTAGGATTTAAAAAAAAATATTATCCTGTTCTGCCAAATAAAACATAGCTCAATCATCAGTTGGAACAAACTGGCAATAAAAGTACAATATCAACTTACTTACAATACAACAACAACAACAACGAAAACAACAACAACAAAATGTTTGTGTTTTTAATATGCAGTGATAATTTGTGTTCATGTCATACTCTATCTATTAATGATTTTAAAATACATTGAATTTGTATTCATTTTGAAATCTTTAATGTGTATGACGTGAACATAAATTATCACTTTGCAAATTAAAAACACAAAACAAATGTTATTGTTGTAAGTCAACCATGAATGATTTTAGCATTTAGCTCTAGGTCCAGAGATACTCCAAAACCAAAAAAATAAATGACCTAATTTTTTAAAATTCAAGTATAGTTCCATCCCTCAATTTTGAAAACTTTTCACCTAAAAAGGGGTGGGACTATACTTGAGTCAGCACGGTTTATAATATATCACACTCATATCAATAAGCCCAATCGCCATTCTAACTTCCGGTTTTTGAGAGCAGTTTTGGGACACTTTGACCTCTGACATATCGGGAAAATTAACGTAATTATTATTAATTTTCTTATTATTGTCATAATTTTGATCATTAAAAATACCAAATAATTAATTTATAAAATACAAATATTTTTCATATTTGTTTTAAATATTGTAAAACATTTTAGATTATATTTTGTACGTACAAAAACCCAATATTTCTGAATTTTCTGAAAGGTCAAAGGACAAAGTGTCCTAAAACTGCAAAAACTGTCCTACAATGCATTGCAAACTTCCAATGCCGATTGGGCTTATTACATGTATATCTGTATTTAATATAGCTTTTAATTGTTTAATTCAAGTATAGTCCCACCCCTCAATTTTGAAACATTTTCACCTAAAAAGGGGTGGGGCTATACTCGAGTCAGCACGGTAAGTATAAGAAGGGGTGGGGCTATACTCGAGTCAGCACGGTTTATAATATATCACACTCATATCAATTATCAGTGTTGGAGGACTCGGGACTCGGACTCGAGTCCTTTTTTCAAGGACTCGGACTCGGACTTGGACTCGGAAGCTAAGGACTTGGACTCGGACTCGGACCCCAAGGACTCGGCTTGAGTCCTCTTCGAATCCAGCAAAATAGGGTCTTTTAGGTCTTTTATTTTCGTTCATTGTAAACTTCTTCTTATGCTTGATCAATGATCACATCACATGATTAATTTACGTAATTTTACATGCAAATAAATTCAGTTTATAAATAAAAGTACAACCAAAAAGCAAGATTGCTTTCAGTTATATCTTTAATTGGTTAAATGGATTTTAATCATAATCGTTTGTTTTGTACGGAAAGTCCAATCTACGGAAAGCCCAATCGGACATTGTAACAGCATGACTGCTTGGTTAGGCGCAAGTCTAGAATATACATGAATAATAATTTATGGGCAAAATAGGGGCTTGATGAACTGAAATTTCAACATTTTTGTGGAGGTCTGTGAACTAAAATTGGGCCATATTATAGGCTTTAAAGCTAACAAATTCAAAATGTTTCCAAATTTGAGCTAAAGAGCTACACTTTTCAGAGTGTTAGGCTCAATGACATGGAGCATGATGCAAACTGTGGGTCTCAAGGAACTGCCAGAGAGCATGAAAAAGGGACCCTTGACCGCCGCACATAGCCTACCCGTACCACCTTTACATGTGAGTGATTAGCCCCCCCCCCCCGGAATAATACTGCATAGGCCTACAGCCAGATCCAACACCCTTTCGTTTGGCACCTGGTGTTTGGTAGTGACATCATATTTTGATTGTCATATTGCATCTTTTGCCTCTTTAAAACACAAGCCTAATAAGTTGGGGTTGGGGGAGTCTTTGATTATACTCTGTTATAAGCATTGGGGGAAGATAAAATTAGGGGCAAGATTTTTTGGCCGATCGAAAGGGAGGGTGGAAGCAATTTTTGGCAAGCTGAGAGGGGGGAACAAGCAATTTTGACACATGGGGCACCTTTCAAATAAAACACTCTAAAATTGCTTAGAAAACAGTACGGAAACGCTTACATAATGAAAATTTGCCTGCTCGCTGCACTCGCAACATATATCCAAGGTATGTAAATTGGGATCCTCAAAAATAGCATGTGCAAAGGGGGTGCAAATTTTTTTGGCAGGCCGGGAGTGGGGGGGGCAAGCCATTTTTGGCAGGCCGAGAGGGGATATAGTAGGGTCCAGAATGGAAGTCCTGTTCTCGGTTTGAGTACAAGAAGTTTTGAAGGTGTTTTTTAATAGATTTGAGGACGCTGAATAAAATCAGAGGGGTCTGACCCATCGAAAAATGTGGGGAACTCTCGCTAGAGGGCGTTTTTCAAAATGGCCGCCAAAATCCCTTAAAAAGCATCTCTTGCAATTTCACACCTCCCCGGGCTCCGCATAATTATTGCACAGCCCCAAAACTATATTAGGCATGAAAGGTGTGACTAACAAATTATGTATTTACAAGAAAATAATATAGAACTAAAATTCTGGTTAAAAATAGGCCTACGTTGATAAAGTATTGGTCAAAACCCCAGGGCTTGAATTTGATACATAAGGACTCGGACTCGGACATTGAGGACTCGGGCTCGGACTCGGGACTCGGACATCAGAAATTGGCAAGGACTCGGACTCGGACTTGGACTCGGACACCAAGGACTCGGACTCGGATGATGAGGACTCGACTACAACACTGTCAATTATATCTGTATTTAAGGGTAGACGAGGTATTGTTGGTCGAAGCAACCTAAAAATCGATTTTTATTATCTAGATCAATATATTATTGAAAATTAACACCTTGATGTCTTGCAAAAGTGCATTCTACAAATCGTATACTTTGCAAACTTGCTTAATTTATTGCTGTTAATGAGTTATGTACGTTTTACAAAAGTATAGTCCCACCCCTCAATTTTGAAACATTTTCACCTAAAAGGGGTGGGGCTATACTCGAGTCAGCACGGTAAGTATAAAAAGGGATGGGTGGGGCTATACTCGAGTCAGCATGGTAAGTATATCACACTTATATCAATTATATCTGTATTATAGTTTATTATTATGATGCATGGATATTATCACATAACTCTCAGACAGATATGGGATCTATCAGATTCACCCAATGACTCGCTAATTGAAATAAGATCCACCTAATGGTCCAACACATTATTATGGCAACTGCTAGCTACTATCATATCAATTACACTCCAGTAGTTTCTGTATACGAAGTCTATGGTAAAGCCATGATTTCTCTGTGTTACCAAATTTTAAAATCTGTGTTATAAATTGGATGATTTTTCATGATTTTCCGTTTTCCACAATAAAGCACTGAAAAGTTAAAACAAACGTTAAAAGTGTATTTTGTCTTAAACTTAATTGTAGTACATTTTGTATGGCCAGAGTCTTGCATCGAAGGCCTAGAATTAATACTAGAATATATTGTTTAAATGGTTGATTACTGCTAAATGATCACTTTTCTTTATTTCATTTTACAAATCAACACAAAAGGTAGACATTTTGCACAGTTTTTCACTATTTTGTGGCATTTTCAAATTTCTGTGAGCAAACCCCGAATTCTGTGAATTTTTCTGTCACTATTTTGTGGCATTTTCAAATTTCTGTGAGCAAACCCAGAATTCCGTGATTTTTACTGTTTTTCCGTATCACAGAGAAATCATGGCTTTAGTCTATGGTATCAGCAGCCATAAGTCACATCACTTGAAGCTATAATTTATACCAGATAATTAGTGTCAGATTTATGATACTTTGTAATATTTTGAGTTAATTGGTATACCCCGTGAAAAAATGACACATGTCTTTCTGGAGTGTATAAGAGCAGTAGCGTAGCCAGCGGTGGGGCAGGTGGGGCACAGTGCCCCCCCTGACAAAAAAAGAAAGTAAAAGCGCCCTCTGACAAAAAATGAAAGAGAAAATCAGGAGGGCAAAGGAAAAGACAAAGGGCAAGGAGCCCCTTTTTTAGCAAAATTCAGGGCCAAAATAGTGTAAAATACAAGCGAATTTCAAGCTTCTGCACTACACATTGTAAGGATATAGCCCTTTTCAGCGGATAATGGCGAAAATAGTGTAAAATACAATTGTTTTCGCGCTGCGCACGCACATCATCCCAATAAAGCCTTTTTCGAAAAGCTAGAAGACATACAGTCTCTATGTATCGTATGATGCAATTGCATTTTTTTCGTCTGTGCCTCGAAATTTTAGTTTGCTCCCCCTGACCAAGAAAGATGGTATAAGAGACTCATTTCATTCTTGGGTTTTATATTTGTAATGTGACAAGAAGTGCATGGGCACTGGATGCAGGCTCAACTGAATGGGCACATTTTTGCTGAACATTAATTTCCAAGCTTTACATGCTCAACACAGCTACCAAAAAACACACAATGTTATTTTATGTAGAGGTGTAAGAAAACTTTAGCAATAGACACCCAAGGATAGCATTTACAGTTTCAGGGCAGGTTTTTTACATGCTTTATGTGTGCCTGAAAAGGTAATCACTGTAAGTGCTTAATTCTAATAGGAAGGCAAGACCCTAAATCTATGAACAAATCTAAACATTGTTGCTAAATACTCATCAGATACAAGGCCCCTCCCTGATAAGATAATACACAACACCTAAATGACACAACCCTGGAGGAAGAAAACAAACCACACTGATAACGTAACAGGAATTTGATACACATGATATCAACTCTGTGATGATGAGACAACCATACTACATGTAAAAACTCATCCTTACAGTAGGCACCGGAGTTTCGCGCGGTTCGCGCAAAAGCGCACATTTTCGCGCATTTGGGTGTCCAAAGCGCATTTTGGATTCCATCGAGAATGTTCACGATTTTGACCCATCGATAAGCTTAAAGTTAAAACTTACGATTTTATGCCCCAAATCGGCAGCATTTACAAGAAAATTCACGCAATATTGGTTCTAACTTCACTTATGTACATCAAAATACAAATAACGATCATTAAACCAAGCATAATGTGGGAAATTTGCCCTTGCTTTCGACATTTCGATCGACGATTTGTGATGGTCGCCATCTTTATTTTTTATTTTTTCCAGAAACTGGAAATGAACCGGAAGTCGTTCGTAATTGATTGACATGCCATTGTTTTACCGATGTTTTTTTTTTGTGTTTTGCATTGAAAACAGGCGATCGCGCATTTTAGCGCATTTTGACCTATTTTTTGGCGCATTTTCGCGCATTTTGAAAAGTGGCCAGCGCATTTTGCCGTTTTAAATCGCGCGAAACTCCGGTGCCTACCTTACAGCCTTTTCGTTCTCACAGGAATTCAATATGCCAATATTGTGACATTCAAGCCCACAACATCTGTTAGCCGACTATAAGTGGAGTTCGGAGTGGGAGTGGGGAGTTCTTGATTTTGAATTGGGTAGGAATGGGTGGCTGGGATGCTGAAAACATACTGAAAAATATACTAAATTTGATGAAAAAGAGATCAAAAATATACTAATTTCCAATAATTTCTGTTCAAAATTACAGTAAATTTGAGCAATTTTGGAAACATTTTTGCAAATTTTGCTAAAAAACAAAGACAAATCTGCACTTTCTAAAAATTGTGGCCCAAAGAAAAAGTTATATACCAAAACTGCCTTGAGTAATGTTATTCATAAGCATGATTGCATTTATACACAACATTACACAGGGGAGCTATTGAAGATATGGCAGTATTGCACTCAGCAATCAATGCATCAAGTGCAACACTGGTTATCTCCAATATCTGCCTTGAGTAATGTTATTCATAAGCACGATTGCATTTATACACAACATTACACAGGGGAGCTATTGGAGATATGGCAGTATTGCACTCAGCAATCAATGCATCAAGTGCAACACTGGTTATCTCCAATATCTGCCTTGAGTAATGTTATTCATAAGCACGATTGCATTTATACACAACATTACACAGGGGAGCTATTGGAAATGAGGCACTGCAGTGAGCCCTCATAATTGAAACCTACTTTCTCAGTATGTATTTGCCACAGGTACTATAAATGCAACTACATATTGTGGATAGAGATGTCAATGAACTCATAGTCATATCTAGCTGATTGTGAATTTATTACATTATAATACACGTTTGCAATATTAGAATTGAATTGGTCCTATTTCTTTTTTTATATTTGGATATATAAATGATAATTAAACCCTAATTTCTCAGTATGTATTTTCCACAGGTACTATAAATGCAACATCATATTGTAATACAATGGACAGAGATGTCAATGAACTCATATTTAGCTGCTTGTGAATTTATTATATTATAATACATGTTTGCAATATTATAATTGAATCAGTCCTATACAGGGTGCAAATTCTATAAAATTAATGTCTTTATTTCTTTTTTCATATTTGGAGTTTACTGCGAGTCAAGGGGAGCCTGAGCTGGCAGTATAAGTACTTTATTGAGAAAAGAAACATATTGTCATACAATGGATAGAGATGTCAATGAACTCATAGTCATATAGCTGATTGTGAATTTGTTATATTATAATACGTCATGTTTGCAATATTATAATTGAATCAGTCCTATACAGGGTGCAAATTCTATAAAATTAATGTCTTTATTTCTTTTTTCATATTTGGAGTTTACTGCGAGTCAGAGGGGAGCCTGAGCTGGCAGTTTTTTGTAAGTACCGTATTGGTCCGAGTATAGTCCCACCCGTTTTTTAGGTGAACATTTGTCACAATTGGGGGTGGGATTATACTCAATTTCAAAAAAAAAAAAAAAAAAAAATTTTAAGTTTTTTTTTTCGGTTTTGAGTGTCCCTGGACCTAGACCTGAATGCTAGGATCATTCATGGTTGACCTAAAAAAAAAATTTAAAAAATGTCATGTCATACTCTATTAATGATTTCAAAATGCATTGAATTTGAATTTTTTTTTTTACAATTTCTGGAATTTTTCGAAAAATGGGGGGTGGGACTATACTCGAACGTGGGACTATATACTCGGACGAATACGGTACTTAAATATTGAAAAAAATAAAGCCCACACTCACAGGGACTCACATGGGGGGGGCTCATAATTATTGCACAGCCCTTAACATTTTAAGTATATGTGAATTATATTACAATACATGTACAATGACAAAGTCAAAGGTTCAAGTGTATGATGTGGTGTAAAATAATAGGGATTATGTTGCATAGTGTCCGCAATAAGTGTGTAGCAGTAGCAAAATGCTACACAATTTTCGTCATTTGCTACACAATTTTCGTCATTTGCTACACAATTTTGGAATGTGTAGCAATTTTGTACCATTCATAAGCATTGGCTTCCAAATTTGGTGAGCATTTTTGCTACACAAATCAAATTGCTTAATGCGGACCCTGATGTTGCACACAATGAAATAATGCTTTTAATCTTATGAGTAGCTGATAACCAAGTATCATATAATATAAATGTAGGATTGTTGATAATTTTAATATCCATACCTACTCATTCTATGAGGTCTATGCTCAGGCACCTACTGTGACCGAACTCTTCCTTTAAATTGCAACTTCCTGAACCAAATCTTAAAGCACTAGAAACCCAGTACGACCAAACACTCCAGACACTCCAGACAAACTCTGTGAGGCTCAACTTTACGTTTTTCCTTGTTTAAGGCAAGTGGGATGGCAAGAGCCAGATTTTCTAAACCATTGAACTAATAAACTTAAGTACAAGTGCAATTAACTGCAAAATTTGGAAATGGATTATTTTGGTACAGGCCTCAATGTGATGTACAAAGCAAAAAATGACTACACGTACCTACCTTCAAATAATGAAATATATGTATAGAACATGTATGTTTTTTCAGGTTTCAGTTCTTTGCAGAGCATGTGAACATTTATATAAAAGTATAGTGATAATTTCAAATAAATGAACACATTGAGCATGTTTCCACCACTCAATCATTATACATGTACGCACCCATGTAGTTTATTGCATGGACGCATACTGGATGCAGGAGATACATTCAAGCAAAGATTGGGCTATTCCATTTAATGCCACCACTGTGGAAGATTTTTGAAATATCTTTAACAGAGGGAGTGTGAATTTCAAATGGAATGAACACATTAGGCAACTCTATTTGAAATTCATTTTCTCTTAAGAAGATTCAATTTGAATCTTTCACAGAGGGTGTATGAAATTCAAATGGAGCTGCCTAATATGCCGATTCCAATTGAAATTCACACTCCCCCAGTGGACGATATTTCCAGAATCTTCCACAGGGGTGGTGTGGATTTTAAATGGAATAGCCCATTCTAAGCACAGATACTAGAATCTGAAATGCAAGTTGTGTTCATTCATATGAAAGGAAGGTAGAAAGAAAGAAAGAATGAAAAATAGAAATGATATAAGAATACAAGCTAAACTTACTCTGTGAAGTTAACATAATGCAGATGCCTTTGAAAAATGAATGGTGTTTGAAATTGTTCTATGGAATGGACTAGTCTCTCCTGCAAATGAAAAAAAACAAAAAACAAAAAACAAAAAAAACAAGACACATTAATTTCATTTGGTTATTTATTAGAAATTTTAGCTTGAGAAACAAAACAAATTAATACACAGTAAATACATAGTGTGTGTGGGGTGGGATGAGTAAATATCAAAGATTATTAAAATAACTGCACAGGTCACATTTTTACCATTTTGAAATTTTTGCCTAAAAACCATCCCTCCATGATGAAAGTAATTGCTGTGTTTTTTGTCAATTTTTTTGTCAAAAGTAGCAGGTGACCACTAAAGATTTTTGCATATAAATCATTCTTTTCATCATGACAGTACATCTGTGGTAAAAATGAATAATTCACACCGGGGGGGGTGTTTCTTTGTGAAAATGAGGGTATGGGACTGTGCGGCCGATTCTGGGTGCATTTTTATCCATAGATTAGACTGGGGTGCTTTTTCAACCATTTTGGTTTATTGACGACCATCCAAATTTCTTTAAAAATTGGTATTTTGATGGATCCACTTTTTAAATTCTCGGCGGCACACCCCTACCGGAACCAAACTTGAGTATTCCCCGGAAGATGGAGGTTCGGAGGGATGGATATTGTAAACACAGTATGCTTCACATTGGAGGCATTAAAATGTGTGCAGTTAAATAAAATTAATATAAACCTGAAATTGTCCTTTGTATAAAATTTGGGTCTTTGCGATCCTTCACATGTAGGCAAAACAATAAACCTAGCTGATGACACACCTCCCTAGCTGCATGGAACGCTGGAACCATTATTTGAAAACGCAACTATTAAATTCATCACTGAGTAGCTTAAAAGCATAGGTTAACATGATTAATGACCCATGACCTTGTTTCTTCCTTTCTGGATGGAATCATATCAAATCAGGAAGAGGACAAAAATTACCAATGTAATAAAGTGCTGATGATGAATCACTCTTGATGTTTCTGAGCCACAAAACCAGTTTATAGTGTGTGTGAAACTCCTGGTGAAACTCGGGGTGAAACTGTTATTTAGGGTGCATCAGATGCCCCTCATGTCAATGGATTCATCTGTCCCTAGTCTTAAAATGTTCCTATTGTCACAAAACTAACATGTGCCAAGTTTGAATTAATTCGGAGGTCGTCCTGGGGGCCACCGAGAGCCTAAAGTTACAATGTGTGTTCCTATGTAGTAAAGTTTGTTGACCCCTGTACAATTCCAATTAGAAGCCGATCGAACAATTTAAAGTAGCTGCCATATCAAAACCGTTAGGACTTAGAAGCTCAAATCTTTTGCACTTATAGTACTGATAATCATCTTCGAATCGGTGATAAAAATTAATCACCAACAAAATGAGCATGTGTGGAATTGGCACAAGCGCCCTCGATACAAAATTTCAGTGAAATAGGCATTTTGTGGTAATTTTTACCTCAAATTTTACAAATGTTGATGTCCTGGTTGTCATTACACTTTTACAAAGCAGATTTTCTGAACTTTAGATCAATATATAATACATATTAACAACTTTCAGTGTGAAATAAAGTATTATAGCACTTGGTTAAGACAGAAATTATAGATTTTCCCAAGAATATGGACTGTGGGGGCGCTTTTGACAATAAAACACACGCAGTCATTTCTTTGGAGATGGATTTTCATCACAGATTCAAAGATGATTATCAGTACGCTTAGCTCCCAAGATTTGAGCTTCTAAATCCAAACGGTTTTGATATGACAGCTACTTTAAATTGTTCTATCGGCTTCTAATTGGAATTGTACAGGGGTCAACAAACTTTACTACATAGGAACACACATTGTAACTTTAGGCTCTCGGTGGCCCCTCAGGACGACCTCCAAATTAATTCAAACTTGGCACATGTTAGTTTTGTGACAATAGGAACATTTTAAGACTAGGGACAGATGAATCCATTGACATGAGGGGCATCTGATGCACCCTAGACTATATATGCAACCTTGTTATAACCCAACATGATTGATGACTCTGTAGATGACATTTGACAATTTGTTACTTTGAATGCCTTATTGTGTGTCTGTCATTAGATTCTATTTTAAATATTAAAGACCCATTCAGTGATCCCAGCGTAAGTGTAAAAATATTGAAATTGTTTATAAATTGCTTAAAGATGAAGACCCTGGTCAGTTCTTCTGTGAAGAACTGACTTACACCTGTTACTTTGATGATAGACAGAACAGAATTTACATGAATACATTTTAACCTTGACTAATTCCCTAAGGAACTTAGACCAAAAGTGGGGCTTCATCTTTAAAAGTGAAGGATATAAAGTCATTCAAATTGTCATAAAGGTATTTTTGAAATGACAAATTTGGCAAAAAACAAAGAAAACAGCAGTACTGACGAAGTTGAAGCCCCATTCAAATACATGTAGCTAATTTAGATACTGTCAGTATCTAAATTACAGATTCGTGTAAAATGTCTTATTTTTTGGCTTTTGGCTGAACCACTCGCAGGCTATGTTAGCACATCTATGACAATGACAAAGGTACCAAAATCTGAATTTTGATGAATTTTATGACCCGGGTTTTATGATCATCCGGATGAGCAAATCACTGAATGGGCCTTTAATTAAGAAACAATATTCTGGCTCTTCTGAGGAAAAAGGGCATTGCAAAAAGGTAGGCCTACATGTATAATCTGACCATATCCTAGATTGTGTGCTTGCCTGTAGCTATTCACATGCTACAATTTTAGGGAAGGACCCCTATGATTTAATGATGTGCAAGGTATACCCTTTTTCTTAAATTGCCTTGTTTAGATTCAGGATACATGACTCTTAGTCAGGAATGATATCCCCTTCTCAATGATCATGGTCATTCAAATTACATGTATGTGCTGGCCAATATGGGATTCAAGTTTTGAGCTATTTTCTCAAAATATCAAGAGCTATCACAAGAAAAGTTGAACCAATATACTGGGCTTGTTTGTACTCATTTTAATGTAATTTTCATACTGAATACAAATATCATCATGATAATGTTCAACTCTGACTTTGTTTAAATTTTAAATAAAATTTGGTACTTGTCATCAGCAGTCGACACCCGTGTGGAAAGTGCTTCTAAAAGGTAACAATAGCATGTGATGAAATCAGACCATTCTCCTTTAAAAGCAATATATGGTACACAATGCAATAAAAATTCACATCATAATTGTAACAAACATACCTGCCAAGCTGTATCCATCTTCGTACTATTATACACTTCAGAAGAAATCATATGGAAGTTATTGACTATGGCAAGATGGCGTAAAAGAAGGATCACAGAACGACTGCCACACTTCCCCACTCTGTTGAACACCACACGGTCCTGCGGTTGCTGCAAGGAAGATGAAATACAAAATGACTAGAAAATATGAACAAACTTTTAGGCCATGTTATAACTTTTGCTGATGAGGACGCCCTCAAAATTCTATTTTTTACACGATTGTTATGGACTTTAGTAAACTAAGATACCCTGCAAAAATCAAGGCTTGAGGTGCTGTAGTTTTGTCAAAATCCGAGATTTTGAATAAACCCTCTCAATCCCTGGCTGAAATTTGATATACTTTTGATACACCACTTTTGATATGTATGAAAAATGTATGAAATAAAAGTATTTGAATTGGAACCCTCATTTCATACACTTTTATGTATCAAAACTGTATCAAATTAACATTGCATACACATTTTATACATATCAAAAGTGTATCAAATGCCAAGATAATGTATCAAAAAAGTATCAAATGAAATGTATCATTTCATTTCATACATATTTGATACATAATTATATCAAAAGTGTATCAAATATGTAACTGTATCAAATCAGGTTTCAATTTAAACTGTATCAAATTAGCGTTGAAATTTTTATCCTTTCATTTCATACACATTTCATACATAATTTATATCAAAAGTGTATCGAATATGTTACTGTATCAAATCAGCGTTCCAATTTAAACTGTATCAAATTAGCATTGAAATTTTTATCCTTTCATTTGATACATATTTCATACATAATTATATCAAAAGTGTATGAAAATGAAATATGTAACTGTATCAAATCAGGGTTCCAATTTAAACTGTATCAAATTAGCGTGGAAATTTTTATCCTTTCATTTTATACACATTTCATACATAATTTATATCAAAAGTGTATGAAATATGTAACTGTATCAAATCAGGGTTCCAATTTAAACTGTATCAAATTAGATTTGAAATTTTTATCCTTTCATTTCATACACATTTCATACATAATTATATCAAAAGTGTATGAAATATGTAACTGTATCAAATCAGGGTTCCAATTTAAACTGTATCAAATTAAGCGTGGAAATTTTTATCCTTTCATTTTATACACATTTCATACATAATTTATATCAAAAGTGTATGAAATATGTAACTGTATCAAATCAGGGTTCCAATTTAAACTGTATCAAATTAGTATTGAAATTCTTATCCTTTCATTTCATACATATTTGATACATAATTATATCAAAAGTGTATCAAATATGCCACTGTATCAAATCAGCGTTCCAATTTAAACTATCAAATTAGCGTTGCAATTCTTATCCTTTCATTTCATACACATTTTATACATAATTATATCAAAAGTGTATCAAATATGTCACTGTATCAAATCAGCATTCCAATTCTAATGCTGGCCAGCGGGACCACCCTATTTTGATACATGCCATTTGATACACTTTTGATATAGTTTTCTGATACATTTTTCAGACAGTTTTTTGATACACTTTTGATAGTTTTTTTTGATACACTTTTGATACAGTTTTTTGATACACTTTTGATACAGTTTTTATACACTTTTGATACAGTTTTTATACACTTTTGATACAGTTTTTGATACACTTTGATACAGTTTTTATACACTTTTGATAGTTTTATACACTTTTGATACAGTTTTTTATACACTTTTGATACAGTTTTTCAAATTTCAAAATTGGTTGAATCAAGATCAAATTCAACAAGAATTATCCTTACATGATCTTAACATATTTGCAAACATTAATGACCCCCAAAGCTTAAAGTGAAGGGGTCAAAGGTCAAATTTTGAAATTAGTCTAATCAAGCTCAAATTCAACACTGCCCTCTACTGCCAATGCTGACATTTAGCAATTTCCCCATCATCGGAGCAGCTCAATGCACTTTCCCTATCAACGTTCAAAATTACAACATAATAGGACAAATGTGTGAGAAAGTATTGCAAAAAAGAAGCAAAACCCAAATAAAAATGGAACATACATACATCAGAGGGCCTGCTTGGAAAGCAGTGCTTGTCACTGAAGTTGTTACCCTCAATAAAGAGACAAAAAGGCTACCAATAACAAAAAGATTCAGCAGGGTTTTTTACTATACAGGCATGTGCTATATTCATGCTTAATAATATATACATAGAGGCCCTATATAATAATATATAGTAAGCTTACCCTATCAGAACAAAGTCAATCAAATATCCTCTTTAATCACAGTCCCTGATTACAACTACATTGTAACCTAATGTGCAGTCTACAAGCATGTTTGTATCTTCATCATGAGAAATAAAACACCATAATTTGCTCTAAAATACAGTACATTTCCAAATGCAAATCCTGGTGTTAACTGCATGCATGCCACATGGGCAAATTTGAAAATGATGAGTCATTATCTAGACATGTGATCAGGTTTTGATACAGTTTTGATACACTACAAAAGGTCAGTTTATGAAAGCCCAATTTGATACACTTTTGATATACCTCTAGCCACCCAAAATAAACTAAGTCCAATTTAATACGCTTTTGATGCACTGTAGGCAGCCATAATTTGACTAAGTCCAATTTGATACACTTATGATATACCTCTAGCCACCAAAAATTAACTAAGTTCAATTTGATACACTTTACATACACTAAAAAACAGGCAAAGTCCAATTTAATATACTTTTGATACACTGTATGCAGCCAGAATTTGACTAAGTCCAATTTGATACACTTTTGATATACCTCTAGCCACCAAAAATTAACTAAGTTCAATTTGATACACTTTACATACTCTAAAAAACAGGCAAAGTCCAATTTAATATACTTTTGATACACTGTATGCAGCCAGAATTTGACTAAGTCCAATTCGATACACTTTTGATATACCTCTAGCCACCAAAAATTAACTAAGTTCAATTTGATACACTTTACATACACTAAAAAACAGGCAAAGTCCAATTTAATACACTTTTGATACACCACAAGCAAGGCCAAAATTAACTAAGTTCAAATTTGATACACTTTTCATACATTTTTGATACAGTTAGGTGGTATTTGATACAGTTTTGATACCCTATATTTTCAGTTGATACATTTTCAATACACCCTTTGTATATCAAAACTGTATCAAATTGCCGTTTGATACAGTTTTAATACACTTTGATACACTTTTGATACACTTCTTGCTGTATAGAATTTCTGCTAGGGATAAGATGGTTTATTATTACGATGGAAATATTAAAATTAAAATGTCAAATGCGTACACGATACATGTGCATAACCAGTATGTACATGGCATATGACATATCAAAAAAACCAGCAAGACTCACGTTCGAATAAGTTGTCTCGTCTGTTTGGGTCTAAATTAAAAGAGGACATATCTGCAAGTGAAAACTAACACTTTATATCAAATTCAAAAAACACAATTATATTTCTTATGGAAATGTTATAATATGGCTTTAAGTATGTAACCCCACCAAAATACCACAACATGAAGCAACTGTAAGTGTAAGCTCACAAAATCCAAGTGTGAAATTATCTGAAACAAGTACCGTCGGATCCGTAGCGGTCGCTGCGGGACAAGGAATTCAATTTTGCAGTGTTGGTGTCTTTGAAGCAGGTTCAAGTTTGACCCCTA
Source organism: Amphiura filiformis (assembly GCF_039555335.1). Classification (NCBI taxonomy): domain Eukaryota; kingdom Metazoa; phylum Echinodermata; class Ophiuroidea; order Amphilepidida; family Amphiuridae; genus Amphiura; species Amphiura filiformis. The sequence goes on from NC_092634.1 coordinate 46,140,105, forward strand.
TTTTGACCTGTAACCCCTCTGTGAGCTTAACAAAAAAAAATTCAAAAAAAAAATTTCAAAAAATTAGGGAAAAAAAAATTTCAAAAAAAAAAAAAATGTGGGAAAAAAAAAATTCGGAAAAAAATAAATTTCGGGAAAAAAAAAATTTTCAAAAAAAAAAAAAAATTTCGAAAAAAAAAATTGGAAAAAAAAGAAAAAGAAAATTCAATTTCCTTAATTCTCTTCAAAAAATTCCCAATTTCCTTAATTCTCTTCAATTTCCCTTAACTTCCCTCAATTTCCCTCATTTTCCCAAATTTCGGAATGAAACTCTTTTCCAGTATGGGGCGGTATAGGCCCTCCCCCTCACCAAGTATCATAGCCATGCGACAAACAATGTAGGCGTAACAGCATTTTTTAGCGTTTGTTACTAACGGACGGACGGACTAACAGACGGAGAGACATGGTGACTTATAGAGCTGCTACCCGCAGCTAAAAACCTACATTTTGCTATCCCAGGTCTTATTCTCTGCACATGACAGGTCTGTGGTACAGGATTTTGGTGTGAGGAGGCAAAGCCAAAATTTCATCCCCATTTAAGGGGCAAGGTCTGATTTTTGTCCCCATTTAGGAGTCAAAGCCAGATTTTCATCCCCATTTGTCAATTATTTGTCCCATTTTTGATCATTTTAAGGACATTTTGTCCCTGGAAATTTTCTGTGGAGACACTCTGCCCCCCCCTTCCCCCAGCTACGCAACTGTCATCTTTATTCCTTCCCCTTCCCCCAAAAGCAATAGAGCGTTCGGGTTTGAGGTATAAGCCTAGGGGGCAAGGGGGCAAGGTCTGATTTTCATCCCCATTTAAGAGACAAAGCCAGATTTTCATCCCCATTTGTCGATTATTTGTCCCATTTTTGATCATTTTAAGGACATTTTGCTCTTTAACGTCCCCATTTTGTACCTGGACATTTTCTGTGGTGGCACTCTTGCCCCCTTCCCCCAGCTATGCAACTGTCGTCTTTATTCCTTCCCCTTCTCCCAAAAGGAATAGAGCGTTCGGGTTTGAGGTATAAACCTATGGGACCTAAGTGGGGCAAAGATAGTGATCAGGTGAAGTGGAGGTACAGGAAATTATTGTGCGAGAAGTATCATACTGGGTGAAGCCGAAGTATGACACTGAACGTACGATAATTTCCCGAACCATACCGACGCTAAACCCAATACATTTAATGAATTTGTCATGTATCACAATATTCCCCTTATGGCCAAAAGCAAGGGGTACAAAACAAAGAAAGAAACCCATAAAACAATAACAAAATATGACTTACTGCAGGACCATCTTCTTCTGATTTCAGTGGCAGTGATTTGTACGAATCTGGATCTCTGTCATCCCATTTATAATAATTCACACCTTTCCTTATTAGTTTTTCTAAAGATGTAACAACAGGTGTTTCATCAGGTGCAGCTGGTGATATTGTCCTTACAACATTGTTACCAGTATCAATGTGTATCTGTTCTGTAACATTATTATCTGGTATGTTTTGTTTCTGCACCCATGGCCATTTATTGGTTTCTGAAAACCCACTCTCTGAGGCAGAAGTGTCATCATCTATTTCATTATTTTCCCCATTTTCATCTTCAATCTCAAGGATTCTGTCCCTCTCTGTCTCTTCCTCGTCTCCTGGTGGAGCAGGTTTGTGTGATCCATTATTGACCAGTTTATTGTCTGTGTCTCTGTTTTCGTCGTCATCATTGACTTCATCGAATACGGAATCTGAAGAGTAGTCGGAAGATGAATCTTCTGATGTAACTTTCACCTCTGAAAAATATAAATAAACTAATTGTTGTTATTATGATTTTTTTAACCTTTTGCTTTCTAACACTTTCTACATGTTTTCAGGTTTCAAAATTGTATAGAAAAGATGTGCTTTCAGGAGATTAATGAATGTTTTAAATGTTCTGTTTTTTATGTGCACTGTTTGTTTGTAGCATTTCAACAAGGCTCTGCCTGGAGCATCGTAGTGGGAGCGCCACCGGCTTCGCCGCTCGCTGTCGCGGCTAGGCCACTCTGTCGCGCCTTCGCCGCTCGTGCCCCCCCCCCCTACGATCGTGAGGTCTTTGACAAAGACTAGTTTGTTTGTACCACATTTTGGGGGCACAGACCACAGATACATGTATTGGAAGTTTGGAACAATATCTGTACTGGAGCAATGGGGCATGTTTACAATTTCTGACAGAACCTGGTTGTGGAGGATGCATGTACAGTCACACAAGGGTAGCTTTAATAATCAACTAGAATAGAGGGACCAAATCACAAATATTATCCTATGTGTCATCTTCATTATCACATATAAAATGATTAATTAACACATGCTCCATATTATTTGGATTTATGTCATAAAGATATGCAAGTATCTTAATTAATAATGTCCCCTATCTTGGTTCATTTGGATTATTCATTGTGTACCTCAACATCCAAAGACCCAATGACCTATTCCATTTGAAATCACTCCCTGTGTGGAATTGAAAAGATTTTGGAATTTCAACAAAATTCAACAGTTTGATTAAGGGATCTAAAATGAGCGTTTTGAGCGTTTCGACAGTATTTTTTGTGGGACATGAGAGCACATCAGACATGTCAAATTGCATTCTGAATACGAAGAATGTCTTTCTGATATCAAATAATTTTCATTTTTGAAATTCACGATATCATACAAATTTTATGACAAATTATTAAAAGTTGATATTTTTCACATTTTTGATATATAACCAGGGCGTAGCCAGCTTTCTTGGTCAGGGGGGGCAAAATAAAATTTTGGGGGCACGGACGAAAAAAATTGCAGTTGCATCATACAATACATCTAGAGACTGTATGTCTTCGAGCTTCACGAAAAGGGCATTATTGGGATGAAATACGAGCGAAAAAATGGTATTTTACACTATTTTCGCCCATTATCCGGCTAAAAAAGGGCTTTATTGTTACAATGTGTGCGAGTAGCGCGGACAAACTCTGCCCCCCCGCTGGCTACGCTACTGTATATAACAGTCCTCAAAGTAAATTTCATGAATCTAATGACATATTCTTAAAGTGTATGTAGCTGGGAGGAAAAGCCGATGATCAATTGAAAATTTTGACCTTTCATATTGAAGATATGGATTTTTTTCACAAAAAGGCCTATTTATTTTTGGTGTTTTGGGGAAAAAATCCATATCTTCAATACAAAAGGTCAAAATTTTCAATTGATCATCAGCTTTTCATCCCACCTACATACACATTAAGTATAAATCATCAGATTTATAAACAGGTCATTGCTTGTGCTTGGGATCATAGACTTTAAAAAAATTATGTTGGGATACTGCAGGAGGAAATTTTTGTGAGGTTTTTATTTTCACGCTTTTTGCGGATAACCAAAACCTTCAAATCCCACAGAAAACTGTTGTAATTGAATTGCAAATTCATACAAGAATCCACAATTTCTGCTTCCAACAATTCAAATCATGAAAAATTTATATTGAGCTATCCTATAGGCCTACACAAAATAATTGTACACAGGGAAGGTATTGCAATTTATGAATAATGTGGATTTGAGAATCACACTGGATACTGATAGGCAGTGATCGAATTTAGGAAAAATAAATGGTTGTCCCACGGACAACCAGATTACAATTTCTGGTTGTCCGTCTAAGTTTTTGGTTGTTCGTAGGCCTACAAATGTGACTTTTGGCTAGATTTATGGTTGTCCGGTGGACAACCGAATCAGTATTTTTGGTTGTCCGGCGACTTTTTTAGTTGTCCCGGGCAACCGGACAACCAAATTTTGAACGCTGCTGATAGGGCAACTGACAAGTGCATGTGTGCCCCAAGGGTGTAATCAGTTCAAATGAGGATGACCATATGGGGATGTGCACATGGGTAGTATTTTCAGTCTTTTTTTTTATATCAATGACCCCTTTGTCTAGGCCAATTTTGGTACATATGGATGGGTCCTTTTTTCATAATTTTCTCATTTTTTACGGAAAATAGCCCAATTGTGGTGCACTTTAACCAACATTTTTGAAATTTCCCCGAAATTTTGATGAAAATTCATCAAAATTTGTGTTTGGCCAAAAATTTTGAAATTTGGTATATCGATGGGTCCAAATTTCTTGATTATTATGTTTTGATGAATCCAAGTGTGTAAAAATATTGGAACCAAAACATATAATGATAAAATTGGATACTTTACGCCCAATATTTATTGGTCTCGCTATGAGTTTTAAAATATTGGACTCGAATACGTCTCGTCCAATATTTTAAAACTCATAGCTCAACCTATAAATATGGGCTCAATCAATCCAATTTTATATCAAAATTGGTTTATTGATAAAGGTCCCCTTTCAAATTCTCAGCAGCACTGAGCACACCCCTATCCAAACTAAACAGGATGTGTGCACTACTGTAACATAAGCATCCCATTTGGTGGTAGTAATTTAAGAAAAGTTTCTGAAAGTAAGATCTGAATTAAAAGGGCATTTTGTGATCCGCATCATCATCCCCCCACTTTTCTCAAAAAAGTTGAGATTTTTATACCACTGGATACCTCTGGCTATGTACCATTGAATATTTCTTGCAGATTAATTCGTTTAGCAAAAATATCTCCAAATTTGAATTTCGTTCTGGTATAACTGGAACGAAATTACAACAATGGCCTATGGAAAAGTGTAATACACATAATTATGCATAACTTGTTTACGCAAAATCGGAATCAACTGACATTTTGGGTATAGGCTTTTTTCATAGATATCTACATTATTTGTACAGAAAAATGTCATAAAAAGAGGATGCTAGGATCACAAAATCCTCCTTTAGTTTAAATTTGATGTTTCAATTTGTATAATCTCGAAAATTCATGGCGGTGCTTGTTAGGGGAGGGGCACTGTTAATTAATAACTAATAATTAGGTCAATTACAGAATAGATAGCCAGCCAGATTCAGGAATTCCTGAATTATGTCATAGTGGAATTATGTCATTCTAATCAGGAATTAATCACTGTAAAATAACCCTTTCCAAATTAGTGTGACAATCTTGTGTCAATGAGATGAATGCAAATGAAAATGCCTGTATAATTTTATAGCAAAATCAACCGATTATTACCAATCTAAAAATATAAATGTTATGTATAAAATGTTCTACAAAGATATCAGGCTTTTAGATTTGTAATTTACACTAGGCCGGTAGGCCCCCGTTTGCATTTTGTTTTATTTATACAACATAGTACATGTGTATGTACACACATTAACCTTAAAAAACTCACATTAAAGGTAAAACATATATGCTGTCCTTAAGTAAGGTCAAAATAAGTGTCAAAATCCTTAGAATTTTGAAAAAACAACAACAATAAAATGGACTTTATGTCTTGTATTGTCTTTGTTGCTCAGCAACCAACATTATGCCCAAGTAACAAACAGGCCTAGATGCAAATCCGGGAAGTACAGTATGGCTATCTATACACAAATCACAGGAACTGTCTTAAATGGAATTTGCAGGAGAGCATTAAATAGCTCTTCTGGAGCATTCAAGGAGAGCTGTTTAGAGCATTTACAATAGAATGAAAGGAGAGAATGGTCAACTAAAAAGAGCTGAAATTCACTCTCTATATCAAATTTCAGGCGAGCAGTAGAGAGCGATTGCTGGTTAAAGGAGATGAGAATGAGATGAAAAAGAAAGGAAGTTTAGAGAGGGCTAAATGTAGAATTTGAAGGAGCGAAGTGCTTTTAAATTCAAAATATAGATCTGCTACATGCACCATAGTGATCTAGTTAGGCCTAAAAAAATTGTTTGATTGGCGTAACATAAACAAAAAATTAGGGTAGGTCGGTCGGCAATTTTGTTAATTTTTTTACACATATTTTGCCACTATAATATAACTTTTTGTAGTTACTACAACTAGTTACCAGTGTGTTATTATTTTTTTTAAAGAAAAATGCAAAAATAGTCACAAATTTATCAAGGGATGTAATACCACCTTAACTTAGTCCTTATGCTCATTTTGTAAAAGCAGACATATATAGTTTTATGTTACAATTAATTGATGACCTGGTCCTGGGGAGGGGCTTCAAGGGCTAAAAACGGTACTCTGAACTCATAACTGACTTGTTTAGTACCGTACTTGCTTGGCTAAAGTGGACGGAGGGATGGGAACAATACTTATGCTACAATTGACCTTTTCGGTAAATCCCATAAGCCTTGTTGCGAGTACACCTAAGAACTCGTCATTTGACGTGACGCCGATCTGTGCCAATGCGCACATCGCTTATCGAACATCGTCACTGCGCATTTCAAGTCGGCGTGACGTCAAATGACAAGTTCTCAGATGTACTCGCAAAGGCTTAGGCTAATGAAAGTCAATTCCCAGTTTCCTGTTACATTATTTTTCATGACTGTGTAGGTGACCATTTCATTATTCATTATTCATTATTTTATACCATTTCATTATTGCATCTGTTACAGGTGTAAACCAATAACTACCCATGTATACATGTGATAAATCACAGTTTGTAGTTTACAGATGTAGTTTACAACCACATGAAGGTGATTGTACAACTTACAAAAGTTTCACAATATTTTTTACGGGATGAGATCAGAGCAGATCAAAAAGTGCGGGACAGAGAATTGAGTAGGTATTCATTAATAATTCATTATTAACCATATACCATGCTCCTACTGCAAAGAAAATCCCTGAAAATCAACAGAAAGAGAGTTATGATATATTTAAAACCACAATTATTTATTTGTATGTTAAAGTTTGTTAGAAATCAACATTTTATTCAAAATAATGAAATATTTGGCCAGCAAATTGTTTTGAGCGGAGTAGGGTAACAGGAAACTGAGAATCAACTTTCATTAGCCTTATGGGGTTCACCGAAAAGGTCAATTACTAAATTGATACATGATAAGTTATACTTGCCTTCCTTTGCTAAAGATTTGACAAGTTCTAATTGAACCTGAAGTAATTTTTTAGACTTTTCTGTCTGCTGGACCATCTCAGATTTTTTCATGTTGCTCTTCAATTCATAAGGTTCCGATATATTTACAACAGGAGTTCTACTGCTATAATGCATCCATGTCAAAACAATTGTCGCTGACACCAATAACAATCCACCAAATAAAACTTTCTTTGGTTTGGGTGCCATTTTACACTCTGGTTCACTTCTAACTTTGAATTACGATGCGTGTTCCAATTAATATTCTGACAAATATATTGTGGTTTCTTTGGTGCTTATTCCAACAGTATGTCATTCTTGATGTTTGGGATGGGAACTCTTTAGTTTCAGACAATTAATAATATTGCCTACACATTGTACAAAGATTGGCACAAAATCAACAAACAATCCAAGTTCACGATGTCGATGTTAAAGCTTACAACTTATTATTATTAAGTTGCTCGCTAACCTGCCCAGCAATTGAGCAAAGTTGAAAATTCAAACATCATACCATTTATTACATTTAGTTCTGGTTTTCTGCGTCTTTGTCGACTTTGAGATTGAGTTACTTGTAATTTTACAAATTACTAAATTAACTCATAAATATACAGCCAGGACCAGGTACTGGTACAATGCAAGCAAATGCCACTATTTTCCATCAGCGAACATGACAAAGATGAAGAGCTCTTACTTCTGATGAGGTTCCTAAAATGTAGTAAGCTTACATAATGATGTACTGTCTTGAGTGCTACGTGTACAGTCTCTCAGGCCTCAGGGACACCGCACTACACCGATTCATGTGTATCACATTCACACATTGTGATCTTTAGTACTAGCGAACTTTAACTTCATTTGTCTGTCTCAGGGGCAGTAAACTCTCCCCTCGTTCGTTACATTCAGCTTTGATCTACTAGGATAACGTACACATCTTTGAATTGCATAATTGCCCACTACATGTGCCAAAATCTGGTTAATTTTTAGCAACCTGGCCGACTTCCTTCGCAAAGTTTTCTTCGCTGCATTGATTGATTATTGTTTACAAGTTATCGATGGATGGACGACTTTGTCCATCTCTTCAACGGATACGTATAGAAACACTTGACTATACGTATATTGATGCTCGAGTGAAGTCCATACATGTTGGAAAAGATACAAAAGTACCAGTAGTAGAGAGGCCACTTTGTGGATACACAGGGTCCATCCCGTGCAACAGATTTGGACAGAGGTGCCAGTCGGGTTTGGCCTGAGATATTTTGGTTGGAAAATGTGTTTTTTGTGATTTTTTTTTCAATTTTAACCCAAAAATATCAAGTATGAAAGTAGCCATAATTTCAAAGAAAATTGACTGCAACCTTAATTTGAAAAACTTGGGGCATATGCACTATGAACAAAATTATTCCATCATTGTAAACTGACTTGGGGTTAAACATGCTTTTTTCATGATTTTTATCATCTTTTAACCCAAAATGCCCATTTTTACGCTATTTGTTTTGGTTTAAAAACTTATTTATTTGACAAGAACTTGATGTATATCAATGAATTGAGCTAGATGTTTGAATTGAAAAAAATCGGAGTGATAGGCTAGGCCTACATGAAATACATAGGGCCTATTATTTGGGATTTTTCACTTTTAGGCCTATACATTTAAATACATAGGGCTAATAGCAGGGAGATGATAGATTTAGCGGGAGATTTAGAGTGGCCATGTAATGATTGTGATTCGTCCAAAACGCTTCTTCTCTGTTCTATAGGCCTATAGAGTACCGAAGTGTGACGTCATAAAATTTTCTTTTTTCATTTCAGCATTTTCATGACCATATTTCAGTAGAACATGATAAAAAACACCCACAGTCCAAATTTGGTGGGAATCGGATCATGAGGGCCCGAGATATGGCCGCATGAATACCTAATTACCCCCATTGAAATCAGTGTAAATTGGCCTGGTTCATAACTGTTTGTAGGCCTATTCAAAACGCTGAAATGCAAAAAAAAGTTTTCTGTGACGTCATCACTTCGGTACTCTATGTGCCTAGGCATTATGTGACGAAGGCCTATATCGAATTGGGCAGGATCGTAAATGGAGAAGTAGCAAAAAATATGTCCGGTGATTTTTTTTTTCATAATTTTGGTTTGTTGCAAATTCATAATGTTTGAAATATTGTCTGATAAACCGGAATCATATCAATTTGTAAGCGCTCTTTAGCAAAGTCTTAGTTCATTGAATTTACAACCGTATGACAAAACAAGCGAAAATCACGGTAACTTTTTGCACAATATTTGCAATTTAAAGAAAATTGGCCATTACTCATTAAAGTGAAGCTAGTATTATGGACAATATAGTGTGATCTCTCATTTAATGACATAAAATCTTAAAAATCAGTATGGTAAGGAACACCGTATAGAGATTTTGACTTTTAAAACCTCCAATTAATTGTGCTGGGATAGGTCGATTTCAACGGATTTACCACATTCGCCTTGCTATAAACATTGAATTGGGTTATCTGCAGGGCTGTCAACTCTCACGCATTGGCCATGAGTCTCACGCATTGGGTCACTTTCTCACGGTCTCACGCCAAGGTAGTATAATCTCACGCCAAGGTAGTAAAGCTCACGCAAAAAGCTAGAAAATGAGTAAAATCTCACGCATTGTCATGAATAATTTGTTGCTCCTACCCCCCCCCCTTTTCACATTATCGAGCGCCGTGGCTCAAATCATGGTACAAAATGTACATTGGAGTCGGCAAATCCCGGTACGTCTCTGTCTCACGCCAAGCAATTCCAAAAAGTTGACAGCCCTGGTTATCTGTTGACTAATAGGCATAGGCCTACATGTGATATAAAAGGCCCTAATAGTCCACAGCAAATATGAAGTTCATAGACCTACTTTATTTAGGCCTACTTTCAAAGTTGTATGTGTTTTAAATTTAATAATTGGCATTTTTGGTAAAACAATATTGTTAAAAAAACAAAATCACAAAAACTACATTTTTCAACCCAAATATATCAGCTCACGACACTTTTCAGAAATGCCAGCCGGGTTAAACAGAAACAGAAAGATGAGACTCTAATGGTTAATTCTAGAACCCGGCTGGCACTTTCGTCTGAAAATGTTGCGCGAAAATCTTAACTTGATCAAATAGACTGATGTGGCCCGGGGATGTGGCCTCTCTACTATTTAGTAAAGCGTTTCTAGTATTAAACTTTTGCGGTTTCTCACTTTTCTCAAATGGTACAAATTTTAGATTGGATTTTGTTTAAACCAACAATATACAATTGTGATACGACAGTATATTTGTAAATGATAATTAGAAATTATGACCGAACTATAAAAACAATTACTGTCCAATTATTTCAAATCATGAAAAATAAATTAGGATTAAGTTTTATTTTTGTGATAAAAACTTAATTGACCGATACAATGCGACAGGTGGCGCTATGTTAATTGTAAAGTGAAGCCATGCACACAGGAACCGGTGACGACGCGACATGACAGGTTAAGGTTTGGTATCAAGATTACCTCTTCTCAAAATACGATGGTAATTGGTAACTTACTTTTTAAGAACTCCTCTCGCTTCAGTCTTCTCAGCGTGTTAAGTTTTTTTGTTTTCTCTCTCATTCCCACTCTCGTTCAATCTATTCTATCATTAGGCCTATACTGCTCAAGTTGGCTTTGGAAGATTTTCAACATGGGGGGGGGGCGTGTCAAAACTAGCCCGCAGAAAATTTTGCAAAATATAAGTCACAAACACCCATTTTCCCTGTTTTATCACAATTTTTGAACTTCACCAAGGACCATTGGGGACCGGGGGGGGGCTGAAAGGTATTCAGCCCCGCACCAAAATTATTGAGGGGGCTGAGCCCTCTCCCCAGCCCCCCGGTTCCCGGGCCCGGTTCATATAAGCCTATGCTGCTTTCTTTTTTGTCCATGTTGTCTTTATGTTTCTTTGTCATCTTTTTATTTTATTGATTGTTGTATTTCCGTCCTCTCCTGTTTCCTTTTTTAATCACACAGGGGTCAAAAACTAAAAGTGCTCAGATTTCCATGAAAATGTTCTCAAATTATTGTTCGTCATGTAAAATTAATTCAAATAAGGAACTGTTAAGGATAAGGACAATTTGCACTGTCTAGAATGCTTTGTTTTTACCAAAATACGACAATAAAGGCCGAAAACCATTAATTGCAGCCTATTATAAGGCCTATTGAACATGACATATTTTGCAATGTTTCCTAGGTAACGAAGCATCCTAGATGGTGAGGACAATTCCTTATTTGACTTAATTTTGATGACGAACAATTGGAGACTATTTTCACTGAAATTGAATCACTTAGTTCTTGACCTCTGTGGCCGAAAAAACGGAACCCGTAATTTTGGCCTCTTTGCTTAAGAACGGTTGTCGCAGATAGGTCAAACTTTTATTATTTATTTATTTATTTACTTATTATGCTTCATCACTAGCTTATATACAATTACAAAGATATTATATATAAATATTGCACATACTAATCAAGGCAAAGTAAATAGAATAAAATGCCAGCGAAAAGAATGTGACAAACAGGTACAAAATCACCTCTAGGACCTTCCTACCTTTCGAACTATACTTTTCTGAATCGTTATGACCAGAGGAATACTTTGGCGTGTTTTTTTATTTAAAAAAAAAACACAGCAATTTTGAAATTTGATCCATGATTATGAAATTTTACCCATGTTGTCCCCTAGGTATAGGCCAACATTTTTCAATTTTTTAACATAGTTTATCACTTTTTTTCTACGCATTTTTTCTGATTTCTGATACATATCACTGTCTGCCAATAGATATAATTAAGGGTGTGGGTTTGTTCCGAAGGCTGGACTTCAAAAACGTCAATGGGGAATGCGCAAATGGTCACTGAACACTGTCAATGGAAACAGAGCTGTTTGAAATCTTTAAAACTGAAATATACACAATTCACAATAATCATGCGTTAAATACATACCCAGCAAACATTTTTTATACAGAAACATAATTAAGAAAAATTAAAGAAAAAAATATTTAAGATCACAAAAAATCACAAAAAAGAAGAAGAAGAAGAAGAAGAAGAAAGAGATAGATTGAACATCTCACCATGTATAAAATCAAACAAACAAATATTGCACATAAGTCATGTATCTTCGAATCCATAGTCTAAAAAATAAACAAAAACTACATGCAAACCACAGGAAAAATTTAAAAATCAAACCTCCATTTTTGAAATAAAGCGAGAGTTTTCCCCTTTTTTTGCAATACAATATTCAGTCTCTCTATTATTTTTAATAAAAACTTTACAACTCACAATATTAGGCTTCTTTTTTGAAATTTACTAACATAAATATAATATTTTATACAGAGAAACAAATATGTAATAATCGAGGAATGTTTTATATTCATGCATGGTATATGCACTTTTCAATCTTTGAAGTATAGCCAAACCTCCTCCTTGGACAGAGTGAAAAACGGATACATTTCTTTAAAAGGGTATATCTGCAAAAGTTATGAGCCGATTGAAATAATTGTTTCGGTTTAACGGGTAAAAGGCTTCTTTACATACCAACATATGCGTGATCAACTTTTCTGAAATAGGAGAAAAAGAGGGCGCGATGAGGGACCTCTTTTTTTGGGGGGGGGGGCACTCTGTACTAGTACACTATCATCAGTAGATAGCGGAGTTCACAACACAAAACGTTTCGACATCATTCGCAAAAGGTTATAAAAGGTTGTCAGAAAACGTTTAAATGTCAGATTATATAAAGGGTATATAAAGAGTATAAAACGTTTTCATAACATTCAAAAACATTTTTGATAACCTACTGCAAATATTTTAACAATGTTATTGAAGTGTTGACAAGATATTTGGTAAAAAATGTTTGCAAAAAATTGTTTACTATATAATAACATTTTGAAAATAGTACGTTTTCATACAGTAACGTTTTAAAAAGTTTTCATGACCTTTATAACCCGACATTTAATATTATTAAAACGTTTTTAAATAAACCAAACCCCAAAATATAACTAATTGTTTAAAATGTTTTAAAATCATTTTTGTGTTTGCTGGGTATGTATTTAACGCATAATTATTGTGAATTGTGTACATTTCAGTTTTAAAGATTTCAAACAGCTCTTTTTCCATTGACAGTGTTCAGTGACCATTTGCGCATTCCCCATTGACGTTTTTGAAGTCCAGCCTTCGGTACAAACCCACACCAGAGAGTTGATATTCTTGAGAGGGCACTCTATTCACGTGGTTTCTTTTCCAACGCTAAAAGATCACGAATTTTGGTGGTTTGCAAATGAAAAGTGTCCGCACTATCGATTGATTACGTAACTGTTATGAATAATTTATTAGGTTTTTCAATGCAATCCTCTCGACCCATGAATACATATTATCTGTATCATCAAAGTACTTGGAATATCAATCCGGTGAGTTCACTGAACTACGCCCTAATACTGATGGAGTTTTAATGGCGTTTAATGGCGCTAATCCTCTCCATACACAGATGAACAAATACAATAGATGAAGGTCAACACGTATGACCTCCTATGTGACATGTTATATGTGATGTACAAAACCTGAATATCATAAAGATCAGTATTCGTTTGTGCATATGAACTGCACATTTACGTTGCTAGATATTACTCATTATATATAATGACAAATATTGGTATTATGACAATACGGTATATACATTGTATATAAAATGACTAATAGATCCTACTATCATGGCGTCAGGTCAATGTTCATCATACCACAAGCGGCTAGGGGACGCAGGGGTAACCTTGTCAATCAAATGCTTATTCTATTGTCCACCATAGATAAGCCGATACATTTATCCATGATCAATCCAATCGATAGGCAATTATCCCCGCATATAAGAGCACCGCTCTACTTGTAAGGACCGCGAAATTGACCAAGTACCGATGGGCAATTAGAGATTATATCCCCGCATTCATCCCCGCATAGAAGGTCACCGCTTTTAACGCATGCGCATGTTTGAAATGAAATAAAGATGAATAATATTAAACTGTTTAAATTTAATTAATTCTGTTATTGAATATGTTTTTTTATACTGTATAAAGTTAAAGTATTTATAGCAATAATGAAAATAACAACAACAATAATAATAATGCAACACTATGAATACTAACTAATTAATAACTAACAATATATTAAATGACAAAAAGTAATATTTAGTAAAAATATAATATCAATAGTAATAAATAATAATTATAATAATAATAATAATAATAATAATAACACTAATAATAATAATAATAATAATAATAATAATAATAATAATAATAATAATAATAATAATGATGATGATAATATAAATAATATAAATAATAATGATAACAACAATAATAATATTAATATTAAACAGGCATAAAAGTGATACTAATAATGATAAATAATAACATGTCTAATTATATTGCTTATGATATTTTTAAATAAAGAAAGAAAGAAAGAAAGAGAGAGAGAAAGATAGAAAGAAGGAAGGAAGGAAACCGCTTAAGGAGGTATGTTTCTTAAAATTCATTCATATTTGAGACAAATTGCTGTGCCAATTTTATTGGTGCACAAGTAGATCCGTGTTTTTTTAATTTTCATTTCCTTTTAATGAAAGAATTAAGGTTTTCCACTGCACGGGGGCAACAAGGGTGATACTAATTTTAATGCTATATTTTCAAAACGAATACGTGCTCCCGGTTGGCTCTATAGCGATTTCACAGAAAAGGTATTTCTAGTGCAATGCAGCGTCGGACTCTAGCTGAGAGCGTAGCCTAAGTCATTCCGGACTCCAAAAAGGGCTCTCCATACACAAATGAACAAACACAAAGGAGGGTAGTCTCCTCCGTGACCAGCTTGATTTCGATGGAGCGGAACCAAATTGGCTGCGGAGGAGACGGGTCATTTTTCCATGCAAATTTTTCAGTGTCAGCCGCCTGCCCACACCCTTAATTATATCTATTGACAGACAGTGATATGTATCAGAAATCAGAAAAAATGCGTAGAAAGTGATAAACTATGTTAAAAAATTGAAAAATGTATGGGGAGCAACACTGAAAACCTAAATTGGTCAGCTGGACTAACTTAAAGCTAGTCCAGATGGTGCACACCTGGACTAGCTTTAAACTAGTCAGTTTTGCTGGACTAACAAGGATGACTAACTTATCTTTCTATAGAGTCCGAAGTTTACCGTTTTCTAAAATCCATTTTCCGTGTTGTTAAATTTGTAAATCCGTGTCATGAATAAAGCTTAAAATGTATAAACAATGATATTAATGTCATAATAAAGTGTTCAATATCGCGATCAATATGCTCTGATTGGAATATTCTCACGATAATAGGCCGACTATTACGATGTTTGGAGGAATATAGGGTGTTCATGTCTTGGTAATATACCTTTAATTTGGTATTATTAAACAGTATTTTTATCATAAAATTGACATACACAACTCATGATTGTTTTTAACATTTATTTCTCTTATCTTTTAACAATTTTTGTCACATCATACAAAAATGTAATTTTCCGTGTTGTACCTCCGATTCCGTGATTTTCTTCCGTTTTCCGTAAAACGGAAAACTTCGGACACTAGTCTTAGTCCAGCATGCTGGACTAGCCTTTAGTTAGTCGCTTGACTAGCTTGATGTTAGTACTAGTTAAGGTTAGTCGCAGCGTACACGCATCAAAACTGAGGCACACCGTCATCATCCCTATATCTTCGTGTCAAAAATTGCCGTGATCATACGCCGAATCCTCTAGTTTTTCAATAGCTACGCATGGCGATTTTGTTCGAGATAGCCTATCATATGAGATACCATCAAGTTCTATTCTACACATTATTACGATTTGCGCATGCTCTAGTATCCCATATGGTGTTGCTATTACAAGGAAATTCGATTTGTTTTGAGGTAAAACCAAGGTTTTGTTTAAATACACTAACTTGAAATTAAATACACTAATTAGCGGCCATCACTGTTTGCTCTGGATACATTTTTACTGCATTTTTGGCGTAACGATTTTTAAATCGAAAGTTAAAATTGTGATATTTAATTTTGAGAATTACAATTAAGGAACACATTTATGATCCAGGTGCGTGTATAATAGAAAATTCGATCGCACGTGTATATCACAATGCATATATGTAAACTTTCTTTATCTGTGTCAACAATAGAGTATTGATCACCAACGGAGTATGAAGCTTTATGAAAAAAAAAAAATTTATAATATAGCGTGTTGACACCCTGTATTATAAATATTTTTTTTCCATACAGCTCAATACTCCGTTGAAATCAATATTCTATTATTGACACAGATAAAGAAAGTTTATATATGCATTGTGTTATAGGACTTGCACCTGGAACTTAACTGAATGGGCTAAACGTGTTCCTTTATACCTATAAAGTATAATTGTAATTCTCAAAATTAAATATATCACAATTTTTACTTTGGATTTCAAAATCTTTACTTATAAAATGCAGTAAAAGATATCCACAGCAAGCTGCAAGGCCCCGCTAATTAGTGTATTGCTTTTCGAGTTAGTGTACTGGAAACAAAACCCTGGTTTTACCTGAAAACAAATCGATTTTTCTTGTAATAGAAACATCATATGGGGTACTAGATCATGCACAAATCGTAATAATGTGTAGAATATAGAAACTCTGTGGTATCTCATATGATAGTCATGGTATGCTTAGCCTGAGTCGCTCGGCCTATCTCGAACAAAATCGCCATGCGTAGCTGTTGAAAAACGAGAGGATTCGCTGTACTATCACGGCAATTTTTGACACGAAGATATAGGGATGATGACGATGTGAACCGCCTAATCCTCCAAATATTGGCAATCTGCCAGTTCAAAGTTTGGACATATGCGCAACATAACTGGACATCTTCATGTCATAGTCAAAAATGACCCCTAAATTCTTTATGGATGAAGATACAGCGATCTCCAACCCATCCAAATAAAGGGCGAGATATGTTTGAGATTAATGTAGTGATAATCAGAAGAGGCAGCAAAAACTAAGTCTTCGCCATATTAAGCTTGAGCTTGTTACTGGTGAGCCAAGCTTGTAGCTCATGGATGCAGTTGGAAAGTTTGAACAAGGCACATGCTGCATCACCCGGGATGGCAGGATTAAAGGTGATAATCAGCTGAACATCATCAGCATAGAGGTGATATTGGAGGCCGTGATTACGAATAATGTTCCCGATGGCATGAATGTAATAGGTGAACAATATCGGGCCAATGACCGATCCCTGGGGGACACCATAAGGCAGATAAACCTTATCAGAATAGCATCCCTTCACAAAGACCTGACTACTGCGATTTTCAAGGTAGGACTGGAACACTCTATATGGGCACCACCAATGATGCCAAATTCTTGGCTCAACCGCTGCAACAAAATACGGTGATACACCGTATCAAATGCGGGAAAAGGGCTGTTTAGTTTGTTTTTGGTTCTTTGGAAGTGAGTTTACTGTGCTGCTCTGCCCTCTACCTGGTTGCCTCCTTGACGAATACAGGTTTCAGCCCTAATCCTCATTGCATCAATTGCGTTGCGTACCATCCTTGTGCGCCGGATACTTGCGAATGCAGCAGTAATACGGGGTTGCGAAGATGTTTGAAGCTAGCTGGTGATCCTCGCTTATAGTCATAGTGAATGCTTTCCCAAGCCTAATGCTATTATCTATCCATGTCATTAACCGTGTGTTTCGTTTAAATCTTTGATGTAGCCAAACCTCATCCGTGGACAGAGTGAAAAACGGGTACATTTCTTAAAGAGGGCATATCTTCAAAAATTGTGAGCCGATTGAAATAATTGTTTTGGTTTATTAAAGCTAACGATATAAGGTTTCTTTACATACCAAAATACATTTGATCAACTTTTCAGAAATAGGAGAAAAAGAGGGCGCAATAAGGAGCCTCTTTTTTGGGACACCCTGTATGTAACAGCTATGCGCGTAAAGCACGCACAAATTACACGTAATAACAGAGCTTGCAAGAAACCCTTAGCAACTAATCTTCAGCAACTAATCTAATCCTCTTAGGCTTAGCAACTAATCTAATCCCCTTAGCAACTAATCTAATCCTTAGCAACTAACTACAAAACTATGTTCTTGTCAAAAATAAACGGAGTATTTTCACATTATCATAGTAATTTGGGATTTCTTTCATGTCTTTTTCTGTAGTTATGGCGTCAAGCCCCCTGTGTACATAATTCGAGATCCTTTAGCAAGGATGGTATCACAGTACTACTTTAGAAGGTTTGGGGATGGAAAGATAATTAATGGAACGCACAAGGATAGGTACAGTGGACCAGAAGAAGAACGATACCAGGTAGCAAATGATTTTAGTAAATGTCTCATTTAAAGGAATATTTCGTGATCCTAGCATCCTCGTTTTATGAACTATATATATCCAAGAAAACAGTTCATTCCCAAAATTTCAGTTGCATCCAATTTTGCGTTTGCGAGTTAGTTATGCATGATCATGTGTCCATTATGCCACTGTTGTAATTTTGTAATTTCGGTCTGGTATTCAAATATGACGATATTTTTGCTAACGAATTAATCTGCAAGAATTTTTTCTGATACATAAACATTATGTAGCCAGAGGTGTCCTCTGAATGAAATTGATGGGCAAGTAGGCCTACCCTTAATGATTTGTGTATCATTTTTCTTATTTCATGTATTAACAGACTTTCGATGATTGCGTGTTACAATTAAAAAGGGAATATACTACAAGCTTTAACACATTTTATATTGAAAATTATTAATTTAAACTTCAACACTATACTTGTTTATTTCGCTTACCGGGAGCGCTTTCGAGGAACCTCCTCGTCATCAGCCGATGTTGTTAGCTCTGATGCTTTCTTATATTGTTCCCTATTTCTGTGGCCAGCATAAAAGCTGCAGGTAAGTTACAAATTACACTACTATCCAGGTTGTGTGCCTTTTTTTAGTTTGTGGGTGTATGTGGTGTGTTCGATACAGACAGACAGACAGACACCCCGACATACTCACCCCGGTATACTTGTGTGTCTGTGAGACTTGTGTGACTTTTCTTGTGTGTCTTTTTGACCCGACGGACACATGACGGACGCCTGACGGACCTCTTGTGTGTCTTTTTTTCCATCTTGTGTGTCTTTTTTGTTGCTCAGACTGGCTGTTGCTTGTGTGCCTTTTTCAATACCTTTAAAAATGACCTCTACACCCCCTCTATACCACCCTGCACACCGACATCGCCTGGCTAATAATTATTTGGTGCATCAGAGACACTAAAATGAACACACGGGATCGATACACGTGAATTGCTATGCACGATTTTGATATCAGACGAAAATCTTCGGATACCGGGTTAGAAAATGATGAATATCTCCCGTAAATGATTTTTTCTCAAGAAACCAGATGTGGTCTCATACACTTAAAAATACGTGTTTGCGCTTTGACAAACGGCCATGCGTCTTGAACTCAAAATCTGACCAAAATTCTAATTTTATATTGCGTTGGTCCTGTATGGACTACAGCGTGTAGTACAGCTGCACTCACTACTACTATAAAAGTCGATGACCATTGACCTCAATGGGGTATACAAGCTTATTCACGCACAACCAAGATCAATTACCCGGCTATTGTGAGTAGCCTTAGTCATGTCCCTCGACTAATTATTCGTCTCAAAGAGCTTCAAAGGTCTGAACCAAATGGCCAATCGTGGCTGTGGATTCAACCTACCATGGCGATTTCTGCCATGAAGATATAGGGTCGATGACACTGTGCCCTGTAAGATCTTGCTTCTGCAGACAGACCAGTGGCGTAACTAGGGTTGGTAGCGCCCGGGGCAAGAAACAAAATTGACGCCCCTACTCCCCCCACCACCCACCCGAGAATATCTTGGCGCGCACACAGGGCCAATGATACATAATGCCCCCCCCCCCCATTCTTGAAACAAATGCGCGCGAAATTTTGGACACATAAGGCCTACCACTAATTAATTTTGGTTAATAGAAGTTGAATATCTGTCTTCAAATGTTCTTTTAATTGATTTTGTGCTTTTTGAATTTCATCGCTTGGAGGGGCGCAGAATCGATGCTGAATTGGTCAATTTGGTGCCCCCTAAGGGTAGCGCCCGGGGCACGTTGCCCCCCTCTGCCCCCCGGTAGTTACGCCACTGAGACAGACAGACGGCCAAATGGAGATAGGCCTACATAGTTATTATGAGTATGTACACCTCAATTTTTATATTCCTAAATTTTGATTTTGGTTTGCTCTTGTTGTTTTAAGGATCCCATCTACGTTGGCCTTGAACCAAGCTAGGCCTATTAGAAATGTAGAAGAGGAATATTTATTTGTAGGCATCCTGGAAGAACTTGAGGACTCATTAAGTGTGTTAGAAAGACTGCTGCCATCAATGTTTAAAGGTGCCTTGTATTATCTACATCCTGAGAAAGGTCTCAAAAACACGTCAAGGTCTCAAACCAGGTATTACAACCGACCGTTATATGTGCAGTACCGCATGCAGTACTGCACACATCCGCATGCGGAACTACACATCCCAACTTGCATTTCCACATGCGGTGATGCACATCGGGACATTTTTGGTGCATTTCCGCTTGGGGATTGCAATATTTTTGGTGTATTTCCGCATGACAAACTGCAATACTTTGGTGTATTTCCGCATGGGAATTAAACTGCAATATTTTTGGTGTATTTTCGCATGGGTAACTGCAATATGTTTGGTGCATTTCCGCATGGGGAACTGCAATATGTTTGGTGTATTTCCGAATGGGATGTATTATATATATATTTTTGTGAAAGTTTAAGTCAAATGACTATGTGCTTTGACATGCAGTGAATAGGCCTATGCGTCATTTTAATTGGCATTTCATCATGATAAATTAAATTACTATGCCGCACTGTCGACACGGGGAAGGGGGAGTCTAAGTTAGTCATGGGATCTGCTTGGAATGTGTCCCCGGAACAGTGGCGTAGATTTTTTTTTTGACATGGGAGGGATGGGGTTGGAAAAATTGTCTTGAAGTATAGTGAATCCAACACCTTTTGGCGACAAAAGAAGTTTATGGTACAAATGCGAGCGAAGCGCGCAAAAAATATGGCATATGTTGAAGATAAACTTGTTACGCCACTGGGAACTGCACATACACACAAGACGAGATGTGCAGTGGGTAAGAGTTTTTATTTTTTATTGTAGTCTTGCTGAGGAGAATAATTAAATTAATGTCGCATGTATATAATAATTACTGTCGCATGTCCGAATGTAGATATGAATTTATTCAATTCAATATTAGGCCTACTATCGTTTTACTTTTCGTTTCATTTGTTGTAATTAAAAGAAAATATATATTGGAAAGTCTTGTCCGAAAGGCCGGTTTAGTATAGCCTATAATATTAGTATTGAATGAAATTAATTTTTATTAAAATACATTTTACACGCCTCTTAAGGGAAGGGGTATGAACGTTTGGACAGTATTTATTGTGGGACATTAGAGCCCATCAGACATATCGAATTGCATTCTGAATACGAAGAATGGCCTTCTGATATCAAATAATTTTGATTTTTTGAAATTCGCAATGTAATACACATTTTATGGCAAATCATTAAAATTGATATTTTTGATATTTAACAGTACTCGAAGTAAACTTTATAAATCTGATGATTTCTACCTAAAGTGTATGTAGGTGGGATGAAAAGCCGACGATCAATTGAAAATTTTGACCTTTCGAATTGAAGATATGGATTTTTTTCAAAAAAAAAAAAAAAAAAAATTAGGTCTTTTTGGGAAAAAAATCCATATCTTCAATATGAAAGGTCAAAATTTTCAATTGATCGTCTGCTTTTCCTCCCAGCTACATACACTTTAAGACTATATCATTAAATTTATAAAATTTACTTCGAGGACTGTTATATCTCCAAAATGTGAAAAATGTCAAATTTTTATAATTTGTCATAAAATTTGTATTATATCGTGAATTTCATAAAATGAAAATTATTTGATATCAGAAAGACATTCTTCGTATTCAGAATGCAATTCGATAGGTCTGATGTGCTCGCATGTCACACAAAAAATGCTGTCGAAACGCTCAAAACGCTCATTCCAGTTCCCTTAATGATGACTATTATAATAATGATCAACTTGACATTGTGACCACATTCTATTATAGTTCCAACGGTTATCGATAACGTGCAATTGCAAAATAATTGCAATTCCCCATGCGGAAATGCACCAAAAATATTGCAGTTCCCCATGCGGAACTGCACATCCCTACCTGCATCACCGCATGCGGAAATGCAAGTTGGGATATGTAGTTCCTCATGCGGAAGTGCGTGACGGAATGTGTAGTTTCGCATGCGAAACTGCAAGCTGATGTGTGCAGTACTGCATGTGGTACTGCACATATAACGGTCGGTTGTAATACCTGGTTTGAGACCTTGACGTGTTTTTGAGACCATAACGTGTTTTTGAGACCATAACGTGTTTTGAGACCTTTCTCTGTTTTTGAGACCTTTCTCTGTTTTTGAGACCTTTCTCTGTATTTGAGACCTTTCTGTTTTTGAGACCTTTCTCTGTTTTTGAGACCTTTCTCTGTTTTTGAGACCTTTCTCTGTTTTGAGACCTTTCTCTGTATTTGAGACCTTTCTCTGTTTTTGAGACCTTTCTGTTTTTGAGACCTTTCTCTGCTTTTGAGACCTTTCTCTGTTTTTGAGACCTTACTCTGTTTTTGAGTCCTTACTCTGTTTTTGAGACCTTTCTCTGTATTTGAGACCTTTCTCTGCTTTTGAGACCTTTCTCTGTTTTTGAGACCTTTCTCTGCTTTTGAGACCTTTCTCTGTTTTTGAGACCTTTCTCTGTATTTGAGACCTTTCTCTGTTTTTGAGACCTTTCTCTGTTTTTGAGACCTTTCTCTGCTTTTGAGACCTTTCTCTGTTTTTGAGACCTTACTCTGTTTTTGAGACCTTACTCTGTATTTGAGACCTTTCTCTGTATTTGAGACCTTTCTCTGCTTTTGAGACCTATCTCTGTTTTTGAGACCTTTCTCTGCTTTTGAGACCTTTCTCTGTTTTTGAGACCTTACTCTGTATTTAAGATCTTTCCCTGTTTTTGAGACCTTTCTCTTTTTTAAGATCTTTCCCTGTTTTTGAGACCTTTGTTTTTGAGACCTTACTCTGTTTTTGAGACCTTTCTCTGTTTTTAAGATCTTTCCCTGTTTTTGAGACCTTATTTTACTATTGACACATTGTGTGTTTGTTTCTGAGACCTTTCTGTTTTTGAGACCTTTCTCTGCTTTTGAGACCTTTCTGTTTTTGAGACCTTACTCTGTTTTTGAAACCTTACTCTGTATTTGAGACCTTTCTCTGTATTTGAGACCTTTCTCTGCTTTTGAGACCTTTCTCTGCTTTTGAGACCTTTCTCTGCTTTTGAGACCTTTCTCTGTTTTTGAGACCTTACTCTGTATTTAAGATCTTTCTCTGTTTTTGAGACCGTATTGTGCTATTGAGACATTACTGTGTGTTTGTTTCTGAGAGCTTTGTGTTTTTGAGACCTTATTATAATTTTGAGACCTTGTTGTGTGTTTATTTCCGAGACCTTTGTGTGTTTTTGAGACATTGTACTTTTGAGACCCTTGTGTATAGGTATAGCCGTATCTGTGTACAAATATAATGCCCTCTACTTGTTATCTTCTAACGAATGGGTGTTGACGTAAAATCAATTATGCCATGTCGAATGTCTGGTGTAAATATTTATGATCGATTTTACGCCATCAAACATTCGTTAGAAGTTCAGCATTATGTAAAATAGATTGGTAGTAGATTAAATAACGAACAGATGTTGCATCGAATATTTATGTCTGCAGTGGCATGTAATCATCCCGGGGGTAATCATGTAATACAAAAAATAAAGACACAAATACTACTTATTGCTTTCATATTATTTTTAATGGTTATACTTAATTTTTGTTAGCAATTATCTTTAATATCAGGTGCCCACTGCACTGCCCAGGATTGTGAAAATAACGCCCCGAGTTCATTTCATAACTACACAGGCCTTGCCGTCTAGATTTTAAAGGCGAGTGGTCAATCACTCGCTAGCATGATGCTAGGCGAGTGGTCGAATCACTCTACATTTTTATCGAATCACTCGCTAGGTCTGAAAAATCATTCATATATACTAATAATATGAAACTATATTACACACTGTTCACAAAGCTTCACAACCTTTCTTTCGTATCCAGGTAATACGGTAGATCGGATACAGGATACACTGAAGTTCTGAAACATGCATGTAAATTGATATTGGATTCAATTTTGAGCGATTCGCAGCGAGTGATATTTAGTGTATTTGGCGAGTTGAAAATCGCTCGCTAGAAATTGAGTTTGGGCGAGCGGTGGCGAGCGAGAGCGATCGCTCGCCTCAAACGGCAAGGCCTGACTACCCATGTGGAAGAATTTGGAAATATCTTCCACAGGGGGAGTATGAATTTCAAATAGAATGAACACAGGGATATGACACGCTTTTGGTGTACATTTTCAGCAATTTTGGTATATCGATGGGTGGGTTTAAGTGAAGAATGCATGCACCCATTTGTACGCCTTTGGGCAAAAGTGCTCGTAAGAGAACCCAACGTGGACAAATGTTGGTAGGCCCTACTTTGTAAAGAAATGGTACTAGTACTCGATGGTACTGATGGGTTGCAAAAACACCAAAAACTTGGTATAGAGAATGTCAGCATCCTAAAGTATATATGTGTGACACATCACCGTACACTGTGGTTATGCCGAAGAACACGCAACCCCTCCCACGCTGAAGGTTTCTGGACACGCCCCTGAATGTTTCTTTGGTTAGTTCAACTTAGTTGTTAGATATCACTTCTAATTTAGTTAATGTTGATTTCATTAATGTGTTCCATATTACGGAGAAGAAACCATAGAGGTCAAGCCTTGATTGATGAACTAATATAATGACAAAAATCAACTGCAAAATCTTATGCAGCATGTGCAGTAGGCCTATATTAAATAATCGAATATTTACGTTACTGTATACCTATGCCGATACGGTAAGCTGAACTTGGTTTGAAACCACGGAATAAGCTTACCAATATCGTAAGGCATACGTCAGTGAATAATTTTTAAGGGAGAAGATGCCCAAATTGAAAAAGCACTTAGCAGTTTGTTACATTTATTTGGGCATATTCTAACTTGACAAATTGATTTAAAATTACGGTCCGTATCTGTTGTCTAATGTCATTGTAAACTATTTTTTGCAAACGTTTTTAATAAACCCAGTTGTCCACCTCAACAACATTGTGATACAATGTTTTGTGGCAACTTTAATGGGTGACACAATGTACGAGGTTCAGCTCGGGACCCATAGTTTTTCAGAGCACTTGTATGCACAACATTATGATGGGATTATTCGGCTATACTGGTTAGGGAACGTTCATAAATACTTTGGTAGGGGGGGCTGGAAAATTTTGATTTCGGTATGTCAAAACTTTTTTGACCCCCCCTCTGTCTGTATGTTAAACTTTTAGAACCCCCCCCTCTTTATGAACTGAAAACTTTTTTGACCACCCCTTTTGTAAACACCCAAACTTTTTACCCCCCCACACACACACACATAATGAAGGTATACTAGTACTTAAAATACTCCACTCTTGTTTCCACTATAGGTAATGCTTTATTTTACTAGTACAGTGGATTAAACTTATACAGTTTCAACCTTGTTACAAATTCAAGCAAACAGATCCGCAATAAATTAATCATTTATCAGTGTCACTCTTACAGGCCTTATTAGGCCTAAATTGTCAGGACATCATAAAATATAAATAAATTGCTTTCAAATAAGGTCTCAAAAGTTATTGCATGGATGTATCAGGGGTGTATCCAGCTTTCTTGGTGTGGGGGATGACATTTTGCAGCACAGACGAAAAACAATTGCAGTTGCTTTACATACATATATACCGGAGCTTTAAAAAAATGCTTTACTGCGCGCGTAAAGTGCAAAAATTTTGTATTTTACTCTATTTACGCCTATGATCGGGATGAAAAGAGCTTTATTGTGACAATGTGCGCGCGTAGCGCGCACAAATTTGTATTTAACTTTTTGGACCCCCCCCTTTATGGGTGTCAAAACTTTCTTGACCCCCCTTTTGCCATGTCAAAAACTTTTTTGCCCCCCCCCCCTTTTTGGAAGGTCAAAACTTTTTGACCCCCCCTACAAATTTTCCAGCCCCCCCCACCAAGGTATTTATGAACGTTCCCTTAGTACTAAAAAGAATTATGTCCTATTTGTGTTAGGAATCAACGGTGTCCGTAGTCCATCTCAGCTGCAGCATTAACTTGCTCTTGTTCAAATCACATGCTAGTCAAGCTTAAGCTCACGCTTCAGCCACTGCATTAAACGCAGTTCCCCAGCAAGCTCTGTAAAAACAGATAAGATATATTATGTATTATTATTAAACAGAAGGATACCTCTTCCCTCCCAAGTAAACAACATCAAGGCCGCAGGCAGGGCCGGCAGGCCCGAGGCCGGCGACTCTTATACGTTGGACCCCAATAGACCCTATCGAATACTACGTCACTCGTCCTCATTTAAATAAAATTCTGTCCACCATAAGGAACCACAGGGCAATTCGCATGATAGTACAATAAAACACGTGATCGAACAAGACACCTGTCCCTCTGTCACTAAAACTTAGAACCAACGTGGCTGCCATTCAATTGTTATACCGTTCCGCTTGAGTTTATTCGATACGGTCTATTGGTAATACGCAGTATCTGCATGACGAAACAAATTACTGCCTTTTTACTTGGTCCGATGAGTTGTTATTCAACACAATGCGTCTTATAGCAGATACTGCATGTCTTGACGAGCATGACGAGGGCGTTTTAATCTTCAATGGGCTATTGCAGTTGAAATCCACACTACCCCTGTGGAATATTTTGGAAATATCTTAAACAGGGGCAGTATCTTTTTCAAATATAATTGGTCAGTGTTAATTATTCTGAAACCTTTACTCCACCCTGTTCCATGCCTTTACCTGTATCTTCCTCAACTGGAGTGAGTATTTCAAATGGAAGTTACCCAAATTGTCTATTCTATTCAAAACTCCCATTCCCTCTGTGGAAGATTTAGATTTTAACTAAATCTTCCACAGGGGTAGTGTGAATTCTAAATTATTAAAGTAGTGGAGTAAATCGACAACAAATTCAGTCAGGGCGGAAGGGGGGGGGCACGCCCCTAAATTTTTCCATGCAGGAATTCCTAATAGAAGACAATATAAAGTAATAATTGCCTTGTGCATCTACTTTTTAGCACGAAAAACACCATGTTTTGGACCAAAATAGAGTAAAATTTACCTTCAATTTGGGCAAAAATAATCTGAAATTGAAAGTTGATTGTAGCGCGAGAATCAACTAAATTAATTCAAATTAAAGCATAGTTTCTTGGGCTTGCATCATTTATTTCCCACCCTCGCATATATCACAAGGGGAATGCAGAGCAGTCTAGTTTCTGCTGCAAAAATAACCTTGAATTTCAATGTGTAACTTACCCCTTGTCTTAGCCTCAAAGTCTTGATCTACAGAAGGAAATAAAAGTAAACAACAACATTCGTGATCAGAAAACAAATAAAGGAATCGAACCCGTGCACACTTGTGGAAGCAAGGGGGTGGAGGGTTCACGTCCCGCCACCCTAAATTCTTCATAAAAATCCCAATAGAAGACAAAATAAAGCAATAATTACCTTGTGCATCTACTTTTTAGCGCGAAAAACACCATGTTTTGGACCAAAATAAGATAAGATTGAACAATTTTGCGCACAAAAGAGCACTGGCCCATCAAATACCAAGCAAGCTCTTAAAACAGCCAATCGGTCCCTCTCTATACACGAGGTTGTGTAAATGAATTAAATTAAATTAAATTAAATTAAATTAAATTAAATTAAATTAAATTAAATTAAATTAAATTAAATTAAAATAAAATAAAATAAAATAAAATAAAATAAAATAAAATAAAATTAAATTAAAGCATAGTTTCTTGGGTTTGCATCATTTATTTCCCATCCTCGCATATATCAATAGGGGAATGCAGAGCAGTCTAGTTTCTGTTGCAAAAATGACCTTGAATTTCAATGTGTAACTTACCCCTTGTCTTGTATTGTGTTGCCTTGAAGTCTTGTTCTAAAGAAAATAAAAGTAATACATCTTGTGATCAGAAAACAACAAAAAGGGAATCCTACCCGTGCACACTTTTGGAAGCGGGGGGGGCGGAGGTAGGCCTACACGTCCCACCCACCCTAAATTTCCTTAAAATCCTATAATAGAAGACAAAATAAAGCAATATTTGCGAAAAACACCCATGTTTTATCATGGTTTTATTAAATTAAATCATAGAATTAAATCACAGTTTCTTGGGCTTGCATCATTTCCCATCCTCGCATATATCAAAAAGGGAATGCAAAGCAGTCTAGTTTTTGTTGCAATTCCCAATTCTATACGCCGTAGAAGTGACGTCATAATCGGCTTTACTGCCATAGCAATAGATGAATACAATTTTTGAACAGACCGCCCTGCACTACAAGCAGATTGCACTAATCACCTGTGAAAGTCAGCAAACATAGATTGAATACAATACCGCTCTTTTCAAAGATACTTATCTTACAGGTGCGAGTAATCAGCCTTTCTTTGGCATCTATGATTCAATGCATCGGTTCCGCGTAAACGTTGTAGTGCAGGGCGGTATAGTCAAAATTGTATTCATCTATTGCTATGGTAGTTAATAATGCGATTAACTACGTCACTTCTACGGCGTATAAAGCAACTGCAAGACCAAACATCCCACGTGATCCGATTTCGTAATTATCCGAAATTACATACACTAGCTAATGACGCATCTGGCCAAAAAATTGACCCTTTTTCATTATTTTGAGCAATTTCTTGCATTACAAAAGTTACACTTTGTATTATTGATATACAAGGCTTCTTTAATTATAAGCTATTAGGAGAATTCAAAGCAGTTTCCATGGCAACGGCAATATATTCTAATTTTTAAGTAAATTTCCCAGTAAAATTGATAAATCACTTACTACTGCGCTCTTTCCAAGCGAATTGGCGGAGTCCTGAACCTGTAGTTAAGAGATTTATGATAATTATACGTATTATTGATACATCAGAGACTTAAAATTCGCCAACAATTTTTAAACATTAAAGACCAAACATCCCAAGTGATTCGATTGCGTAATAATCAGAAATTACATACACTTAATATTTCTATTTAAATAAATGTCAGACACATTTAATAATTGGCCAAAAATTGACCCTTTTCATCATTTTGAGCAATTTCTTGCATTACAAAAGTTACTTTATATTATTGATATACAAGGCTTCTTTAATTTTAAGCTATTACATGAGAATTCAAAGCAATTTCCATGGCAACGGCAAATAATACTAATTTTAAAGCAAATTTCCAGGTTAAATGGAGCAGCAAATTTCCCAGTAAAATTGTGAAAAAAAATACTTACCGCGCTCTTCTTCCCAGAGTCCCCGGAGTCCTGAACCTGTAGAAGAGATTTATGACACACGTATTACCAATACATCGGATACTTAATACTCAATTTTAAACATTAACACTAGCACTCCCCAATTCTATAAAGCGACTGCAAGACCAAACATCCCACGTGATACGATTGCGTAATCCGAAATCACATACACTAGCTATTTCTATTTGGAGCAGAATAAATGACGCATTTAAGGGATCTAGAATGAGCGGTTTGAGCGTTTCGACAGTATTATTTGTGGGACATGAGAGCACCTCAGACGTATCGAATTGCATTCTGAATACGAAGCATGTCTTTCTGATATCAAATAATTTTCATTTTTGAAATTCACGATATAATACAAATTTTATGACTAATTATTAAAATTTGATATTTTTCAAATTTTGATATATAACAGTCCTCGAAATAAATTTTATAAATCTAATGATATATTCTTAAAGTGTATGTAGCTGGGAGGAAAAGCCGACGATCAATTGAAAATTTTGACCTTTTATATTGAAGATATGGATTTTTCCCCAAAGACCTATTTTTTTGGTGTTTTGGGAAAAAATCCATATCTTCAATACGAAAGGTCAAAATTTTCAATTGATCGTCGGCTTTTCATCACACCTACATACACTTTAAGTATAAATCATCAGATTTATAAAGTTTACTTCAAGTACTGTTAAATATCAAAAATATCAATTTTAATGATTTGCCATAAAATGTGTATTACACTGCGAATTTCAAAAAATCAAAATTATTTCATATCAGAAGTACATTCTTTGTATTCAGAATGCAATTCGATATGTCTGATGTGCTCTAATGTCCCACAATAAACACTGTCCAAACGTTCATACCCCTTCCCTTAAAAAAGGCCAAAAATTGACCCTTTTTCACCATTTTGAGCAATTTCTTGCATTGCAAAGTTACACTTTATATTATTGAAGACATATATATTATTGTTTTACAAGGCTTCTTTAATTTTAAGCTATTAGGAGAATTTAAAGCAGTTTCCATGGCAACGGCAAATTATACTAATTTTTAAGCAAATTTCCATGTTAAATTTCCCAGTAAAATTGAGAAAAATTACTTACCGCGCTCTTCTTCCCAGAGTCCCCGGAGTCCTGAACCTGTAGAAGAGATTTATGACACACGTATTATCAATACATCGGATACTTATAATTCGTCAACAATTTGTTTAAACATTAAGGCGTTACTACACCCCTGGCCAATTTTGTGCCAATTTTTGCATTTTTCTTAAAAATTATAGTGCATTGGTGACAAGTAATATATGTATACACTTATATGGGCAAGGACTACAACTACTGCACTGAAAATTCAGCAACTCAAGGCAAGTAGTTATTGATTTATTGATCAAATATTGGTTTTCCCTCATTTTGACTAACTCCACAACTGTTGTCTGTTTTGAAATAAAATTCCCAGTGCAGTAATTGTAGTCCTTGCCCCTATAATATACATATCTTACTTGTCACTAATGCGCTATAATTTTTTGAGAAAATTGCAAAAATAGGCACAAAATTGGGCAGGGGTGTAGTACCCCCTTACTATACCCCTGCAAACCTGCAAACCTTTTTGCAAACCTTAAATGGTCTAGATATGTTGGGAGCGCAACGAGCAGAAAATTTGCATAAAAGCGTTTAGTGTTTTCCATGGGCCTTTTTAGTGCGCCCTCTAAGGAGCCTCGGTGCCCCAAAAGTTGATCGATTGTTTATGGCCTCGGCTCTGCCACGGGCATAAACAATCGATCATCCTCAATTCTATGATTGAACGGGAAAAGGGTTACTTACCGCGCTCTTTTTTTCCCAAAACGTGTCAGCTGAATGTACAATAACGGCACAGAAAAGGACCACGCAAGCAATGACCAATCCCCTCATGTTGCTTGTTTTGTAACAAAGACCTGAAGACAGGAAAGAAACAAAAACATTAAGGGATGAGGTATGGGCGTTTGGACAGTATTTTTGTGGGACATGGGAACACATCGTACATATCGAATTGCATTCTGAATTCGAAGAATGAGCTTCTGATGTCAAATAATTTTGATTTTTTTGAAATTCGCGCAATGTAGGCCTAATACACATTTTATGGAAAATAATTCATGAAACTGAAATTTCATGTTTTTTTTAAATTTTTGATATATAGCAGTCCTCGAAGTGAGTCATTATATCAATAAAGCTACCGATGTGCACGAAAAATTTCCATGGTAAATATCCTACTGCATATATCACATTTACATAGATGAAATGGCCAAAAGTTGCCCAACTCTACACACACAAAAAAAAAAACTATGGGGTCAACACGAAAGGGTCATTTTTGACCCCGCTTTCCAAGTCAACTATGCACCGACTAAAGGGTCAAATTTGACCCCGGTGATCTAGTGAAAAATTTGACCCAAATTGTGGTTAAAAATGACTATATTTAGGGTCAAAAAATGATTTGACCCCTAATAAAAAAATAACCCTATTTATAGTGTCAAAAAATTACTATATTCAGGGGTCACAATTAGAAAATGACCCTTTAAGTGGTTGAAATGACTATATTCAAGGGTTCCGATTAGAAAAGGGGTTGAAACATTATTATATTTGGGGTAATTTAAATATCGCATCTGTAATTTCCCGAGTATATAGACAGCACGAATATTTTCTGCAACACCGGAAGTAACACTCAGCGCAAAAGGGCGAAGTTATTTTCTGAGAACAATACAAACACGTAATCTTTTCATGACTTCATTTTTATTTACCATGCCCATTGAAGTGAGATAGAAATGAATAGATCTCATCTCATGGAATGCGCTACCAATATAGGCCTATAGGAAAACCAGTGGCGTAACTAGCGCGCGGTGTGTGTGGGGGTGTGTGTGTGTGTGGGGGGGACAGGGTTCGTGAGCCCCGATTTGAACCCTTGCTCCCTGCTCACCCCCAATGAAAAAGGAAAAGTAGGCCTACTTCTGAGAGTTATTAAGGGATCTGGAATGATCGTTTTGAGCGTTTCGACAGTATTTTTTGTGGGATATGAGAGCACATCAGTCATATCGAATTGCATTCTGAATACGAAGAATGTCTTTCTGATATCAAATACTTCTCATTTTTTGAAATTCACGATATAATACAAATTTATGACAAATTATTAAAATTTGATATTTTTAACATTTGTGATATATAACACTCCTTTATTTTATAAATCTAATGATATATTTTAAGTGTATGTAGCTGGGAGGAAAAGCCGACGATCAATTGAAAATTTTGACCTTTCATATTGAAGATATGGATTTTTTTCCCAAAAAGACCTAATTTTTTTTGGTGTTTTGGGAAAAAAATCGATATCTTTAATACGAAAGGTCAAAATTTTCAATTGATCGTCGGCTTTTCATCCCACCAACATACACTTTAAGTATAAATCATCAGATTTATAAAGTTTACTAAATATCAAAAACATCAATTTTTAATAATTTGCCATAAAATGTGTATTACATTGCAAATTTCAAACATTCTTCGTATTCAGAATGCAATTCGATATGTCTGATGTGCTCTAATGTCCCACAATAAATACTGTCCAAACGTTCATACCCCTTCCCTTAATTAACCTCATTTGGTCATTTTAAGGGATCTGGAATGAGCGTTTTGAGCGTTTCGACAGTATTTTTCGTATTCTGAATACGAAGAATGTCTTTCTGATATGAAATATTAAATTTTCATTTTTTTAAAATTCACGATATAATACAAATTTTATGACAAATTATTAAAATTGGATATTTTTCACATTTTTGATTAGACAAATAATAACTGCGCACCATCTATTTTGAGGTCATTGTGTGAAATTGGAGGGTTTTGTTTTGGGCCGAGGTATTTTCCGAGGGCGCGTCAGCACCCGAGGAAAATACCGAGAAATAAGAACGAAATCCATAATTTTAATGTCATTGTTTAGGAAAAAAATAATGCTCGGAATAATGTTATTGTTATGCATAAAACGCAGACATGCCAACTTAACGTAATCGCGCTTACCTCACGGAGCTTCACCTAATTTTGAAATTTCGTGCAACAAAAACCGGTGGACCATCATCAACTATAGACCCTATCCAATAACCGGAACGGTATAACAATTGAAATGGCAGGACAGATTGATGGAGACTTTTTACTAAATTCGATTGAGAGTTGAGAAGTTGAGAATGGACCGTCCTACTCGATTTGTGAAAAGGTTGCGAACCCTTTTGGTGGACCCAAGTAACTGCTTAAAACGAGGCAAAATTGAAAAGAAATGGGGTTTTAAATTGAACTTTGGAATTTGAAAAGTATAGATCACGTTAGGTCTGAGGCTGTGGTAACACTTTTCTTTGATGACTTTGACCATCATTTTGTATTTTTTCAAATATCTTAAAGATACAAGAATCTAAGATAATTGAACAGACAAGTATAGATACGACATACTATTTAATAGGCTTGCCCAGTCAGACATAGACCGTAAGGTACTAATTTCGAGGAGCATAACAAACACCAAATTGGTGTCATAACAAATACCAAATTGGTGTCGTGTGTCGTGTGGTCTTTCAATTTGTGCCGAGTGTCCTTGGCAGACTTGACTATGCTTCAGTGGTCATGAAAGGATTCATTAGATAACCTCTGCCCCACTAATCCCCAGCTATTGTCTGAAATTGCACCTCGGAAGATATATTATAACAACTCAGTCCCTCAAATGATAGTCATATAACGACCAAAAGATAAATGACTGACTATCATTGAGGACTGAGTTCCACAGTCTATTGCCCAGTATAGGTGGTCAGCAAATACGTCGTTATATGATACAGACAGTTATATGATACGACATAATTAAATTAATTAATATCTTACTAATTAAGCCACTTTGAGGCATGCTTTTTGGTGAATAGAGTAGAACATAACAAACTAATGTACCAATTTTCTCAAAAATGTTCAAAATGTCGAATACGTCAGTATGTGATCCCGGGTATGTGATACATCCGACGGATTCTTAGGGACCGATCGTTATTTACGGCAGGGGGGGGGAATGGGTGTTTTAGCAAATATATCGACAAAAAATTTCGCGTTCCCCCCTCGCGTCCGCTCAAAATTTTCGCGTTCCCCTTGTTTTCCCAATTTTCTCCATTTAAAATTTAACAATCCCCCTCCTGGTTTAACTAAAATTTCAGGTTCCCCCTCAAGACCACAAAAAAATTTGTGTTCCCCCTAAATTTACCCATTCCCCCCTGCCATAAATAACGATCGCTCCCTTATTGTTACAGTCTGTATAAGCATGATAAGTACACATCCAATTTCTCACTGTGTGTACTCTGGAGCTACTCCGGATTACCCCCAGGGCCCGGGCCCCAGGGCTACTCCGAAGCGGTGCACCGTAACGCGAGTCAAAAATCCGTGGACTACTCCTATCCGAGTTTCCACGGTGTACCTCCCGTAGAGACAGCCTATAGTGTAGTACCTCTAGAGGTACTCCGTAAAAAAATGCGTGATGATCTATTGCCAGATTGAATGCTATTTTCTCAATTTTGCTTTATTGTATGCTTTTATTAGGATATATTAGGGATTTTTGTTCTTTCTTTCTTTCTTTTTTTATTATTTTTCAAATATATGTTAATAATATAATAAAAGAAAATAGTAAACAAGTAAATAGGCCTACACAAATACATAAACAAGTTAAGAAATAAGCAAGGAAAATTAATGAAGTAGATAACTGATACATTTATCAATGAATAAACAAGTAAATAAATTGGTAATTAAATTAACAAGTAAAAACTACACAAATAAGAAAGTAAATAAGTAAACATGTGTACATAAACAAATGAATGGTACTCGTAGGCCTAGTAAATAATCAATAATTAGAATGATATTAAGTATCATTAACTTGGTTGTTATTTAGCTTTTTGATTACGTGTTTGCTTACTTGTTTTTCATTTGTTTGAGTAGGCCTGCATTTGTATGTTTTTAAGCATTTTTCTTTGCATATTTATGATATTATACTTGAATCTTACTTACTTGTTAAGTAGCACAGATCTGGAATATCTGGACGTTGTTGTTAAGGGCTGGGGTATGAGCGACCTTGAAGTTCCGGTATCTGGAGAGGGGAAGCAATGAGTTACCCCAAATCACAGCGGCAGGTAGTGACTGGGCCGCCGAGTGCTAATATATATTTATTTTGGAAGGTTCGTGTTTGTTTTAAATTTTGGGGCGTTTTTCCAAAATTTGATATTTTTGGTCATATTTCAAAAAAGCGACATGCCAAAGACAACTCTTTGGGCACATAGTTTGTTATGGTTATTGCAGTTCTTTTCCACATACCTACGTTAACATTCGATTGGGTGATTTACTAATATTATATATTTTATGACTGCAATTTGGCGTTTTCAATGCGTTTTACACGTATCATGAAATTAACGCAAATATCTAGTCGCGCTGCTTTTAGAAATTTTACCTGATCGTCGGCTTTTGCAGGCAACAGAATGCAGATTGGCTCACGATAGATGTCGTATTCCTCTATGTGGTTCACTCATTGATAAAATGAGTTTGCATTCCTTGTAACAACACACATTGCCGTCTGGAAACCGGGTCTGGTACTGATTTTGGGACAGCCAATAGACTTCAGCGCCGTATCAAATCTCATAAAACCACACGACTGACGACTATGTGTTTATGTTTCCCGCACGAAAGCTTGTGTCTACATCTATTACTATACTTCTTTGGAAACGTTGACCTTTGACCATTCTTTGTATAACGCCCTGATATGACCTTGATATGTTCGCTTGATTGGGTACGTTATAGCATCCATTTCATTGAGGTGTTAGGACTTGGTCAGTACTATACTTGCAGGGATACAATAGTTTAACATGGTGTGTGAGCATGGTGAAAGACTCATTATTGATTAGGCGCGGACATATTAAAGGCACAGGTCCTTTGCGTGTATAGCAGAAAATTATAATAGAATGTGTGAATAGAATGTTTGGAATTTTGTAACTAAAATACTAACTGCATTATGTATTTATTTATTTATTTAGGCCTATGCCTATTTATTTATTTACTGACTTATTTATTTATTTTATTTATTTGGTATATTAGTTAGTAGGCCTAGTTAGTAATATTCCATGATAGGCCTACGTTGGTTTATTATTGATTGTTGATAACTTGACAACTTGATTGATTGATCGATTGATAGTCATTTCACATTATATTCCTAGTTTATAGGCCAATTTGAATAACATCGTACATTAGATAAATAGACCTATCAGTATTGATTTATTCTATTCAGCAATATCAAGGATTACTATCAAACTTCTCATAGCTGATTGTAAGTTGGCTCAGTGGTAACCCAGTAGGTTTTACAACACCGAGGTCCCAGGTTCGATTCCCACCTCTGCCTATTTTTTTGCAAGGCTGAGAAAAAAATGAAATTTCTGGACTGCAAACTTATTTGGCGCGCGATCTGAGCTGGTCCTTTTCTGGTGGCTGTGTCTGTTACAGGCACACTCCCTCTGCATCCAAACCAGGTTCATGCTCATTACACCTCCCTTAAGCTCACTGCTGCCTATGCTGATTGTGATGCTGCGCTGGACAAGCGATCCACACTCTTCACTCTTCTTCAGCAAAAGTGGTGAGATGAGACCACAGAGAACCAGAACCTATCCTTGAGCAGGGCACTCTATTCACGTGGTTTCTTTTCCAACGCTAAAAGATCACGAATTTTGGTGGTTTGCAAGTGAAAAGTGTCCGCACTATCGATTGATTACGTAACTGTTATGAATAATTTACCGGGATAATAAGGTTTTTCAATGCAATCGCCTCGACTCATTATCTGATTATAAGTACATAAATGTATATGTATTGTCAAAGTACTTGGAATAGCAATCCGGTGAGTTCAATGAACTATATACGCCCTAATACTGATGGAGTTTTAATGGCGTTTAATGGCGATTATTCTCTCCATACACAGATGAACAAATACAATAGATAAAGGTCAACACGTATGACCTCCTACGTGACATGTTATATGAGATGTACAAAAACCTGAATATCATAAAGATCTGTATTTGTTTGTGCATATGAACTGCACATTTACGTTGCTCAATATTACTAATTATATATTATGACAAATATTGGTATTATGACAATACGGTATATACATTGTATATAAAATGACTAATATATCCTACTATCATGGCGTCAGGTCAATGGTTCATCATATCCCGTATGTTTCTTAAAATTCGTTCATATTTGAGACAAATTGCTGCGCCCATTTTATAGCAGGTGGATTCGTGTTTTTTTAAATTTTCATTTCTTTTTAATGAAAGAATTAAGGTTTCTTTCTTTCTTTCTTTCTTTCTTTCTTTCTTTCTTTCTTTCTTTCTTTCTTTCTTTCTTTTTCTTTCTTTCTTTCTTTCTTTCTTTTTCTTTCTTTCTTTCTTTCTTTCTTTCTTTCTTTCTTTCTTTCTTCTACCAATCATATAGTGAGCCATCGTAGCCATATATGCGTTTGTTAATTTTGACGAAATTTTGTTATTAGAACCATTGGGGGTGCCACAAATGTCACGTGAAAATGTCTGGCGGAAATGTCATGTCAAGGTCATTATGGCCCAAAACGGGTTTTTCACTTAAAATGCTACTCCTTCCCCATATTACATAGCACCGTGACATCACTTGCACACATGCATCATCTATAGGCAGTGTCTAAAACAGAATTGGGGTCAAAGGTCATTTAGGGTCATTTCCGGTATGTAACGAAATACCTTAAAGCGGTCATCGTAGCCATATGCTTTCTGCCATGTTGACCAAAGTTGGTCACTAGGACCATTGGGTAGTGCCACAAGTGTCACATGGTCATTTCCGGTCAAAGGTCATCCACTTCCGGTCGATGGCCCAAAACGTGATTTTCACTGAAAATTCTAGTCCTTCTACATATTACATAGCACCGTTACGTCACCTACACACGTGCATCATCTATAACCAATGTACAAAAAGTGCACACAAAATTGGGGTCAAAGGTCATTTAGAGGTCATTTCCGGTATGTTACCAAATACCTTAAATTTAATGCTGTTTCCACAAATCAAATAGTACAATGATATCACTTGATCATCAGAACCGTTGGCTTGTGGTACAAATGTCACGTAAACAATTCGAGGTCAAAGGTTATACAAAGGTCACTATGACCGAAATTATGATTTCACTAAAAATGCTACTCTGTCCACACATTACATAGCACACTGACACCACACGCACATATGCATCGCCTATAGCTAATGTCTGAAAGATGTAAAAACAATTGGCGTCAATTAGCGGTCATTTCCAGTATGTAATAAAATAAGAAATAACCTTTGAAAGGCTGACTGTTTCTGCAAATTACACATTTCAAGGAATTTTTGGAATTAATGCTGGTATAGCATTTTTGAGGCCTTCAACATCAACTTGCTGATGTGATGCTACCCTTTCCTTTGCCTGGATCCCATTAAGTTTGTTTCATTTCTAAAAATATTATTATATTTCAGTACACATCACACTGTAATATGCATAAATGTTAAGGAGGAATTTACTTCATAGACTTGATTAATAATCCCAGGTTTCAAATTAATTTGAACCTTTATAGTAGTACTCAAATACGATGGTGAATATAATAAAAGGACCAAAGTAGAGCTATAAGGAACTTGATTGCCTTGATACTATTTTATTTTGTAATTCCAAAAGGCTTTCAGATTTAGCATGTTTGCTATGAGCATACGCGATGCGTAGCTGTTGAAAAACGAGAGGAGTCGCTGTACTATCACGGCAATTTTTGACACGAAGATATGTGTGAGGTTCTATTTGACCAGTGCATCAGTGCTTGACAAACACCAATTCAATACTTTCCCTGTTCAATGTTATTCCATTTCCAACTGTAATGTCTATAATGATATATTCAAGATCTTTCTTTGTTTTGGAAAAAATCTTTTTAAGAAAATGTGAAAAATTGCCCTTGTGTTTCAAAGAATGTATGCCTCTCATTAAGGGTAGACGAGGTATTGTTGGTCGAAGCAACCTAAAAATCGATTTTCATTATCTAGATCAATATATTATTGAAAATTAACACCTTGATGTTTTGCAAAAGTTCATTTTACTTTCAAATCATATACTTTGCAAACTTGCTTAATTTATTGTTGTTAATGAGTTGTGTACGTTTTACAAAAGTGTTGTTGTTTCAGCCCACTTTACAACGTAACTCAAGAACCGCAGCACCTATAAAAGTGTTTCTGTGATATTTTAATTCTTCTACACACTCGTTATGAATTGAGCAATGCAGTTTTTGCCAAAGCTCACTACCATTCGTAAGATGCTGTGAAATACCAAATCACAACAGTTTAAAATAATTAATAACCTTAATATTAAAATATATACCTTCATATCTTGGGCCGGGCTTAGGTAGGTTACCCCAAATCTCAATGCAAATATTTTTTACATTTGCATTGGGATTACTGAACAGGACCTATGGGTAGGTGGAATCCTTTGTTACCAGCTTTTGCATCACCCATGCATAATACCAATAGCTGTTAGATTTGGGATTTATGATGTTTTGTTTGCTCTATTCAGTAAGTAAATAATTGGTCTCCCTAATCCACTCTTACAATGTGTTTTTGTACAAGGACAAATAGTCAGCGGCTAGGTCTTGATTTGCTATCGGATCTTTCTTCTTCTGGCAACAAATTTCAAAGTGCTTCTTCTCTTACATGTTACATCATATAATGTTATTTGCACATATGCATCGGCTATATCCAGTGTCTACAAGGTGTTCTGATTTGGGGTCAAAGGTTATTAAGGTGTCATTTCCGGTATATAACCAAATATCTTCGAAATGCTTCTTCTGCCACAGCTGCATCGCATCCAGTGGCGTAACTAGGGGGGGGGCAGGGGGGGGCAACATGCCCCGGGCGCTACCCTTAGGGGGCGCCAAATTGACCAATTCTGCGCCCTCCAAGCAATAAAAGTCACAATTTTCGCGCGCTTCGCGCGCATTTCAGCACAAAATCAATTAAAAGAACATTTTAAGACCGATATTAGTTAGCGGTAGGCCTTATTTGTCCAAAATTTCGCGCGCTCCGCGCGCAATTGTTTTAAAAGAACATTTTAAGACCGATATTCAACTTCTAGTAACCAAAATTAATTAATTGTAGGCCTTATTTGTCCAAAATTTTGCGCGCTCCGCGCGCAATTGTTTCAAGAATTGGGGAGGGGGCGCCAATTTTGTTTCTTGCCCCGGGCGCTACCAACCCTAGTTACGCCACTGATCGCATCGACTACATTTATAACTATTTATGAGTGAGGTCTTATACATTGCATACCCAGCTGAACTTGCATTTAAGACTACTTGACATTCTACAGTTCTTTGCATGCGGAAATCATTTATAATTTTCTATAGACCTAGTAGAAGTCCCCATGAAAAATGGACATAAATGGGCCCTTTTGCAATAGATTTCTGGCTAAGGGCCGTGCTCTGTGAGCACAATGTCATGTTTCTACTTTTATTTAAAACTCCTCGGTTGGAGCGAGTGAGTTGGAGCAGAGAAGATGAGTCTATTCTAATCTTCTCAGGTAAGAGCTTTAGAACTCCTTTGATGCTCACTGGTGTATGTAGGTCGTGACTTCCAGCAAGCATTTCAGCTATTGTAGTACTTCCCGGTAGATGCACAAATCCATTAGAGCGTGCAATTTAATATTCCTTGGAAATAAGCCGGTCAATTGTTGACCCTGAGATGAGAGAGACAACTAATGGCTGAGTTGATGAAGATATTCAGTGTTCCGCTGTTCTCAATGACAATGTACGTATACCATTAACATCATATCAATGTAGTACATATCCGTGAGTTCAAGTGAAAAAATTAGACACATTGTAAAAATGGCACCCAAACTAAAGAAAGTTTTATTAGGTGGATTGATATTGGTGTCAGCGACAATATTGACATGGATGCAATTATATAGTAAAATAACTACTGTTACAAACATAGGCATATCTGAACCTTATGAATTGAAGAGGTTGAAAAAATCAGAGCTGGTTCAGCAAACTAAAGAATTAATCCAGAGTCGATTGCTACGTGCTGAATCTTTAGCGAATGAAGGTTAGTGCTGTATTTTTATTATTGTTTACATGTAATAACAATACACTGTTAAAACGCCGTTTAAAAGTCAAAAAGCTGAACTGAACAACCAATCGCTTAAAATATTTCAACAGGTTGTTTGAGGTGGTACTACACCCCTTGATAAATTTGTGAATATTTTTGCATTTTTCTCAAAGAATAATAAAACACTGGTAACAAGTTATGTATATTATAGGGGCAAGGAATCCAGTTACTGCACTGGAATTTTAGTGACTCAAGACAAGTAGTTATTGATTTATTGATCAAATATTGGGTTTCCCTCATTTTTGACTGTAAATCCACAACTGCTGTCTGTGCTGAAATAAAATTTTCAGTGCAGTAGTTGTAGTCCTTGCCCCTATAATATACATATCTTATTTGTTACCAATGCGCTACAATTTTTGAGAAAAATGCAAAAATGCACAAAATTGGCCAGGGGTGTAGTACCACCTTAAAAATTGCAAACTAACTGTTTAAAAACAGGGTTATCTAAACTTTTAAACATATTTTTAACAGTGCTAGTGTGTTTATGTTGTTGTTGTACTAATAACATGAATATAATGAAAGACAGAGATAAAAAGACTACTTCGTGTCTGACGTCAAGGCAAAGGCGCGCCGTGATTGGTTGCCGACCTGCGCAGTACGGCATTTTCTGTCTAGTTGTCAGAATTTCAGACGCGAACTAGTCTTTTTTTTTTATCTCAGTCTTTCATTAAAACAGCTGTTATCTTTTTCATGATTTCAAGTGGAGCATTTATAAATAATTTTCCAAATTTGTGAGGATTCATTTGAGTAGCTTGTTGCATAAAAATGCCCGTATATCTAATTAACATTTTGTATTTTTAATTAAATCATCTGCTGAACAACTGAGGACCCTACTTCTCAGGCCTGGGAAACACAATGACATGAGTAAATAAATAAAAAATAAAAAACCGAAAACAAAACAAAACAATGAGGAAGTTTCTTTTGGTGACGGTATTTTTTTCTGTGCTTCAAAACTGTGGAACAAACTCAGTGGCGAAGCCAGCTTTCTTGGTGAGAGGGGGCAACAAAAATAATTGCGGAGGCAAAAACGAAACAAAATTCCGGTTGCATCATTTTGACCCGGTATTATTGGATGGTATTATACATAATACCGGCTTATTTTAGAGAGAATGTACCGTATATGGTGAAGTTTGAACTTTCAAAAAAGGTCTTATTGGGACAATGTGCTCACGTAGCGCGCCAAAAATTTGTATTTCACACTATTTTGGCACATGATCTGATTGAAGAGGGGCTTATTGTTTGTATTTTACACTAATTTGGCCCATAATCTGGGTGAATTTTGGTGCGGGATCCTTGCCACTTTCTTTTCCTTTGCCTTCCCGATTTTTTTCTTTCATTTTTTGTCTGAGGGCACTTTTATCTTTCATTTTTTTGGTCAGGAGGGCACTCTGCCCCCTGACCCCACTGGCTAAGCTACTGAACAAACTACCGGTGCATATCACAAACACCCGGCACAAACAGGACATTTGATACATACAAGAATGTCCTGT
The DNA here is from genome assembly GCF_039555335.1 of Amphiura filiformis. Taxonomy (NCBI): domain Eukaryota; kingdom Metazoa; phylum Echinodermata; class Ophiuroidea; order Amphilepidida; family Amphiuridae; genus Amphiura; species Amphiura filiformis. The sequence goes on from NC_092634.1 coordinate 46,183,291, forward strand.
ATTATCATGATTATAGAAAAAAAGTCTTATTCACTTTTGAAACCTAAAAACTTAATTAATTAAACCTGTTGAATAATTCGTCTCAGGTATTAACGGGTCGGGTCATTTTAAATTGATCTTCGAAAAGTTTTCTGATACGTTCATTAATTTCTCAAAAAGTAAAAATCGCAGTTTACCAAATAACGGTTAAAATGAAAGCCATTATTGGGGGGGGGGGGCTAATTGTTGTATCACTATGAAAGGCCTGTCACCAATATAAACATTTGATTCGGTGACCCAAGTTCATGGTCATTTCCATGCCCGAAAAAAGGTGGTATGTTTTTGAAAAGCGCTTCCGCTTGGAATGTAGTTCGCGATTTTAATTTATGCACTTTTAGCCGACAAATTTTACACACTAGAAATGCAGGGGCGTAGCAAGAGCATCAGGGGCCCATGGACAAGGAGCAGTACGGGCCCTTTTTACCAGGGCGGGATTTACCTTATGGGGGCCCTAAGCCAGGCCAAAATTTGGAGGCCCCGAAGTCACGTGCCGAGGAAGGCATGTGCACTCAAGTCAGTGGCCAAGTTTTGGTTTACGTATAATATAGTAGGGGACTAACATATTTTGTTCCGATGTTACAAGGACATTTGAGCACAAAGCATGCGAAAAAAATCAATTTCAGACTATTTTAGCCCCAAATTAACATGAATTTTGTCATTTGAATGCGCGCGGAAAATTTTAGTTTTGCCCTATTTTTTCAAAAAAAACCAGGATGTTATTGGGGTTAAAAGAAAGATGCATAGGGAAATGGGGGCCCTGGACCAGGGCCCATCTGGCCCGATGGTAAATCCGTCCCTGCTCTCCATTATCAGCCCTTATTTAACTTTCGCTTTTGTGCTCGGGGCCCCTGGACCCTCGGGGCCCGTGGACTTCGTCCACCCTGTCCCCCCGCTTGCTACCCCCCTGTAGAAATGTCGCTGGCATAAATACCGACTTTTTTAACAGTATCGTTTTTTAAACCAAAATACCATCCACATTAGCTCCCAATACTTTGATGAAACCATAAATACCAAATCGGACTGCAGGTGATGAACAGATTTTAAACTAGAACTAGGCCCTCTCAAAATGTACTTTTTAAAATATCGCGTTGTGATAAAAAGTTTAATTTTGGACTGATTTTTCCTTGTTTTTTTATAACAAGGAAATGCTTTACATACCCCAAACTTCTCACATAGTCTTGGCTCAATGTCCGTTATTGGTTGGTATTATAACAATTAAACGATTTTCATTATTAACTTGCTTTTTACCACAATGTTTTCCCACGCAATGTTCGAATATATTTCAAAAATGGCGCTGATTTCGGTATCACATCAACGACAAGGTTATCCTAAGATTTGTGAGAGATTCTGTCATTATATTCACGGGTTTTCTACTAGCTATTTAAACATATGACAAATTTGGCTGGTTTGCGATAAGCTATACCATTTTTCACCCTGATGTTGCAGTGACGTCAGTACTGTGTGAATTTCATTAGGCGTAGCCTCACTCGCTAGCGTTTGATCAAAGCGATGATGTACACACGCACGCGGTTAAAGACGCCGCCTAGATGCGCGAACGAAACAGCTGCTTCAACGCGTTGACGTGACTGCCACATCGGGGTGAAAATGGTATAGGTAATAGATGACTATGAAAACCAAAAAATTAAAGAATCTAATTCTGTGATGAAAACTCAAACTCGTCCCCCGATAAAGGTTGGCAATTGAAGCAGGCGTCGGTTTAGCGAACGTTGCCTGTTTAATGCGAGTATAAACGCCGCCCGGACTGTGAAGGTTTCCGCATACCGAATATGGGTTTAGCCTATTTCATGGCCTAGGCCCTAGGATTTTATTTTTCGAAAAGAAAGCCTAATCCTGGAGCCTAATCAATTGAGAAGGGAATGGAATTTGTCACAATAATATCAAAATTAATACTTGTCGTCCATAACAAGAAGGAATGCATCACGCCATATCCAGCTATAGTATTATAATTGATTTACACTGAACATGAAGCTATAATATCTCTACTAGCTTCATGCACTGAACATTTGCAGACCCGGCCTTCTACATGTAGTGAGTACCACATTAGATTGTGTTTACAAGAAATAATAAGCGCCACCACCACGAAATTTCTTATGCCAGCAACTTTGATGATAGAATATTATCTACAACCTCACACCCTGTTTTTCAAGACCTCTCTTTTATCTATTGACCTCAAAGAAATTATTATTAATGAGCCGTTAAGGGACTGGAATATTTTTATGGTTGAACGAACAACGTATGACCACTACACAGGTCAATGACCTTATTGTGATCTGGCGGTTTTTTTAAATTTTATAGCACGGTCCCTGAACACAACATGATGCGTAGGGCATATTTCCAGACAAGGAACAATAGAGACAAATTGCCTGGCAACGACGTCACATATAATCCTAGTCTATAGTGTGATCAGAACATTACAGGCTGGTGGTCATTATAGTACGATCAGTACGGAAAGTCCAATGCGATTTGTAAGTTTACACAGCTGAAGTTGTGAAATGGTTAAAAGACTACAATATTACGGCATAAACAAGAATATGTTTGTTTGGTCTTTATTCCTATAGGCCCATCCCTTAAGATACACAAGGCGAACATTGATACTGGTAACAACTTTATTGGGAGAAAAGCACCAGCTACACCTATAATAGCACCTAAAACATTAGAACAAAAATATGGATCATGTGTGAATTATTACGCATGGAATGACGCATATCCAGATTCTTACAAATCACTGCCATTGAAATCAGAAGAGGATAGTCCTGCGGTAAGTCATATTTAGCTTTCTTGTTTCTTTGTTTTATACCCGTTGCTTGGCCATATGAGGGACATTGTTATGCATGACCAAAGGGGTATATAGGTAGGAGTAGGGGTAAAAGGCTCGTACCCGGAGTTTTGTCCCTGGTCTACCCTTGTATCTGGTCTTGCCATAGCTGTCTAACTGGTCAAATTTAAAGCTCATAATTATATTTTCTTGCCGGATGTATTTTTGGACGCACTTAGCCAACTTTGAAAGAAACTTGCTTTTGCAAGGCACTTAAAAAGAAATTAACAAATAATTAGCCCTAAATAGGAAGTTTGATCTGGGTAATAAATTCGGGAGTGCACTTCAATATTAAATGGATACTTTCAGGTGTGGAGACTTCCCTGGGGAGACTTGCAGTGAGGAGCATTCGGTGAGAGGAAATGTAAAATGATAATCTTGACGTCTTTGGGTAAGGGGATCGGTGAAAACAATGACATTCTACAAAAAATGGGGCTTTTGGATGATCAGTCCTACATAAGCCTCAAACAATTAATTTCTGTAATTTTAACATGTTTAAGGGCGAGTTTCTCGACAAGCGTCTTAGTAAGCCTTGAGGCTAGACTATAACCAACTGCTAAGTCCCCAGTCGTAAAACTCGCTCATAATGGCTTCAAATGGATTTGTTATTTTAATAACAAGACAATATTGAAATTAGTAATGAATTAAAATTCTATTTGATCATCAACAAACGATCTTTCTACCGTCAACTTCTAATATTTCAGCAACCGCAGGACCATGTGGTGTTCAACAGAGTGGGCAAGTGTGGCAGTCGTTCTGTGATCGCTCTCTTACGTCATCTTGCCATAATCAATAACTTCAATTTGATTTCTTCTGTAGTGAATAATATGACAGTGATACATGAAGCTTGGCAGGTATGTTTGTTCATGGTCCCTGATTTGTTTGAAATGTTTATGGGAATTTTAGTGTATTCTGGATATTATTACTTTTACAGGAAGTCTCCGGCAATCACAACATTACCGGTATGCCTTATGTTATGTTAGAAAAATTAGATAAAAGTACGAATCACGTGTTTTATGTTCAAAACAAACTCATATTGACCACAAAAACTAATAAAAACAGCCGGTTCTCACACGCGATAGTCAACATTCCCGCGCCGAAATTGTCTAGTGCAATGACGTTATGGTTATTTTGTGCTCAATCAATTGTCGTCAGCCTTCGTTGTATCGTTGGGACGTCATTGCACCAGACAATTTCGGCGCGCGGGAATTTTGAATATCGCGTGTTGAGAGACGGCTGGGTTTTTTTTGGATCAATATGAGTTTGTTTTAAATAAAACCACGTGATTTGTGCTTGATAATTATTTTTCTAACATATAATAAGGCATAATGTTGTGATTGCCCGAGACTTCCTTTAGAGGAGAATGGTACGATTTCATCAAATGTTATTTCTGCCTTGGTTGAATGACCTGAATTGACTATCCGTGATGTTCATTGCCACGTCTTTATTCATGTCAATTCCAATCCCCTTGCATAGGACAGCTAAAATATGTGTGTGATGGCCCTTAGAATACTGCCAAGATTAACATGATTCAATGGGCTTTTACGTTTTTGCACACCTGAGATATGGCAAACTATTCTTTGGTTAAAATGTTTTTCATAGCAGAACAATTTGAGACCACTTTGAATAAAAGCGGAGCAATTTTTGATTTTTTTACCCTTGTTCTGTAGACAGTTATGGAGACATATTTGATATTAATTGACATTTATGCCTATAACTCAAGAACTGTACATCGGAGATAAGTCAAACTATACTTTTTTTGTTTTCTGAATCCTAAAAATGAGAGGAATACATCTTCAGCCCTACATTAGCGACAAGTTAAGATATATGCAAATTACCATTTCCCCCTCTTTTTTGGATATGTTGTTCAGGAGGGTGTTTAGAGTCACTAGCAAGCAAAAACATTGGTGTTTCAATTTTGTCTAGTTGCGCCCACTTAAATTGACTCGTCTATGATGTGTTACGAATATCCCGTACACTATATTCACAGTGTTATGAACATCGTGTACGCGTTCGACTATATTATTTCGATCATATGAATTAAACGATTTGCTCAGTTGTTTTATTAAAAATCCCAACGAAAGCTTTGATTTTGCAGCGTAGACCTATGGTAGCTTTTTAAAGTACATGTACATTACAAATTATTGTGAGTAAAACTCAAGACTTTTGAATGATTTTGAAATCCAACTATGTTTGCATTTTTATTCCTTTGCAGGAAAGCATAGTCTATTCCATAGAACAGTTTAAAACACCATTCCTCGTTCAAAGGCATCTGTATTATGTTGACTTCACATAGTAAGTTGAATAACCCTTTAAAGCCATAATGTACGATCTTATAATATGAAATTGGTTTTTTTTTTCAAACCTGACTTTTTTTTGCATATTTGTAATGTTTACACATGTCCCAACTTGGATAGGTACCATGGACCAGAAGAAGAACGATACCAGGTAGCCAATGATTTTGAATCCGTCATTTTGTTTTATTTTCGCACGTTTGAGCTAGAGTCCATTTTTACACATGTCCCAACTTGCACCTAAATGGAATCGGCCAAATTGGTTGTCTTTGTAGGTCAACAGAGCAAAGTTTGACATATTATCATAATTTAAAAATTTAAAAATTATGATAATATGTCCTTTGTAGGTCAACAGAGCAAAGTTTGACATATTATTATAATTTAAAAATTATGATAATATGTCCTCCCATAGAACTGTGTGTTAAATGGCCAAAATAACCAGTGGGGTTTCTTTCACTTTACCTTGTTATTTCAACCTAAAATGGACAGCAACCCTTCTCGTCAGTTATTACTAATATTATTTCAACATTTTGAATAAAGAATAACAAAATCAAAATTTGACGGAAATCGTACAATAAGGCTTTAATCACAGATATTGTGTTCCAATAGCTGTCATTTAAATTTGTGTGCAATTCCTAATGGGTGATTACAATATTGTGCGAAAATTGCAGCTAAAGGCATAGTCGTTATGTTGTGAAAGAAAACTTTAGGACAACAAACATGACAAAGGGGGCAGTATATTTACGAATATATAAATGGCGAAGGTGAGATTTAAACCGGGGCCTTAAAAACACAAATTAACACACACAGACCCCCTAATGTTGGCTTTAGAATGAGAGTGTTTGCGAACTAATTGGGAAGTTTGAATTACTAATAGATCACTGTAGATGGAACACAACTACACAACTTGCTTAAACCATGTTCCTGCCAAAATATCTAAGTGAGCATTTTCACTAGTAATGTGTGACTTCTTACTTTTTTGTCTTAAAAAACACTGCTGCTTCGTCTATGTAGTTACGGCGCCAAGCCCCCTGTGTACATCAACATAATTCGAGATCCTTTAGCAAGGATGGTATCACAGTACTACTTTAGAAGGTTTGGGGATGGAAAGATAATTAATGGAACGCACAAGGATAGGTACAGTGGACCAGAAGAAGAACGAAACCAGGTAGCAAATGATTTTGAAACAGTCATTTTGTTTTATTTTCGCACGTTTGAGCTATATAGAGTCCATTTAGCTTCCACGAGAGAGTGACGGAGCTACTTCGCGCGTGCACAGATGTACGGTCTTTGATTGCGCGTATAAATATGTTCTGCAAGTTCCTTGAGTCAATGCGCGCGATTTAATACTACACGAACTAGAGCACGCACTGACGTCACTCTTTCGTAGAAGCCAAACTATAATAGAGCTAGTTTCCTTTGCAGACGGTACGCTGACATAGTTATGTTAGCAATGTGCGGTTGAAGTCTCTCTTGGTAGAGGTATCTATAGTATCACTGTTGTCAAATCTACAGTGACGACCTAGTCGGTTTGTATAGGCCTACATAAGGATCTACCGGTGTAGCAGCACCCCATATAGAGCCCAGCAGCTGTATTCACTGCGTGGTGACACTGCCTTACTTCAGATGTAGTCAATCTCCTGTATAACACCGCACCGTCGGCCACCATATACTTTGATCAGTTCGTAATCGGCGGGCTTTATAACATCGCGGATTAATATCAAAATATTTTATTTCGGTCTTGTGACGAATTATTAATTCAAGCCATATACTTTATCTACTTTCTTTAACACACAAAATATAGACTAGACATGTCAACTAATAGCATTCTTAACGTGGTTCTACTTGCGGCGTAGTGATAAAAGCCCAACATTTCCCGCCTATTACGAGCCCGGATTACGAGCTGATCAAATTATAGGCTAGGTTACTTTGGAGTGACGGCGGTAGTGACAGTGTACAGAGTTCCAGTGCGACGTAGTCACTCTGTCGCCAGAATTATTCCCCTTTATAAAAGCTTATATAATTACTTGTCTTTTGCATATTTGAACGTTTGGGTGTTTTCCCTAAGCCTATCTTGAGCATTTTCATTTAAAAGATACCCTGAGCTGAATGTGTGCCTTGCACCCTCATTTTTGACCTGCCAAAAGTTGTCCCCATTTTACCATCCCCACGGCTCATAATTATTGCCACAACCCTGAGTATGTTACTTAAAGCCATATTATAACATTTCTGTAAAAATAGATTAGTATTTATTTTCCATAAAATGTTAGCTTTTCCAGATATGTCCCCTTTTAATTTTGAGCCGAACAAGTGAGGTAAAGCATAGAAAATTTGAATTTACTACTAGCGCCCATGCATGTTTAACTCCCGCGGTTGTAATACGGTACGATCCTCGTGGTGTGTGTGTATGTGTATCCCGCACGCCGTGTGCGTACTGTGCATACGTGTTCGACTAATATTTCCATCGTAATAATAAAACGCCGCGGCGCGCGCGCCGGTTCCATCGTTTTATTCAAAATCTCAGATTTTGACAAAACTACAGCACCTAAGTCTTGGTTTTTGCAGAGTATCTTTATTGACTAAAGTACATTACAATCGTGTAAAAACCAGAATTTAAAATTTTTTTGAGGGCGTTCTCCTCAGCAAAGGTTATAATATGGCTTTAATGATTTTATTAATATATTTATTATTTCTCGTACTGACAGACTTTCGATGACTGCGTGTTACGATCGAAATGGGAATGTACAGGCTTAAACACATTCTATATTGTGCCCTTTTTCTGTGGCCAGCATACCAACTGCAGGTAAGTTACAAAGATTACACCGTAGCTCACAAGACATAGTGGCGTATCAGCAATTTTTGACAAAATGAGATAAGATCAGTTTCATAATCTATGTATAAAGCTCTACATTCTGACAAACTATCAAGACATGCATGTCATTAATTAATTAAGTATTATCACTAATTAGGTTTGGCGTATCTCACTCAATGAAATTATTGTGTACAACATTCCCCTTGTTTTGGACGACATAGTGGCGTATAAGTGACATACGCCACTATGTCGTAAATAATGTGACATACACCACTATTTTGGTATATCGTGGCTGTGTGGCCAATATAGATATGAATTCAACTAGTATTATTCGACATACTGGCGTAATTTTGACAAAAAATGTGACATACTGGCGTATAAGTTTAATGACTAATTACAATTAATTGGTGAATGACAGACAGCAATGCATTTAGCTGTATTTTATACATTAAATGTAACTTAAATATTTATATTTTCGTATCCATTCAAGAAAAGGGGACATTTTAATCGAGGCAATGTATGACAAACTGTTAAAAGTTGCAAAAACTTCAGATGCAATTATCTCAAAATGGCCATTTTCGTGATACGCCACTATGTCTTGCGAGCGACGACACAACTTAGGCACGATCCACGTTTGTGTTTGGGGGGTGTGCTTTTGTAAACGGCATCTATTGGGTACGCGAGTACGCGCACCCTAAACTGTGCGCACAAGAAGCGAGGTTGCACCCGTAGGTTTGCTAGATGATGATGATATTTAGGTGTAAATAGCATGAAAAACGCATTAAACAATGTCCCAAATAAGGAGTGTAGGGTCAGTCAATCCTGGCGAACCTCAATGGTTTTAAATTGTAATAATATTATTTTATTAACGTACTCAACATTTTGTGATGTTCTGAGCGTTTTCAAGTTGAAATGAAATCCCATCCAATTACCTGACCGACGACGGAATAATTCCTAAATGCAGTAAATATGTTACACATACCATAATGTATGTAATACTAATAATAGTCGACAGAAGACAGTATTGTGAGCTGAATTAACAGAAATGGTGGAAGAAAAGTTAAAGAGAGATAGCCACAGAAACAGTGTGTGACCATTGATGAGAGTTAAGCCTAATAGTTAGGATACACGCCTTTGGTGCACGAGGTCGCAGGTTCAATTCGGCTGAAATAAATTACTGGCAACTTCTGTAGACTAAATTCAAACTTCCACTATAAATCAGGCTAATGGTGCATCTACAATTGGACAAATGAACCATGAGAGTACTCTATCCTTCGGAGGGGATATTAAGTCATAGGTTGTACAGAGAACCACACCCCTACTTGTAGCTCGCAGTCAGTCTCGAAAGAGTAGGGTGTAAACACCTCCCTGGTGGTTCCAATCCGCCCGAATTAAGCTGTTTGAATATTCACAATCTAAGTATCTGCGCCAAGAGAGAGAGGGTGCGGATGAAGTGAACGGATTCTGATATCTACACAAAAACAACAACCAGCAGCACCGTGATCTTGATGGAATGGTGCTATTTGAAAGCACATGTCTGCGTGTATGTTTATACACTTTGATCAGCTCGTTATCGGCGGGAATAATTAGGCTTTTACCACTACCAATTACTACGCCGAAAAGTAGACCGTCGTCAAGAGTGATAATTGTCCTGTTTGATTGTTATTTTGCGTGTTAAAGAAAGTAGACAAACTAAAGTATAGGACTTCAATTAATAACTTGTGATGCTTCTGGCATTCTCAAAATAAAATATATTGATATTAATCCGCGATGTTATAAGGCCCGCCGATTACGAGCTGATCAAACTGTAGGTGGAGGAGACAGACAGACATAGACATACAGCTATAGTCACAGATAGTATAATTATGTGTATGAACTACACAAGGATTTTCTTTTTCCTAGCACTTAATTTTTGGTTGTCTCTTGTTGTTTCAAGGACCCCATCTATGTGGGCCCTGAACCAAGCTATTGAAAATGTAGAAGAGGACTATTTATTTGTGGGCATCCTGGAAGAACTTGAGGACTCATTGAGTGTGTTAGAAAGACTGCTGCCATCAATGTTTAAAGGTGCCTTGGAGCATTATCTACATCCTCTAGGTAAGTGGACTTAAAGAAGTATAGACCACCAAATATAGGATGCTTCTGATTGGGGTTGAACACCTTTTGGTTTTTATTATATGGGTATCTATATACAACATGTGTCATGAAACCAAACACACATTTTACAGCCTAATATTTCATATGGTAAATATAATGTTTCTTCCGGTACCATAAATTTTTAGGGGAAATGCGGGATCATGCGACGAATAAGATCATGCACAGGCAACTTCCTGCTTATTCTATGTTCAATGAACTAAAAAATACATATTTCAAAACTTTTAACTCATATTTCTAAGATGTTATGTAAGAAAAGTCACATGGTATTAAATGTTTGACTTCAATGACTTGATGGTCTTCAATCACATACTTTTGCGCTGTTATCAAAAACTCTTTACTTATCAGGTCAGGTCAAGAAGGTGCGAATGTTCTTATCCAAACAAAACAATATGTCTCGGAGTTTACAACGATTTTGAAATCCAATGAAGTGTGTATTTTCTCCTTTTTCCCGAGACAAAAGCGCACCGCAAAATTAACGCGAGCGGCAGCTCTGAGGCAAAATACGAGGGACGCTCAATCTTTGCAAGCTTTGAGACATATTTTTGACATAATCAAAAACATTACTATAATAAAACTATGACATAGTTTAATCCACTCATGTTTTCTATTTTTTTTATTTTGGCTGCTTCATTTTGTCTATGGTGTGCCATGTGAGTATTTTTGGTAATTAGGCAGATTTAGCTGGACCTAAAAACAAAACTAACTTATTCACTCACTCAAAACACTCACTCACTCAAAGTACTCACTCACTCACTCACTCAAAGCACTCAATCACTCACTGCATTCACTCACTCCTTACGAGGAAAGTCTTTTGGTTCCCTCACAAACACTTTTACGCAGGGTCGTAGCCAGTGGATTGCCCCAAGAAAATTTTCAGGGATAAAATGCGGACGACAAAGAGTAAAGCGTCCTTTTATAAATGGAACAACAGATTGGCAAATGGGGACGAAAATTTGTGTTTGCCCCCTCACACTAGAATCCTGGCTACGCTACTGCTATCACGCATTTCCAGTTAATATGGTGTTCACAGTCAATATGGTGTTCCTTACTCCTGTCCACGTACTCCTTATCACTGATTTGGAACTTCCCTATACGCTGGCGAAGTTACGTAATTAATCGGATTAATTACCATAGAAATAGGTGAAAACAATTTTGAACATATCGCGCTGCACTACAAGCAGGTTACACTCATCACCTGTGTATGTCTGCAATCATATATTGAATACAATACTGGTCTTTTCAAAGATACTATATTCATACTTATCTTACAGGTGCAAGTAATCAGCATGGTATGGTTCAATGAAGATGTATCGCATGAACGTATCAGTGCAGCGCGGTATATTCAAAAATTGTTTTCACCTATTGCTATGGTAGTTAATCCGATTATTACGTAACTTCGCCAGCGTATTAAAGCAGGAGGGTGAAAGTGCATAGGAACAATGCCGGAAACTACGTCACGCTATTGTTCGACCTAGGCTACATCATTTTTAACGCATGCGTGTTCGTCAATACAGCTTTAGACTCCTCCACCTTCGCAACACGGTACGTGGAGTGACTGGAATCACACTGACGGCGGAGGAGAATACTGGCTGGTTTTATACAGTTTAATTCTATCAAGCATATAATACCTGAACAATCATCGTCATTTGATCTATTTACTACAGAATATATTGTATACTCAAAATATAATTTTAAAATAGTAAACCTGTTAACTTATATATTTGTGTACTAAAATATAAGGACACGTGAATAAAATCATGTCGAAGACAAAATGGCCGCTAATCCGCCTATTGTGAGACCTAGGATACATATTCCGAATGAGGGCAGCAGACTAAGATGCTTATCCCTTCCTCTTGATCCCTGATTAAAGGTTCTGGAGGCCATTCATATCAGAACCAAAAGAACGAGACTGAACAGAGATAAAGGATTAGAGCTTGACCCAGTTGGGGACAGTACATGGTCTCGTATTACCTTCATATGCAGGTAATATGGAACAGTTTGTGATGACGTCATTGTCGCGTCATAATATCCCAACGAACATAGATTTAATTCAATAATGCCTGTGTTATTCATGAAGAGTGGCCAGTTCAGAATAAGAAACTGCCCGACTCTTTTAATTTTTATGCAAATTAGGCAAATGTGTTTAACGATCATGTATCACCTGCACCTACCCTACCAATTTTGTAGCGTAGAAGTTTCAAAATAAATTCCTTTTCTGAATTTACTAGTATGACTAAAACTAAAAGTGATCAAAGCAGTGGCGCCGAGAGCCATTACGGGCCAAAATGAACGTCTGGGTAAAATGAACGTGTGGGCCCCCTTTTTTACGGGGCCCCTGAGGTTATTTTCGTTATTTTTTACGGGGGCCCCGAGCTTTTGGCAGGAAAAGATAATTGAACTTAACACAGCGTACAATTTCAAACTTGCTCAAATTGTGTTAAAAACTAACCATCCCAATGTATTCCTTTTTGCCAACTATCTATTCGCTGGCGAAGTGACGTAGTTAATCGGATTGCAACCTGTTGTAGTGCAGAGCGATCTATTCAAAAATTGTATTTATCTATTGCTAGGGTAGTTAATCCGATTATGACGTCACTTGGCCAGCGTATGGTAGCAGTGCATCGCCCCAGTTGTACCTCCCCGGGCGGGCCCCGGGCCCACCCACGGGGAGATCTCACATATAAATCAATGGTCAATCATCTGTTGGTTAGGAAACAGGAGTAGGAGGAGGTAATGGTGGTGGCGGTGGTGATGGTGGTGGTGGTGGTGGTGGTGGTGGTGGTGGTAGTGGTGGAGGAGGAGTCGGTGGTTATGATGGTGGTCCCAACAAACACAAAACGTTTTACAGAAAACGTTTTAAAATGTTTTATTAACATTTAGAAAAACATTTTTGAAAACTTTTCGGTTTTGGTTGTTGTAATTTAGTAATAATGTTCTATTTATTTTTATTAAGGTAATTTTAAGCTCATCAGGAATCATTCATCTGAGGTCAACTAACTCGCCAGGGGATAACTTGTGGTTACGAATTTAAACCAAAATTTCCACATATTTATCTTTCTGTCTATAACAGGTGAAGATACGTCCGCCATGACCAGCACAGCAACTCTCCACAAGAAGAAACCATCTCCACAAGTTGAACAGATCATGAAAGAGGCAATGTGGTTTGAATACCAATTTTATAACTATGTCAGATATAAGTTTAATCAAACCAGAGATGCGCTAGGAATTACGCCGTACAAATCTAGGCCATCTCATGTCACATGGGGAAAGTTGAAGAAGGAGAAACTGTCGGTGCCCGATCAATGCATGTGGTGAGCTATAAGGGTGCACTTGGTGCAAAAAGCGGGACATTTTGAAAGAGGACATTTCGTGATCGACATCGTCCTCCCCCACTTACCTCCCAAAAGGGTGAGATATTTATACCATCAGAAATAATGTATGTACGCATAACATATCTTGCAGAATTGAAGCGGACGTTTGCCAAAGAAATTCTCCAATATGCAGTATGTCGACAAACATTAATTTCAACACAGTGGCATATAATAGAGCGGTATAATTATGCGCAGCATAGCTCTCAAACAGAATACTAGTATACTGAAATAAGGTTTTTATCGTCAATAGAGGCTGACTGGCTCTGCACTATATATGAGACCACCCCCTCTATTGGTACATTGGTATCCCCATTTAGCAGGACCACTTTCTTTCAAATGAACTATTTTTACATGCACCTTGTTCGCACTCAGCACCCTCAAGTTGATCTAAAACACCTCTTAGATCTTTTAGGGCGAATTTCTCGACCGGTGGCTTCCCGGGGGTGGCTTAGCAAGCTAATAGCAGTTGTCTTGCCTAGTCTCAAGGCCTCAAGGCTTAAGAGGTCGAAAGACCAGGCCTTTCCCGAAGGACGGCTACCATAAACTCGAGGCTCCGTTAGCATGTGGGCCAGGCTTGTAGGATTTATTTAGCTCCAGGATGTTTGTTTGTTTTGTTTGTTTTTTATTTATTTGGCTAGATCAATAGAATACAAAAACAAATTATAGAGACAGAAAAATCATTACAAGGTCCATTCTCCGATAAAGCGTTCAAGTTTGGTCTCAGGAATGACAAAATGCCAACCACAAAGAATTCATAAAATTCATTCAGAATCGTAAACTTTAAATTTCTATCTGTTTGTAAAGATCGCGATTTCTATTATGGTAAGGCTCATAAGACAAATGATTCGCATGATTGGCAAATGGCAAAAATGTATCGCAATAAAGCAAATAACTTGCGTTACACTCTGAAAAAGAAATTTTATACTGATTCCATCACAAGTAATGTAGGTAACTCTAAAAAGCTCTGGTCTACAATTAAGAAATTATTGCCTTCAAAATCTTCTTCAACAATCAAAACTGTGAAGAGTGATAATGATGGTATGTTGACATCTTCTCTTAAAGAAACTGCCAATGTATTCAATGATTATTTTACCTCAATAGGGGCTACACTTGCTAAAGATTTTGATGAAATAAATGTTGGTAGCAACAGTTTTAATACATGTACTAGTACTTTTAAGTTTAGTTATATTACCCCAGAGTTTGTATATAAGCATATTTGCGACATTCCAAACAATAAGTCACCTGGTATGGATGATTTTAGTGTCAAGATGTTGAAGCTAGCTGCACCATACATTTGTCATTCTATAGCATATATTTGTAATCTTTCTTTAAATACATCTGTTTATCCAACAGACTGGAAGTTGGCTAAAGTCACCCCAATTTTTAAGGCAGGTGATAAATTGGATGTTGGAAATTACAGGCCTATTTCTGTCCTGCCTCTCATTTCCAAAATTATTGAAAGAGCTGTTCATAATCAATTATATTCTTATTTAACTTCTATGGGTATTCTGTCAGAGAACCAGTCTGGTTTCCGTAGCAATCACTCAACAGCAACTACCCTGAATGATGTTCAAGATTTCATTTTAAAAAACATAGATAATGGACAAGCCACTGGTGCAATATTTCTTGATCTCAAAAAGGCTTTTGATTGTGTTAACCATTCTCTTTTAATTGAAAAACTTAGCAACTATGGTATTAAAGGTACAACACTTGAGTGGTTTGAATCTTATCTTGGTAATAGAGCTCAAGCTGTTAACATTAATACTACATTATCTGATTTTAAGAACATTAATATTGGCATTCCTCAAGGCTCTATTTTAGGCCCGCTTCTTTTTATAATATTTGTTAATAGTCTTTCTAATAGTGTTGATTGTAAATGTACTATGTATGCCGATGACACCACATTACTATGTACTGCTAATGACTCTTCTACTCTTCAATCAAAGCTTCAATGTAATTTATCTAAAATTGTTGACTGGTTCAAGAATAATAATCTTACATTAAACATTAAGAAAACTAAGTTCATGGTGTTTGGCACTAGCAGGGTGTTAAAAAACTTTACAGATGTTAGTTTATATTACAATAATGATACTATTGAGCGTGTAGATGTATTTAAGTATCTTGGTGTTACATTTGATCCTACCATGGCTTGGTCTGATCATATTAATGCAATGTCTTCCTGTATTTCTAAGCGATGTGGTGTAATTAAACGTGTCAAACCTTATATTCCAAAAGATACCCTCATCATGCTTGCTAATGCAATTGTTATGCCTAATTTTGATTATTGTAATACTGTTTGGTCTAACTGTTCTGTTGAGCTCTCCAACTCCCTCCAAATTCTTCACAATAGGCTTGCTCGTATTATTCTTTCTGCTGATATCAGAACACCAATTGATGACATGATGAGTACTCATCATTGGAATAATTTAAATGATAGGTGGTTCAACTATATGGCAACACTGACCTTCAAATGCCTGAAAGGAATGGCTCCTGGTTACCTTTCCTCTCAGTTCACTTTTATGCATGATATGCACTCTAAAGGAACCAGGAGTCAAACCAACTTTGCTCTTTTTGAACCACCATATAATATTAATGCAGGTAAAAGAACTTTTCATTCACGTGCTACTAAATTGTGGAATAGCCCTCCAAATGATAGTAGATGTAATTTTAAAGAAATGAGTATTGCTCAATTTAAGCAGTTGTTTTTGATAAAACCAGTGTAATATGTCTTTTATCTGAATTTACATGTTTTCCCAATTGTTCACAATTTCATGTGCCATTTATAATTATGTATTTTCTGATTTATTACTGTATATATATATATGCTTCTTGTTCACATTGTAAATGCAGGGCCTCCTTGGAAATCAGTGCTTGACATTGAAGGAGCTACCCTGGGTAAAGAAAGTTTAAATAAATAAATAAAAATTTAATAGTTTAAGAACACAAAACAATGCATGGGTGATTTTTCAACAATACTTCATTTTTGAGCAATATTACCTGTACGTATTGGGGGTAACGTATCAGTGGTAACGTATCAGTGAAGCCCTTTCCCATCTTTGTCTTAATCGTGCAAGTGTAAAAACTGACCGACTTAATACCCATACTTGATCACTCATCACCCAATGTACTAAAGTCTGATATGGTATTTGGCTTCATTTATCACAGCGTTTTTTTCCGAGGGGAGTAGAATTTAGGTAACGTATCTGTGACGGCATGAACGTAACGGCAGGACTTTTTGACCTTAATGACATTAATAGACCTGATTATTTTTACTTTGAAACCATTGTGTTATGTTCCATATGAATACCTGAGTGGAAGAAGGGCCCAACTCCAATTTTGTACAAAAATGAGTTTGACCCAGCATTTTATTGCCAACAGACTGTTCTTCCTTGTGTGTGAAAGATGAGTCAACATCCACTCTCCAAATAGTCTTCCTTGTACACTTAATCATGGTTTTTATGGAAGAAAGGCCCAACTCCATGAAGGCCCAACTCCATGGAGTTGGGCCCTTCTTCCACAAATATTGGAATATAAGAGAAATTTTGTTCACCCATGAAATCTGCTTTTCGCTACAATAAACTTTCTTGCTAACATATTAAATGCGTCTACTTGTGCAATTAATGGATAATTATCAAATTTCGGTGGCTATTTATAACACAACTGCTCACGGAACTGGCACTTGCAGTATATTAGTGGAAGAAGGGCCCAACTCCAGCTCGTATTAAGACCTGTACCGTTGCCATGGAAACATCATAAGTAATTCCGAATGTATGTTCATGTATTAAAGGTCCCCTGAAGATGAAAACATTCTATCTATAAAACTTTTCCAAATATTAAGTTTTTTCTTAATATCTCAAAAACAGTTTTGATGGAGTTGGGCCCTTCTTCCACTCAGGTATTCATATATATAATATAACTATGGAGCCTGCTTGATCCATCACATATGAGAACATTCATCTAGCCAATTATTTTCACAGATTGTTATCCATTAGAAATATTGTAACGTACTAGTATCTGTGAACAATATTGAAAGACCTGTTGGAAAAATTTAATAATCTGTGTTGTGATGATTTATACTTTATAATTAGGGCATGATACCAGCTATAAATGAAAAGTACATATAATCCATTATATGCGCGCATGTTTAGAGGGCAGGGACACATTATACGGAACACACCTTGGCTGGCGACATGGAGGAAAACAATGGACATGCATAATCAGCTTTATTGTTTTATATACTTTCTAGGCATGTTACAACCTCTAGCCTCACACATTTTAAAAAGCAACTCCGAAGTATAAGTTATATAAATAAAAGTTATTTCTTTCTAACGAAACAAGTCTGAATACGACTTGAAACTATGGGCGACACATATTTGGCATTTTGAACACTTTATTGGAGAATGTGCCACAAAGCACATCAAAGTGATAAATTATTTAAAGCTTAAATAAATCAGCCACAAAGCCATTTAGGAACAGGACACACGGAGAAAAAATTACAAGCCGGGATAACCGATTAAGCAGAAAAGCAGAAAAGGCAAGCTTATTTCCGATGGGGTCCCAAGAAAAGAGGAGAGAACAAAAGGGGAAAAAATGCCTACACAGTGAAATCAGACATCTCTTGACTTAGAGAATTGCTGCCCAGATGTTATTTGACACTTTGTTTAAATGCAGATGCAATCCCTTGATGTTTGATGGGAGTTCATTCCAGTCCAAAATGGCTTTGTAGTATAATGTGTTTGAAGCAATACCTTTTACTCTAGGAACAATGAAACTGATAAACAAGATCTTTATGTCACAAATAATCTGAGATATAGATGCTTGCAAAAAATTTCCAAACTTTTGTGGAGGAATTTATATTCACCATTCAGCGTCCTTTCTCCTCCGGATAATGTAATCTGCTCCACTTGACAGAACTGTATATTGTATAGTAAACCAGAGCTGAGCTTGTCGAAGAAGACCAATTTGAATCCCTTTCTTGGGGAAATGCGCACTTTTGCCATATGCCACAATCTTCCTTCGCTCAGCAGCTGAAATTTCCACTCCTACGATATCTTTAAGGGCTCGGATACCGGGCTCGGATAGCACCGTTTGCGCAGTATTTTGTGTGGGTCATGAGAGCACATCAGGCATATCGAATGACATTCTGAATATGAAGAATATCCTGATGATATCTATTTTGTTTGTTTGAAATATAATACAATTTATAATTTTTACATTTAACAGTCCTCGAAGTAAAATTTATAAATCATAATGATATTTACTTAAAGTGTATGTAGCTGGGAGAAAAAGCCGGCGATCATTTTGAAACTTATGACCTTTCATATTGATTTGAGCGTCATGGAGACTCTCGTGACAACCCCGACATTCGTATTTATAGAAAATGTAAAATACTGGTACATGGTAAATAGTGCTTCAAAATAGCTGTTTCCCCTTGAAGATACCAACCTCTTTTATGAAAAATACACGCACACACACACCCCTACCCCCCCCCCCACCCCACCCCACCCCCACGCAAACAAATAATTAAGCAAATAAAAGAACACTTGGGGTTTTAACGACGGGAATTAACATAGCTTATGACTTGTGTGAAATAAACTTCTTTTAAGTATCTGCGGTCATCAAACGTGCTGTAACACTCTAAATCACAAATTATACGGTATATCTTAAAAGAAACAACAAACATTAATAAACGTAGCTTTTTCAAGTCATCTTAGTTTTCCTGTTGTTGAATATAATTCAGGGTTTGCTAATTGGTCGTGTCTACGCACGTGACTTTTGTACCCATCTTCATAACTTGATGCTTATTATAAACTGATATTGATAGATAATGATTGATGTATGGTTGGATCATCTTATGGTGACAGGGTATTATTTATAGGAAGCTGCATTTTCAATAACCATGACAACAAAAACATTGAAGGTCCTTTAACTTTTGATACTGTGATACTATGATTTTTTGGATAAGCTAGCTGTCGCTTTTGGCGTCTACTGGCTCCTTGAATGCACACAGTACACTTAATGCCGTTTTTCCTTTTAGGCCTATGTAAAATGGGAGTACTTAGATTATGTTTCGATTGTGATGTACGTTTTGAGCTGCGGAACACCTCCAAAAGGTAAGCGGCTGTGCAATAATTATAAGCCCTGTTTGTTTGTTTTTATTATTTTTACTGTATAAAAGAAAAGAAAACCAATCCTAATTTTCGAAATTCCAGAATTTTTGAACTTTACATCTTGAATGTTTTTTTAAACAGATTCTTCACACTTCTAAACTGTTTAAAAACATGAATTAAGTGGCAAACTCGCACCTATTTGTGCTATTTATTAAGCTAATTTTGCCTTTACATGTTTTGGCTATGACCTTGAAAAATATCGAACCTACCCCTTTACACTCAACATGATCGGAAAGTTATTTTTGGTTTTAGTGTTTAGTCTTAGGAATAGGGTTGGGTTAGAGTCAGAGATATAGAGTCACATGGTAAGGCACCGTCTCAAATTTGCTCCTATAGAGCTATCGGTGCCCGGTTAGGTACCGATAACTCTTTCTATCATACCCTGGTGATGTAATAAATTGCATCAAGCATAATTATTAACATTTGCTTTATGTTATCATTTTTCGTTTAAATAAAAAACGAAAGTACTATGCAAATATTCAGAGTATGGTAGAAAGAGTCGTAAGAGACGCTGTGCCTTCCCAGCAAACACAAAAACGTTTTTAAAACGTTTTAAATAAGTTATATTTTGGATTTCGGTTTATGTAAAAACGTTTTAATAACATTAAAATGTCGGGCTAGTATGCCTACTATAATATTATCATTTCATCTCTTGGGTGCAATAAAGCTATTAAATGGGAGACGTAGAATTAGTCAAAAGTTAGACTTGGAAAATAATGAGAAAACGTATCATCAAAAGATGGGAGGAAATTGCTATTGAAGGCCGTCATGTTCTGAGGGAAGCTCAGGGAAAGCCCACTCGCGCGTGAGTTCACATTTGATGCCCCACCACATTGAGTCACTTTAATCATGTTAATATTAAACTAGGCTTATGATTGACATGTATGGATTAACAAATTAGGAAACTAATTTGACACTGATATATCTGATATACTTGGTAGACGTATGTATGCACGCATTTGTTGTAAGTTTTAATATTTAGCCGTTTTTCCACGAAATAGAATTAAAAGTAATGTGCAGGCCTAATGACCATGATGACAGAAAGATTATTTTATAAATGTATTTACATTATATGATTAAAAGTTTATTGCCGAAACACATTTGAAATACGAGGGGCAGTCAGTATGTTTTAAGAGTTGACTCGTGACGTCATTTGTGGATTGTTTTCATGGCATTTCTCAATGATTACATAAACACTGTACCTTTGTCTTTCAAACAACACATGTAAAAAATTATATCATACACATGATTACGTAACAGCATTAGCATAAAATCAATAGTCTAGGGACACTGCCAAATCACGCAAAAAGGCGGATCTTTTAAATTACAGAAAAAACACGTGTTTACAATGTCCGAGAACAGCAAAAGTACAAGGTGCATATGGCTGGTTTTGGGCAGGAATAAACACTAGGCCCTCAGGTTGCATTTGATAAAATATGAGACTTGCCATTAAACTTTGGTGGAAATGGGACGTCTGGAAACTTCAACAACTTTAGGGCTTGAATGGAAGCGAAATTATTCTTTATTCTAAACTTAACATCTTGAATGTTTTTTTTAAACAGATTCTTCACACTTCTAAACTGTTTAAAAACATGAATTAAGTGGCAAAATCGCACCTATTTGTGCTATTTATTAAGCTAATTTTGCCTTTACATGTTTTGGCTATGACCTTGAAAAATATCGAACCTACCCCTTTACACTCAACATGATCGGAAAGTTATTTTTTGGTTTTAGTGTTAGTCTTAGGAATAGGGTTGGGTTAGAGTCAGAGATATAGAGTCACATGGTAAGGCACCGTCTCAAATTTGCTCCTATAGAGCTATCGGTGCCCGGTTAGGTACCGATAACGCTTTCTATCATACCCTGGTGTTGTAATAAATTGCATCAAGCATAATTATTAACATTTGCTTTATGTTATCATTTTTCGTTTAAATAAAAAACGAAAGTACTATGCAAATATTCAGAGTATGATAGAAAGAGTCGTAAGAGACGCTGTGCCTTCCCAGCAAACACAAAAACGTTTTTAAAACGTTTTAAATAAGTTATATTTTGGATTTCGGTTTATGTAAAAACGTTTTAATAACATTAAAATGTCGGGCTATATAAAGGTCATGAATTAGAGAATAAAGGTATTGTTTTTAGCCGCTGTCGTGCATCTATCGTCTCATATAACACGGGCGACATCATTATTTTAAGTAAAACAACGAGGCGAAGCCGAAAACACTTCAATTCAAATGAAAATATTAAAATTTTAATCAAATTAAATCCTACATTTTGCAAGGAATTACCCAGGGCTTAAAATTTTATCGTTTTTATTTTTTGCTGGTCTTGAGGAGTATTCATCCTGATGTACAGTAATACAGACCTGAAACAGGGTCTTTATAAAACAAGAGAAAAAAAGCTGAAAATGCTCAAAAAACGCTGAAAAAGCGTACAATTGGGGTAAAATGGCTCTAATTGGGCTGAAAATAAAAGAAAACGCGTAAATTTCAGGAATAAAAAAGAGGAAATCAGCTGAAAAGAGGAAAAGTTTCAGGTCTACAATAAGCAGCTGCTGGTCAATAACTGTTATGGTGTCTGGTCCTTACTGTCCACTACTGACAGAGCCCAGTCCGAGAGGGATTTCCGACTTCCGATCTGGATTTCTATTTTCCTACCCTTCACTGGTTTTAGGACAGATGTCACACTAGTTATATGTGTTTATGTTTCTGGTGTATTTTTTTCCTAAAATCTGCTTATTTTGATAACCGGAGATCAGGTCATTCAATCAAACGTCAGAATCCATTACAATGAAGAATCGGGACGGATATGGTCAGTGTGACATGTGTCTCATGCATTTCGCAGTCACCATTATGACATCAACGTCAAGGTTATGAAGTGATTCTGATGTGATATACAGGGCTGTGAGAGTTCAGCTTTTAAGCTGACTTCAGCTTTTTTTTATTGCCAAAATTTACCCGTTTTCTTTTATCTTCAGCCCATATTTGGCGTTTTACCCTGATTTTACGCTGTTTTTCAGCTTTTTCAAAATTTTTCCTATTTTTTTGTCTGTCACTGTGGAAATTTACAAGTATTTTTTTTTTAATTTTTAAATCTATTGGATGTTTGAGTTTCATAATACACATGGCCTGTATAGCACGGGGGGTCTTTTAGGGGCCCCAAGGGTTCAGGGGCCCGAGCAATAGCGAAAACAGGGATAGGGATGATATAGGGGATGTTAAAAGGGCCCGCACTGCTCCTTGTCCATGGTCCCCGAGGCTCTGCATGAACGTCATCTTCCCGTCTTGTGATGTAGCTTTAATTCATTATGAAAAGACCACAACGAGAGCTTAGAGCAAGAACTAGCTATGTCCATAATTACATGTTACTCATTTCGGCAACAAATGGATGGTTAATTCTGCCCTCCATAATAAATGCAAGTGACTTTGGAGTATATGCATGGTCATTTAAACAGTTCGCATGATTAGTTAGACGCAAGTGACCATGTACATGTACACAGGCCCGTACGCAGGATTTTTTTGGGGGTGCTGATTTTGAAAAAGTGGACTTTTTTCCAAGGGGGGGCGATTTTGTGAAAAGTGGACTTTCTTCCCCAAATTTGGACCTTTTTTGACCAAAAAAGCGTAAAAAACCTGATTTTTATGCTCGCTACGCTCGCAAATTCTGGAATTTTGGGACTTTTTTTTATACTTTTGCAAATTTGGGGAGGTGCGGTCGCACCCCCGCACCCCCCCCCCCCCTGCGTACGGGCCTGCATGTACATATACCCCCAAAGTCACCTGCATTATATTATAGAGGACATAATTAACCGTCCATTTGTTGCCGAAATGAGTAACATGTAATTGTGGACATAGCTAGTTATTGCTCTAAGCCCTCGACTGACAAGTATGCCTACTATAATATTATCATTTCATCTCTTGGGTGCAATAAAGCTATTAAATGGGAGACGTAGAATTAGTCAAAAGTTAGACTTGGAAAATAATGAGAAAACGTATCATCAAAAGATGGGAGGAAATTGCTATTGAAGGCCGTCATGTTCTGAGGAAGCTCAGGAAAGCCCACTCGCGCGTGAGTTCACATTTGATGCCCCACCACATTGAGTCACTTTAATCATGTTAATATTAAACTAGGCTTATGATTGACATGTATGGATTAACAAATTAGGAAACTAATTTGACACTGATATATCTGATATACTTGGTAGACGTATGTATGCACGCATTTGTTGTAAGTTTTAATATTTAGCCGTTTTTCCACGAAATAGAATTAAAAGTAATGTGCAGGCCTAATGACCATGATGACAGAAAGATTATTTTATAAATGTATTTACATTATATGATTAAAAGTTTATTGCCGAAACACATTTGAAATACTGTGAAATCGTGTCCTAGCAATACGTCGCGCAATTTAACACAGAAACATGAAAAATAGAAGCAAGTGCATTACCTGCCAATCTAAGAAGCGTCGCGTGAAGCCGGGATTTTAAACGCTTCCCCAATCCCCAGTAAGACAAGAAATCCGTTTCTCGGGCCGTTTCTACCCAAGACGTGTCTCCATTTAAGATAATACACGTCTTAAATTTAAGACGTGTAAATTTACCAGTTTCAGACACTTCTTGATGTAACAAGGGTTTGGTCTAAATGTTATTTAAAATATAGCGCAAGATTACAGATACAATCAAAGTGTTCATGCTCCAAAAAAGAGCTCTTTATAACACATTTGGCGACCTTTTGAATAATTTGTTTTGGGGCTGTGTGTGTGGAACATGTTGGGGTGGGGGGGGGGGGGGGGGGGTGTCATGAAATTATCCAAACCGAAATAGGTAACTGATTACGTTTGGGAAATACCTTTTGTTAGATTATACAGAACGAATAAAATGGTAAAATCATAATCCTATTGTCGTCACAGTATTTTATTGGGAAAGCAAAACAATATTCTTAAACCCATTCTTCCTCATCGAAGACAAAAACTTCAGTTTAAAAAATGAGGAACAGAGGTCAGACGAGGAAAAGGGTAGATGAGAAAAAGAACGAAAAAGGAAAAAAAAACAACTGGAAACTAAATTTCAAAGGGGATGAAAAATGAAGGAATATGAGGATACGAAGCAAATCGCTGAAGATATGTCAAAATAACATTCAAAATGAGGAAGATTTCAGAGGAGGGTCTGAATGAAATACAGAATGGTAAAAAATGGGGATGAAGAAAGACATGAAAAGGAAAACTAAGAGGAAATACATAAATAATTGTGGTTCAGTTTTGTTTTTCTTCCTGTTTTTTGCTGTTAATTTCGATCACGCTTCCCCGCATATAAGAATCTTTACTGTCGTTGAAAATATGGCGCCAGTAATGCTTATAAAGTTATCAGATCAGATACAAAATAATATTTAAGATATGTTTTCAAATAAATAAAAGGTCAGTCTTAAAGTAGTACATACCCGATGCGTGATGCAACAAATGCAACGGATTTTCTGGGTTGTCATGGTTGTGGCTATTATTTCCGCCAGTATTTTTAGTCTTTAACAGTTTAAGAATGGTAAGAACAGCCGGAAAATCTTTAAGGAATATAAGGACAGAGTATAGTTAATAAATATCATAATAATTTTAAACCTATGGCATTGTTATATTGACCAATATCCTCACAAAAGTACATAGAATACACTAACAAATCACTGATAACACTTTTTAAACACTTCAACACGTTTATTTTAGTACTTTTTACTACAAGTAGGCTATTATAGGCTAAGGTGTTGCTTACGATTAACCATGTTAACGCTACACTAGATGTCAATGCCTGGCAGTATGCGCACGCATCATCACAATTTCAATTGTTTTTGCCTGGCAATATGCGAGCGCATCATATTTTGTTCAAGGCTCGGGTTTTTAAAACACCCGCCACATTACAATAAGGTTATTGAACAGTGTAGTTGTTGCACGGGGTTCACTCAAGCATATCGATATACCAGTCCCTTGCCTTTGTTGGTAAACATTGAGGTCAACTCATCTATATAACATTGTATAATAATGGTATTAACACACCAACATTATATCAGCATTGCACGGTCATGAGTGTTCGGCTATTATTCAATGGAAGTGTCTAAAAACAGCTGATTTGGTGATAAACTATTATTATACGTACTGCAACTGCAGGTCATAGTTAATGGTTAATATGCTTAATGTCTTCAATTTAGAAGAATCATGATTGAGAACAAGGACAGATAATATTTTGAAGATAAAGCAAAGAGACAGATTGACCCATATTGCAAAAATGGTGTCTTGGCAATAACAGGGTATTGCAATTAGATGTCATCAACAATAAGACACAATGATTCAGCGAAGACCTCTAGCTAGTCATATATAACATGAAGACGCAAAAATCTTGGTCCTAGAACTGGACATGTCTGTCATGGAGACCTAAGTGATTTGGACGTGTCTTGAAGATACTGGAGTATATTCTCTGGCAAGGTACGCGACTTTACTGAAACGTGTTCACAAGCTGGGCTCACATGACGCCCTTAAGATTGTGTCTTAGTCAAGACGAACGTGTCTATTTGTTATTTTTGAAGATATTTCATAAGAAATTATGTTTACATGCAGTATTATGCGGGCTGCACATGAGAAAACAGGTATCTTATTAAAGTTGTTCCTTGTTTATGCAAATGAAACAGTTCACGCTCCGTAACTTTTACACTGCGATTTCGGGGCTTGCTCTTTGTTGCTCTTTGCTCAAGGCCGTTTCATCTATTGTCTATAGGTGAATGAGCACGAAAAGGGCATACCGCACGACTATTTGGTGTGGACTAAATATCACATTAGTGTACTCCGGGAATGTGGCACGACTTCAACTTTTTTGGTAGTCGACTAGTCAGCACCATATAGTTACGACTACGATGACTACTTGTTGGTGTAATTAAAACCCTAGGTAAAGTGTCAAACTGCACGAATAATTTGGTATGGTAACCTCAAAAGAACGTATGGTGCAGTACAATATCTGCATTCTTATACTGTGTGATTTAAGATAACGATATACAGTAAAGACGCGTATAATAGACATATAATTTGGACACACTTTTAGAATACCTCTTAATCTTCTGCTCAACAAAACTGACGAAAATGTTTTCGACGCCTGGGCCTCGGAGAAACAAATACATATTTTGATTGTAAGAAATATTTGGAAATTAGAATCATCAATCGTGACTGAAAAAAAAAGCCAATGGGTTCAATGATATGGCCCTTTCTTTGAATGTTTATCTGAATGTTGTCTTGACATTATCTGTTCCAGCATTTAAGTTTAATAAAAATTCCTTTAAAAAGGAATGGGACGCCCAATGGGAGCTTTGATGTGACGTGCTAAAATCTGGGGGGGGGGGGGTCACTCCCACTTTGGAGGTGACGCGTATGTAGGGCTGTTAAGACCCGCTTTTTCACCATCGCTGTTACCAAAAGACCCCGTTACCAGCATGCTCTGTCACCCAAAAGACTCCATATTTTTCCTTTAGATCTGTCACCCAAAGAGCTAGACCCTTAAATTTCCATCTGAACAACAACGAGTCGCCTATCACTGGTTTTGTCAATTCTTTTGAAATAACAAAGCCATATGAAGTCATTTAGAATTAGAAATTCAATTTTCGAGGCTTCTTTTGGCTCTCATCATCTAGAGTGGTCTATGGTGGGGAAAGGCCATATGATCAGGTCAAACTTCATATTGTGTCTCGTTCATGTCGTTAAAAACGCTAGCAACACCATGAAGATCTGACCCAGAGTTCCTTGTGATAATCTGATAGACAACCTAATTGATACCTAACGGCAGATGTTATTTTGATGGCAAATCTAGAGAGACAGGTTGTCCCGACTGGAAGTTAAGGTGGTTTGTCTATCTTATAACTAGAAAATGTGATTACATGTACAACCGGTTGAATCTGACGGCTATAAGCAGGCTTGTTGACAGTGCACTGAAATAGTCAAGTTGTCTTTAGAATTCACAAGATTCTTGTTTGCTAACTCTCCGGCGCACTGACTCGACAGCAATTAAATTTAAAACCGAATTGATTAATTTGTTTTCCGCAGGACGCTTTGCTATTGGGCTCACAGGGAAGGTGTGTGAGGGATGATCATTTGATCCTGTTTAATCCTTTTCAATAAGCTTCAGAATAAGCCCAATCGCCATTCTAACTTCCGGTTTTGGAGACCAGTTTTGGGACACTTTGACCTCTGACATATCGGGAAAATTGACGTAATTATTATTAATTTTCTTATTATTGTCGTAATGTTGATCATTAAAAATACTAAATAATTAATTTATAAAATACTAATATTTTTTATATTTGTTTTAATTATTGTAAAACATTTTAGATTATATTTTGTACGTACAAAAACCCAATATTTCTGAATTTTCTGAAAGGTCAAAGGACAAAGTGTCCTAAAACTGCAAAAACTGTCCTATAATGCATTGCAAACTTCTAATGCCGATTTGGCTTATTTTTAAGTGGAAAAGCAATGTCAATCCTTAAGGAATGTCTGCAATGGCAAGTCAAACGAACGGCCGCGAAGGGCGATTTTTTCGGCACGTCAAGTGGGGACGCCATTTTTGAAACACCAATAATTTGGAAAGTTTAAATTACAGCTTTGTAGAAAATAAATAAGAAAGATCATGGCAACAATGTTATGTGCAGTGGACTTGGTAACATCTTGGCTAACAGAAAAACTTAACTTGGTTTCTTTACTAAATTAGTTCGGGCTCAAACGCTATGCTCAATTAACCGAATCGTCCAGAAAACGAGTTGGACCACTTTTGACATATTTGCACATACCAGGCTTGTATTGCGTAAAATCGACTTTCATGATTAGCAATTGCATTTTTGCTTTTCAGAAAAAAAAGGCCATGGCATAAATGTGATATGTAGTAGAATCTGCAATATTACTTGGCTACAGAAAAATGTTACTTTATTTCATTCCTAGTTTAGGTTCAAAGACTATGCCTGATTTTATTTAATCGCCCGAGTTGGGTCACTTTTAGCCATGTTCGCACATATCAAGTTTGTACCGCATAAAATGAATTCTCGTGCTTATCGTCAAATATTTCAGAACAAAAGCAAAAGTTTTTTATGTTTTTCTTTCACTTATGACATTAGTAGATAAATAGTATGAAATTTATTTCAAATTTATAAATTAAAACTCCACATCTTACCCATCTTAAGAGCGCTGACCCAGATGGCTCATGATTCAACTCAATTCGGGGACTTTTGCTACACAAAAACACGAAAGTGGCCCAAGCTGTTTTAGGACTACTTTACACAATAGAGGATATCCACGTTACTCATGTGTGATTTCTAACAAAAGGCGCTGATTCCCGCAGTATTCCTCATTCAAACCAATTCAATATGCACGACCTCGGAGTTACCTGCATGACTTTGGCGGGTTATTTTCAAACCGTCATGGTTGCACATGCAGGTACTTCTAAACAAGGTATAGCAGTCGTTGATAGGATATGCAGTTTATAGAACACGGATAACCTCTATTGGCAAATATCTTTGCTTGTAGACCACCGATTTGATTAAAACAAAGCTTATGCAGTAGCGGAGGAAACACCGTGACGTCCAAGAAAAACTCAATACAATCAGTAAGTGACATGTTTGCCTAATACTATTTTCTAACTTGTATCATTTTTTTTGTTACAACATGTATTACACAGAGGTGACATCCCTGTCGACTCCCTGAAGTCTCGAGCATATCTTGGACCGATGCCGCTCAATCTCTCCACGCCGCTACCATAGTAACAATTTAATCGGTCTCGCATCTTTCACTATATTTCACAGAAAACAGTGCTCTGTTTAAAACTGAAGGAACTCACAAAGACTATAATAACAAAATATAATTCCATTTCATTATTGCTATGATTAAAGTATTAAATCAATGGGGAATGAAGGCTGCATGAACAGATGAAAAGGGGAGACGCCTGGCCAAATTGGTTTTTCGTGTGAACTTGACACATATCCGGTTTGTTAGAGTGAAAAGAGTTTTATTAAAACAGGTCGATACATATTTTATAGCTCCCGCTTGTATTATCACTGATTATTGTAAGAAACTTGGAGTGTATAGTAACAAGAATTTGTCTTTAAAAAGACAAAGTTCAAGGATCAGGTGTATAGTACTCTACTTTGGTCTAACTTTCAATATTATTATACTAACCCACAGATACTAACCTACTCTGCACTGATTTAACAATATATAAGTGATTTGAGGCATAAATGATACTTGCATCTTGACTCTGGAAAATAATTTTCAAAAAACCTCATTTTGCATAAATTAGGTTTTTAAGCCACCTACAGGAAACAAACTTACATCAAAATGTCCACTGTATCAGCCCATCAGATGCTATTTCCCATTCGACACCCCATTCCTTTTTAAAAGAAATTTTATTTGGAAGCAAATCGCCTAATGTGTTTCAGGAACATTGCATGTTTAATTGGTATACATCTCAAATTATTTTGTTGAATAGTTTTCTATTATCACTAAAGTAAACACATTACACTACATGGTCTTACTAGTTTTTGTCAGCATATGAGCTTTTATGAACACCAATTATTATTTTGTAACAGAAAATATAACATTGGATATGTTTATACACACATTGCTTAAGTTATTTCAAGAGTCAATAAACAATCAATTAATTAACAGTGTTCAATTAACTATAGAGAATGGACTTAATTTTGTGCGCTGTAGTTATATTCTGAAGTAAATCGCCTATTGCAGGTTTCTATGCCTTATCACTAAATAAATAAAATTATACTGAACATGCTGACCTGCTTAACCAATCAGTTATGTGTATTATCAGCATGTGATTGCTATAAGCCAATTACAAACATGTTTAATAAAAAGGATAAAAATTCCCTACACAGAGCAGTCTCTCTGAAGATTAAATGTGCTAAATTGTCCTTGTCATGGGGAGCAGGATTAGATAAAGGCATACAAACGAGGGTATGAGATATTAGGAATTATTTCATAGCCTCTTTACCATATGATTGGTATGTTACATACCATGTGTCTTGAATAGGTATTGTAGGGGATAAACTGTCACACGGTGCATATGAGATGTGGGTTCAAATGGTTTTAATGTTCACTGGCGTGAACAAAAACACGCGTTCAGTACAAGGTTTAACGTTCTTTTAAAAACAGGTTGTCCAGTTGAAAATCAGCTCCGGGGATCAAGGACAACCAGGATCTCTGCATCAAGTATTATGAGAGCTTTTGGAAAGTAGAACTTTCTCTTCAAAAGTTACCAAATTTCCAGTTTTGCACATACAGTTTAAATTGTCTACCAAAGTAGACTATTCATCAAACATCACCAAACATGCCAAATGTTTGGCAAACTGTGCACCTATATTATATTTGGCTATCAGCGGACATGCAGTGACCTCAGCGGACATGAAATGTTCATTTTCATTTTGTTCTCTAAGTGATATTGAGTGACATTGACCTATAGCACAGCGGACATAAAATATGTATTAGGGTATAACAACATGGACAATATAGAAATTGCGGAGCTTACCATAAATTTATATGCTAATCATGTCCTACATTTGAGACCGTTGATGCAGACATTATGGCAGCTTACAAATGATGATCGCCATTATACGTCTACTTATGAGCAATGGTATCTTGGGATGGAAAGTAAATCGGGCTTGAAAGGTTAAACAATTTGTCATAGAATGTTATTAAATGGCAGCTATGATAGCAATAATCATAATTGATAATTATTATTGTGGCTATCATCGATATTAGCAACACAAGCCTAATAAATAATAGGCATACACTCTTAGAAATCACCGTTTTTTACGGCACAACTCGTAAAATTTTACGGTAATTTACCGTAAACTACTACATACTGCAGTTACTGTCCGTTTTCCTATACACAATACACAGTGCTCTTTCCCATTGACGCGTGACCTCTACAAATAGCCTACGTTAAAAGTATGGGGATATGCCTAGTTAACGTCGCTGTGTGAAAAATAACCGGCCAATATTAAAAGTACTCTTCTAAAGTTCTAGAAAATATAGTTTTGTAACATGTCCTAAATTTTTAGCTAATTTAGATGTTTGGAAATATGCGTACTTTGGTGTTTTAGTTAATGTTATAGGTAATAGTACATTGCCTAGTTAACGTCGCTGTGTGAAAAATAACCGGCCAATATTAAAAGTACTCTTCTCAAATTCTAGACAATATAGTTTTGTAACATGTCCTAAATTTTAGCTAATTTAGATGTTTGGAAATATGCGTACTTTGGTGTTTTAGGAAGGATATGTAAACGACAGATAACACCAAAAATATGAAGAAATTATTTCCAAACCGTGTTAAGTCTGCAAACCACCATGTTTCTCATTTTCAAGAAGGCTGGTTAACAATAAGCACGTATTGTCTCATTTCGTAAACAAAGACCACACACAATTGTTCTCTAGCGCTCGCTTTATAATCGTTCACCCAACTGAAAGTATAATCCCAGCGCATTGCTCCATTGTACGTGTAAAGCAGACACATATGTTGTATGTATTTAACCAGAGAAGATATGATTTAATCAGTTGAGCTGTTTTCAATGAGTGTTATCTTGGTTTAATAGCTTTTAATGGGGTTTAAGTCCTGCAAAGGTCGAATTGAATTCTACTGCATCATGATTTCTCTACAAGTAGGCATGCTAGTACCGCAATTTGATTATTTTGTAATGTGTTGCATCGTCCACATTTTTCAAATAGGAAACAGCCGTATTTGTCTTGACAGATTGTGTTTGAAGACTACTTCATATAATTTATCGAGTAGATTTATGGCGCTACTGTAATTTTAACGGAAAAACGTTGACAATAGAACTGCCAATTTTACCGTAAAAAACGGGCTTTCTACACTAAACCGCATACCATACATTTTACGGCAATATATCGTAAATATGCTAATTTTTCTGTAAAATACTTGTTAAATCATCGTTTTTACGGGAAAAGGTTGGCAATAGAACTGCCAGGTATTTTACCGTAAAATTTACGGAACATTTCTAACAGTGTACGCAAGTTGTTGAACTTCAGATATTATAAAGCACTCACAATGTATATTATGCACGTCTCCGTTTTTAGAACAATTAGCCTTGGGTGCTTAAACTACGAGACTAGACGTGACCAATCAGATGGTGAAATTTTCATATCCACGCCCAGCCCACCCCCGCTCGTACGTGCACCCCAGTCCACCACAGACAAGCACCATTTCAAGCAAAGGAGCTCATAATCATTGCACCGCCCCGTATTATTATTACTATGGAAATATAAAACGGTGAGTTGTATTCCGTGCCATGCACATCATCAGTTTTTAGTGGGTATGCTTCCCCGGAATTCGGAAATGGTGGATCTTTGGAGCAGCTGCAAACGGCAAAATCAAGGGTCTCTTTGGCTTTCTTGGTACAAATCGCCTAAAACCCCAGAAATTTGAGGGTCTTACGGTCTTTTAGGACCGAATCCATCAAAATCAGTCTTCCAACGCTCTATCTTGGCGAAATACAGGGGTTTGTCGGAGGCTGCGCGGTCCAAAACCAGTGGTATTTCTGGGGAGCATACCTATATGGTCATTTGTCGCCCCCCCCCCCATTATGCATATATGTGCATACTTCAGTTATGTACCTAATCATGTTTAACTTAATTTAGAACTAGATTATGTCGAGTGTTCTTGCCAGAAAGGTGTTATAATTATAAGCTTAGGCCTATACCATTCATAAAGGCGCAGGATTGGTCATTGCACAAATAGCCTTCAATTGCAAGAAAGTGTGCAATTTGTATAAATAGCACAAATTGCACAAATAGCCAGTTGCTTAAGCAATTTTCACAAATTGCATAAATAGCCACAGATAGTTGCAATTGATGCAATCTATGTCGGACAAATTGCATAAATAGCGACAGGTGTTGCAATTTGTGGAATTTATGTCAGTAAATTGCAAGAATAGCCTACAGTTGCAGGAAAGTGTGCAATTTGTACAAATAGCACAAATAGCAACGTATGTAAGCAATTTTTACAAATTGCATAAATAGCCACAGGTGTTGCAATTTGTGCCATTTATGTCAGTCAATTGCACAAATTGCCTACCGTTGCAATAAAGTGTGCAATTTGTACAAATAGCACAAATAGCCATGTACGTAAGCAATTTTTACAAATTGTAGAAATAGCCACAGGTGTTGCAATTTATGCAATTTATAAAAGCAATGAGGACAATATCTGAGTTGCTTCCAGTAAGCGCTATTTGTGCAATTTGTGCAATTGGTGGAAAGAAAATTTAAGGAAGAATGATACGTACGAGGATGCTTATAAGCAAAAAGAAAAATCCGTCAACCACCCTAACTACGGTTACACTCAACTTTTCCGGGCTCGCGCAGCGCTATAACTATCGAGAACCGCTTTCATATCATCATCATCATCATCATCATCATCATCATCATCATCATCATTATAGTCAAAAGCTGCGTCGGCAGTGTGATGATATTATAATTATCCAATTCATCATCCGAGTCATACTGAATCTGAGGCATCGCCGTAGCGTTGTCCCATTGCTTTCGAGAACCGCCTTATTACAAACCGAGAAAATTTAAGGAAGAATGATACGTACGAGGATGTTTAGAAAGAAAAAACAAGTCCGAAAACTCCCCTAACACTAACACTAAACGTTTCGGGGCTGACTTAATCATCATCATCATCATCATCCTCATTATCATTATCATCATCATCGTCGTCAACATCATCATCATTATCATCATCATCATCATCATCATCATCATCATCATCATCATCATCATCATCATATTCATCATCATCATCATATTCATCATTATCGGAGTCATCATCATCCTAGGCATCATATCGGAGTCATCATCATCCTAGGCATCATCATTATAGTCAAAAGCTGCGTCGGCAGTGTGATGATATTATATTGTGATGTGCCCTGAGTAATTTGATTTAATTTAATTATTTAACTTTGTTTACAAGCTGAAAGTATTTCATGAGATGGGAAACCCCCTTGTACGTGCAAGATAATGGTGTGGAAAGTCGTTTTGGAATTCCCCAAATTATTGTAAACAAAGTCAGAGCTATGTTTGGAACTTGGAAAGCCCCAGTTCATTATTGCACCATCAGGAAAACCCCCCAGGAAGTGATGTAATGTGAAAGGTGAATGTGTATAATTAATATTGGGAAATCCCAAGATTGCAGCAATGTTGTGAAAATGTGATTGAAGTAATGGTTTATTAATAGATGATGGTTTTTTTGCATGAGTACTGCTATAAAAAGCTGGAGGCTTTTGTTGGGACTTTACAGAATGCCGTGGGAGATTGAGAAACTCCACATGTGTGTGATGGTCTTCGTGCTTCAAAAAAGAAGTACATTTTAACCAGTTTATATAGCCAATAATTGAGCTAATTTTAATACAACAACGAAGAAGACAGCGAGCACACAAAAGTGCTCTTCCTCATCAAAGGATTAAAAGTTCTTCTGTCAAATTGCTGGAGTTTGCTGGGTTTGTGAAGGCCACGCATCTGTCAAAAACAGCGGAGCTGTGTTAAAGAAACCTGTTCCCTGGAAAAAGAGTGGTTGGTGAAAGAAACACCATTTTTGGAGAAAGCAGCGCAAGGAGATATATTTGTGGAGATAGCAGCGCAAAGGAGATTGGAGGAAGCATCATCATTTTCGTATGAGGATTTTATGTGCAGGGATTTATAAATGCAAGTGTACGATGGAATTCGCTGATTTTCGCAGAACAAGTGAATAAGGATATATTACATCAGTCGTCCAGAACATTGCAAGAACTCTAGGATCACCAACAAGAAGACAGCTGGTTAAGTACCTATAGTATAAAACTGTCATTGTGTGATTTTATTGTATATGCGATATTGTTATTATATGTACCAATCATACTCTGTTTTCAATTAAAGACTTAGATTTTGTTAGCTTAAACAAACAGTGTATTTGTGTTGTGCATTCGTGTGAGTTCGGGAAAAAGGTAATTTTTGGCCTTGAGTCAAGTACGACTCGTAACAAAATTGGGGGCTCGTCCGGGAAATACACTGTAAAAAAGTTAACATTCATTTACTGAGTCTTGAAAGTGAAAGTACAGTATGACAGAGTTCAAAGCAGAAGAGTTTCTTGAAACTATAAATTGGGAGAAGTTTGATGAGTTGAAGAAGCCTGATTTATTGGCATTTGCCCAACATTATGACTTGAAAGTAAAGCAAGCTACAAGAAAGCAAATAATCAAAAATGCCTTGATAGATGTTTTGGTCGGGGAAGATATTTTTGATGAATCCTATTTGGAAGAGAAACTTGAAGTAGAAATTGGTGGGGACTCAGCATTTAAGTTGAAAGAGTTGGAAATTCAATTAGAATTGAGGAAAATGGAAATGGACCAAAAGAAAATGGAAATGGATCAAAAGAAAAACTGGAAATTATCAAGTTAGAGAATGAAAAACAAGAAAGACAAGAAAGATTAGATATGGAGAAACAGAAAATGGCAATGGAAGACAAAGCGCGCCATGAAAAGATGGCGCTGGAAGCACATTTGAAAGAAAAAGAAATTGAGTTTGAACAAGAGAAGTTGGCTAAGCTAGGTGACAAATACTCATCAAGTTTCTCCTCAAAGTCAAAGTCAGGGTTTGATGTTACAAAGTATGTAAAGCTTGTGCCTAAATTCAAAGAGAAAGAAGTTGACGAGTACTTTCAACATTTTGAAAAGGTAGCTACAAATTTGAAATGGCCTCCAGAGCATTGGACCCTACTGTTACAAAGTAGTTTTGTGGGGAAGGCCAGGAAACTTACTCAGCTCTACCAATAGAGAAATGTAATAATTATGAAGAGGTCAAACAAGCAGTCCTTAAGGCCTATGAATTGGTGCCTGAAGCATACAGACAAAAGTTCAGAGATTCAAGAAAGCAAGCAGATCAAACCCATGTAGAATTTGCCAGAGTAAAAGAACAAATGTTTGACAGGTGGCTTGGTTCAAAAGAAGTCAAAGATGATTTCGGCCAACTTAAGCAATTGGTTCTTATAGAAGAGTTCAAGAAATGTGTCCACGTTGACATTAAAACCCATTTGGATGAAAGCGCTAGCAAAATTAAGACGCTAAATGAGGCGGCGACAATGGCGGACGACTATGGCTTAACTCACAAATTGAATGGGAGTAGATTTAGTCATAACAGAAGTTATTCAAACAGGTTCAGCCATAATCAACCTAGAGCAAATCAGGGTGGTACACAAGAAGTGAAACCTCAGTCTAATTCACAGCATAGTGCTGGTGGTAGAGGGACCCCAGGGAGTTCAGGTAACAGAGCAAAATTTGGGACTGAATTTAAAGCCAAAGTAACTTGTACTCATTGTAAGAGACCAGGGCATACGATGACCCAGTGTTATTTCTTAAAAGGCAGACAAGACGCACAAAAACAGCAGCAAACTGCTAGTAATACTGTAGGATGTGCAGTGTCACTTGAGTCAAAGAAACAAGTCAGTCAAATCAAGAAACAAGAATTCCCACAAAAGGGAGGTGAGACAGACAAGGTGTGTGAAGAATTTGAACCATTTGTGTTGGAGGGAGTAGTATCACTTGGTGAGAATGGTAGTCCAAAGCCCATTAAGATTGTGCGAGATACGTGTTGTGCACGGTCTATGATTCTGGAAGGAACTTTGCCCTTTAATGAGGATAGTTCAGCAGGTAATGCTTTGATCCAGGGTATTGGGATGGAAATAATTAGTGTACCTCTCCACAAAATTAACTTGACATCTGACTTGGTTTCTGGTCCTGTAACCATAGGAGTTAGACATGAATTGCCAGTCAAGGGAGTGTCCATGTTGCTAGGAAATGATCTGGCAGGGGGGAAGGTTTTTCCTGACCCAATAGTCACAGATAAGCCCTGTATACAGGATGATAATAGTGAGGAAGAGGAGATATTTCCTGCATGTGCAGTGACACGGGCAATGAGTAAGAAGGCCTCATTAGAAACAATTGAGGACAACCAAATTGATGACTTAGGCTACAATTTGGAAGACACATTTGTGTCAAAGTTGAATGAGAAAGAAGATCAACTTCCGTCTCCTGGGGATAAAAATACCCCTCAAAATGACACAGCCTCTGAGCATGAACAAATTGGGGAAACCATGAAAGACCCATTAAGTCATGACAAGCTGATTCTGGAGCAACAAAATGACCCAGAACTCAAAGAGATCAATCAAAGGGCATTGACCCTAGAAGAAGCAGAACAAAATTCTGTCTGTTTTTACAAACATGATGGTGTGCTAATGAGAAAGTGGCGCCCACCTGATGTGCCTGCCGATGAAGAGTGGAAGGTAGTGCACCAAATTGTGGTACCAAAAGTCTACCACACTGAAGTTATTAACATAGCACATGATAGTCCCATGGCAGGGCATTTGGGTGTTAAGAAAACTCATGAAAGAATTCTGAGACATTTCTGGTGGCCCACTCTCAGAAAAGATGTTTCTGAATATTGCAAAACATGTCACATATGCCAAGTAGTAGGGAAGCCAAATCAGAAAATACCTCCTGCTCCATTAAAGCCAATTCCAGCCTTTGATGAACCATTTAGTAGGGTTATTATTGATTGTGTAGGCCCCCTACCAAAGACTAAGTCAGGTAATCAATACCTTCTGACAATTATGTGCGCGTCAACACGCTTTCCTGAAGCCATACCATTGAGAAATATTAAAGCAGTGACCATAGTGAAAGCTTTAACCAAGTTCTTCACATTTGTGGGGCTCCCCAAGTCCATACAGTCAGACCAAGGATCAAACTTTACTTCTGGAGTATTTCAGCAAGTCATGTATCAATTAGGTATAGAACAGTATACCTCAAGTGCATACCATCCAGAATCACAAGGTGCACTAGAAAGGTTCCACCAAACATTGAAAAACATGATCAGGACATTCTGTTTGGAATTTCAGAGGGACTGGGATGAGGGAGTACACTTGTTGTTGTTTGCTGCAAGGGAAGCTGTTCAGGAAACTTTAGGATTTAGT
This sequence comes from Amphiura filiformis, assembly GCF_039555335.1. Taxonomy (NCBI): domain Eukaryota; kingdom Metazoa; phylum Echinodermata; class Ophiuroidea; order Amphilepidida; family Amphiuridae; genus Amphiura; species Amphiura filiformis. Next base: position 46,222,003 of record NC_092634.1, read on the forward strand.
CCTTTTGAGTTAGTGTTTGGACACACAGTGCGCGGGCCCTTAAAGTTGTTGAAAGAAAAGTGGCTCAATGAGAAATCAGATATCAATTTATTGGATTATGTCTCCAATTTTAAGCATAGGCTTAACAGAGCAACTGATATCGCCAAAGAAAACTTGAAACAGGGTCAGGCCAAAATGAAACAATGGTATGATAAACATGCCAAAGAGAGAGTGTTCAAACCAGGTGACAAAGTTCTAGTACTGTTTCCAATTCCAGGACACCCATTACAAGCCAGATATCATGGCCCATGTGAGGTAGAGTCAAAAGTGGGTGAAGTAGATTATATTATCAAGACTCCTGGTAGACGCAAGAGCAGGCAGTTATGCCACATAAATATGCTCAAAGAGTATGTTGAAAGAAGTGACAGTGGCATTTCAAAACCTGTGTGTACAGTAAAACATGCTGATAATGTAGACAAACATGCCGATGTAGACAAAATCGCCAATGTAGACAAGAGTAAAGATGACAATTCTGATGTCACATTTGACCAGAATAAAGAGCTGGAGCACAAAGAGTATAATGTAAAATTGAACAATTCTGATGTGCTCACTAATTTGGACTCAAAGTTAGGTCATCTTTCTCAAGATCAACAAAAGTCAAATTGCAAATTTGATTCACAAATTTGACAATATATTTCCTGATACGCCAAGTAGAACAAATGCTGCATTTCATGATGTAGATGTTGGTGATACAAAACCAATCAAGCAGCATCCTTACAGAGTCAATCCATTGAAAATGGAACATCTCAAAAATGAGATTAATTATATGCTAGACAATGATATCATAGAATCAAGTAGTAGTGAGTGGAGTTCACCATGTATTCTTGTTCCCAAGCCTGATGGTTCATACCGATTGGTCGCAGACATGAGAGCTGCAAATGTTCATTCAAAGACAGACTCGTACCCAATTCCAAGAATTGATGATTGCATTGACAAAATTGGGAATGCAAAATTTGTTAGCAAATTTGATCTTTTGAAAGGGTACTGGCAGGTTCCACTCACAGACCGTGCCAAAGAGATTTCTGCTTTTTGTACACTATTTGGTCTTTACCAATACAAAGTTATGCCATTCGGGTTGAAAAACGCACCTGCGACATTTCAGAGAATGGTGAACCAAATTGTGGCAGACATAGAGGGATGTGAAGCGTATGTAGATGATTTGATTGTTTACAGTCAAACTTGGGAACAACACATGGAACAACTCCATCAATTGTTTGAGAAGCTGTCTGAAGTACAGTTGACAGTCAATCTGGTAAAAAGTGAGTTTTGCCATGCCACAGTCACATACTTAGGATATGTTGTAGGTCAAGGTCAGGTGAAACCTATCAAAGCCAAAGTTGAAGCAATTGAGCAATACCCCATACCTGTAAACAAGAAGGCACTCATGAGATTTCTAGGAATGGTTGGCTATTATAGAAAGTTCTGTCCAAACTTTTCAGAGATAGCAAGTCCTTTGACTGATTTGTTGAAGAAAGATGCAAAATTCATTTGGTCAGAACATTGTGAAAATGCTTTTCACAAAGTCAAGTCAATACTCATGAGTTCACCAGTGCTAACTGCACCTGATTTTCAGAAGCAGTTCAAGTTGACTGTTGATGCCAGTGACATAGGCTGTGGAGGTGTTGTGATGCAAGAGGGTGAAGATCAAATTGACCACCCCATATGTTACTTTTCAAGGAAATTCAACAAGCACCAGAGAAATTACTCCACAATTGAGAAGGAGTGTCTAGCATTGCTATTAGCATTGCTACATTTTGATGTGTATTTGGGTACCACAGTATACCCTGTGCTTGTTTTCACAGATCACAATCCCTCACCTTCATCAACAGGATGAAGAACAAAAACCAAAGACTGGTGAGGTGGAGTTTGACCTTGCAAGAGTACAATCTGGACATCAAACATATTAAGGGAAAAGACAATGTAATGGCTGATGCCCTGTCCAGAATTGCATAAAAAGGGCTGATAAACAAAAATTTCCTTTTAAAAGGGAAGTTGTGTGACAAGTAGTCACTGTGTATGATGAGTTAAATACTCAAAGTTGATAATATGTTGAAGTTGATGTAAAAGAAGAAAACATTTAAGAAAGTTTTCATTACATTCGAACTTTCTTCTTTTAAGGGGAGGTGTGATGTGCCCTGAGTAATTTGATTTAATTTAATTATTTAACTTTGTTTACAAGCTGAAAGTATTTCATGAGATGGGAAACCCCTTGTACGTGCAAGATAATGGTGTGGAAAGTCGTTTTGGAATTCCCCAAATTATTGTAAACAAAGTCAGAGCTATGTTTGGAACTTGGAAAGCCCCAGTTCATTATTGCACCATCAGGAAAACCCCCCAGGAAGTGATGTAATGTGAAAGGTGAATGTGTATAATTAATATTGGGAAATCCCAAGATTGCAGCAATGTTGTGAAAATGTGATTGAAGTAATGGTTTATTAATAGATGATGCGATTTTTGCATGAGTACTGCTATAAAAAGCTGGAGGCTTTTGTTGGGACTTTACAGAATGCCGTGGGAGATTGAGAAACTCCACATGTGTGTGATGGTCTTCGTGCTTCAAAAAAGAAGTACATTTTAACCAGTTTATATAGCCAATAATTGAGCTAATTTTAATACAACAACGAAGAAGACAGCGAGCACACAAAAGTGCTCTTCCTCATCAAAGGATTAAAAGTTCTTCTGTCAAATTGCTGGAGTTTGCTGGGTTTGTGAAGGCCACGCATCTGTCAAAAACAGCGGAGCTGTGTTAAAGAAACCTGTTCCCTGGAAAAGAGTGGTTGGTGAAAGAAACACCATTTTTGGAGATATATTTGTGGAGATAGCAGCGCAAAGGAGATTGGAGGAAGCATCATCATTTTCGTATGAGGATTTTATGTGCAGGGATTTATAAATGCAAGTGTACGATGGAATTCGCTGATTTTCGCAGAACAAGTGAATAAGGATATATTACATCAGTCGTCCAGAACATTGCAAGAACTCTAGGATCACCAACAAGAAGACAGCTGGTTAAGTACCTATAGTATAAAACTGTCATTGTGTGATTTTATTGTATATGCGATATTGTTATTATATGTACCAATCATACTCTGTTTTCAATTAAAGACTTAGATTTTGTTAGCTTAAACAAACAGTGTATTTGTGTTGTGCATTCGTGTGAGTTCGGGAAAAAGGTAATTTTTGGCCTTGAGTCAAGTACGACTCGTAACAATATCCAATTCATCATCCGAGTCATACTGAATCTGAGGCATCGCCTTAGCGCTGTCCCATTGCTTTCGAGAACCGCCTTATTACAAACCGAGAAAATTTAAGGAAGAATGATACGTACGAGGATGTTTAGAAAGAAAAACAAGTCCGAAAACCGCCCTAACACTAACACTAAACTTTTCGGGGCTGCCTTAATCATCATCATCATGAATCTGAGGCATCGCCGTCTTGTCATTCTCATCATCATGGTCATCATGATCATCCAAGTCTTCATCATGCGAGGCATCGTCATCAACAAAATTTCACGGTTGATTTAGCTCTTATTCCTGGGTAATTAGACTCCCAAAATAGCGCTGTCCCATTGCTGTCGAGAACCGCCTTATTACAAACCGAGAAAATTTAAGGAAGAATGATACGTACGAGGATGTTTAGAAAGAAACAACAAGTCCGAAAACCGCCCTAACTACCCCAGCAAACACAAATTAGTTCTATTTGGCTTTTGGTTTAGGTAAAAACGTTTTAATAACATTAAAATGTCAGGTTATATAAAGGTCAAGATAACGTTTTAAAACGTTTTGTATGAAAACACACTACAACAATATTTTTGTAATGTTTTCACAAAATGTTATTGTAAACTATTTTTGCAAACATTTTTGCCAAATATTTTGTCAATACTTAAATAACATTATGTTAAAATATTTGAACCCAGCAAACACAGAAATGTTCTTAGAATGTTTTTTTCAAAATCTTTTAATAACATTTAAATGTCGGGTTATATAAAGGTCATGAAAACGTTTTTAAAACGTTATTGAAAATATTTTGGGCAAACATTTTTCGCAAAATATTTTTTTCAACTCCCCAAAATAACATTCTGTTTAGAATGTTTTGTATCAAGTGTTCAAGAATGTTTTTGGAATGTTATTAAAACGTTTTTATACCCTTTATATAACCCGACATTTAAACGTTTTCTGTAAAACATTTTTGTTTGCTGAGCAGTAGATTATCAAACAATGTTTTTTAATGTTATGAAAACGTTTTATACTCTTAATATACCCTTTATATAACCCGACATTTAAACGTGTTCTGACAACCTTTCATAACCTTTTGCGAATGATGTCGAAAACGTTTTGTGTTTGCTGGGATGGTAACAGTCCGAAAACCGCCCTAACTACGGTAACACTCAACTTCTCGGGGCTCCCCTAATTTCAATAACGCTAATACACCTTCATTCATTTTGTCATTATGCTTAGGCTTGGTTAGGGGAATGCTAATACACAAAATTTCCCGGTTGATTTAGCCCTTATTCCCGCTAATAGCGTAATCATCGTCGTCATCATCATTATCATCATCGTCGTCGTCAACATCATCATCATCATTATCATCATCATCATCATCATCATCATCATCATATTCATCATTATCGGAGTCATCATCATCTAGGCATCATATCGGAGTCATCATCATCCTAGGCATCATCATTATATTCAATTCATCATCCGAGTCATACTAAATTTGAGGCATCGGCATCTTGTCATCCTCATCAATCATCATCATCCTAGGCATCATACGGCAAGTCCCGCCGGCGAGTTAAGAATTTTACAACAAGTCAACTCCCTTTTGAAACAGTGGACTTTTTTGCAAGGGGGGGGGGGTAATTGCATAAATTGCACAAATTGCTGACGGCTAGAAGGGAATTGGCGATCAATGTCATAATTGCTTATATAGTCGGCACCTTAAAGCCCTTTCCACCAATTGCACAAATTGCACAAATAGCGATCATTGGAAGCAACTAGGATATGAGAAAAATTATCTAAGTTCAAAATTGCATAAATTGCACAAATTGCTGACGGCTAGAAGGGAATTGGCGATCAATGTCATAATTGCTTATATAGTCGGCACCTTAAAGCCCTTTCCACCAATTGCACAAATTGCACAAATAGCGATCATTGGAAGCAACTAGGATATGAGAAAAATGATCTAAGTTCAAAATTGCATAAATTGCACAAATTGCTGACGGCTAGAAGGGAATTGGCGATCAATGTCATAATTGCTTATATAGTCGGCACCTTAAAGCCCTTTCCACCAATTGCACAAATTGCACAAATAGCGATCATTGGAAGCAACTAGGATATGAGAAAAATTATCTAAGTTCAAAATTGCTTATGGCCAGTACGTTAAAGCCCTTTGAACCCTTGTCTTTTGCATTTACTTCTAGCTATTTGTGCTATTTGTACAATTTATATATGTGGCGAAATGTAAAATTTCCCTATACCTTAAGTATAGGAAATTTACTAAAACAACCAATCCTGCGCCTTTCTCATACCATTCTGTGACAGAAGAATTAAAATTAATTTTTAAATTTAATAGATTACATAATCCTCTTAACACATTAACCTCACAGCAAAATATTAAAATCTCATTATAGATTTGTGGCGAATTTTATGTAGGCCTTTATTTTGTGGTTTTTGGTGACATAACTGTCTAACACTTAGTAACTGTGAATAGAATTTTTTCACGGCAGTGAAATGATGCCACTTGCACCCATATCTCATATGCACAGTTTATCCCTTACATATCCTGTGTCTTGAATAGCTACATAGCACACCACCCTGTGGTAATAAGAGGCTAGGAAATAATTCCTAATATCTCATACCCTAGTTTGTATGCCTTTATCTAATCTTGCCCCACTGACAACTTACTATTTAACACTTAACCTGTCCAAGAGTTTGTCCAGCGTAGGAATTTTTTAGCCTTTTTTAGAAACATGTTTTCAATTGGCTTATGGCCATCACATTCTGACAATACACATAACTGATTGGTTAATCAAAACTAGCAGGGGTTAGGTCAGGGCTCATCACAAAGTAAATAAATCATTCTGTATAGAAAACTGTGTAGCAGGTGATTTACTTCAGATAAAGTTCAATATAACTACATTGCACAAAACTAAGTCCATTATCTATAGTTAATTGAATGTTTATTGACTCTTGTAATAACCCATGTGTATAAACCTGTATAATATTGACAAAGACAAATATCACTGACCCTGACAAAAGCTGGCAAGAGTTAATAAAAATTCCTTTAAAAAAGGAATGGGGCGCCCAAGGTGAGCTTGGTCGTGATGTGGTGAATTTCATGGTGTTTAGATTTGGTATTATTATCTCTTGCAAACCCGGTGACACCTCATTATAGATTTTAGACCTGTCGATAGGTTGTAAGAGGGGATAGCCTTTTCCAGGCACGAATTGGGCCATATATAAAGAAAGTTTTGCTACTTTGCAACGCAATAAAAACCTAAATTCAAAATGAGATCCTGCAGGTGGCTTCCGAGGTGGCTTAAAAAACTAAATGCAAAATGAGGTTTTTAAAAAATATTGTTTTCCAGAGTCAAGACGCAGGTATCATTATTAAGCCTCATAAAACTTATTTATTGTCAAATAAGTGCAGAGTAGGTTAGATATAAATATTAATGTTAGATCAAAGTAGCTCAAAGTACATGTACTATACACCTGATCCGTGAACTTGTCTTTTTTAAAGACAAATTCTTGTTGGATTTGTCTGCATAATATTCACAGATAAGTTTTTCCAGACCTCAAATAAAATAAATTGACAAGGAGGAAATTTCCACTTTTTTTCATCTGATTTGTTCCAAGTTACTTCCAGATCCGGTAATTCGCACCGACTGTATAATAAATCATGTAAATTGTACAGTGAGTGCAAGTGCTATACAAACGTAATGACTGCACATTTCCATTCGGTAACCTTATTCACATTCACCTACATAATTATGTCTTTATTGAATTCCGGATATTTGCTTGTATCAAACGGGTAATTTTGTCATGTTTTATTTAAACTTGAACTCGTATTTTGATTTGTTGAGTGGGTGTATATTATGAGCTGATATATTTACGTAGTACGAGGAACCCATACCGTACTTAGCTCTGCTAGTACGGTATGGGAGGATCTGTATGCAGAAAGCTAACGCAACGTAATTTCAATTAGAGCAATTACGAAAACATACACCTAAACGTTCATGTTTGAAATTGTAAGGAGGAAATTTCCACTTTTTTTCATCTGATTTGTTCCAAGTTACTTCCAGATCCGGTAATTCGCACCGACTGTATAATAAATCATGTAAATTGTACAGTGAGTGCAAGTGCTATACAAACGTAATGACTGCACATTTCCATTCGGTAACCTTATTCACATTCACCTACATAATTATGTCTTTATTGAATTCCGGATATTTGCTTGTATCAAACGGGTAATTTTGTCATGTTTTATTTAAACTTGAACTCGTATTTTGATTTGTTGAGTGGGTGTATATTATGAGCTGATATATTTACGTAGTACGAGGAACCCATACCGTACTTAGCTCTGCTAGTACGGTATGGGAGGATCTGTATGCAGAAAGCTAACGCAACGTAATTTCAATTAGAGCAATTACGAAAACATACACCTAAACGTTCATGTTTGAAATTGTAATTAATACTCCATTATGAATCCAGAAAAAAAAGTTTCCCAGAGCACACAATTCCAATGCAACTTCAACTTTTAGTGCCGTAAATATGAAATATCACATGATCAGGTGTCACGTGGTACATTCAGCTCTGTGGCAAAGCGATGACGTCACTTGTTTAGGCTGTTTTTTGACTTTGATTTTTAGTGCCGTAAGCTTGCATCTTTTTTGGTGATTGTACATACAATGCAGCATATGGTTCTTTTCATAAGGAACGCAGGATTAGTTTGATGAACAATTTAGAGTGAGTATATGCAATTTACTGACAATCGACGCACTAAAACTGAGATGCCTCTTCTGTGCAAACTTAAAATAGGGCAGCATCAATAACGAAAATGTCATACCGATAAATGACACGTCTGTTTTGCCGGTTTTTTTTAAAAGTTTGCCTTGCGAACTAATATTTACGTCGAAGAACCTGTTTTGACAACTTTGACTGTATGACGCCAGGGTGCAACTCTACTAGTCTTATTACAAGACTGCCCTACCCAACCAGAAACCCTAACCCTAAAATTTGAAATTGAATTCGATGCAAAAGTTTTGAGTTGAGGCTTTCCAAATGGGCGTTACACTTTTAAAAGATTATCTTTTATCATGTTTATAATCAAGAAAAAAATAGTTGCAAACTCAGCTTTACAAAGGCACAGGCCTAGATCTCCTAATTTCATTCATGTTGCATACACGAAACCATTCGTTGATACCCGGGGATGATTATGTTAATTTTCTGATCAATTTAAAGCTTATGCCTGTCAAGGAATATAGTGACTAATTAATTTACAGCAGCCCTAGATAATGAGTTTAATTGTTTTGACCCTTTCGTAAGACCAATCAGCATGATCAGAGTACCTGGATATTTGAGACGAGTAGGATGACCATGATGACAGGAGACATGTTTTTGTCCAGTTTAAGCCATTTAACTAAATAAATGCACTAAACTTAATACATTGGTCTTTGGTCTTATAGGAAAATGTACCAAGGAAACCAATACTCGCTTTTATACTTCCATAGGCCAATAAGCGAAAGTTTTGGGCGGAAAAGGCATACGTTTATATCAAATCTTGGAGTCTCATAGAACCCACTGTCTTCTTGTGTGTCAGCTTTATCTCAATATTTGCTCTCCTCCAATCCGCTATAAGCAATGATTTATACAGGGTAGTGTTTTGCTTTAGCCATCAGAATTATGATATTAGATTGGAGATTTTAAAGATTATTACAGATATCAAACCTATTAAGATTCCCTTTAATTGAAAAGTGTTTTTGTCTTTGTGTTGCTTGGTTGGCCCAACCGAGGTTTTAACTTCAAACCACGAAGAAAATATTCCAAAATGTTTGAGAAAGTTGATCAGACAACGCATTTAACATTGCGTGTAAACACACGAGGAGCGGGCAATAAGGCGCATTTATGTAAATGCAGTGACCATGGTCACCATGTTCAAAAGTGAGATAGAAATAATTTGGCTGATTTATTACTGAACTTATTGCCGGACTTATTGATGCCACTGTTACAAAATATTTATATATATTATTGTCATGATTGCAATATATGCCTACTTTTTTTTTTTTTTCTTTTTTTGAGAAGTATGTTCCCTTCAGATTATTCATTACGGACCCACGGCAGCTGAAGGGAGTATCCCATCATGCATAGTCAATCTGCTTGCTCCATATAGCAAATACATACAAAACATAAGTAAGAGTTTTAAATATTGAGAGCTATGGATAGTTTCACAATACTTTAGACTGTTAGAGATCATATTTTTGACTTACAGAATAAATAGAATCCCGTGTTGTGAAAATGAGTGCTATTGGCCTTTGAATTTGATCGAAGAGAGAGTAGTACTATACACTTTTGAATAGCTTTCCTGTCAATGCACATTATTCCCATCGCAGATGACAAGGCAATTTAATCTCTGATTAATTTTTGAGGACACCACCAGAGGCCATTTTATGTATGCCAATGTCATGTCACTGTCTCATCGTGTTGTCATTCGACACGTCGATGTTGCTGTAATATTGCCCACACTTTCTTATTTATTTATTTTGAATTTGAAGAGGCAGAATCAGAATGATTATGCAGAAACATGAAAGAATAAAGATCAGACCTTCAAAACAGACATAAGACATTTTTGTATATATCCACAATTCTACGAACGTATCTCTTCAGTGATGTTTTGCGATAGGCGCTGCGTTTTTGCTCTCCACTGCGATTATAAAAGCGACCTTCGACTCAAATTATTGGTTTTGTTAGCTATTAATTTTGTGCATCTTCTCAACTTTTTGCCCCTGACACGCATCGGCAATTTGACTAGGCCCGAATGATATAGGCTAGGCCTACCGGCCTTACTTCAAGATGACTTAAGAACTCTTGGACCTTGCAATACCCAGAACGGATTGTAATTAATAACATTTTTAAAATGTCAACAACGGTGATCCACGATTTGGAAATCAGTGTTTACAGTTTGGAAATCCAATGTGTATTACAGGAGTTATGATCAGATTTCCATTAATAAGGCAATACTTAGTCATCCAATTAGATAGTATTTATTATTAAACGGAAATAATTTAAAGATTCAATATCAGTCGTACACCTAAGTAATAGCCTGTGTGAATGATATCGCTGCAGGTGAGATGATGCCTCACATTTTGTGCATGTGACGCCGGGATTTGACGCTGACCAGCTAACTTGATCCTTCCATACGCAGCATTATTTTTGTGCCTTGTTGGGACCATGGATGTTGGGACTGACGGTCTGTTACCTTCAAAATAATGCAAATCAGTTGGTAAAGTTTGATAATTAGGGTCTCCATGCGTCCCCCGGCTCAGAGGGCTCAAATTTAGAGTTGGGTTAGGATTAGTGCTTAGATTGGGGGATTTAGGACTGAGATTAATAGATTAAGGGACAAATTAGATTAACAAGCTTTGAAATTTTAAGCATAAGTCAGATGGCGTCGAGATAGGGCCTCATGTAAATATCGTAGTCATGACTTCATCCCGGGCACTGCATTTTTAGTCATACTAGGTTTGAACAATGAAAAAGCTTGCGAAACCGATGTTTCCTTCATGTATTATACTAACAATGACACTTAAATACCACCTGGTTTCATGATTATAATGACTAATGTGTATTTAAGAGTACTAATTGTTGTAATACAATGTAATGCAACAGGTTCAGTGCAATATCTGGCTAATGGACCTTGAGAAATAGACGAGAAAGATACTGCATCTCGTCCACCGAATAACACAGCTGTCCGCGTGGCCAAGACGCGTGTCTTTGTTTGTATTTACCATGTTCACCTGGTTTACGAATTATCTCTGTACGTTGTAAAAATTGTACCTTAGCAAGTTCGGCAATGTAGCATCCTTGCAATAGACATGTCTCCAACAGTAGGAAGCATTGACAAAAGGATAACAAATGCCTTGGAGGCTCATTGAAAGCAGGCCTCGAAATAAGAACAAAAATCCAAGGGTCCTCCGGACCCTTGCCTTTGAAATTTCAAGGGTCCTCACCAATTTTCAAAGAAATTTCAAGAATGAGAATTAGCTACGGCGATCCGGGTTGAAAACTTGATGGGAAACTAAAATGAAAGTCTACTCAGGGAGCTCTACGTATTATGTGAATCGGATTTTTCAGTGGAACAACAAAACAAGGATTTTTTTGCTCTTTGCTTGGTTCAATTTTTACGGGTCACGCGGACCCGTACCGTCGGAAATTTGCGGGTCCGCGCCTACTTTCACGGGTATTTGACGCAAGGACGCGCCTTATTTCGAGCGCTGATTGAAAGACACATTATGCTCTACCGAGACATATTTCCACCATACCATGTCCAAAAAGAAGACACAAAGTCAAGCGTATCTAAAACCATTTGACACGTTTATATTGTGGACGTGTCTTGCATGGAGAAATGATTTTTGTCTTAACATTTGGAGATGTCTTGCGTGCGGACCTGACTTTGTGTCTTATTGTAGACGCGTATCACGGTCTCACAATACAGGACATGTCTTTGATCGCGTTTTTAGGCAAGACACGTCATCTATTTATGATGTTTTCTACAGGTCTAGTTACGAGACACTCTTGCCAGATTTTAGAGTGCACATTATTGTCGCATGCAATATAGTAAACATCTCTAAAAAGTAACTAACCCCCTTGAATAATGGCTATTATTCAAAAACGGGCGAATGAATTACAAATCTGTACAATGCGTTGGAAGCAGAATTTATTTCTGCGCATTTTGACACCTCATTTGTAGCAATTATTAGAGAATGAATTTGGAGAAAACCTTCTGATAATTACAAACACTCGCTGAGCAGCAAGATCTTCCCTCTAAGTTTTTAATCCGATAAGCTGATTATCTATTTGTTTTCATGAATTGGAAGACATTCTTTGATGTATTACTGAGCTCAATCATCTGAAATTACTGGAGCGTGAGCCACCCAGGCTGGTGGCTCAGCATAGTATTTTATTAACAGAAGGTTTTCTCCAAATTCGTTTCCTAATGTGTCGAAATATTGACGCAACAGCGCACAGTGTCAACAGCCAGTGTTATAAATATAAACTTAATACTCCGTTGGTGAGCGACGGGCGATTGGTATTTCACCGAACGCAAGAAAAGGAGGCCTACCGTATCTGATTGGCTAGAAATCGATCGCTTTGTCGCTCAGAGGTGTAGTACAAACTCAAAATGGAGACATGTATTCAATTCGATTGAAATCGATATTCTATTATTGACGCAGATAAAGAAAGTCGATAATGTACATTGTATTATAGATACAGCACCTGGATTTTACACGGGTTCCTTTGTATAATTCATTTCTCAAATAGTTGAATATATCACAAATTTTACTTTGGATTTCAAAATCTTTACTTATAAAATGCAGTTAAAAATATCCACAGCAAACAGTAAGGCCCCGCTAATTAGTGTATTGCTTTTCGAGTTAGTGTACTAGAAACAAAACCTGCGTTTTACCCGACAACAAATCGAATTTTCTATAATAGTAACACCATGTGGTACTGATCATGCGCAAATCGTAGAATAGAAACTAAGCGGCAGGCTCTATGGCAGGGCTATGGTATCTCATATCATGTAAATGGTATGCTTAGCCTGAGTCGCTCGGCCTATCTCGAACAAAATCGCCATGCGTAGCTTTTGAAAAACGAGAGGATTCGCCGTACTATCACGGCAATTTTTGACACGAAGATATATGGATGATGACGCAGTGCAGCGTACATTGAAATCAATGTAACACAAGATTTGAAAGTTGCAGTAAATTCTATTGATTTGTATTCAGTATAATCACAGATGGTATAATGGAAGGAAATCTGTGTTATCATTTGGTTATGATATCCGAGTGTTTTTGTATTGTTGTATATAAGTGCAACGTTCAAATCTGGACCTCACTACATTAAATTGACCGGTATTGTATTGTTTTCTAAGCTATCGTATCAAATGAGGTGTCAAAATGCGCAGAAATAAATTCTGCTTCCAACGCATTTTACAGATTTGTAATACAATTGCCCGTTTTTGAATAATGACCTTTCCTTTTAAATTTGGGGAACATAATGCAGCCATGTAATTTCAAATATTAAAGAATTTACTTTATGTATCATTATAAATATGACAAATTTGACAACCACGATATTGGGAAGTCTTCTCAAGACCTGATTTCTTGAACATAGACGTCCAAGCACCATTTCATCCGAGGTTTCCAAACACATCCATAATGACTCACCGGACCACAACGTTGACCTGGACAAAGTCCGAATTTTGGATAGGGAGCCCCGTTGGTTCGACCATCCACATCAGGGCCAAACAACCATCTCTGAACAAGGAAGGAGGCCGCTACAAGTTACCAAAGGTCTATGACCCGATTATTACTTCACACTTCAAGAGTGCTCGATTGGGTCATTACGCTGACGAAGGCTGTGGTAGCAACAGCTGAAGATTACGGAAAATCTTTAAATCTTTCTATAAAGTGATTGCTATTCATGTTCTTTGCAATATAATTTAGACCTGGATGATGAAACACGTCCAATAGGTCAGAAGAACTATATACAGATTGAAATACTCTGTAATAAGTGTAATAGGGTTTACTAGGAAAAATACTACACATGCTGTAATTGCAATGGACAGAAACTAGATGAACTAGCGGTCACCCTTGCTTCGCGGTCACAATCTTTGGCGGTCACAGCGTTTCGGCGGTTGGTGAATTGTAGTGATATGTTGGGTGTGTAAATGTTTTTGATTGTGATTAGTTTCGTAAGTGAGATTATCCTTTAGAAATCACAATAGCGAGGGGATTGTTTTTAAAGTAAATTGTGAACACAGCCTTTATTCACATTTCTGACACAACTATCAATGATATACATAAAGTTGCAGAGTTACAATGCATGTACAATTTATCTTGATCACATAGAATTTCCATAAAGCAGATAGGCCTAGGCCTATTATTCATTCATACATGGAATTCATTAGCTTAAAGTGGCTGCATGCCATCATACCATCTTTAGAGACGCTGCCCAAGCATCTTTGCTGAGAAATAGTTCGAAAAGGTGCATGAGAAGATGAAATTACTCATGAAAAGTTGAGAAAAAAGCTCAAAACTTTGCATTCAAACTCATGAAAAGATCAACTTAAAGAAAAGTCCGCAAGAGCCCCTCAAGAATAAGGGGGCTGGCATTTTCTTCGGAAGGGGGGGGGTCACAAATATGTCGGTGACCGGAGTCAATTTTTATGACCCCCCTATCGCGGGCAAATTTTTTTACGACCCCCTATCGCGGGTCGAAAAATTTATGACCCCCCTTCCAACTACACAGACTCAAGAAAAATTATTCATTGCCTGAACTAAGGCGCGGAGCGCGTCAAAACTTAAAAGTGAAGAAAGTGTGTGGAGCGTGTTAAAATTTTTATTGTAAGTGTAAAGAAGGCGCGCGGGCGTGTAAAAAATTTGCACAGATTGTATGCACATTTCGATTACGAAGTTAAAGAATGCGCGCGCAGCGCGCGAAAATTTTGAGTCACCAGCCCTTAATAATTCTATAACCCCCCTACTTTGGGTGTTAAAAAATTATAACCCCCTATTTTTGGTCTGAAAATTCTATGACCCCCCAGTATTTTTGGGACCCCCCCTTCCGAAGAAAATGCCAGCCCCTAAGTCAATATCATCCAGCTGAGACAAATATCATTACATGCATTATGCAAATGAGAGATACAAAGTCATTGGGTCACATACATGTACATGTTAAATGTGTGTATATGAGGCAGAACAATTAGGTTACATGTACATGTTCAAGGTGTGTGTATGGCAGATCAATATTTTATAGCCATTGGTTGGTTTAGGTATTATGAGATGACACATGACTCCAACATCCAAAAAGGACATTGACCCTTGTTGACAGTCATTATTGATTATGGTGAGTCTCCAAGATGTGTCAAAATAGGTGTAAATGAGATGTTCATAGTCTTGACAGGGTTGCCAAAGCCACAATTTGGTAGCCCAATTAGGTGACTTTTAAAATGTTATCCACAATGTGTACATTTGAAACCACAATTTGGTAGCCCAATGAGGTGAGTTTTGAAATGTTTTCCACAATTTATATATTGCCAGAAGCCAATAGTTTATAAAAATAAAAATTGGGTGATTTTACCTATGATTCTGACTGAAAATTTTGGCAACCCTGAGTCTGGATCTGCAAAAATTATGATTATGGCAAGTCTGAGTCTGGATCTGCAAAAATGATATTGAATGCCTGAGCCCGGGGGGGGGGGCACTTCAATTTGAAATGGATATAGGTGTAGGGCTGGCGCTTTCGCACTAAGGGGCATTCGGTGAGAGCAACATGTAAAAAATATGGGGTCATTGGGTGAGAGCACGATTTTTGGCATTCGGTGAGAGCAAAATGTAAAAAATATGGGGTCATTGGGTGAGAACATGCCCTTTTTTTTAAATGGAATCTTCGGGTGAGAACCAAAACAGCGCCACAAAAACCTCGAAAATCTAATTTCTAGTTCTAAATGGCTTCAAATTTCTTTATTTTTTCAAAATAAGTAACAAAATCAGTGATAAATGAAAGTTGCTGTTCAAATTGAACTTGTAAGGGTCTTTGGGTGACAGATCAAATGGAAAAATAGGGGGTCTTCGGGTGACAGAGCGCGGAGCGAGCAGGTGTTCGTAAAAAAATATGGGGTCTTTGGGTGACAGCGATGCTGAAAAGGGGGTCTTAACAGCCCTACATACGCGTCACCTCCAAAGTTGGAGTGCCCCCGGGTGCCTGAGGTATAATAATAATAGGGCCAAGTTAACATGGTTAATTCAGACTACAGGCATGATATCCTCACACCGATGGCATGAGAGAAGGCCTATTTCAGACTATGTCAACATTATGCACAAATCAATTGTAGTCCCGGCCCCCAGAGGCCTGGCAATAGCGGGGTCCGAGCGGGGACTTGGCCGGGGATGTAACAGCTCAATTTCTGTACGGCCAGGATGTAATGCCTCTCAAACAGGCCGGGATCTACCCCGGGAGTGTACCCGGGACGTATGGGGCCTGGCAATAGCGGGGTCCGAGCGGTGACTTGGCTAGGATGTAATGGGGAGTGTACGGGGATGTAATGCCTCTCAAACAGGCCGGAATCTACCCCGGGAGTGTACCCGAGACGTAATAGAAAAGTACTCACAACTGTGCCGGGTCATATGCGGGTGAAACACTCGCGGGGACTTAGAACATGGTGCCCGGGGCAAGGGGGACTGTAACATGTTTGTAACAGTTTCCAAAATTACATCCCCGGGTAGGTCCCCGCTATCCCGGGGACTACAATTGATTTGTGCATTAGTGCCCCGGGGGGCCGGGACTACAATTGATTTGTGCATTAGTGTATGAAATTTAGCAAGCAAGGGGGGGCACTCACATTTGTCAGCTATACGGGTATGTGCCGCGGCGACGACCCCCTTTTTCAGAGCCGCTGGCCGTTCCCTAGACCCCCTGAATTCATTGATTGCCGCTCTGATGACTCAATTTTTTTCTAGCCGTTCGCTAGACTCACAGAATTCATCATCTCCGCTCTCATTGACAATAGATTGGCATGTTTTCCGCGCTACGTTTACAAGCCCAAAATCTCGGCCCAAAAGCTACTTTTGCAGCCCAAAAACTTCCTTCAATGGGAATTTTCCATCATTTTCTTCCCCATTTTACACATTGTAAGGAATAAGGTGAATTTTGGGCTCCTTTTTAGGCAACACTGGACCAATTTTGTGATTGTTTTCAAAATGTAAACATCACTCGAGGCCATGACATTGAAAATCATCGGACTTTTCGGCTGATGGTGACATGAACATTTTGATGAATTGAGACCATCATTGGGAATAAAACGGGAAGTAAATATTATGACTATAGTACCTCAAATATGTACACTTCATTGGCTGGCCCGAATAGTGAATTTAGAAGTGATTTTCGATCTATCAGCCTGGTGGAAAGACTGCCGAATTCTGCACACTTGACATTTATGGCTCGATCCATTCACATAAAACTATGAATTATAATGTTTTTCTTTGCGGCAATCTCAGGTTTGCTTGTAGTACTGCTGCTATAATTATTCAGTAGGTGAGAAAGTAGGCCAGCAGTACAGGGAATTTAGGCTATTTATCATTTTCTTATGATCTGGATGTTATAGTACAAGTTAGTCCGAATAATCAGACCCAGAACAAAATATTAATTTCTGACATGATCGTGTTCTGGTATTAAAGTACAAGTCATACCTAGAATATTTTCTCAATTTGAATTTTATCCTTTCCAGATGATCCACCCAAAAATAAAAATCATCGTATAGAATAGATCCCTGTAGGCTCCCTACTAAGGGAGCGATCGTTATTTATGGCAGGGAGGTAATGGGACAATTTAGGGGAACACAAGTTTTTTAGTCTTGAGAGGGGGGGAACCTGAATTTTTAGTTGAACCAGGAGGGCGGGATTGTGAAGTTTTAAATTGGGAAAACAAGGGGCAACGCGGAAATTTTGAGCGGACGCTAGGGGGGAACGCGAAAATTTTTGTTGATTTTTCCAAAACGCCCACCCCCACCCTGCCGTAAATAACGATCGGTCCCTAATCTGGATTCAAGTGTGATGCAGACATTCTGCTTGGAATGATCCAGGTCCAGATGTTGAGATACATTTAATTTATTTTTCATCCCGATATACTTCGATGCACAATTTTTGACAAGAATCGAAATCAATTTTTTCGAAAATCTGTGGCAAAAATGCAACAAAAAAAATTGAAAATTACCCTGGATCAGTTCTCGAGACCCCCATTGGCGGCTGATCAGTTCCCAAGACCCCCCTTTTTTGACCGGCCAATCAGTTCCCTAGACCCTCCCTATTTGACGGTCGATCAGTTCCCTAGACCTCGAGTTCGAAACTGGCGGTGGCACACCCCTACCCAAAAAATGTGAGTGCCCCCGGGGTGCCATGCTAGTGCCTTTGAAACTAATTAACATAATTTGACACCCTTAACGTAAACAAAAACAAAATTGGACGTTTTATTGGGGTGCGGACAACTTTACTCTACGCAACGCAAAAATCCGTTTTCCGAAATAATGTAAAACGTAGAAGTTTTTAGCCTTACCAACTCGAAAAACTCAGTAATTTATTATAGATACATCAAACAATCATTTAAGCTTTTACAATCACGGGACATATGATTATGATTTAAGAAAACAGCTTCAATGCGATCTGTACGTCGTATAATGTGTCTTTTTTTGCCCCGTTTTTTACGTTTGATTTTCAGGTTTAAAGAAACCGTTACATTTGTTGTGGACAGCTTTGTACAATTGTGCGGACTCTGTATTTTGCTAGCTTCTCCTCTTCCTTTTCCGGAAGTTCAGCTTACCCCATCGAATGCAAAATTCACATGGAAGATGACATGATGACAATGCCGATGTCATGTATGTGATGATAACATAGACAGGAAAGAATGCCATGCATGATCATGATGATAAATAAAAACACAGCTATTACCATGGATAACAAGCCATTAGTGAGAAGAATTGTGGCTTGCTTACAAATCGCCACCCTTGTCGTTCATGTCATAAACCATTACCATGATTACCATGAATAAGATATCACATTTTTGGGGCGCCCTCTACGGAGGCGGCCCACAATATAGGCATGAGTTTGTGAGAAGCTTCTAATTTCACTCTTACTAGATTTACTCCGCAATTGTTTTGCTAAAATTATGCCCTTGCTCAGAAATAAAACCACAATATGCTTGGATTTTATTTTATTATTGTTTTCTGTTATGCACAGGATAAAATGGTGTGCGTATATTCTTTGTTTAAAAGACAAAATTAATGGATTTGTAAAAACACCAAATAATTCGAGACCTTTGACCTTTGTAACCACTTTGACCTTTGTAACCAATTTACCGCCTCTTAGAACCCGATAGACGGTGACCAACACTATGGACTACAATAGCCTAATCTGAATGGCATAGTCCAATAACCTCAAATAAACAATCATAGTGCAAAATTTGACCTAACTTGCAGAGTATGAGTTTTTGTACCCAAAGTTTCAAAGTCAGGCATCTTATCAAGATCAAGATAGTGATAGTGAAATAACAATTAACATGCTTATCTTACCAAGGTCTTATCTATCTGCATGGGGTAATTGGAAATTATGGTGTAGCCTATTTGTTTTAAGGATGAAACAACTGGCTCCTTTTGCATGGAAATTAGAACAAATTACTATACAAGCTGTATCAAAAAGTTTGGTACCCAGCAGTTTTGATAGTAATTGAAAAGCCTGGTTCTTCCAAATGCAATATGATAAAATGATCAGACCATAATCTTTTGTGACTGTTTATGACATTAATCAACAAATTATGCGGATCCTAGATGTGTCGAGGATGTTATGTTTATGAACAAAACGTTACGTTTGTATTTTCAACATTGTTAATCATTGCTACGTGTATGTTAACAAATGAAAGTTCTGTAATTATTTTAATTCTTCAATGCTAAGTTAGTAAGTATTCTTTTGGATATCATCAAATTGTAAATCTCTAGTCAGATTTTCAGTGTGTTAACAACTATGTATCAAAGATGTTACGTTCATGTACAAAACATTAACGTTCTTATCTTGTAAACATTGTATACCCATATAGCTACTTTTATGAAGAATGAATGTTCTGTAATTG
This sequence comes from Amphiura filiformis, assembly GCF_039555335.1. Lineage (NCBI taxonomy): Eukaryota > Metazoa > Echinodermata > Ophiuroidea > Amphilepidida > Amphiuridae > Amphiura > Amphiura filiformis. The sequence goes on from NC_092634.1 coordinate 46,241,937, forward strand.
TCTTTTATCCTTCATCTCTATTAGATTTTCAGTGTATTAGCAAGTAGATGATGTATATGTATCACAGACGTTATGATGTATATGTATCACAGACGTTATACATTCATAAAAACTTTTCTTTTGGTCAACATAGGGGTAGATCCTCTTCTATACTATCCATCATATACCCCCCTGCATAAGGAAATTCAACAATATTCAATATCCAAAGCAATATCATCACTACAATATGCCCCAAAATTGAACTCCCCCACCCCACATAATCGCAAATTGACACGACAGCTTCATTCCAATTCAATTTATTTCATCCAAAACGGTCCTGTGATACACCTTCCCCAATCAAACACATTTCTCTTGCATTTGATCATCTTCTACTCTTCCCTAGAAAAAATCATTATGATACCAAATCCCCGGGACCAAATCTAAACACCATGCCATGGAATTCACCATATCACGTCCAAGCTCACATAATTTGGGCGCCCCATTCCTTTTTTAAAGGAATTTTTATTTCTAAAGACATGGCACGCTAATATAGTGACGTGATTTCAGAGAAAAGTGTGAGTGTCTCTTTGATAATGATTAATGTTAACATGCTAAGAAAGGTTGAACAAAGTGCAAGGCATCCACATTTTAATAAAAAATCAAACTTGGAAGACAATCAAGACATCCATAATTTGTTCAATAATGAGAAATCTTTGAAAATAACTCTGACATTAAAAAAAGGTATTTATAGTTGCAGATTCATTATTTGCGATGTCCTGTTTTGTTTTGTTTTTACAATCGTATCGAGTCACTTCAATTACATTTTGCTAAATGATGAAGATTCTGCTAGGATTTAAATTTAAAAAAAACCAAACAGGCTAGAATTGAACTACAAAGGCTCTCTTTTGGATAAATAGTTTTTCCAACACTTCGTTTTATATGTTTTATACAATAAATATATATTGAAGAGAGTGCGAATAGTGGTTAGTGGCGTCAGTTTTCAATAAATGTTTAGTGCTGCAGAATCATTGTGCAATTTACCGACAAAGTACAGACATTGGCACAGATGTAGCTCTTGATTATGCTTAACAAATTTGGAGTAAGGGCCAAAAATAATTTCCCTCCCAGGTCATAAAATTTTATACAGGGTCACATTAAAAAATTACTCTCAAATTGTTTCTCTTGTATAAAAAACAAGTCAAGTAAAGAATATGAAAGTTATTAAATTAAGCTTCAACACTATCCAGGTTGGTCTCTAGCCGTTTCCAAGAAAACATCAGAGCTAAACAACATCGGCTAATGAAAGCGCTCCCGGTAAGCGAAATAAACAAGTAGTGTTGAAGTTTAATTTAATAACTTTCATTTTATTAAGAAATGTACTGCACTGGCTAAAAATAATATTGAAAACAAATATGACTAATGTCATCCCACTCGCTTTAAACTTTAGTTTAAAGCTGACATTTTTATGTTTCTTTTGTGGTCGTTTTTTATTCTTTTTCTCTTTTTTCCCATTTTGTATCTTTAAGCACACATTATAAAATGACCAGCATTCTGTTAGAAAGTTTTAACTTAACTTTTAATAGCTCCAGCTATTTGCTAAGTAATCTTATTATTCCGACTCCAAAATGTGTTAACTTGAAAAATAAATTGAAAGTTTTGAATTTCCTAAAAATATCATATCATTTCATTTGTTTGTTATACGGATAATACTGTACGTAACTGGCAATAACTATAAAAGGAAACATTATCCAAGAATGTGTTCACTAGGCGACCAGATGATGTCTTTTGACCAATTAGCATGAAAAGACACCGATGAAATAGTACAACTCTTATGGAATGATTCGCAATCGGAAACAGAATGATTCTTTTAAATTCCTATTTGTCGTACACTCTGAGAAAAAAAAGGTTTTTTTTAAAAGCGTTCCTAGTCTGTCCACCGTGGGGAACCTTTAAAGGTTCTTCAAAGAACCATTAAAGGTTCTCCAATGGGTATTTAGAACCCCTTTTGATTCTATCGGGAACCTTTTTGGGTTCTTGGACATAATAAAGAACCCTCGTTTCCTGAGGGTGCTCCCTCAGGACAAAAAGGACTTCAGTTTGAAATTCACCAAACGGTCACCATTAGAAATCCGGTTGAATAGTGTAATTAAGGGACTGTAGGGGAAAGAAGGGCGAATTATAATATTCACGTATTCAGTCCAAGGTTATTATTACTAAAAATATTGGACGTCAAAATAAAACAATACAAAAGGATAATTAGTCGCATAATTATATCAGGCTCGAGTTTTATGTTAGAGTTTTGAACATGTTGAATGTATTCTTTGTTAATTTGTGTGATGGGTGCATTTTCATTTGAGTAAATGGGTGAAGCTCTCCCAAACACTTGCATGTGATTCTGTCCCGGATTCTGTCCCCGGGATTCTCAGTGTCTTTATCTCTTTTCCTTTTGTCATTGGCGTCTTAGGCATGAACCCCCTATCCATCCAAACATCGTAACAGTCGGCCTAGTATTATCGTGAGAATATTCCAATCAGAGCATATTGATCGCGATATTGAACACTTTATTGTGACATTAATATCATTCATAATCATCGTTTATACATTTTAAGCTTTATTCATAAAACATGGATTTACAAATTTTACAACACGGATTACAACACGGAAAATAGATTTTAGAAAACGGTAAACTTCGGACTCTAATTTAAAGATTGAAACCGTCTAATATGTTAGAACTATAGTTTTTGGCACCTGAGTCCTTCTGCCACCATGTCCGCTGGGGTCTTCAAATTGAAATTTACAAGTTTGCAGGTTCGTGCGCCGTGCTCTATTTTAGACTGTTACATGCAGAAAAGAAACGTTAATATTAATTGATGACGAGGTATGAGACAAGAAATCCACTACACAAACGGTTTAAATTTAACACGTATTAGAGCTTTAGCCCTGTGATAACCCAGTCTTGTCTTTGTAATGCTAAACAAATTAATGGAATCTATTTATGAATCTTGGAAGCGTCATAACAAGTCTGTCTGTCCCAAGTGTACGTTGTCTTATATCACAGTTATTTCAAATTATAATTAGATTTTATTGTTTCCCAAACTTAATTATGTTTATGTTGATAATTAGTTTCCTTCGACCACAGCGCTGGGGTCAAATAAGGATAAGCTACCTGTCAGTTGTAGTGTTTTGCTTTGCAATCACCGGAAACACAGTTAAGGTATATAAAGGTAATGTTTTAGCCGCTGTCGTGCATCTATCGTCCCATATAACACGGGTGACATCATTATTTTCAGTAAAACAACGAGGCGAAAAGATGGTGTCGCCCGTGTTATATGAGACGATAGATGCACGACAGCGGCTAAAACAATACCTCTATTCTATTTATATTGTTATACACTCATAGAAATGACTTGTTCGCCTTGTTGGCGCAATTCAAAAGGAGTAAGTTTGGACAACTCAAAAATAGTGTAAAAGTTGCCAAAACAAAGTTCATTTTAGTTATCCGAACTTAAACAATGCTGAAAAAACTCAAAAAGTTCCGTCAACTAATCAACTTTGATTGGCATTACTTAAAAAGTTGATGTAAGTCGTTGCGTCAACTTTTTAAGTAATGCCAACTTCTGAATTCAAGTTCAGGGAACTTGGAAAAATAAACAAGGTTCAAAGAACCAATTAGTTGAGTTATTGTAACTCAACATGTAAGTTGATGTAACTCGTTCATATTAAGTTACTGGTACTTATTGTTTTGAGTTATCCCAATTTGGTACTTTGTTACTTAATTCACATAATTGGATCATTTTCTGCACAATTAGCAGTATTCAAATATTTATTTTTGTAATCAGTGCAAAATTTTGTATACTATAGCACACCTCTAGAAAATTATGCTAACCTAGTTTGATTTTCTGAGTTGTAACAACTCAATAAAGTAAGTGCAAATGAGTGCGACCAACATAATGATATCGAGTCAGCGTTACTCAAAATTGTACGCGTTGGCATTACTCGGAAAGTTGACGCAACGACTTACATCAACTTACTGAGTAATGCCAACGAACAATTTCTATGAGTGTACCATAGACCCTGCTTCTCATGTTAAACATACTGGAGCAATACAACTCAAAATTTGTAAACATGATGTTTACGAGTCGTAAATGGTAGGCTTAAGATATAAAACAGAACAATTGGATCTTTAATAAAGAGACAATACGTAAAATAAGCAAGTGGAACAATTTGCAAATCAGCACCTTAAACAAAGAGAAAAAAAAACCCACAAAAACAAATCCCTTCAAGATAGATAACCAATAAGAAATAAAACATACAAAATAAATAAATAAATAAATAAATAAATAAATAAATAAATAAAACTGAATAAATGAATGAATAAATAAATTTAAAAAAATAAAATGAATAAATGAATAAATGAATGAATTATTAAAAAAAAATAAAAATTGATAAAGAAAGAAAAAAAAGAAAGAAAGAAAGAAAGAAAGAAAAAGAAAGAAAAAAAAAGAAAAGGAGAAAGAAAAGAACAAAACAATAAAAGAAAATAGAAAGAAAGAAGGAAAGAAAGGAAGAAAGAAAGAAAGAAAGAAAGAAAGAAAGAAAGAAAGAAAGAAAGAAAGAAAGAAAGAAAGAAAGAAAGAAAGAAAGAAAGAAAGAAAGAAAGAAAGAAAGAAAGAAAGAAAGAAAGAAAGAAAGAAAGAAAGAATAGAAAGAAAGAAATAAAGAAAGAAATAGATAAAGAAATATTCTCTTTTGTGCTTTCAGTGCTCCCTGCCAGCTCAGCAGACCTCAGTTTTGTTGTTTTGTTCCAATTTTGTTGTTGCTTGCCAAATGAATAAAATAAAAAATAAAAATAAAGAAATATTTATAAATTTTATTTTATACTTTAACAAAAGTTTTAAGGTTGACTGAACTCAGCAGCATTTACGAAGGTAGTAACTGTAGTATACACATAACATTAACAAAAGTGACAAGATCAACGCAGGATATGGTCTATTTGGAGCGGCGTCATGCCAATTTGATGTCATTTGGCGTGTTACTATGATTAGGTCCTCAATATTAATTTTCCTTGTTTGTTTATTAATTTAATATTTATATGTCACTAGTATCAGATTTAATCACATGTAACCATCGTTGACGGGAATCAAAAACAACAAAACAACCTAAGGCGTTTTACTTAAATTATTGAAGATTTTAGAAGAAATGGGTACACAAAAAGAAATGTTTACATAAACGTTATGTACGTATAGCTCATAATTAAGTAAAATTTACCTCAGAACTCTGCAATATTTACCTAAATATGTAATTTTTTGATTAATTTTGGTAAAATTAACTAATTTTTTTACACAATTTGCATAAAAGTTTACCTATACCGACTGCTGCACATGTATATGCGAGACATATAAGAAGAGAATGAGAGAATGGTAAGAAATACTGCACTTCATGGAAGCAAATGTTCAATATTATTGAACATTTGGCGTGTTACTATGACTAGCGGGACACCCGCGCTTCGCGCGGGTCCCCGCTAGATGAGTAAATGGGAGCGTTCACTAAAACAGGAGGAATTACTGAACAGGTAGAATAATTGAAAAGGTAAAAATTGCTGCTATAAAGCTTGCGATTTTCCGTTTTCATGTTTTTTTACCAATTCAATCCCGTTCCCGTTATTTTCTAAATCTGTCCTTTCTTACATTTCCCTTTTAGCTTCTTTTTTTATTTGCTGCATAGCTTGTCATTTCCCGTTTTCATTTTATTTATTTAATTCTGTACTCAGTTTAATAGCTTTTTTATTTAAATTTCCTGATCTTATTTTAGCTTTTTGCCGTACATGATCAGTTTCTTTCTTTCCTTCTTTAGCCTATTTTATTCCCGTTTTCATTTTCGTACTGTGACTAACTATAACCCACATATCGTACCTTTTTGTCCTCATTTTATTTTATTTTATATTTATAGTAGGCCTAGGCTTTCCTCTTCATGTTGTTTGTACTTTTTAACACACATCTTTTTCCCGTATTTATTACGCCCTCCCCATATAGCGTGTCTACGGTCGTTCACCCGTAATATCATTCATTACGGGACACTGCGTCGTTTACGCGCGAGCCGGCGTAGTGCTGCGTTACCCGCGCGGTATCGCTGCGATACGCGAGTGGCTTGGCATTAAATAAGCCCGTGCGACGCGCATGGCTAGCTTAGTAACTGATTACTTTTTTTGTTTACCTAGTATAGCAACGGACCACATTTTTACTGATTTTGAGGCCAATTCTTGACGGTTTTCAACCAAATTAATAACAGGACATTCCCGTATATTCCTCGATCTCCCGTATGAATTTGGCGACATTTGGATCCAAACTGACGGAGCCTTTCGATCTTCATACATAGATAGATAGATAGATAGATAGATAGATAGTCACAACATTCCCCTATTTATAGTAAGATTAGGGCCTCAATATTTCCTTGTTGATTTATTAATTTAATATTTATATGCCACTAGTATCAGATTTAATTACATGTAGCCATCGTTGATCAAAAACAACTAGACATAGCTGTGGTCTAAGACCACGAACACAGCCGTGTGGTGACCCCTTAATGACCTTTGACCTCAAAATCTACGAAAATAGGCATTGGCTTATGTCAATGCACGTGTGCACATAGTATCACTCTTATGTTATTTGTGACGCATGTGCAGTGCTATAGAGCAAATGTAATGGTCGACAGAAGAAGATGATGAAGAAGAAAGAACCTGTAAGAAAAAAGACACAGCGTGACTAACGTCACGACTGTGTAACAAAACAACATCAGTCGTTTTCCCTTAATATTATGGAACATTTACTTCTATAAAGTAAATAGCTTATTCGCAAAAGGTTATCAGAAAACAGAAAACGTTTAAATGTTGGGTTATACAAAGGGTATATAAGGGTATAAAACGTTTTCATAACATTCAGAAACAATTTTTAGAAAACTGATTTCAAAATATTATAACATAATGCTATTAAGTGTTGGCAAAATATTTGGCAAAAATGTTTGCAAAAAATATTTTACAATAACATTTTGACAACATTATAAAAAATGTAAAAATTGTAGTGTGTTTTCGTACAAAACGTTTCAATACGTTTTAATGACCATTACAACCCGACATTTAATGTTATTAAAACGTTTTTACCAAAACTAAATATATAAGGCCAAGTCAAATAAAAAACATGTTTCACGTCCGGGTTTTTGAAAAAAGGAGGAAGAGGGGCTTTTATTTTCTATTTTTATTGCAAAATCGGTGTAAATACCCATATTTAGCGCTATTTTAGCGTATACAATAATGCCTGGAAAAAGGAGGAGGCCTCTTTTTATTTGTTGTTCTGAGAGGTAGCCCCCCTCTAATTATCACAAAACCTTCCAAAAGTGTTTCTTGCATATTAGCAAGGCTATAGAAAGCATATCTACTTTCTAGACATATTTTTTGAAAAGTTATAACTGAATTTCAAAAAATAAAAAATAATTGAAGAAACCTCAAAAAAGGAAGCGGGAGGGGACGTGAAACATGTTTATTTTTTTATTTGGACTAACACGTTAAAAATGTTTTACAAATCAAAGGCCGCCAAAACGGATAAAGTCATGGAGTAAGCTCGTATCACCTCGCACATGGTCGCAGGTCCTATCACCTCCCGTGTGACACAGTGCCAACGCCCAAAATATACGGAGTGCTAATTTTTTAAGCATATCTGTTTGTCATTTTTAAATTGAGCGGATAATACCTATTTAATATATCTAATGTGAGTGAATGCGATTGTTATTACAAGAATTGCACTCTAGGGGGAAATATGAAGGAAAAACCAAAATAAAATCAGAACTTTAGAAGGAAGGACTTACAGATAAGCTTAGCGTATTATCGCTGAGGTTGTTCAAGAGTGGCAAGGAAGTAATACTAATTATTAGTAACTATAATTCTGACTAAAATTTCACTAGCACCCACGTACCCACACCCAACAGCTATATATCTAGTGTCAAATGCTGGAACAACTGAAATAATATGAAATTGAAAACAAATAAAATCATAACAAAACCAATCAAAATAAACAAACGTGTATAATTTGATAGCTTTGGTTTGGAGTAATATGCTTTAAGAGCCGGGATTAGATTTATAATTAAGGGTACGGTTTAGATTCAATTTCCGAAAAATTATTGAATATTCTGGATATCGAGTTAATGAGCTTAACACGAACTTACCTCTAAGCCCGTATAGTATTAGCTGCTTGTTTTAATTTTAACATGTTCGTCTTTGTTTAGGATATACAGGGGTGAACATAACTTGTACCTTAATTCTTCTCTCTCCTCGTTGACACTATCTATGCTATCCTAACTTAACATGTGATACTACAGTGAATATACTGCTACCACGGCACCAAATCTTGTATTGATTTTGAAGTCATCTACCAAAACGTCAAAATCATATCAATTTATGTTTACCTCATGTTAAGCCCTTCAAATTAAAGTCTTAGTTTAATGTTTAAGATTTCTAAAATCACGAGGTAATATTTAATTGTTAATTATTTATTATTTTCTTTATTTTGAAACGAGTGGTCACAGCCCAATATCAACAGTACATTTTGGCAATGCGGATTTAATTATATTTGCAATTATGGTTGATTTTATACATCTATATAAATAAAAGGAAGTCGCTAAATCTTGTGCGCGAATAGACTCAGAGATGATTTCACTTTCAGCTCTGATTTATTCGTACATTGATCGGGTACATATTGCCATTAAACCATCTGAGGTTCATTTTGCAAAATTGATGGTAACTAAGAGAATAACATAAAAAACTGTCGTGTTGCTATGCAAAATCGCATGCAGTGGCATTGTGGGTAATAAGGACAGTGTGAACCGCGTAATAATATTTCCATTAAAACCATACGCAGAGCAACATTGCCCTGTTTTCTGTCAACTGCGAGGTGGCCAAGAAATGATTCAGGCTATCTAGATGCACAACATCGCGTACTTTAAGAATGATCTTACGAGCTTTTCGCCCCTACGCAGAGCTACGCACCCCATTTTCCGCCACTGCACCGAAGTTGGCAGCCAAGAGATTAAGGCTACGTCGCGTGAATTTTATTATTTATTTTAGGCCTATAATGAATCGTCGTTTGGTTTTACAGCCACATTCATACGGGAGATTGAGGAATATACGGGGAACGCATTGCACTTTATTTGGTTGAAAACGGTCAAGACCAAGAATTGGCCTCAAAATCAGTGAAAATATGGTTAAAACCGGGGTTTTTCCCGGGATTTTTTGTTGTCAAAACTCAGTGGTAGCGCGTACCGTAACTAACTGGCAGCAGGGGTTGGCGTTAGTACGTCGGCGTACTGAGCAATGTGACGCGCACGTACGGGGTGCATAATATGCACAGACCAACTTTCCGTGCCAGAAAAGAAAAGAAAGGAAGACAAAACTGAAAAGGTAGGCCTATGGATGGGTCGGTTTGTGGATTATGCATGGTACTGGATTCGGTTAAGAGATTACCCGCCAAGATGATAAAAATCGTGAGGATACGAGAGGAAAGAAGGAAGCTAAAAATGAAAGAAAGAATGAATAAATAAATAAATAAATAAATAAATAAATAAATAAATAAATAAATAAATAAATAAATAAATAAATAAATAAATAAATAACGTAAAAAAAAAACTAAAATAATGAGAACAGAATTAAATAGATAAAATTCAAACGGGAAATCACAAGCTAAGCAGGAAATATGAAAAATGGGAACAAAATGTAGAAAAAAAGCCAAAACTAAAAGGAGAAATGTAAGAAATGGTAGATTTATAAAATAATGCATGGGAACGGGGCTCAATAAATGAATAACATGGAAACGGAAATCACGAGCTAAGCAGCATGGGAACAAAATAGACCTATGCAAAAGAAACTGAAGAGAAAGAAAGGAGCTAAATGAATAGAAAAAAAAAGAAGAAGACAAAAAAGGTAGGCCTACGGGTTATGATTACAGTAATTAAATGAAACGGGAGCAAACTAAAGAGGGAAAGAAAGAAACTAATCAGGAAAATTAAGGGAAAAAAGAAGTTAAAATTAGAAACTAATCAGGAAAAATAAGAAAAATAAATAACAACTGAAGGAAACGGAAATCACAAGCTAAGCAGCTGATAAAAATGAAGCTATAAAGGGAAACGTATAAGAAAGGATAGATTTAGAAAATAATGGGAATGGGGTAAGGCCTAGATAGATAAATAACATGGAAACGGAAAATCACAAGCTAAATAGCATTTTGTTTTAATGGAAACAAACTAGGCCCGTGCAGAATAAACTGAAAAGAAAATGGAAATGCAAGAAGGGACAGGTTTAGAAAAATAAAATTTACCTTTCAATGATTCTACCTTTTCAGTAATTCCTCCTGTTTTAGTGATCGCTCCCATTTACTCATCTAGCGGGGACCCGCGCGAAGCGCGGGTATCCCGCTAGTTGATAATAATGCAAGGTGTTCTTTATTTCGAGGGCCTATAGAGCCAGAAGCAGCTATGTCCATTGTTTTCTCAATTACATGTTACTCATTTCGGCAACAAATGTACGGTTAATTATACCCTCCATAATAAATGCAAGTGACTTTGTTGTACCGGGTGTCCCAAAAGTAACTTAACATTGTGAATATGCCATAACTTGAGTTGGGTTAATAGTGTTGTTACAAAAATTGCACAGTATGTAGATAATTCTTTTAGAAATGTTATGATACCAAACATGCCTATGTGGTCATGACCCTTTGGCATGAAATTAACGGATATCTACCGTACCGTAAAACCCACTTTTATAAACGCAAAATAAGTCTCGTCATTTGAGGCGTGATAACACGATATAACGTTTTATCGTTTTAAAATATGTTTTGTTCAATTTTGCTGTGTTTGTTTGATTGTTTGTTTGTTTGTTTTCAATGCGTAATCTTCATTTTCTTTTTATATGGATTTTATATGGAAACTGCTTAAGATCTTTTCTGAGGATTCGATGAACAGTTATACGCGGTACGTTGTTCTCCATTGAAAGTCGACGTACTGATCGTCTTGGGCTTTTCGCCACCGCTCTTCGTATGACATCGATGTTTGTAGCCGATCTTCCTGTTCTTTCACGTCCTGCCCGAGATAGATCATGAACAGATCCAGTTGATAGGAATATCTGCACTAGTTGCTGGATTGTATTTCGGCTGGGTGCATAATTTACATTAAAATGTTCCTTAAACTTTGCTTGAGTGAGTTTGTCCGACTTTGTCTCGGCAAAGAACCACACCATCTGAATCCGTTGATCTACAGCAAAATTCATCTTCATTTAAACTGTTTTAAAGTAAAGTTTAATATTGTCAATATATCCTAATTATAATCTAAAACAGCAGTCCCGCTTACGCTAATCCATGAATGTTCTTACCTAAATGTAGCATGTGCAGTGAGTGAACCAACTCTATTGTTCAGGGAAGCACATCATTCATGTGCTTGAACAAAGAACATATGAGCTTGCTTTTAGGGGTTTGATATTATACAAATATTAACTGTCTATGAGTGTGATGGTCGAAATATAATCACGAGGTGAAAGATGGATTGTTCCATTCCACGAGCCGGAACGGCGAGTGGAATGGAACAATACATCTTTCACCGAGTGATTATATTTCGACCATTACACGAATTTAAGACAGTTAATATTTGTTTTATATCACTCATGCATAAATTCTATTACTAAAATACTATTTAAGGTAGGAAATACATTTTTCATCAACATAACACCATGCTTTGCCGTGATATACTTCACATTTTGGGGTCTACCCCATGACTAAATCGGCGAGTCCAACAGTCAGCGCGCGGCTTAGCGCAGGCGCACTACGGCAGAGCACTGTGATAGTAAAGACTATCACACGGAGAGGGTGATGGTAAAAATGGCAAATGGTAATCAACCAATGAACTGTCTAGAATTTATGTATGAGTGATATAAACACATATGTACAGTCGCACTGTAAGGTCAAGGGGTCATCAATAATGCTGTTTTTGGTATCATACCAATTATAAAAGATCAATCTATATGAATATGTTCTCCATTTTGGTATGAAGTAGGAAATATTTGAGATATGGCAAATTCACAATGTTAAGTTACTTTTGGGACACGCTGTATATGCATGGTCACTTGAACAGTTAGCTAGACGCAAGTAACCATGCATATACCCAAAGTCACTTACATTTTCTTATGGATGGCAGAATTAACCGTCCATTTGTTACCAAAATGAGTAACATGTAATTAAGAAAACAAATGGACATAGCTGCTTCTGTCTCTAAGCCCTCGATTTGTTCAGCATCATATAGAGTTAGGATGATCAAAGTAAAAAAGTATCAAATTGTCATTTAACAGAGATTAATGTCAAATAAAAAGCAAATATTTAAATATTTTGCAATTCTCAATTTTGAATACGGGAGGAAAACAGTACACTCAAAATCAATTGTTAAGGGCCTTATGGGTGTCATTTCAATTTATAATCATGAAAGCATGGATATGGACCAAATTATCTCATTGAATCAATTTCATTGTACAACCAAACTCGTCTCGGCTTGTGTTCTGCAACAGACACTACACGTCATGGTGTACCAAAATTCATCCCTAAAGGCCTGCAATCAGCTTTCGACAAGAGTTTTTCTCTCACCGCACCTGCACTCTGGAACTCACTTCCATCTGAACTCCGTACTGCTGTTTCTCTGCCAAGTTTCAAGAAAGGTCTCAAAACCTTCCTGTTCCCACAATAATCTGGTGGCTTTGTTTCAGTTTGCTGTTTTATTTTGCCTTTCAAATATTTTGTGTTCCATCTTGGCGCCGTGGTCTTTATGAAATGGCGCCCTATAAATGCCTTGTATGTAATGTAATGTAATGTAATGTAATGTAATGTAATGTAATGTAATGTAATGTAATGTAATGTAATGTAATGTAATGTAAAAGCACAATAAGAGGCAACAATATCAAGTTACAGAACATAAGTTGAGGTTGATGTAGAACTGATTGAATCAACAATTCCAAAGTTTTTAGAACCCGAGCTTTCGATGCTTGCAGGATCTTTATCAAAGGATAAAGATCCTGCTAAATCGAAAGCTCAGGCCTCTAAAAACTTTTAAATTTTAGTAAACTCGCTATTTTTTGTGGATAAGTAGTTTCCAACAGCTTGCTTTTCACCTGAATCATTTTACAGATATCAAATACCAAATATGTTGTTGTTGTTGTATTTTGAATTAAATAAAGATTTAATTGACAAATGACACTTTGGCGGCGTTTTAATTTTGTTTTTCAATTTTAATATATACCTTTGTATAGCGTTGTGTTGGGGGATTATTATTTTTACCCATCAGTGTGGCGAAAATCTTTTTTCGTCTCACAAGTGGGCAAAGGTTTTTTTTCACAAAAACCTCCCATGACTCCCCTTGAAAGCAAATGGTGCGACCCATTATGTAATCCTTCAATGATCCCATAATCTTCATGCATTGTTCTTAAAAAGTATTCAGTAAAAAAGATTGAACCATATTAATCCATCACTCATCAAGAAATTGTTTGGTGTCATATACGATAATTGCATCATAATTATGATATCTCCTATATCGTTACGAAATTGTAGAAATATATTGGCAAATATCCAAGGTCAGCTAAAGAACATTGGACCAAAAAATACCAAAGGTCATTATTTTGGCAAAATTCCCATATTAAGTAATATGCAACTTTGATCTGCTGATGCACTTTTCCCGTTTAAAGAGAATGACCAAGTTTCATTTAAAAGTTTAAGAAAATTGTGTCTTTTAAAACCATCTACTTAAAACCTCAAAATTAAGAGGTGCAATACTAAGTTGCCGATTTAAAGTGGTACTGCACCCCTTGATAAATTTTTGACTATTTTTGCATTTTTCTCAAAAACTAATAACATTACTACACTGGAATTTCAGTGACTCAGGACAAGCGATACGTTATTTATGATAAGAAAAGAGGTACCGCTAGAATGTACCTCATTTCTTAACATACATAATGAACCACTTGTCTTGAATCACTGAAATTTCAGTGAAGTAATTGGATACCTTGGCCCTATAATATACATAACTTTTGTTACCAGTGTGTAGTTATTTTTTGAGAAAAATGAAAAATTAGTCATAAAATTTATCAGGGGATGTAGTGCATCATAAACGTAAGACGAGTTGAGCCATAAGGATAAACATGGTAACGGATAAGTGAGTGCTTCAAAACGAAAGACCAGTTTTATTTGCTCGTTCAATATATCCATATCTGTGGTATAACTAAACTCCTCAACAAAAGTCTGGAAAGTTTTTTTAAGCATCTAAACTATGTTCCCCTTTTGATTATTGTGGTGCTTGGAAAAGCTTTGTGGTCGCCTGCGCCGCAGTCGAATGAAATAATTAACATATTTATTTTGCCTTGGCCATTCTGGTATATAAGACAAGTAATTCAGCAAAATAAGCTCACGATACGCAAGTGAATCAGAATCCAGCTGGTTAACAGGTTAAATTCATGTCAGTACAGGCACACATTACAAATGTTTTCAGTTCCTATGTTATGTCAAAGGAAATTGACTTCAATTATGAAGAGAAGTTGGTAACCTTGGTTTACTTAAGGTTAACATTAAATAATGTACGATATTATAATAAATGACAACAGAGGAAAAAGAGACGGTATATTGCTCTGATGGGGTCCATTCCCACAACCTCCAGATCATGATCGCGCTCTGGTAGTTACAACCAATACAAGGGACTTGCACAATTGGCTTCTCATCTTACATTTTCTGGCGAAGTATTTTTTTTCTCTCATTGTAGTTTGTTTACATGTTGATAACAATGAGGGTCACTGCATTGTATGATTACAATTTCAAACCAGGAAACTGAGGTTTCACAAAATCCGTTTTATTAAATCCGTGATAGGTTATACAGTTTCAATAGATTTCTATGCATACTAGTTTATATTATCACCCTAAATATTGAGATTAGTGTATAAAGGATATAAAACAGGTGACGATGATATTTTATGATTATTAAATAAATGTTCTGAAATCATTCGTCATACTTGAAGGTCATGCAATGAAATTGTTTTCAATCCAGGGCAAAGCGAAAGAGAGGAAACAAATATAACAAGCAACACAACAACGACTGAAATGTTATAAAATATCGAAAATTCATTCTATTTGACTTCAAATAAACACATTGTCCTTTACAGAAGAAGTTAAAACATACGTTTGTAAAATAAGCCCTTTCGCAATTACAACTGCGCATATGCAGAAATGAAGTTGCCAAATACAATTAGAGATAAACACGACGAGGCTACTGTACATTTTCAATGGGGTGAACTTTGACGTTTGCATAAAAACGTCAGTTTGGTCTTCACAGGAAATATGAATTTGTATTTCACAGGAAATATTAACACATGTAGGAATGAATGTATGAAAATATGCCGCCATTGGAAATGCACTGCAGCCTCCTCGTGTTTATCTCCAAAAAATAGGCAAATATTACCCACAATGCATCATGATTCTGGAATTGCGAATCATCTTATACACTGCAAACCCGCGTTTACGTATATTAGGAGTTAAATATATTCTAAACATTCTAAAATGTTGATTTGTAAATGTGTTTAAGACCTAAAAGCTCCTAAAACAGAACATCACAATCATGCTTAAAAGGTTATATACCACGAATACTATAGTGCGATATATGAAAGTAGGAGATATTTTGTTTGTAGACTATCTAAAAAGCTATCACTGAAAATAGTTATAATTATAGAAAAATAATGATGTGGCACTTTTGTTTAAATATTAAAATTGCAAAGTATGTCAGGTTTAATAAGAATTCTTACTTATGAGAATATCACATTTTATGAGGAAATGTGTGGTATCACCTTCCTTCATTTAAAGGACAATATCTTCAAAAGGCAACTGTAAATTCCAACAAAATAAGCATATCATGTAGTAATTATATATTATTTTAATTAGCGTAATTTACATTTCAAATGAAATTAATTTTATATTTTCAATATTTTCTTCAAAATGCCAAGAACAACCATTTAGATTCAGTCTGTATAGTATTACATGATGACAACAACATATTCTGCCCCCTGGAGTACGGCATCACATGTTAACAATTTAGTTTATTCTGTAGGAAATATATGTGGGGGATACTCTTGCATAATCCTGAATGCAATGGTGTAGAAACTACATGATCATTTGCATGCATGTTTTACTAACTAGATTGACTGCATTCAAATCAAATTTATCCTTAAATTGATTTATACAAAGTTCTGCAACTAGTCAATCGTCGTTGCACTTCCTCCATCTCAATATTATATACAATATAATGTCACACAATATATCAAAATATACAGATATTACCATTCTGCCAAAACAGCAGGTAAGTACTAGTCTCTTACACAGTCTTCGTAATGAATCACAACATTATTCTCAAAAAATGTCACGTTTTTTCAAAGAACTTCGTATAAACCGTAAGGCGTGTGATTGGGTGTTTTAAATGGAGGCGGCGAACCTTTGTACCATGATGCCATGCGCGGTGGTAAGTAATCCGGATCATACTCCTGTTTATAAGTGCTATAATAGCTACTAGCATGACTGACATCCGAATTCACACGGCTAAGTCCACTTAAAGCTGGATTATCTATATGGATAGGTTTCTGATTGTTATGCTGATGATCCGATTGTAAATATTCGAATTTATAGGGATCGCTTTCGATGCTTGAATTATATGGAGTATGGCAATCAATGTTGTGTTTGTTGCCATGATCTTGATGAGAACATTCGCAAGAATATTGGGGATTATGATGAGGATGAGGATGATGATGGTGATTATGGAGAGAAAGTTCGTGAGAATAATCCGGCTCACGGGATTCAGGTAGTCCCTCATTATTTCGATTATCACCATTGGGACGATAGGCTTGGCTTGGATGATAAATCGGATTGTTGCTAAAAACTGCCTCCGGATGATACAAGGTCGGATCATGAAAATGTATTTCTGGTGGAGGTAGTTGATCAAGATCAATGGTCCAATTTTCTGAATTAACTGGTGGAAGGGAGCCACCATAAATGTGTTCTTGTGGATAAAATGGTTCAACTGTAAAATCAACTTGGTTGCTACCAAATACAAGTTCCGAGTTGCAGCTACTAGCACTAGGATCCTGATATCGTGGTTCTAACATAGTTACTCCAGGTGGACCTGCCACAATAGAATGCGCGGGAAATTTATTGAGATTCGCATGCATCTCTTCATAGGTACTATCCATACACAGTTCAGGTAGACTTAAAGGAATTGGATCAGATATGTCTGGTTTAGGTATTTCCTTCTGTACTCTAGTCCGACATTTAAGTCCTAATGTTAACCCTAGTAGGAGAACGCTTATCAGAGCACCACTACATATGAGTATTAAGCCTGTGAACAACGACGGTTTTTTACCAAATTTACTCTCTTCATTACGCAATATTTCATTTGGTAGCAAGCCCCCGATATCAATCGGTGGTCCAGTCACAAAAGACTCGTTAAAGCGATCTGCAGTTGTTGCTGCTGTTGTTGAGCTAATTTCTGTCGTTGTGCGCATTTCAGATGGTGTATTGCTCTTAGTGGTGGTCTCTTGATCATGTTGTACAGTAGGAAAACTTTGTAGAATATCCACTGGAATGTCAATTTCACGAACAAGTCCGACATCAGTTTCATGCCTTATTCCATTCCATTTCGCGTGAAGTATTTTCCAATCTGGATTATTCATGTCAGGAACAACTAGCCTCTTACCTGGATTACCACGACGTCCAGTTGATGCAATATTTGATGGAGGACGCTTCCTCACGTTGGGATCATCGCCTTGTGCGATAAAAGTTGGCTTTTTGCCTACTCTTAAAACCGTTTCAATATCTTTGCGACCTATCTGATCAGAATATATAACACAAGTCACTAGAATACCACTGTCACTGTTGGAGACGTTAGTAATGCTTAGCTCTTTACCATCATATTTGAATAAGTATCTATTTTGAGATAAAGGAGGGTATATAGTCCACGCTAATCTTCTTCCGTCAGAAGATTTTGATTCCTTTGGAGGACAATTGAATTTTGCATCCTCACTCACTTTGACCCAAAGAGAATTTTCTTCTTCTTCGTAAAAAACTGGTGGTAGTGTTGGAGGAGGAAGAGGCTTTCGCACACGAAGAGAACCAATAGTACAAGTTTCGGTCTCAACAGTTCCATCGCGAAGTGAGAAATACATAGCGCACGTGAATGTGGCTTCCAAAGTCTCTCCATCATTAGGTTTAATACGATGTCTTAATTTACGTAATTTTACGGTGTCATTCTTCAAGGACCGAGAATCTGTCGTTACGCTTATTCCATTCTCTTGTAACTCCAATGATCGCGACCACTCGGCGTCACGAACTGAACATCCGACTGCAACGGATGTCTCAGTTGTTACAAAACCATCTGAATCAAAATCAGGTGGCTCAAAGCAACGTAGTTTGGGCTTATTCCACCTTTCTATCACAGTAATCGAAGCTGCTTTTGATTTTCGCATTCTACGTTGGTTATGATCACCAAATTCGATGATGTAGCATTGGTGCGCACCAGCATCACCAAAAGTAACATTTCGGATTTCCAGATGGAATTCCACACGGTCGTCAAATGTGTACTTCAGTATGGAATACCTATCCATTTTGTCGTTAACGAGCACTTCAAGACCACTGGTCTGGAAACTATCTTCCTTCATCCATGCAACCACCTGATTGTCCCTCAAAAAATTTACGCTACAATGGAGTCTCGCAGTTTTACCTTCTTGAACGGTGATATTTGTAGGTTCCGAAAGGAAACTTGGTAATCCGATGGTAGATTGTTCTCCTGTATTATATTGCACTTGACACAACAAAATGCTTACTGCAAGAGCAATTCTGGAATAAAACTTAAGCGCAGTTTCAAATTTATCATGAAAAATATATCTCGACGCCATTGTCTGTGAATGTACGTGTATATCTTCTTCTGCACAAATGATGTAAGTTCACAGAGAAGCGTTCTGAGTAACTACTGACACAGATTTTGAAAAAGTGCAGACAATAATGCTTAAGTGGAAGTACAACGTATCCGAAGTTTTGACACAATGACTATGATATTAGTCATTCGGTTGATTTGAAAGTCCACAGTTGAATGATGGCAATGTCTGTCATTGAACTGAGCTAGTTATAAGCACAGTATGAGACATTGGACTATTATAAATGTAGGTCCGGTCTCGTGTTTGCTGTGCCGATGAAAGTAGAGATGATCTAGCCCTGATATACTGCTGTCACTTCGTATTTTACATTTTGGCTTTAGTCTAGATCACGTGTCGGGTTATGACAGTAGTGACGTCACGATGTGTAAAGACTTCTGATTGGTGCATATCCGGCTGTATACAAATTCACGGGCTGCAATTATTATGTGTATATGTTATTAATTATGAATTGTTGGTATATTTTTCGTGGCATTTTATGTTTATGAAAATATCAAGGAAGTGCTTATTTTAATGTAATCATACTTAATTATCTTACATTCTGAACATGCAAAATTTAATTCCAGTGTCAAGTTAGAAAGACCGGAACACTTTCCTCCAAAAGTTATTATCAGTTAATTTAAAGGGGTTTTTTGAGCCTGTTTTATAATAGAATTATAAAATGATACCCATATTCATTGAACATGTTAAAAATATTACCATTTGACATATGCGACCATGTAGCTCAAGGGATGTACCATTTAATATTTTCCAGGGGGCCTGGAAGGGTTTTTTTAAATATCACCCGCTGAACAATGCTGAATGACAAAAAAAGAAAGAAAAAAAAAAAAGAAAAAGAAAAGAATGTCACTAAAACAGTACATTAATTAAAAAATTCGGCCAAATTACCTAGTGTTAAAAAAAACTAAACAAGTTCGCTGCCTTTGGTGGCGACAAAATACGTTTTTGTCATATGAAAATTGACGGAATATGGAATTTTAAAATTTGATTCCCATTTAGGTCGAACTTAAGGATTAGGGTCGAGTTACGTTTCATTTAGTAAAACATAACATATATTTTTAATTTAAATCATTTCCGTATTTTACTAAAATCTGGAGTTGTGTATAAAACTCAGATTATAGTAATGATCATGATCTGAGACTAATATAGGTATATTAGTCATGATGGTTTGAATTTGATTATTATCCTTGGCAAAAATGTTATGAAAATTAAGAACAAGTCATTGCCTGTGATGAGACATTGCTAGGAAGAAATTAAATTATGCATGGGCGTGGGCAAGACACGACGCGGAGTCTATCCTATAATGTCCATTATAATATTATAACGTATTGCATAAAATTTTGAAATTATTTGCAAATTGTGGAAATTAATTTACAAGGATTGTCGCCATTTAGACCTGGTTAATTAGCATAATTATAGTCTAATGTCTGTCTATAATATTATGGCAGCCTTACTCAACAGATAAATGGAATACTTCCAACAAAAACAAAACTATACACTCTTAGAAAAATGGTTCTACAAGGTTCTTCTGTTGTCCTCCCGGGGAGCATTCTTCAAAGTATATGAAGAAAGAATGTAAAGAAAGGTTCTTCAAAGTATCATTAATGCTTTGAACATAAAAATATAAAGAACCCACGTTTCCAAGAGGGATCCCTATGGGACAATTCTTTTCCAAGCGTGTTGTCGTGTAGTTGACAGTATCATGTCAGTTTGAACATTTTTTTAAAAATACTAAGGGATGAAATCAAAATTCGCTGCTGGTTGAACCACGTTCTATTGTTAAGGAAAACATAAACCGGCTCCAACCGGATGGAACCGCCAGGAACCGGTGGTTGACAGCGCGCCGGTCGAGTTTGATTTCATCCCTAAACCACCTTCTAAAGGGCTCGGATAGCGACGTTTGCACAGTATTTTTGTGGAACCTGAGAGTACATCAGGCACACCAAATTGCATTCTGAATACGCGGAATATCATACTGATATCAAATAATTTAGAATTTTTGAAATTCGCGATAATACAAATTTTAAAACAAACGATTAAAAAATAATATTTTTGACATTTAAGTACTTTCTAAAGTGTATGTAGCTGAGTTCATTCAGTTTGGAACGTGTTTCCAAAAAGCTAAAAAATGGTCATTCAGCGTGGACTGCTAAAAATTGGGTTCATTGGTGGTATATCCAATTTTTCAAAAATACTTCATTTGTCAATTTTAATTCAATTTATTTCAAAATTTTTAATTTTACTCTATTTTGGCCCAAAACATTGTGTTTTTTTGGATGATAAACGGATGATAAAACGGGATCATTTGGTGTAGCTTCCATACATTATAATGGCATTGGATGTAAGCTTTTGAAAAAGGGGCTCTATTGACAGGCATATGACGCGTTCCAATGCGAGTGCCCCACCCGCTTTCTATGTATATAACTCTGAGCGTAGCTTGGATATTTATAACCATAAGCTTACACTCAAGTTCACAACATAAATTCTCAAGTTAGTAAATTTCCTGAGTATGAATAGCATGTCCGATTATTTCAATGATGGAAGTTACACATTAACAAGTTTTAAACATCAGACACTAGCAATGTTAGCGGAGAACATCATAACAATACCTTTCATATTATACATGCACCTGCGAATAGACGAATCCAATTACACGCATTCCTACTCCTCAATGGCAGCCATAGCCGCGACGGGGACCCAACTATCTCACCTAAAATGTGAGATGATGCGACCTTGAAGGGGATTGTAAACTGCATTCTATCACCCGTGTTACACGTAGACAAAAGAATGATGACAGTTAACAACACAAAAGAATCTAACATCGAATTTTAAGCGGGTTTAATCCACCCAATTGGGCACTCACAACACCTGGTTGGTGCATGCGGGGAACCAGATATGGCCGACCAAATCCTGACCATGACTTGGCTCGTTGGATTCATCTATATCAGTTGTTATGCCTCTTATTATTATTTTTTTGTTCACGGCATCCCGGCAGTGAACAGTGTCCCCACCATGCCCACCACATCTCATATATGCACAGTTTATCCCTTACATATCCTGTGTCTTGAATAGCTATTGTAGCCCACCAACCCTGTGGTTAAGAGGCTAGGAAATAATTCCTAATATCTCTACCCTAGTTTGTATGCCTTTTTTAATCCTGCCCCACATGACAAGGACTATTTAGCCCATTTAATCTGGCAGTGAGACTGTTCAGTGTAGGAAATGTGTAGCCTTTTTTTATAAACATGTTTGCTATTGGCTTATAGGCCATCACATGCTGACAATACACATAACTGATTGGTTAATCAAAGCTAGGCAGGTCGTGGTCAGTATACTGAATGTTTACTTTGCGACTAGGCCTACCATCTGTATAGAAAACTATGCAGCAAGCTACAATGGGCGATTTACTTCGCACAAAACTAAGTCCATTATCTATACTTAATTCAATGTTTATTGATTCTTGGAATAACCCAGCAATGTGTGTATAAACCTGTATAATATATTTTATGTTACAAAATAATAATTGGTGTTCATAAAAGCAGGGATATGAAACAAATATCCCTGACAGAAGCTAGCAAGACCATAATGGCTGTGTAATTTGTTTACTTTAGTGATAAGGCATATCGCATCTGTATAGAAAATTATATTTAACAAACTTGAGATATTGTCAACATGAAATAATAGTGGACATTTTGATACAATTTTCTTCATAGTTATAGCCAAATCTGTTTCCTGTAGGTGGCTTAAAAACCTAAATGCAAAATGAGATCCTACAATGTATAGGTGGCTTAAACATGTTAAAATTAAATGCAAAATGAGGTTAAAAAATATGTTTTCCAGAGTGAAGACTTACGTATCATTATTATGCCTCATGTCACTTATTTATTGTCGAATATCAAAGTGCAGAGTAGGTTAGATATGAATGTTAATAATAGTTAGACCAAAGTAGCTCAAAGTACTACACCTAATCCGTGAACTTTGTCTTTTTTAAAGACACATTCTTGTTTGGAGGTTCAGTGGTGTGCAATGTGGATGCGTTCTGCACATTCCGCACCTTGTAGGATTTAACTGAAAATTTAATTAAGAATAGCATTGATGGGCGATGCCTTTTTAAAAATATATTATTTTGGGTAATGCTTTGTCTAGCTGTGATCACTCATGTTTCGAATGGTCAACTGTTCATTCGTGGCAGTCTATATTTAGGTGAAATATTTGTCATTCAATTTGCCATAGAAGTAGTGATGTAACAGGATTAATTACCATAGCGATAGGTGAAAACAATTTTTAAATATATTGCCATGCACTATAAGTAAACTGCACTCCTCACCTGTCTTGTCGGTGCATGTGTGCAATCATAGATTAAATACATAAAATATCGCTCTTTTCGAAGACACTAACTGTACAGATGCGAGTGAAGCGTACATGGACTCTACATAATGTGAAATGTCTTTATGCCTATTCTCTGATAATCAATGGTGGTGCGATGCAGACCTGGGATGCAGAGTTACAGCGTACGTCTAGTGCAGAGCAATACCAAGTTCACAAATTGAATCCTAGTGTGTCAGCTTTATTTGTCTCAATATTTGAGAGTAAACACCGTTAGGTCATGCTCCCTTCCGATCACTCATATTTTTGAAAATTATAGGGAATTTGCTCAAATTATGTTTATATCTAAACTCAAACATGTCAATTTAAGGTGGTACTACACCCCTTGATAAATTTTTTCTCATAAATTAATAACACACTGGTAACAAAAGTTATGTACATTACAGGGGCAAGGAATCCAGTTACTCTACTGGAATTTAAGTGACTCAAGACAAGCGATACGTTATTTATGATAAAAAAAGACGTACTGCTAGAATGTACCTCATTTCTTAACATATATAATGAACCACTTATCTTGAATCACTGAAATTTCAGTGAAGTAATTGGATTCCTTGCCCCTATAATATACATAGCTTTTGTTACCAGTGTGTAGTTATTTTGTGAGAAAAATAAAAAACATTAGTCACAAAATTTATTAGTGGGTGTTGTACCACCTTATGCCATATTGTAACATTTGTTGATGAGGACGCCCTCAATGCTTTTCAACGATTTTTACACGATTGTATTGTACTTAAGGAAACTAATATATATAACAACCTGCCAAAATAAAGGCGTATTACGATCAAAATATTAGTCGAACGCATACGGGATGTTCATAACACAGTAGGTCTACGTACAGTTTGATCAGCTCTTAAGAGGCGGGAAATGTTAGGCTTTTACCACTATGCCGAAAAGTAGACCCACGTTAAGAGTGCTATTAGTTGACCTGTCTGGTCCATATTTTTTTGTGTTAAAAAGAAAGTAGACAAAGTATAGGACTTGAATTAATAATTCTTGATGCTTCTGGCCAGATGTCACAAGACAATTCTCAAAATAAAATATTTTGATATTAATCCGCGATGTTACAAGGCCCGCCGATTAAGAGCTGATCAAAGTATAGGGCCTAGGCCGACATGGCGTGTGGGACGGTCATAAAAACATCGAAAGGACTGACCTGAGACACTTTCAACGGAGTTGCTCGCATTGGCTACAAATTTTATGCATTAGATTTTAATTATTAAATAGCAATTTTCTTTGTATTGCCTCATCTGTTTGGGCCAAAATTAAAAGACATATTTGACAGTGAAAACTAACATTTTGTAGCGAAAATATCAGTGGCGATGGGGTAACCAGTGGGGGGGGCACAAAAACTGGGAAGAGCAAAAATATGGAAAATAGGCAAAAAATTAGGCTCGCACATCTTGCCAACCCCGGAACGTCAGGTCTCGTAACGCCATTGAAAAAATACACTTCTATTTCTTATGAAAAGTTAAAATTCGGCTTTTTATAAGTTCAGAAAACGCCATCTTACCAGGAAATTAACAATGCACCTCTTGTGAATAGAGGGCAGTATGATTCAGTTAGTTCTTTCCCAGTGAAAATAATTGATTCGAAAATGGAATGTATAAAAGACTGTGCAACTATATATAGATTCAATACAAAGATTTGAAAAGCAAACAGTTAAGTCATAGTTCATATCTATGTTTTATTTCTTTTATTTACACTATATAGGGTAGCCTGATCCGGTTAGCTGTTATAACACATGGCACCGTTTCAAACAATATCATCATAATTATTACAATAGCTTGTGCCAAAAAGCCTTAGGCCTACGGCCCCATGACACATAGCATTAACAGCTGAGCCTGTCATTACCATATTACGATAAAGCTGACCGGTTGGCGCCTGGATAGCTGTTGGGCTACGAGTATGCATTTTACCAAGTTAGCAATAGGTAATTGCTTCATTTTGCATATGCATGACTTTCTTTATTATACTCAAAATCGGATTTTATTATACATGTTATAAGGAAGTTGTTTACGTGTATATTAGGCTCCTTCACAACCGGTTTCTGTCGTGTATGTTTGCGAGTGACCACAAGCAGACTGGGTTGCCAGGGACTACAGGACAAAATACCTGTTTCTGACTATAACTATTACGTTTGGCACCCTACAGCTATACTGATAATGGTTAATTGGAAATCTGAAAATAAACACTTATTTTGTAAACAGATGATACTCTGTGATTATTCATGGATGGAAATTTAGGAAATTGCTGTTAATGGAATAATTGATATATTAAACATACATTTTGTTTTGTCGACGATAAAAATCCATTCACAAATAAGGTTTTTACGAACCATTTGACATTAAATATTTTGAACAATTGCTCTATGAAAAATGATATAAATGCACCCCTGCTGATCCAGGCTACTGATAAGCTGTCAACAAGTGACCACTAATTCAACAATTATAATGAACAATTATCTGACCAGACAGGAACCAAGCTGGGTATAAGGTGCCCAGGCACCTGCACTGTTAACCATGTTAACTAGGGTTAGTTCATACCATCACTAATTGATGTTGGGAGTGACACTAGTTAAGTAAATTAAGTATAAATTAAATGTAGACCTATTTAACACACATTTTTCAATTTAGCTTATAGTATGTCATTGGTGGTATTCGTGGTAACAACATTTCCAACTCGGTTAGTTGTGCATGTGCTACACACAAAAAATTACTAGCATTCCAAGTACTTGTCAATGTAAAATTATGAAACATGAATTTCATCCATGGTGTTGCCTTTTTAAAGACATTTCTTGTTAAAGCTGGTCCGTTTCACAATTCCTGGAATGTGAGGAAGCGGGGCACACCGTCATCATCCCTATATCTTCGTGTTAAAAATTGCCGTGATAGTACGATGAATCCTCACGTTTTTCAATAGCTACGCATGGTGATTTTATTCGAGATAGGCCGAGCGACTTAGGCTAAGCATACAATTTGAGATTTTGAGAGCCTGCCACACTGTTTCTTTCTATGTTTTTACGATTTTCGCATGATCAGTATATGGTTGGCCGTAACCGCCACAACGCGGAGCTGCTACGCGTAGCTTACTTTTCGCTTCGCGGAGCTAAATTGACCAATCATGTTAGATCTTTTCATTACGCGGAGCCAGTGGATGCATCCTCGTTCCAGAGAGAGAAAACTCTTGCCAAAATTAATGTTTACTATGGGGATTTTAAATGAATCGATTGTAAATAAACCACGACCAGTTGTACAGGATCAATACCATTGTTTGATTAGTGTATAGTCAATGTTACCTTGCATGCATGTGTCATGTGTGTGGCGTGTTTGTTTGTTTGTTTGTCTACTGTGTCAGGCTAGGATCACTGACACCCACGGTACTGATATTGTCATACTATCACGGTGATCATATTGTTGAATGTTGTTGACTTTAAAATAATCATGATGCAGTCATGTCTACAGTAGAATTCACCACGACCTTTGAAGGACTTAAACCCCATTAAAAGCTATTAAACCAAGATAACACTCAATGAAAACAGCTCAACTATGTTACATCAGATCTTCTCTGGTTAAATACACACTGCACTTGTGTCTGTTTTACCTGTGCAATGAGCAATGAGCTGGTATTATAGTTTCAGTTGGGTGAACGATTATAAAGCGAACGCAAGGTAACAATACTGTGGGCTTTTGTTTACGAAATGAGACAATAGTCTGCTTATTGTTAACCAGCGTTCTTGAAAATGAGAAGCTTAATGACTTAACACGGTTTAGAAATAATTTCTTCATATTTTTTTTTTTATCTGTCGTTTACATATCCTTCCTAAAACACTAAAAGTACCAATATTTCCAAACACCTAAATTAGCTAAAATTTAGGACATGTTACAAAACTATATTTTCTAGAATTTCAGAGAATACTTTAAATATTGGCCGGTTATTTTTTACACAGTGACGTCAACTAGGCAATGGCCTATACTTCTAACATACACTATTTGTAGAGGTCACGCGTCAATGGTGAGCGCACTGAGTATTGTGTATAGGAAAACGGACAGTAACTACAGTATGTATGGCCTACTACTAGTATATAAAGTAAATCCGGACTGGTTTGCAGTTTGCTGAAGGTCGAATTCCGCAGAGACACCGCGCAAGTTATACAAATTAGCTCCCGGCGATACACTGCAGATCGCAGAACTGTGTGCATAGTTTACCACCACTCTGCCTAGCTATATAGTTATGTACAATACTGTATGAGTTTCTTATGAGTGCATGTCCATCTAAATAATAAGTCAGTTCATACTTTTCATAAATTACTTTTAATCATAACTTTCGTGACCGAGGATATCTTGCAACTACGTGACGCTCGTCTGGCAAATTCTTAATGAATAAATTCGCTTCACGTAATGAGTAAGTCGTACTTAATTGGTCAGTTTTACCTCCGAGTAATGAAAAACTCTAACATGATCATGATTGGTCAATTTGGCTCCACGGAGCAAAAAGTCAGCTACGCGTAGCAGCTCCACGTTGTGGCGGTTGCGGCCTATCATATCAGTATCCCATATGATATTTCTATTGCAAGAAAATTTTATTTGTTGTCAGGTTTTATCTTAAATACACTAACTGGAAATTAAATACACTAATTAGTGAGGACCGGTATTTTGCTGTGGATATGTTTAACTGCAATTTGCGGGTAAAAATTTGAAATCCTGGGTAAAAATTGTGATTATATTCAACTCTTTGAGAAATAATAATATAAAGGAATGTATGTAAAATCCAGCTGCAATACAATGTACATTATTGACACACTATCACTCTCTTTATCTACGCCAATAATAGAATATCGATTTCAATCGAATTGAATACAAACTCAGTTTTGAGTTTGTAGTTGACTAATAAGCGACCTAAGCGATCGATTGCTAGCCAATCAGATAGAACTCCTGTTCAGTAAAGATAGAACTCCTTTTCTTGCGTTCGGTGAAATACCACTCGCCCGTCGCTCACCAACGGAGTATTAAATTTATATTTATCGTATAAGACGTCGACACTGTGCGGGGTGCATTCCATGTGCGGGCTGTAGATGGAATGAAGGACCGTTCATGACTAAAGGTTAGATTTTGGAGTTTGAACACAGGAAACACTAGAAACACTACAATTTCAGCTGCAATTTGCCGACGGAAACATGATTTTGTCGACTAAAATGCATATTCGCCGGCCAATGTTTTGAATGGGGTGTCACACCCAACACCCCCTCTAGCGACGGCTGTCTTTGCTCTCGTTGGTTCATTTAAACTTTCATGCTCTCATTCACTCCGCACTACTTTGCGCGAGTTACGCTTCCTGCCCTTCTGTTCACCTGCCGGGTATATAGTACTAGGCTCCTTCATACAGCATACAATGATGCCGATGGTCATCATGACACAAGCGATGGCTCCAATCACCATGCCGAAAATTTCTTGTGGCGAGAAGCCACCTTTCGACGGGGATGGGGATGGGGATGGAAGAACATCTGGAACAGAAATTGTTAGAAATATGCAAACTGAGAAGAGAATGGCCCATTTTTATATACAGTACTTTGACTAACTATTATATACCACCAATTTATCAACAGGTATAAATCTATCAATTTCAGGGTCGCCGAGAGCCATTATCATGATTATGGGCCATGGGGTATAATAGCTTATAATGAACATACGAGACCCTTTAATCAGCAATGACGGGCATGACTTCATCATGTTGAGGACAGAGGTGGCGTAAATTTCTTTATCTTCATGTCATGGGGATGGATGTTGGCGTAAAGCAGGTGTCTTTTTTGAACAAATTTTGCATGAAACGCGCAAAATGTCAAGCCAAAATTATCAAATATGAAATTAGAACGAGAAATGTGCAATTTTTCGGTAAAATGGTCAAATATTCAAGTTAGCCCAAAACATTCATTTGCAGGACACATTCCATGAGATATGCGGACAGTTTCGCGCACCACTTAAAGGGGCATTTTGTGATCCACAGCCTCATCCCCCCACTTTTCTCGAAAAAAATTGAGATTTTTTATACCACAGGAAACTTCTGGCTACATAATCATTATGTACACAAAATGTCTTGCAGATTAATTCGTTTAGCAAAAATATCGTCAAATTTGAATTACTTTCTGGTGTACCATAACGAAATTATAGGGCCTAACTGAAATTTTGCGAATAAGCTTTTTTGTGGATATCTACTGAAAAATGTCATAAAAAAGGGGATGCTAGGATCACGAATACTCCTTTAAGTATTCTATACACACTGTGCGTTCGCGGCTTGCAGAATTGATTCATTTTCCTAGCAGGTAGGTGCATTGATATTGGTCAAATTTTACGACAATTTTAGTATTTTGTTTGCTATAAAAATAGTAGACATTGCAGAAATTCTTCGTCGTGTATGAAATAGCGCGAGTGCATTATGGAGCTCAATTTCTATCTCAACAAGTGATGATACGCATATACCAACCTGTAAACAGGGGATGCGCTTATTACTTGGGACCTCATCTTCGACTTACCACATGTATCTCCTTTGATTCCCACAGGGCACCTATAATAATAATAGAAAAATAATCTATCAACAATAATTCTTACTGATCACATTTTGTGCCGCCACTATGGAATCAATCACATGTATTTTTGGATAGATGCTTTTTAATTTTTTAAATTAATTATCCAAAGACGAAGGCAGCATATACCAAATTTGCAACTCATGTAGTGGCAAAAATAATCAGTTGTAAGTATAATGGAAACATACTTACATGCACACACCCTCAAAACTATCATCTGCCACACACCATCCTTCATTCATACAGGTTACTCCATTGCAGATATCTACACATACAAACAGACAAATACATAGCTGACAATTATTTTTTTCTAATTAATTGGTGCTTGGAATAATTCGCCAGCGAAGTTACGTAATGTTACTATGTCAACAGGATCACGCCCTTGAGTAATGAACCACGATCGAAACAATCACCACACAAAGTTTATGGCACTCGAAGGCATACCAAAATAGCGTGATCCGGTAGCCAAGAGAATTACGTAACCACTTCGATGCTGAATAATACTTAGACTGTAATTTTCCAAGTTCAGTTCTTCCATAGTGCAATTTGGCCACGGCAAATTCACCGTGACCTTTTCAGCCATAAACCCGCTTAGTGAAGATTAAACCGAAATATGCAGTACTAAACCATTATAGTAATCGATTGTCCAATGCACATTTCTTACCACGTGATAATATTAATCCAATGAGCGATCGAATTGTCCGCTACGGTCGACTAATCCAATCGATGATGACGCTATTGACATGTACGGGTCACAGTGCCATCGCCCCGATATCTTCATGGCAGAAATCGCCATGGTAGGTTGAATCCATCGCCACGCATGGCCTTTTTGTATCGACCTGTTTAATAGTTTTGAGTCGCACAATGGGCCGAAGGACTAAGGCTCTGACTAAGGCTACTGACAATAGCCCCGATTAGCTCGGTGACTGACCTCGCTGTGTGTCAGTCGAGCAAGGTACGACATAGGTCATGCTTTTAGATTACCTTTACGATTGGCCTATACACTACGCTATATAATTCGGCACATATAACTCAAGCTACTCTCTCAAGACGCAAACTAACGAATATCATATCTGTTCAAGATATATATTCAAGTGCAAGGAACCACATCTGGTTTCTTTATACGAAATCATTTACGGGAGATATTCATCATTTTCTACACCGGTATCCAAAGATTTTCTTCTCATATCAAACTCGTGCATAGCAAATTCACGTGTATCGATCCCGGGTATTTATTTTAGTATCTCTGCTGACAAAGTAATTATTAGCCAGGCGATGTCGGTGTGCGGGTGGAGCTCCACTGACTGAGTTTTGGGCATTTTTCACTGGTTTGCTATAATTTACTCATCAAGGCGCTCCACCGTTATCATAAGGACTATGCTAATAATTTAAAGATTGACATGTAGAAAATAAACCATACTTGATTGACAGAAAGTACTAAATTTGTACCTATTACGGTTTGGTGGCACTCCTCTTCCAAACGCGACCAAGCAAAATGTGCATTGGATTAACACGGGAGTTTGGATAAGATGGTAGATTTCCTTTCTCATACAAATGCATGCTCCCCCGTTATTAAAGCTTGTACCGGATTAAAAATTCAGATATTTTGAAAAGAATAAGTAATTGAAACATAGAGCAAGTACTAAAATCAGAGCTTTTATACTTTTTGATATATGACGCTAACTAGTTCATCTCGTATACCCACAGCACAGCGCTACCAGTACGGGTCAATTACCTATGTGAGTGCCCCTGTGTTGCGTGCATACATGTAGTTAACACTAACTGCATGATGCACTGCAAAAATGCTGCAGGCGAACTTGTTTGGTCCCCGTGCATTACAATCCAATAAGGCAGCAAGAATTTCATATTGTCTAGGATATGCAGAGTCCCGTCTCATTGGTCTTATTACCTCTTATGGCTCGCACAAGGGCAAATATAACTAGACCTAGTAGCTGTGGTCTAAGACCACGAACAATGCCTTAACGACCTTTGACCCCAAATGTGTGAACACCTAATAGACACTACTTAATGGCAATACATGTATGCAAGTAGCGTCACTCTGCTATGTTATTCGTGACAAAAGATGAGGCGTTCACATTATGTAAACACTTGATGGTTGAAAACACATTTAAAAGTATCACCACATGCGTTGGAATGAGTCAACGTTAATTTTTATTAAATATTGCTAAAGTTAAACTCATCTGTCCTGAGCTGCATCAAGTTAGAATCTCAGCTGTGGGAAAGGGTGAGATTTCTGCTTAATTTAGCTGACGATTTTATATACTGGTGGTACATGACTCTCTATGTTCCCTGTCTCGGTCATTGTGCTTTGTTTATAGGACCATTATAAAGGATAGAAGTTGATTAGCTCATCTCATGGTTTGCGGATTATGCTCAAGCCATTTCATTTAACGATGCTGAATTACGCGTGAAATGGGATGTTGCATGTTTGGTCATGGTACATAGTAACATTAGAAACTCCAGAGCCACATTATTATGATTGAAAGCGTAGATGGTAGTCTAATTCTTAAACTAGTGTAAGAGAATCAATGTTCACAGCCATACAACAATATTGAGAAGCAAGATGTTCACAACATGTTGATCTTGAGTTAGATATTGGGAAAGTGGTTTGATTTCCAGATCCTGTAAAGTTTTCAGAAATCAGCTCATGCATTTTCTGTCTAAGGGAATAGGCATTTTAAGGGGGGAATCCAAAATTCTTTTGGGATCTTGAGAGGGTTTTTGTTGAACCAGGAGGGGGGGATTGTTAAGTTTTAAATGGAGAAATTCGGGAAAACAAGCGGGGAATCCAAAAAATTTGAGCGGACGCGAGGTGGAAACGCGATTTTTTTGTCGATATTTTTTCCAAAACGCCCATTTCCCCCTGCCGTAAATAACGATCTGTCCCTAAGTCAAATTATTTATATTTGTATCACTTATTTTCTTCATCACATACCAGTGAGTTTAAAGGATGACTCGTCTACTCCTAAAGCAGAGCTACTACTCGTCATGTACGAAGTTATAGCTGTTAAGATTTCACCATCAGTAGCTGTAGATTCCTTCTCATCTATTGTGATGGCGAATTCTGCTATGATGTCGCCTGATCTAAACTGAATGACTCCACAGTCATAGATTTCGACAGTGTTAAAAGTCAATGCTGAGTTTATCTGTATAATATAGTTAAAAATAACAAATAACGCAGCAGTATATGCATGCCTTATTTGATTATGTGACACAGCTAAGTCCCCCGGGGGCACTCACATGTAAAGGTGGTACGGGTATGTGCGGCGGTCAAGGGTCCCTTTTTCAGGCTCTCCGGCAGTTCCTTAAGCCCCACATTTGCAATATGCTCCAGTTCATTGAGCCTCAAACTCTGACAATTGTAGCTCTTTAGCTAAAATTTGGAAAAATTTGGAAATTTTTAGCTCCAAAGCCTATTATTTGGCCGATTTTAGTTCACAGAGCCCCACAAATATGTTGAAATTTCAGTTCATCAAGCCCTTATTTTGACCCAAAATTAGTTCTTAGTTCCCAAAGTTCACACACATACCAAAGCACACCCATACCAAAATTTTAGTTGAGTGCCCCCCGGGAGCTAAGTCCAATTATATCACAGATGACACCCGGCAAAGACACTCAGATGCGATGCCAGAGTGGGTTAGTTGTCAAGGAAGGCAATCACAGCATTACCCAGCGTACGTGCATCATTTTGACCCGATATGTTCAAAGGCTTATACGTATGGCAACATTTTAATGGAGTAGACCTATGGCAAGTCTTCCAAATGAGCCAATGACATTTTTGGGACGATTGCGCACAAAGTGTGTGAACATTTGCAATTGTCAATGATTGTACAGTATTTTTATAGTCCATTTGGCTTCCACGAAATAGTGACGTCAGTACTTTGAAGCAATTATTTCTCGCGTGTACAGATTCACCGCCTCACAGTGTCATCGCCCCGATATCTTCATGGCAGAAATCGCCATGGTAGGTTGAATCCACCGCTACGCATGGCCATTTTGTATCGACCTGTTTAATAGTTTTGAATCGCATAATGGGCCGAAGGACATCTGACTAAAGCTACTGACAATAGCTCCGATTAGCTCGGTGACTAACCTCGCTGTGTATTAGTCAAGCATGTTACGTCATAGGTCATATGCTTTTAGACTACCTCCACGATTGGCCTATACACTGCGCTATATAATTCGGAACATATAAATCAGAAGTATTGTCAGTTTTGGACTCAAGACGCAAGCTACCTTCTCAAGACGCAAGCTAACGACTATCATATCTGTTCAAAATATATATTCAAGTGCAAGGAACCACATCTGGTTTCTTTATATGAAATCATTTACGGGAGATATTCATCATTTTCTACCCCGCTATCCAAAGATTTTCTTCTCATATCAAACTCGTGCATAGCAAATTCACGTGTATCGATCCCGGGTATTTATTTTAGTATCTCTGCTGACAAAGTAATTATTAGCCAGGCGATGTCGGTGTGCGCCTTTAAACGATTAAACTAATGCCGACTGGATCAGACACTGACGTCACTGTCTCGTGGAAGCCCAATGGACTATAGTTGTATACCAGTGTTAATCGAGCCAAAAAGAATATGGTTATTCTTATTTCCATCTCTATTTCACCTGAAAATGGTTTCTCTGCCCCTTCTTACATGGCAAAGAAGTTGATTGTAAATGGGTACATTGTGAAGAGGTTGATGCACAAGCTGGAGAAACATCAAGTGTTTCCGGAAAATCCGCCATTTTGAATTTAAATCTCACCTGCTTCAACAACTGGCTTACCTCTGTGCAGACTAATGTATCAAGTTGTTCAAATTCTGCCGAATTTGGATCAGATAGAGCATCCGAGTACTCAGCTGGTACACCGTCTATAGATGTAATGTTAACCTCTCCTTTCAGATACTTGTATACTGATAGCATTTGGTGAAAATGAATATTAGAATTAGGCAATAGAAGTTGGACTCCGCCGTGGGTGGGCGTTGTCATTAAAGTGAAATAGTATACGTCTGAATTATTGTTTTGCTATGGACCGGTCATCAAACTTAAGAACATATAAGAACCAAAAACAATTAAATTTCTTTATACATAATTATCATATATATCATTAGTTCTTGAGCCATAAGTTTTATCATATCCTGCCACCTTTCCGTGGCCAAAAACTGTAGGTGAAAAACAATTAAATTCTTTCTTTCCGATACTTACTTATTGATTTTGTATTTTATGTGATTTATATAGCACTTTTTTGGAGGAGTCAAGAGGCTGCTGAATCAGATCACGTCCTCCAAGAACGCAACCATCACTGCAAGTCATGTCTGTATTCTGTACCGATATTATGAATATTCATACAGCACCGGGACATGTTGAGATAGTCAGGTGTTAGGCACCTTTTGCTGTTCAAAACTGACATGTTCATGTATAACTCTATGACTAACGGCTTAATATCCCTCCCAAAGGACGGAGTAGTTTCATGGTTCATTTACCCAAATATAATTGCAACATGGGAAAAGCAGAAGTCTGAATTTAATCTACAGATATAACCAATTAAATTCAGACTTATTTCAAAAGTCAGTACCTCAGCAAGTCTCCACTGCCGGGAATTGAACCCAGGGCCGAGGACGAGTAACCATAATCATTAAACCTCGCTCGATCTCTCAGTCTCTCCCAAATCCACTTACCTACACACAATTCTTTCTCTTTCTGATAATTGAACCCATTGGCACAGTTTTCACAGTGATAGTCTCCTGGGCCATCATGAACACAGTCAATGAAGTTTTTATCTGTGCAAATAACGGCACAGGGCATTTCTGTATCAAATAAAAGTTGTTAACACATTGCTCACCATAAAGGTAATAACTAATTCTGTACAGGACTCTATGCTGCAAATGTAGACTTGAGTGTGTACTTATTATTTACATATTTTGAATGTTTTCTGCCACTTCTCTGCTTTTGCACAATTACATTTATGCCCGGAGGTCACCCCCATTGTGGCCTGTACACCATCAGCGATAATAAAAACGCGTCAAAAGGGTAGTTTTTCGCCGGGGGTTTTCATGGGTAGACACGATACGCGTGTATCGTATTTTAGAGTGTCAAAAACATGAAAAATTGGAAGAAAAAAAAGCGTAGCAAAATTACAATGTGCTAACATGTGTTTTACGAAAATATCGCAGTTTGCACAATTTTTCGTTCGGCTCATCCGGTGCGCAATTGATTGAAGTTCATGAATGTAGCCATAGGGCCTGTGAGCCAATCTTTCATGAATGTAGCCATAGGGCCTGTGAGCCAATCTTTCTTTAGGGTATGAAATTTGATGCAAGGAATAAAATCCCTGTCTACATGATTTAGGGTGTGAAAACAGGCGCGTGTTACCTGTTTAGGGTATCGTTTTAACAAAGGGTTAAATCCTTGTTTAGGGTGCTTTTGATTATCGCGGATGGTGTACAGGCCACAATGGAAGTGACCCACGGGCATTTATGCAAATGAAATATGTTAATATGTCTGAAATTCAGTTTATGAACTTGTGGGCCGTCTTTATATGGATGTGAGCAAAATAAGCTACTATTCGTAAAAAATACTAGGAAAACGATATTCAAGATTGTATATCATGATCAAAAGTACATACCATTGTAGCAAATGACCCCTGCATCTTCACTACATCGACTACAGTTGTCATACCAATTGTGATATCCCCATTCATTATGACAGCAATCCTCCGAGTTGCTTTTTGATCCTGAACAGAGAACATCACGCAGCCATATTGCTTCATTTCCCTGTCCAAACTGAGCATTGCTTATAGCTTCTGGAGCATCATACGGGGATCCAAGCTGACGGCAGACTACCATTGCATCATTCTCTGATGATGAATCGTCACACACTGTATCCCAAGTACCAAAGAAAAGTACTTCCACTCTGCCATCATATGAATTGTTGCCATCAACAAGACGGACTGTATTTGTGTGGGGTTGGGAAGAAGATAATTCACGAGCAGCTTTAATACAGATAATGCAACTAGGAAAATTTGCATATTTGAACGTTTTCCTGTTTGTCTACATTGTTTGTAAACCCTTTCAGGGCGTAATATCGAAAAGGCGTCCCCAAACCTGTACCAAAAGGTGCTTGCCCTCTTTTCGACCTCAGTACTCTGAGGTGTGCTGAAGCAACCCTATAACTCACCTGCTTCACATTATTGGACCACCTCGGGTTTATTTGAGCGCGAATTTCTCGGCACTTTTTGCAACACGAAAGGTAATTTTCAGAGTCTCGAAAAAAAACCCGCACATTTGTTTTTTAAAAAGTATCCCCTGTTGAATATCAAAGAGTTTAGGTTGCAATAATATTATTTGATAACATACTTAACTAGCGTGATGTGCTGGAGTTTAAAACAAAATTGCATTATTTTTCACTGTCTGTCAGTGGGAAACTACCAAATACAGAATAGAAACTGCCACAAAACTCGCGGCACTCATCATCTGACAATAAGAGCTCAACAAATAAGAGATATTCCAATTTAAAAAAGGGATGTAATCCAATTCGGTCCCAACAATAGGGTATTTAAATAAAGGCACTTAATTTAATGCCCATGTAACCAGATGGGCGCTGACATTATAGCTTCTAGACAGGAAGTCTGGAAAAGTGACCTTTGGCACCGGTATTCTTCCTGTGTATTTCCATTAGAAAGAGTTTTTGCCGATAATTTGGTAGTTCTTGAAAACATACTAAAAAAGCAGAATCTCCCAATTAAGTTGCCTTTATACATTTTCAGCAATTTTGATGATATTTGTCTGAAAGATTCCTGTCTCTTAGCATTGTAGCACAACTACTGATGACTTGGTGGCAATGAGGTAGAAAGGATAGAGTGCCTTGCTCGCCGAATCTGTGAAGCAGGTTTGGGTCCCGGTTTGGGTGCTGTATAGATCACAAAGTTGAACAAATCATGTACCGGGGTATTAAAACGCATTAAATTTCCCAGTATACCATTGTCTTTATCAAAAAATTGCTGAATTATAAAGGCAAACACGCCTGAATCTGGTATTTCATCAGTGTTGCCACGCTAAACAACTCTACCACTTTACGAAATTTCGCCTTCAGTCGCCGTTCCTGTAGCGCTGCATGGCAACGGGCGAATGAACTAGATTTAGGAGCGTGCTTGCCTTTATTATTCAGCAAATTTAATAATAAAAAAATGGTACACAGTAAAGTTGAATATGCTAAAACAAGTAATTTATTTAATTTTATTAATCCATACATGCTAGAGTAAATTCAGTTCCCATTTTAGTTGTATTTGATGCTGATTTTGTTAGGTCCCTTCATTTCATAATGGCTTATTCAGTGTGTGATTGTCAATGAAACGGCAACGTACCAGCTCGAGCTCAGCGATCTATGTTTTTCTACGTCATTGCTTGGTGGTCTTGGTATGGCGGCGCCCATGGGTCACGTGGGCATTTAATTTAGTAACTTTTATTAAATAGCCTACGATGACTGAATAGGGCTCCCTATCAAATATTTAAAACATAACGATAGAAAATACTTTTAATAAAAAATAATTAATTAAAGACAATGTTGTTGTGAGCCTTTGTTGTGAGTGTTTCTGTTGCAGAAATGGTAACCTTGAATTTCAATGTGCAACTTACCCATGGGGCAAGATTGTTCGTCTGAGTTGTCGCCACAATCGTTGTCTCCATCACATGCCCATATTCCTGGTATGCAGAGTCCATTAGAACAAATATATCCATAGCATGGCGCATCTGTTGGACCTGTATTACATGTATTTATCGATACAGTACATCATTATGCTTTAATATTCCCATTTGGTTTCAATATCAAAGGCACAACCAGACAATGTGGGTATAGCGTTCGTTTGCTACACCCTTTTGAGCCGGCCGGACTTGATCCTTAAACTGCCAGAGAGCAGTGTTGTTAAAAGGAGCACAGCAAGTGAGTGGACAGGTGGACGAGTTCAAGGGCCCCCAGGGGTCAAGGCGGGGGTCAAGGGCTCCGAGCAAAAACGAAAATGACCCAGGAGTACATGGGTTAGGAAAAGGGCTGATAAAGGAGATGTTAAAACGGCCCCACACTTCTCCTTGTACATGGGCCTCCGACTCCGAGGCTCTTGCTACGCTCCTGGCGATTAGATCGTCCAAGGGGGTCTGTCATGTCTCACTTTCCTATAACTATTGTTCATTCAGTGTCCATTCAGTGTTCGTCATCAAACCGGCATTAGGGCAGCAGCTTTTGCCTTGTTTGGCACACCGCGGACGAGCTCTCTACATTGAAATATCTGCATGGCGACCAACGGCTGCTTCAGGTCCAGCAAGGCAGAGTTCCAAAATTTAGTGAGAAAAGGACTTGCTGGATGTAAGGTTAGTACTCATTTAATAAGAAAGTCCAACCTTCTGTGGTGCAGATTATAATGAACCCAGGGGAACCACTACTCTATTTACTCTCGAGGAAAGCTAGGTACTCTGTTTCAACTAATATTTTTTTCTTTCGTGTGGAATGTGTATGCTGAAATGGATGTATGGGTCCCTATGTATTTCGATATGGGTTCCCTCCCAAAATGGGGCCACTCCCCGTATCTGCATATACAGGGTGTATCAAAATAAAGTATACCGTTTGTTAAATGCCACTAGATTAAACAATATAAGGTATTTGGTCAAAATGCTTTAGTTGATTCAACATCTTGTTCTCCCACAACTGTAAAATCACTGTGACAATAAAGCGATATTATTACATTTCCATAAAAAATAGATTAGTATTTCTTTTCCATAAAATGTCAGCTTTTACTGTCGGATATGTCCCCTTTTAATTTTAAGCTGAACAACTGAGGTAAAGCAAAGAAAATTAGAATTTACTACCATCGCTTACGTCGTCAATGCGTGTCACTCCATTCGGTTGTGCTACAATACGATCCTTTATGTGTGTCGCCATGTACATGTACGGGTACTGTGTTATAAACTTCGAGTACGCGTTCGACTAATTATATCCTATTTCCATCGTAATAATAAAAAGACGGTTCCTGCGTTTTATTAAAAATCTCAGATTGTGACTAAACTACAGCACCCAGAGTCTTGATTTTTGCAGCTATGTTAATTTATTATTAAAAGTACATTATAATTATGTAAAACAGAAATTTGAAAAATATTGAGGGCATCTTCCTCAGCAAATGTTATAATATGGCTTTAACAAAGAACATAGAGATTTGAAATGAAAAAGGAAAAAAAAAAAAAAACAAGATAAAGAAATGCATTCATGGTATGAGGGAAGTGTCATTAAATTTAATGTGTCTACTTCCTTTTTTACTTCCTTGAAATATAGATTTATTTTATTGGCATGGATAAACCATGAATGATGACAAATAAATACACTATATGATAAAAAGTTCAACTAATGTTTTAAATTGTTCGCTCTTATTGCTTTAATTACATTTAGACATTATTAGCATTTTTGTCATTTCAATTGCCATTTTGAAAGATCACTTATTAGCGTGTCAACAATAGCCAGTTCGTCGCCAAGAATCTTTCAAGAATATCATAAATTGCAGTTCCTAATTGTAACCGAAATGACGAAAAAGTTAATAATGTACTACTGTAATTGACGCATTAAAACATTAATTGGATCCTTAAAAAAAAAAATTAAAAATCAATGATGGTGGCAAGCGTCAGTGCACTATATGTCTAGACCCTGAACATATTTTAAGACAATTTATATTTATTAGTAGTTTTAGGATAATTGATTATTATATACAGTAGATACACTTTCACATAAGAATAAATATACATATGATATTAACTATATACAATTAGCATTTTTTTAAAAATTTGTTTTCAAAATATTATTGTAACATATTTTAGGCAAACTTGTTGGACAATATTATGTCAAGACTTATATAACATAATGTTAGAATGTTTTGCAGCAAGTTTTCTAATATGTTTGTGAATGTTAATAAAATATTTTATACCCTTTATATAACCCGATATTTAAACATGTTCTGTGAAATGTTTTTTTGTGTGTTTTGCTGAGAAAAAACATAATTTGTTATACACGCTAACAAAATTGCACAATCGTGATTCGCCGAAAATGAAAAATATCATGTCTCCGAAATACGGATCAAAGCTCTCTCCGGGCAAAGGTTCAATTGCAATGACTACGTTTAATTGCCATTAACAACCTGTTTTGACT
Organism: Amphiura filiformis; assembly: GCF_039555335.1. Taxonomy (NCBI): domain Eukaryota; kingdom Metazoa; phylum Echinodermata; class Ophiuroidea; order Amphilepidida; family Amphiuridae; genus Amphiura; species Amphiura filiformis. The sequence continues at coordinate 46,283,105 of NC_092634.1, forward strand.
CTTATTGGATCATAAAAAGTATCTTTCATAGTAGAGGTTTCATGAAAAAAGAAATCCCTGGGAATTACTTGTACTTTAAGTGGCCCCCCCCCCTCCCCCCGGGTGGGCCCATTGCTCCCGAACGTTCATACGGACGAATTTGACTGCTAGTCGGGTTTTTTTGTTATCCAAAGGGTCGATATTCAGTATTATAATTATGGTTTATCATGGTTATTGCCATTGAAAGGGTTTCCATTGAAAGGGTTTTAATCCGACTTTTGGAGGACCGGCCCTTCTTTGTGTGTGCAAGATGCCATCTTAAAAAAGTTTGCGATATAGAGGTTTAACCCTAAACGCTACTAGACCATACAAACCCATACAGGAAAACGCACTTGCAAGACCGTGCATCCCAATCATGCCAAAATTACAGGCGCAGAAACGTTGGCCGGACAACGCTCACACACGGGGCTTGCCATATCCGTTCTGCTGGTTGGCACCAGAGGGGTCGGTGGGTCTAATCCCGTGCAGGGAAAACAACTTTTCTCTTCATCTTCTTCCGGCTTCCTTCATTCCTTCTTTCTCTCCTTCCAATTGGGCAAAAAGCAGCTTGGGAGTTGGGTTTAATGTAAGAACGCCTCATTTCTACGGCATAAAGAAGTCTCAAATGATATATTTTTGAAATGAAAAATTTTGCAAAAAACAAAGAAAACAGCAGTATTGATGAAGTTGAAGCGCCATTCAAATACATATACTGTCAGTACATAAATTACAGATTCATGTAAAATGTCTTATTAAATACACGGCTTTCGGCTGAACCAGTAGCAGGCTATGTTAGCACATCTATTGACAAAGGTACTAAAATCTGAATTTTGATGATTTTTACGATCGTCCGGATGAGCAAATCACTGAATGGGCCTTTCTGATTATTGTCTTTAAGATTGATGAAGATACTGATTTGATGAGTGGCTTAGTACAATATCTAATAAAAAATGTTATGCGTTGCAAAAGCGGCCAACGTTTGTACCAATAAACCAAACCGATGTGCTTGAATGCATCTCTACAACGCCAATCAAAGCTACGCTGCATACAAATAGAATACAGTATTGCAACATGAAGCAGACGTGCGTTGGAACGGGTGAATGCCGTCACGAATAAGCCGTACTGCATTAGCCGTAAACGCCTCTTCGCAATCTCTCTAGTAAATACTTCATCACCTACCTTGCGTTGATACGAGATCAGTAGGAGTCACTGCAGTTGTGATAATGGCAACTACCATTGCAGACTGTACCACACATATGAAAATGCCCACTGCCAAAATGACATGGTGAGAGACAATCATGAGCAACATTTTGCACCATTATCTTGCTTCTGTTGCTGAAGTTGTAATACATTTTATTATATTATATAGGACACTATATTCCCGATCTTCTATTACCAACGTCAACCTATGACAATTTCCGCTGGCTTGTAAGCGAGTTAATAGAGACAACATATCGATTGGTTATGGATAATTTATGTCAACCTCTTATTTAAAGCTGTAATTAAGTTTATAATATCAAATGTATCCACATTTTCCTGCAGTGCAATTCTCTCCCAGACAAGATTAAATAAAATTAAACATATAAAGGCCAAATGGCAAAAAATACAGGGTGTGCCGATAAAACAGAACCCAACTTTGACCCTTTTTTTTCAGTTTTATTAGTAGTTAATAGTCAAAATCTTTACATATTCGACTGTATTAACCTTTGCCATATACACATCACTTTTGTTCTGAAATCGACCAAGTAATAATGACACACACACACAATATTTTAAAACAACATCTATTCTACAAAATTCAATGGGATTTGAAAAGTAAAGTCGCAGTTGAAACTCTGGTGCACACCGACATCGCCTGGTTAATAATTACATTGTACAGCAGAGACACTAAAATGAATACACGGGATCGATACACGTGAATGTGCTATGCATGATTTGATATTCAGGCGATAAATATTTGGATACCGGGGTAAAAATGATGAATATCTCCCGTAATTTTTTGTTCTAAAGAAGCCATATTTATTTCCTTGCACTTGAACATATGTGTTGAAAGGATATGATAGTCGTTAGCTTGCGTATTGAGAAAGAAGCGTGCGTCTTGAGCTCAGTCTAAAAGCAGATGACCCCATGGCGTATAAATGCTCAATCATACACAGAGAGGTCAATTACCAGGTTATTGTCAGTAGCCTTAGTCGGATGTCCCTCGGCTCATTATGCGTTTCAAAACTATTAAACAGGTCGGAACAAAATGGCCATGAGTGGCTGTGGATTCAACCTACCATGGCGATTTCTGCCATGAAGATATCGGGCCGATGACACTGTGTGGTGATAACACTTTTACGATGCATGATGGGAAGTACTTCAATCATCCTCTGCTCCAGATTCCCTCCGACTCCCCTTAAGAGTGATACTCCATCACCAAATAGCTCAAATCGTTCTATCAATTGCAATTTCAAATGCATTTCAATAGAAAAATTAACTCTTCAGTAAAGATTTTTGTCATAACATTTTATTCCCTGTACTTGAGTCCGGTGGGAGGAAGGAAAAAATAGAAAAATTACCACCGGAACCCTTCGCAAAACATACACTACGAGAATAAAGGTAATTTTGTAGCCGCTGGAGTGCATCTATCGTCTCATATAATACGGGCGACATCATTATTTTAAGTAAAACAACGAGACGATAGATGCACGACAGCGGCTAAAAACAATACCTTTATTCTCATTCTTAAACATTTCAATTCAAATTAAAATATCACAAGCATTACAAATTTTAATCAAATTAAATCCTACATTTGACAAGGAATAACCTAGGGCTTAAAATCGAACAGTCCCGTTGTTGCTATTATACGCCTAGCCTCCGATTGGTTCAAATAGCGAGTACGCGTATCGCGTCGATGCAAACGTTCTGACCCGTGTTATATCGTGTCATATCACACGGGTAAGAACCAATAAGATTGTAGGAACGTTCTCAAGTGTTTAAGAATTTTATTTACAAGGATAGATAATAAAACTCCCTTTTCCATTTACAATCATCCGCACTCCTGCACACAAAGAAACTGTTTTTATCTCAGGTAATGTACAATACATCTAAATTTAATGCAAGCGCCAGGAGTGACTAAGAGACCAAAATTGAAACAAATTGAAAAAAAACCCGAACACAAGTGCTACAATTATATATTAAACAAGAAAACAAATAAACACAAATTTTGACCGGCACACAAACCAACTTGAAACACAAACAAACAAACAGGGAATATGCTACCGCGGGATTCGAACCACTCTGTTTTGTAGCCAAGGGGAGCGGGTTCCGATGGGACCTATCCTAATTAACGCATCGCAGAATTTAAGGTTTTTGGTTTAAATCTAAGCAATGGGTCCCATGTATATCATCCCCTTAGCTACTTAAAAGTGCAAATATTCTGTGAACTTACAACACAAGGTTTCATGGAACTTTTTACTGTATCATTTTTCACAAACAAACTATTTATCATTTATTTATTTATTCATCGATTTTCACGGTTTCTTGGCTCTGATCAGTGCCGTCCATCATAGGGCTAGAAAGCTCAGACGGTAAAGCACTGATCTCACAAAGCAGATGTCACCGGTTCGAATCCCGCTTCAATCAAATTCTCTTTGCCCCTTATTATTATTATAAAACATGTATATAGCGCTCCACAAAGCATAGAGCGCCTAATATATTTTCATTATTCATGTTATTAATTGATTTATCACACTTAAAGATGTTATAGATAACTTTTATAATATATAAAAAATACTTGTACAGGGTGTCCCAGAAAAAATTACCGAGGGAATAAAAGTGAACGTAAGTCAAGAAATAGACATCAAAATTAAAAAATTTAAAATGTATCGCATAGCTTATTTTGTTGTGTATAACATACGAAAATTTTATTTGATTCGGTTGACTGGTTGCGAAGAAATAAACGATTACATAATACGTGTATCAATGCAGGTCATTCCAAGTTTGATCAACTTTCATTAAATTTAGTCCACATTATCTCTTTTATAATCCGACGGTGTTATGTCATTCATGCTTTCACTAGACTATGCCATAGTCGAATTTTATTAAAAATATGTTATTATTAGTCATGATGAACCCATTTCGTTGAACTCAAAATTATACTGATGTTTATTAAAATTAAAGTATTCAATAGTAAAATGGTCATAAAGAATTATTATTAATTGAATGCAACATTATCTTGCATAATTATAATGGCTCACTTTAATACTGAACAATTCTGATTTTGGAATCTACCAGTTTATTGATAGCGAACCACGAAAATCCGACTATGGACTTTGAATTTTAAGCAGAACTTTGCCCCGGACTTTGCTCTCTAAAACACACTGTCAAGCATACTTGTTTATCAGTCCATTAACCACAAGTACTAAGCATGGTATAGTACAAGACGCGCTAGATGTTTGATGAGAGATTAACTTTCGCGTCAACACAAAAGCGCCGCAAATACCACAGATAGTTGTGTACGGTGTAGTTAATGGTAATGGCGCGGGCCCGGAAGATTTAAACCATAGCGAGATATGGGCGACCAATCACAAGGCAGATCCATTTAAAGATGCATTACATCATGGCCAATTTTAGTTAGGCCAGAAATTGGCAAGGCAAAGTCAGTAGTCCACTTGGGAAGCTAACAGAGGGAGTGCGGTCACTGAAAAGATCAGATACAGATGTGAAAATCTATCAGTTGCACACAAATCAATATAAATCAGAGTTTTATGCTTAAATGTAATAGCCAGAGTATGCAAAATGGGCAAGTGGACTACGGAGATGATTACAGTTTGTCCTAGAAAACTTTAATTTCTGCAATTGGAAGCATTCCAACTTTAATTCTTTGTGTTGTGTGCAAATAATGTTATATTTTAACTTTCCAAGGAACATTTGAGCCAAGAATGACAATGATCAAGTGCTTACAGCTTTACGTGTAATTTTTGATACCATGCAACATTGATGATTTGTGAAGTTTTAAAAGATTTAATTTTTTCATTAAAATTTCTTGGAAATATTGCAAAATTATTAATGTGTGTGAGAAAGCCATCTGGAATTCTTTACGCAATAATTCTTTGCAATATCTATATCAACATTAACGAACAAATAAATTTACAAGTACCGAGCATCATCTTACATGCAAGCTTTTATTTTCAGTATCGTGCAGGTTTTCAAATTTGAACAAAACCTGATATTTTGCAAGAAACAGATTGTTTAAAAAGAATGAAAAGGATTTCACAGAACAAAATATGAAGCCCATTGACAGTTAACCACTAGTGCGCATTGTGTTGAATGATTATTCTTTCAAACTTGGAATGAAGTGAATTGACGCATGTAATCGCTCATTTTTTCGCGATCAGTCAACCGATTCTAGTAAAATTAGCGTATAAGATGCAGAATAAGATGTTTAGATTTGTGGATTCAGATGTCTTTTTCTCGACTTACGTCCAACTTCAATCGCCCGGTAATTTTTCTGGGACACCCTGTATATACAATATATTGCAGGTCAAACATATCAAAATCCAATCAACAAGTTGCAAAACACCTCTAAGACCACCCCACCAGCAAGACCAATATAAGGCGAAATATGGGATGAAGGAATTACTAAGACAGGCTAGATTATTCTGCAAGTTTCGTGCAAACACAAATTGGATCAAATGTGAGAATAAACTTGGGACTTAAAAATTCGTTTGGCTTTTAAAAAAGCTAACTTGTTCAGACCAGTCATGAATACTTCGGTCTGAACCCGACCTTATTTTTCAGTCCGAGTTTACTATAAACATTAAAGGATTAGGGGAAAATCTTGTGGTGGGACGGTCTTGGATATACTAGCATCGACTATATTCAACCAAATTCACATCGTGTCGACATTTGTTATTCGTCATATTACAATACTTGACAAGGCTGATTTACAGGTGAAAATATAATAAAGATTTTAAATTAGTGATTTAGATTTGCAACAAGTTTGTCTTCGGATTTTGTATAAAAATAATTATTTCGATTTGAATGTGCTAATGGCAAGAGATCAGCAGCACACACGGCCTGTATCTAGCACGACACCACACCAGCGATACAAAACTCAACAACACCACAGGCGTAATGCAAAACAAAAACCCAAAACAACAAAACAAACAAACAAAAAACACCGCCGACCTGAATATTGTATTTATTTTGATGGAGGAAATGAAAAAAAGCTCATTTAAATTTGATATACTCTGAATAATAAATGCTCCTACAAGAGTAGTTTGTGACTGTTTGAAGTTCAAAAGAAGTCAAAAACTATTAAAAAAAATATGCATTTTAACCGTCTCATGATAATGAATTCTGTCTTTTAGTATTCGACAGCAGCAGGTCAGATTTATAGTCTTCTTCCCACAAAGAAAATTAATTAAAAATACCGACTTACCTACTTTATGTTACACCAAACAAACAATTTTTAAGCCTAATAATAGGCTTAATGTACGATGCCAAAAATCATGAAAATACTACATTTACAATGCTCTATTGAAACGACACCCACCTGACATACAGTAAGCCAAAAAATTAAGGTACCAGTTGTGTTCACCCCTGTATATACCTAAATAAAGACAAATATGTCAAAATTAAAACAAGCTGATCATAGGAGTGCGGAACCTAAATTAACAGCGCCACCTACGTCAGCTACCAACAGGAAGCAACAGACGTCTAAGGTCAAAGCCGGTCATTCAATTTGAGAAAGTGCTGTGATACAGCACGAAACGTCATTGAGGTATGTCAACATCACCTATTTTATACTGGATTTTGTCCTGCAGTGTTTTTTTATTATCTCAGAGCAACAGATATAAACTATATAAACACATGTTTAATATAAACACAAATATAAACGCATGTCAACTCATTTATAATTTATAAGGACGCCATTAGGCATCTCAGACGATACTATAAAATATTCTTTTACTTAAAAAAGGCGCAGTGCTTTATTGTGCGCTACGCACAAAGCACAAGCGCAAACCTCAGCATACATCTTTTAATACACATTGTGATTATTATACATTGTCTTTATAGTGATGCAAAAAATAGAAATGTCTTTCTAGAGCTTGTCACTAAATGCGACAAACACTTCACCCTACACCCACATACCGTAGAATTCCATCAGCATGCTTCGCATCAGGTGCATGTGCCTCAAAATCGAAGCCGAAAGACAGATGAAAACACCAAAATCACTGGTCATATATTTGTCATCCTTATCTTTCACCAGTTTTAACCAGTCAATAGCACAATATGGCTTGGTCCTATTAAAACAGGTGAACGATTAGGATGACGATCACATATGATCAGTGATTTTGCTTTCTGCTTATTTTTAAGGCACTGTCCATGTCGAAATGAGTGTTTTTTGACGAAAATACGAAATGCAGACACCCTCCACAAACAGTGTACTTCGATTATATTTATAAATGCGCTTTTATAAATACGCACGTGACCACCTCCGGGCTGCCATAACAGCTTGTAGAGAGTAAGTCTCGCATTGGCCTTCTACATAATGGGTGGTCTTCCTATACATTTGAATGCAAAGGCGGAACAACACGAGATTATTGTGCAGCAAAATTTTCTATTTTGTTCAACTTTGTGATTATATTGTAAACGTTTCCTTCGTTGAATATTTTCATGTGTAATAATTTTGCAATTCAATTAATACTTAAATTTGATGAGTATTTATCTACAGAGTTCCTATGCTTTTCTGTAAAGTGGTCAATGCCTGAAGATTTGGTCACGCTTGCTAGTCTTGGTATGTCGTGCCCCTGAGTCACGTGCGTATTTATAAAAGCGTACACTGTACACTGACAAATACATCATTTGGAGTTTGAGTAACTATATTACTAATAAAGGCGGTTGTACAAACATGTATTATTGTAAGCAATGTATTTTCATGTTTTTGTGCAGGGTGTCTACCTTTGGTCTCTTTCGTTAAAAAACAAAAACAAAACACCCCCTCCGCACACACCCCCACGCACCCTCCCACACACCCTCCCCCCACAAACCACTCATTTAGAGGCAAAGTCTATATATGCCTGTAGATAGAATTCTCGGTGTACCCGGGCATTCAACTCTGATTCGACGCTCAAAGCAGCGGTTTTTTCACCATAACTTTGGATGAGAGGGCATTTCACTAGAAGGAAAAATGTCCTTCGCACCACGTGTTTTCAAATATCGATATAAGCTGCAGAATAATCTCTTTTACATATAGATTATATAGGGTCCAACACTTATAAGTTCCCCCTAAATACTCTTTGAAATAAATAAATAAAAAATGCTAAAAGGTATGGGTAGCCTTATTGGTTAAATACCACTAATAGGCCTGGGCGATACATTGAAATACGACGAGTAACTATTTGTTTTCATGGCATCTGAAAAGACTGCATTAAAATCGCTGAAATTGATCAAGTTATATAGCCAAAAAATTACTTTTTAGGGTTTGATGCTTCAAAATGGTACATTTTCTCTCATTATATGGCATTTTTGTTGTAATAGTACCAAAATTCATACGCACGGCTTCGGTTTTTAGTAAATATTCGCCCTACAATATTGTAACTTTCACCTTCGAGGGCGAACTGTCATTTTAAGGTGTTTACGGTTCAGTGCGTTAAAACAAGAAAAGCCTCAGGTCAACCTATGTTGAATTTTGATCATTTGGCATCTAAATCATATAGTTTCACCTGATATTAGTGGCATTTAACTGTGAGAGTTCTGAATATGAGAAAATTCCACCCGAAATTAGCCATTTTCCCATTGAAACCCGTGTAATACATAATTAGTGGTATTTAACCTATTGGTTTTACACATATTGACCAAATTATAGCGTCACACGTCATTGCGTTCAGTCACAATGGTTCATTATGTAAAAAAAATGAGACCGTTTTAAACAGTGTTAAAAGTTGCATCTGAGTCCATATGAGTCAGCTCTCAAACAATACAGTAGGCTAGGTCTATTTGTGTGTTTCTTAAAGAAAACCTGACTCCTTTGGTCTCAGTTGCAACTTTTAAAACGGCGTCTTCTCTTACAAAAACAAACAAAAACAAAACAAACAAAATAAAATCAACCAAAAAAACCCCCCAAAAAACCCCAAAAAACACTTTACTATCTATCGTAACTTTTAGACAGTGTAGCAAATAGCTGCTGTAGCTGTTGCATGTTGGGTTACTTCTCTAAAAGTTTCCTAAACAGCCACTTCAGTTTTTCAGATATGACCCCAGCAACCAGGTGACCCGCAAGACCAATATTACCACATTTTGGCACTAATCACAACACTGTGCACGCAGAAACTACATTATGAGTAGATCCAACATTTTCTTTTTACAAATGTCTTGCAAAATGATTGGTACTACATCGGATAATTGTGTTTGAATGGCATTTAAAACCAACAACTATTATACCGATCCTTTTTGGGCATTAACAGCTGAAATCTAGGAGATAACGCTGACGAAACTTTAGCCAGGAGCAAGAAGGAGGATACAATAGATAGCTGGCAGGAGCAGGTAATAAAGTACATTTTAAGACAAAAACAATGGACATGCCATCTATAATGCTAAAATTCTGAAAGTAATGGGTCCACTAGTTTCAGCATGATAACGTTGTGTTGTGAAAGCATATCAATGTTGTTCAACCCACAATTCAGCACAGTATCAGTATCTTCATTCGATCATTCAATGCTTGGTTGAAATAACTGCATTGTGTTTGCTTTTTTCATGAAGTTAAGTTATGATAAAATTAACGAGCTCTAATTATTCATTTCATCATGTATTCATAGTTTTAACTTTTGTCTTAAAATGTAATTGATTCCCTAAATAAATGACTGGTTTATAATTCCAACATTATTATCTGATCCCGTACAAGTAGTTTTGTATAGGAATTGACACAATAAAATGTTGGTTATGCTCAAAAATTATATTGTCACTGTGCTTACACAGGTGTGTATTAACGGGTTATACTTGCTTGCCGAGGTCAAATCTCAAAAACCTATTAACTGGATTTTTATAATGCTTTTAGAGGAGTTAGCCAACAGCTACATTTACTGTAACTAAATTAAAAGTAACTATAGCCTGTCTCAAAAAAGTAAAAAGCGCCCTCTTTGGCAATTAGAAAATACCGTTGTGACATGATGCTTATATCAACGTCATGGGCGTAGTCTTAGCTCTCAAATGATGTTTGTTCTGATCGATATGCTTGTTTTAATCTCGAGATATATTTAGTTAAGAATGCAAGGGTAAAATCACAATTGTGCCACTTTTACTAGGTCTTTCCTAGTAAAAGTTGTACAGTACATGTAAATCAATGCTTGCATCAAGTTGATCAAAAGTTCCTTCGTGAAATCAAAAGAATGCATCAATTACACAACAATACAAATGTGTTTTTATTTACTGTTTTTACTGTTTTATTATGATACAGGTATAATGTAATAATTTTCTAATTGCCAAAGAGGGCGCTTTTCACTTGCACAATTTTTTTGAGACAGGCTGTATACTTGCCTATGTCCAAAAGTTATGATGGCTAGTGTAAAGTGCAGCGATATTTTGAGACACACTGTAGTGTTCAATAGTTTATCATGTTTACATTGTTACCATGGTTACTACTAGTATTGTCCTGACCGATATAGTCTCCGGTGGCATAGTATGCTAGCGAAGTTGTTGCAGTTCCGTCTGGCAGAATAGCCGGTACCTAAAACACCATAATACACATGAAAACTATCTGTTACTCAAGTGAGATAAGCAAGTAAATATCTTGTAGCGTTCCACCATTAAGGTAAGGCTTGCCAGGTGGAATCAGGAAATAGTGGTAAAAGTGGCATTTTAAGGTTTTCATATATTTTAAAAATTTACACATTTAGTTTTCAAATGCTTTTTGTTCCATTAAATTCCGATTTATTGTTAAGAAATGGCGCCCAAGTAGGTGAAATTCATGCACGCGAAATTTGACGAAAAAGTCAGTTTTCCTATAATTTCATATGTATTTTATTATTTTTGGGTGGCAATTTTAAACATTTTTGTAGAATTAAGTTATTTAAAGGTACATTTTGTCAAAAATTTTGACTAGTTTGCAGGTATTAACAACTCTTACACGTTATTTGACACTCTCATATCTGATAAGTTGAATAGTTTTACCAAATTGTTAAAATTCAGTGTTTCTAGACTTTAAATGCAAATTACGCAAAATGTTTTGTTGACCCTTGCGCGCAGTTTTTGAAATACTTCTAGTCATCAGATCTTGATAAAATTTGGCACAGTTATTCACAATAATTCATTCCAACAAACAATGAAGATATTTTTTTGAAAAATTGTTCAGGTCGTTAAATATGGATAATTTTCTTCAAATTTTGGCGGGAAAATATCAAATTTCAAAATTAACGAGCTCGTTAAGGCAATTAGCAACACTTTTCTTGCAAAATCTCTTCATTGTTTGTTAGATTGATTTAGTCTGAATAACTGTGCCAAAGTTCATGGAAATTGGACGTCAGGAAGTTACTAAAAAACTGCGCGCAAGCGTAATATTTGAAAAATCCAATATGGCCGCCGTTTCCATGGCAACCGTCACGCATGACTGATTTTAAACATTTTTTTCCAATTCTTTTATCTTGTCCCACATTGTGACCGAATATGAACATTTTCAGACCAGTATTTACAAAAATCACTTTCACCTGGCAAGCCTTAAACGTTTGTTACAAGTTATGAAATATACATGTACCAGACTCTAAGATATTAAGTTAAAAGGTTATACTAAGGAGCCGACGGGAAGAAAGAATTCACAATTTTTTGGAGAGACTATTTGCGTGCTCCCATCGTTACTTGGTCTCTTTGCTTACAATTTCTTGATGTAATATTCCTCGTTAGATCCTCTTTAACCAGGAATTTTCATGACGTAGAGTCAAAAGTCCTTCCATTTGGACGATTGTTCATAGTTCCTTACTTAGCATAATGATTGCGTGTGCTGTATCACACCCAAACCAATCATACCAGGTTGATTTATCTTTCAATCTTAGATATAAAGCAGTCCCGACTAATACCCCACACCTTAAGCATTGTGCACGAGAGATGTTATAGATATAGCCATTTAATTAAAAAACTGTAGTGTAATAAATGGTACAAGACAGAAAAGGCAAACAAACAGAAATTTAGAGTTATGAATTAGAGAGTTGACAGGAAGTTTAAGAGATAAATTGTTATGGACATCGATGGGTGTAAGCGCGAAAATGTTGAATGTCAGATCAAAGTCATCCGAGGTGAATTAAGTATATATTGTCAGATTGTCGATCACAATTATGCGCCAAAATTGTTAAAGGTCATCTGAGATTGACTAAGTATATATTGTTGGATTGTCAGAATGTTCAAAGTCGTGTCATAAAACGTAATCACAATTAAGCATTAAAACCATTAAGGTCGTATCAATGTTAGCAGTTACTGATAATAGATATTTGGATTGTCATGGCTGGTTATGATCACCGGCAGCAAACATTCTTAAGGTCGTCTGAATATAGATTGTTGGATTGATGCGAAACTCGGTGGATGTGATTTCCATTGATCCCTTTTTTTGTACAAGTATAAATTAATTTTTTCGATTTTTTTACATTTTCCAATTTAGCTTTCAACATTAAAATTCTTGAGAATTTCTTATAATATGTCATTGGTGGTAACAACATTTCCCACCCGACTCGTCTGACTCGTCAGATGATTCGCAGTATGATGAATCTGTATATGAAGACACAAGTATGAGCGCAGTGACTCCGTCGCCTACCCAGATAGGTGAGAAGAGAAAGCAGAAAAGCAAAAGTAACCATCAAAAGAGAAGAAACAGAGGATCAAGATCAAAAGGAAGAAGAAAGTAGTTGTGTTAAAAGATGTAAGGTTGATCAAATGTGAATAAACTCTAATACCTATGAATAGAAATTACGTACACTTTGTATCCCTAAATGTAAGGGGGTTACGAAATAAAGAAAAACGTAACATTTTATATAAATGGTTAAAAAATCAAGAAACCGATATTTGCTTCTTTCAGGAAACATATCTTGATAAAAACTTGGAAAATATTATATCCAGAGAATGGAACATGGAAATAATTAGTTGTTTTGGAACCAATAGAAGCAAAGGTGTTACAATACTATATAAAAGTAAGCTTGATATTACAATAGAAAAAATATGTGTAACAGATGATGGTAGAAGAATTTTAGTTAATATGTCTATAGAAAATAAAGAAATTTACACTGGTTAATTTGTATGCGCCAACAAAAAGATGTATAAAGATATGTTTTTCAAAAAGACATTTCACTGGATTAGAAGACATGCAAAATATGCTTTGATTGTTGGAGGCGATTTTAATTGCGTTCAAAATAAAATTAAAGATACTAAAGGTGTCAAAGGAAACTATGAACAATGTAAATACTTGCAAAAAATGATTAAGCGTTTGAAGCTTTTAGATATATGGAGAAAAATATGGCCTGAAAAAGGCAATTTACCTGGCGTCAGTTATCACTAGGTATAGCTTCAAGATTAGATTATTGGTTAATTTCTACAAGATTACAAGAATATGTTGAGAAAACTGATATTAGACCCTCCATAAAATCAGATCATAACGCAATCTCATTGAAATTGAAAATTAAAACAATAAAATCAGGTCCGGGTTACTGGAAATTTAATTCATCACTCACTGAAGACCAAAATTACAAACAAGATCTAAGACAGGTAATAAATAAATGCCGGAAGGACGGTGAACGACAACAATTGTCCAAACAACTAATATGGGAGTTGTGTAAAAGAAAAATAAGAGATTTCACTATTGATTATTGTAAGAAAAAGTCCAAATGTAAAAACAATCTCTTGGAAAACTTAGAAAAAGATGTTCAACTATTCGAAAATAAAATGGACAAAGATACTAATTTATACAAAAATGAATATATTGAAGCCAAAGCAAAACTAGAAAAAAGATATAAAGAAATTACCAAAGGGGCAATTATTAGAGCTAGAGTAAAATGGTATGAAGAGGGTGAAACCAATTCAAAATACTTTATGGGCCTTGAAAAGCATAAAGTAGTCAAAAATTTAATTACGGAGCTCAAGTTGAAAAATGGTAAAAGTATTACGAATATAGATGATATACTCAATGAGACAGTTGAATATTACAGTAATTTGTATAAGTCAAAGGAAATTAAAGATGAAGATATTGACTCGTATGTCAATAATATTCGTGTAGAAACATTGACAAATGAAGAATCAGATATATGTGAAGGTATGATAACTGTAAATGAGTGTACAAAAGCTGTCCAACAGTTAAAAATAAACCGGTCTCCTGGAAGTGACGGTTTAACTTCAGAATTCTACAAGTGTTTCTGGGAGGATATTAAAGAAATGGTAACTGATTCATTAAATGAAGGTTTTGAAAATGGTGAAATGTCTTTTTCTCAAAGAAGGGGGATAATCAATTTACTTTACAAAAAGGGTGATAAAAATAATCTAGATAATTTTCGTCCAATATCTCTATTAAATTATGACTATAAGATATGTACTAAAGTATTGGCATCACGTGTCCAAAATGTCCTGAACAAAATAATTAGTGTTGATCAATGTGGTTATGTTAAGGGTAGATTTATTGGTCAAAACATAAGAATGATTGAAGATGTTATTGAATATTGTAATGAAATGGATAATGAATGTGCTGTTCTCTTTATTGATTTTCAAAAAGCTTTCGATTCGTTAGAAATTAACTTCTTGTTAACGTGTCTTAAAAAGTTTGGTTTTGGGGTACAATTTTTAAATTGGGTTAAAACCATATATGCCAATATAAATAGTTGCATTTCTATGAATGGGTGGCTATCAAAGTCGTTTAAACTACACAGAGGTATTCGTCAAGGATGTCCTCTTTCAGCTTTGTTATTTATTATGGCTGCTGAATATATGTCAACATGCATTAGAAACAACGATAATATAAAAGGTGTCACATTTAATAATGATCTAGAATTGCAAATTAAAATTGTCCAATTAGCTGACGACACTACGGTTTTTGTTAATGACATGGTTTCTGCAAACAATGTCATGAAAGAAATAGAAAGATTCAGTTCTGTATCTGGTGTTATAATGAACAAGAAAAAACAGAAGCTATATGGCTAGGCAAAAACAAACCACCTGGTTTAAATAAAGAGATCAAATGGACGGAAGATCCAGTAAAATGCCTTGGAATATATTTTGGTAAAATAAAAAAAGTCGAGGAACTCAATTGGGAACCAAAATTGAAAAAATTAGAAAAATTACTGAATTGTTGGAAAGCCAGAAAGTTGACATATTACGGTAAAGTCAATATTATTAAATCAGTAGGTATTTCACAAATATTGTACAATGCTAGTTGTATACATGTCCCTGATTACGTTTTTAAAACTGTTAATAAACACATATTTACCTTCCTTTGGGGTTCAGGTACAGAAAAAGTAAAGAGAAAAACTATTACTGGTTGCATGGAGCAAGGTGGGATGAAAATGATAAATCTTGAACATCAAGTACAGGCACTTAAAATAAAATGGGTATCTAGAATGTTAGATGGAAATGACAATGCAATTTGGAAAAGAATATCAAAGTACTGGTTTGAACCACTTGGTGGGCTATCGTTAATACTTGAATTTAATTGTAAGAGTGCTGATGTAAAAAACATGGTGTACAAGGATTTTCCACTTTTCTACAAAGATGTATTGGAAGCTTGGTATAATATGCAGGGAAACAAGATGAAAGATTCTAATGTTAATACAAGCACAATTTTGTGGGGAAATAGCCATGTGAAATGTAAAGGTAAAATATTATTATTCAAAGAGTGGATCAATGCCGGTATTATTTATTTGAAAGATATTATAGTAGAAGACAGATTTCTAAATTTAAAAGAGTTATCACGAATGGTTGTAAGCCCTATGAATATATTTAACCTTCACAAAATAATTGAGGCAATCCCAAGAACCTGGAAGTTACAAATTAAGGAAAAAAGGTTATATTCTTGTGAGAAAATTCCCAGTTCATTAGTTGAGTTAAAAAACAAGAAAGTCAAACACATTTCCTTACTCAAAACAAAAGAAATATATAATATTTTAAGTACATGTATCGAGAAACCAGTTTGCATCCAATACTGGGATAAACAATTAAATGTTGTGGACAAGCCGTGGAATAAAATCTTTTTATTTAAAATCCGAAATAGACTGATTAATAAATTAGGGCATTTTCAATTCAATGTTCTTTATAATCTCATTCCATGTAGAAGAAATCTCCACAAATGGAAACTTAGTGACATTGATACTTGTGACTTTTGTAATTGTACTGACAACTATGAACATTTCTTTATAACATGTTCAAAAAATAAATCGTTTTGGAAGCAATTTTCAGCCTTTATATGCCACATTCAAAATATTAGAGTGTTTAATATATGTTTAGAAAAAGTTATTTGTGGATGGCATATTGACAAATCTGAATACAATTTATCAAATATTTTGATTATTTTAGGCGCTTATTCAATTTATAAATCAAAAATCATATATAATGATACGAAAAAAATCATTCCAATTTCGAGTTTATTTATTCAAGAAATTAAAAACATTGACCAAATAATTTCAAACACGAAAAGAAAGTTAAGAATCGACATTGATTCAAATGGTTGGCAGTACGGTAAAGTGTACTGGAATGTTATGTAATCTTGTCTTAAACACTGAGGATCTAATATGTATAAACCTGTAAAATGATAACATGATGTATTGAACATGTAATCCCAATCAAAAAATATTGTATGATAATAATACATGTAGGCCCATTATGAATAGGCCTGTAAGATGATAATATGAGGTATTGAACATGAAATCCCAATCAAAAAATATTGTATGATAATAATACATGTAGGCTCAATATAAGCCTGTATGATGATAACATGATGTATTGAACATGAAATCCCAATCAAAAAATATTGTATGATAATAATACATGTAGGCCCAATATGTAGAGGCCTGTAAAATGATAACATAATGTATTGAACATGAAATCCCAATCAAGAAATATTGTATGATAATAATACATGTAGGCCCAATATGTATAGGCCTGTAAAATGATAACATGATGTATTGAATATGAAATTCCAAATCAAAAATATTGTATGATAATAATATGAGTAATGTCAAATCAAATGAAGCATGATATTATGTAATAATTATGATATAATAATGAAATGGAAAAAGAGATAATAACAAAGAAATAAAGGCAATTTGCCTCACCTCTTTGAGGTTAAAGATAAAAAAAAAAAACAACATTTCCCACCCGGTTAGTTGTGCATGTGCTACACACAAAAAATTACTAGCATTCCAAGTACTTGTCAATGTAAAATTATGAAACATCAATTTCATCCATGGCATTGTCTTTTTAAAGACATTTCTTGTTTATGACTTTGGTGGACTGTCATATCCATCGTACTTTCATCTGGTTTCTTGAATTCAAAGAACTTTTTCTAAACGCTATGGGTTGCCATATTTTGATGCTCTTATGTAAAAGCAATGAAAAATACTTTGAACAAGGAGCCTATTGACACAAAGGTGTTTTAAAGGGGGAAATAAATAAATGTTACTCCGCTGAATAGATAAAAATTCAGGAGGATGCTCAGCCCAGCCTAATACCACACCCTGATTAATGTGACAAATTTTGCCTTGAATCCGTCCTGTTGCAAAAGTTTTGTCATTCCTTAAGGAAAATTTTCATTGAAACAAAACCAAATAATTTACTCACTATTGACGGTTTCGCCTATCATGGTCGATAGGCATCATCAGAATGATGATCCTTATTACCAGTTGGACGTATCCCGACTGTAGAGGGTGTAGTTACAGCCAGTAGAGGATCATACACGTGACTCAGGTAGTGGACCCCTCGTCTCTGTTCATGACGTTTGTTCCTCTTCTCCTGATCCATGTTGATTCTTTGACATGTCTTGCGTTAGTATCACACTCCTTGCAGAGAACTTTAGCTTTGTCCCAACTGATGACATGGTTTTGTTTTTTCAATGAAAATTTTCCTTAATGTATATCTACAAACCTGATGGATCTATTGAGTGTTTTGTCATTCCCTTACCTGGATGGAAGGAAAGTTTGGTGCTGGTAACAGGCTGGATCTCATTAATGGAGAATCATAAGTAGACAAAGCTGGAAACCCTAGGTCTCTTTGAGGCCGACTCAAGGGAATCGGGAGCACGGGGGTCGTGATCGTCTCTGGAGATTTGCTGGGTTGTCTGTGATGGCTCAAATAACACACCCCAATGATACACAGTATAATCACAAAGAACATAATGACTCCAAAGATAACGGCAAGAGTAGCTGCCAAGTTTAATCCCATTGATGGTGCTGTATGAAGTGCTTAATATATTTTTAGAAAACAATGAATATATTGATTAGTTGATGATTATACATTCAAGTAAATAATTATTGAAAATAACTGTCTTTTGCATTGCGTAATGTGCAAGAATTCGTCGAGCGCGCGTCGCGAACTAAAAAATCGCTGTCGTCCTTTGTATTCATAATAATTCAAATAGATGCGGACGTTGACGGTTTGCTGTTCGTCAGTGCGATATGGAAGCTAAAAATGCACAAAATATTTTTCTCCTTTAATATGGGTATAACTTGATAGCCAAATTACTCGGCAAGGTTGTAGCTCCGCAATTAACAGTAAACACACTCGCCGTAAAACGCGGTACAGATAATCACATGCATTGTGCGCCTTACACTGCGTCATCCGTACGCCTTTATGCGCTATATAGACGCAATATATACGTTCGAGCTGTGCCAATAATTACCTAGTTTGAGTAAGATTTATTTAATCTTTCCCTAGAGAAGTCCTTTTCAGAGGGCTGAAATTACCTAGTATTATAGTACCCTATGTACTAACCTGCAGTCGGTTCTGGAATTTGGACTTCGCAAAGAACCCCTTCGAATCCATCTGGGCATCTGATTATATAAAAAACCAAATCTTCTTCTCAATCATAATTATTATCGTCGTCGTTATCATCATCATTCTTCATCATCGTCATTATCATCGTTATCATCTTCATTATTACCATAATCTTCATTAGCGTCGTCGTCACCATTTATTCATCATCGTCATAATCATCATTTATTATCATCATCATCATAGCCGTCGATATCATCATTATCAATCTTAATTTATCAAGCTCGTTATTCGAATATAAAAATAACCGTATAGGCTAATTCCTATATATTATCTTACCAAAAATGTAGTGTCGAATTTCCTATTTGTATAATGCTTGTTGGTATGAATTTAATGACAACATAATCGTTTACGATAAGCAAAAAACACTTTGTTCTTTTGGCAAAAAAAAATTAAGCCTGTGGTAATGTTACTTACACACATTCAGAATCCAAGTCGTTTTCAAATATACATGTTCCGCCATTTTGACAAACAGTAAACGAACACAGGTCTGTCTCAAAAGGAACGTAAATAAAGTCAATGCTCAAATCAAAACAACGTGTAACTAATCAGCAAATTCATCGTTTATTTTGATCTTCAAACAGCTAGCTTCGATTATATTTATAGGAACGTATTTATAAATACGCATGTGACCTATCATAATGGGCGCTGCCATACCTACACCGTCCCAAGTGTGACCAAATTCTCACGCGATTGACCACTATAAATAAAAGGATAGGGACTTTATGACAAAATTATTACACATTGGGGGTTTCTGTCTTTTTTAATATGTTATAAAAACTAAAAACTAAAATGAATTAAAAAAATAGCAACACTTATAATAAAGTAGAAAAACCCCCCTTTTTTTTTGCACAATTTGGTCTAGCTTATCGCCTTTGCATTCAAATTTAACGCGGCTGTGTACTCTAGACATTGTTTCTTTCGCAAAATTGAGTTTTTTGATATGTTTGTACTTTGTTATGTTTTTTATAAATACAAGGAATAAAAATCCAGATTTGTAAACTCCAACTGTAATATTTTAAGGATTTTATTTCCCTATTCCACTCGTGTTTGAAATTGAAAAGGAAAGAAAATCTTTGTTGTACCAGCAGGGTACACGCGCGCAACAACGCATCGCGTTGCGTATCGCGAAATTTGTTAACGCACAAATACGCTACGCATACGCGACGCTTATCTGCATGCGCGGCGCATCTTATGGAAACACCACGGAAGCACTGATTTCACAAAAACCTAGTGGTCAAATGGCTCCTTTTAGCTGATAAAATGTGGTTTTTTCAAGTTCTTTCCCCGATTTAAATATCAAGTTATGAATGGATTTCGCTCAAACTTCTCAAGGGGCTGTGGATTAACCCGATGTTCCCGTAATATAAGGTAGAAAAACAAAAACTGCCGCATTCTCCTGTGAGATTCGATGAAAGTGCAAAATATGATCACTTTAAACTTCAACGGCCATTATTTCAATGTTCATTTTCTCAGTAAAATGACGATTTACCCAGCAAACACAAAACGTTTTCGACATCATTCGCAAAAGGTTATAAAAGGTTGTCAGAAAACGTTTAAATGTCGGGTTATATAAAGGGTATATTAAGAGTATAAAACGTTTTCATAACCTTAAAAACATTTTCTGATAATCTACTGCTCAGCAAACAAAAATGTTTTACATAAAACGTTTAAATGTCGGGATATATAAAGAGTATAAAAACATTTTAATAACATTCCAAAAACATTCTTGAAAACTTGATACAAAACATTCTAAACAGAACGTTATTTTGGGGTTGAAAAAATATTTTGCGAAAAATGTTTTCCCAAAATATTTTCAATAACGTTTTAAAAACGTTTTCATGACCTTTATATAACCCGGCATTTAAATGTTATTAAAAGGTTTTGAAAAAACAATGTTTTTTTGTGTTTTCTGTGTTTGCTGGGTTCAAATATTTTAACATAATGTTATTTAAGTATTGATACAATATTTGGCAAAAATGTTTGCAAAAATAGTTTACAATAACATTTTTTGAAAACATTTAAAAATATTGTTGTAGTGTGTTTTCATACAAAACGTTTTAACACGTTATCATGACCTTTATATAACCCGACATTTTAATGTTATTAAAACGTTTTTACCTAAACCAAAAGCCCAAATATAACTTATTTAAAACGTTTTGTGTTTGCTGGGTAGGTACACGATAACTCAATAAATACAGCATCTATAGGTAAGCAAACATGATCATCGTAAAAAGTATGATCGACTCAAGAAACGGTTTTCTCATTTTTTTTATATTTTGGTCTATTTCAGATTTTAGGCATCATTTTGTGCAAATAGGCGTTTGTGAATTTCAAAAAGTTCAATTTGATGCCTCATATGGTCAATATCTCAAAAACTAAGGCCGATATCAAAAAAATTAAACAACCGTTTTTGGAATGGAGCCTCAAGATTGAGCTAAAAACAAAATAAAATATTTTGGAAAGAGTGTCTTTTTGTTATGATGTACCAAACAAATATTGCCAAAAACTCACTTTTTTTTTTTTTTTTTCATAATTGTTGTTTTTACCCCAAATCTGTATTTATATTAAGATTTATTGATGTCTTGCCCTTATAAAAATGTATACTTTTATATGTCTTGCGCGAATAATTACAAAGTTATTGCACTTTTACTACATGCATGTATGAGAGTACACAGCTGCCTTAAAGGGATACCACCTGCCGTGCCGAAGGTCACTTCCTGTCCTGTCCTTCCTACCTGTACGTATTCATATATATTTAGTCGAAGCTAAAACAGATCTTAATAGCTACCAACATTTGCGGAGCTGAGTGAAAGAGACCCGATTTATCACATAATCAAGGTATTGTAATTTATTACGAGAAGAAACTAGATTTTAGGGTAGACGAGGTGTTGTTGGCCGAAGCAAACAAAATAGCGATTGAAAACTTGCTTAATTTATTGTTGCTAATAAGTTATTTGTACGTTTTACAAAAGTATTGTTCTTTCCACCCTTTTTACAACATAACTCAAGAACCACAAGACCTACAAAAGTATATCTGTGATATTTGGATTCTTCTACACGTTCGCTATGAATTGAGCAATGTAATTTTTTACAAAGCTTACTACCATTCGCAAGATGCTGTGAACTACCAAATCGCAACAATTTAAAATAGTTGCTAACCTTAAGCATATGTTCAACTTCATATGTATGGGCTCACTCAGTTATCTATCCAAAGCATTTAATTCTTACCTACTTGAAGTCCCGCTCCAAATAGCCTTACGTCAGAGTCCTTAATAAAGCCATAGCTTAAAACCACGTCCTGGTTGAAACGAGTATTCAACTCTCCCGCTGTAATAGTAGAACTTTCCGTCAATGTTACTATGTAGTGAACGATGATACTACCAGGGAATAATTCAGTTATAGTCACGCCTAAGAAATCGGTCAAAAGGCTTTGCAAGGCATTGGTAAGCTTCAAGCAAACAAAGAGAAACATAAATTATGTTTATATATTACTTATACTATTATACATTAACTCAATGTGTCTCAAACGGACCTATATCGTTACGGAGTTATCCTACAAAAACCTTATTTTTAGGTAAAATATCATATTTTTGGTTTTACAGTGGTAAAAAATTCAACTTACTCCGATTGTAGCAAAAATAGTGTCAAATTGCTCGTCTTGACATACGAATCAAGAAATGGTATAGAACTTGCCTTCTAAAATGTTTACTTTACTTTACTTGATATGTATATTGAAAGTGAAAAATCAACAGTGGCCTATGGCCACCCAATGACCTTTGACCTTGTTTGCCCTCTATCTTAGTAGGTGAACACAGTACAGAGGCCAAACTGTTCTTTTTCTGATTTGTGCCAGGTACACGAACAATATGCCACCATTTTGTTCAAAATTAGAGCAAGTTGAAATTTTTACCTCTGTACAACCAAAAAGGTGATATTTTACCTAAAAAGGTTGTTTTTGTATGATAACCCAATAACGATAGCTCGTAGATAGCACAAACTATACATAGTTTTAATCCTTGTGATCAGACGAGTAATTTGGTATGTCTCTCAACAGGATATGAGAATTTACAATTTTTGACCCCTGTATGACCTTCCGCGACATCTAGCGGTCACCAGTGGTCAAATCAAAAATGGCTCCACATCTTAAAATCAACATTGGACCTTTTACTTCATGTGTGGACATTCTCATGCTTCTACTAAAAAGTGCACAATGGCTTTCTGTTTGGGATCTTAGCAGCTGTACTATTATTACTGTTTATCTAATAATAACTGCCTTTAGGCAAACAACAACAACAACAAAACAAAACAAAAAACATAAAGCGGGGATGGGTGAGTTCTACTACTGAATTTTCAATATTTTGTATCAATCTAGTGTCTATGTTTAAATTACTATTCTGGCAGAAATCAAATAACGCTACTTACAGCATTATCCAACATCAACACCAATGTTAAATATGCCTGTGATGTTTTGTCATACAGATTGGGTAGATATAAAGCTGGTTGTCCAGCAATTTCCAGGACTGTGATTTGTCCAGAAATTTCCCGTACAGCTGAAATAGATTTTAAACCAAAACCAACGTGTTTTATAAATTACTTGATAATTTCAGAAAAAAAAATAAAAAATAAAAAAAGTATGACACGTAAATAATAGTTAAAGGGCGTTGGCTACTTACACCACTTTCTGTTGCGAAAATTCTTTGTGATTATGATTGAAAACTCAAAGAAAAAATCTCTCTCGCACAGTTCACATTCCCGTGCTCTTTGGTTCTTTTTCTCGCAAAATCAGAACGACTGTGTTAAAGCCATATTATAACATTTTCAAACAAAATAGATTAGCATTTCTTTGCCATAAAATGTTAGCTTTTACTGTCAGATATATCCCTTTTATTTTTGAGCCGAACAACTACGGCAAAGCAAAGAAAATTGGAATTTACTACCAGCGCACATGTCGCCAATACGTACCACTCCTTCGGTCATGTTGTGGTACGACCCTTTGTTGTGTATATCACCGTCCCGCACGCCGTGTACGTACTGTGTGTTATGAACATCGTGTATGCGTTCGACTAATAATTCCATCGTAATAATAAAACTACAGCACCTAGAGTCTTGATTTTTGCAGGGTATATTGGTTTAATAAAGTAAAATTTAATCGTGTAAAAAAAGGAATTTTAAAAATTCAGTGAGGGCGTCTTCCTCAGCAAATGTTATAATATGGCTTTAACACGCGTTATAGTAACGCATGTCGCAGAGGGCGTACTAGAGTCACCGATCCAGGAGCAACATTTCTCAATCATCCCGCTGACCTGCTACTGAAATGGGCTATTCCAGTTGAAATCCATACACCCCCTATGGAAGACATGACCTTAAACTCCCATACATTGGGTGTAGATTTCAAATAGAGTCACCCATTTAGGTAACCCCATTTAAAATTCACACTCCCTGTGGAAGATTAAAGTTACGGTCAATTTTATCCCGGTGTATACTTTTCGATAATGTTTGTTTTTGCTTGCTTGGTTGCTTGGTCAGAAGTGTACTCTGCAGTTTAGTTTGCTTGCTTGGTTGCTTGGTCAGAAGTGTACTCTGCCCTTTAAACAAAGTAAGAAAATTAGGGATACAAATTACTTATATGATTTGACTTACGAATACACTGGTTTCCCAGACGATATAATCCAGGTACATTACAACGGCATTCGTGTCCTCCAAATGTGTTGACACAAGTAAGGTCCTCTGGACATACAACAACATTAGTGAGTTCACATTCATCAACATCTGTGGAATGAACGCATATGTGTGTTAGATATATTATATTCATACACTCCTATATCAAAGCAGCCAATCAGAAAAGCGGTTGGAAAAGTACGTCGAGTGCATTGATTGTGTATAATGTGTACTACGCGAAGTGCTTTTGCACGTGTTAGCGTCGCGTAGGATTTATTAGTTTTTTGGGCGAGTTGATACATTTATATTTGGTTGTATTTTCCAACATTTTAGTGATGATTTTCTTATAAAAACATAAAAAATCACGTGTTATTTTTCTTCTCGTGTATGATGTTTACATTCTCCCTTTGGGGCTCGTGCATTAGACGCATCAACATCATTTTGTCTATATATTTTCTCTCCCAACAAGTAACATGCGTTCATTAACCTACAACCAGGTGGTACTCGGCGATGGTGGTACACCATAGTACACCATAATTGAGAATCTGGATGTGTATTGTTGTGCTCGATTATGGTCATGAATGGCAGAAAATTGGGTTTCCCATTACGTTACCGTTGCCTTAAAAAATTTCTTTTTTACTTGATAATTGAGGATGTACGTGACTTAGATGGGTCAATGAGTTACAAAGGAGCACAACAGTAATTCGTTCCGCATTTGATGTGTAACCTTGTATAGTCCCTTTTAAAAAATAGCGCCTGAGCGAAACATGTCAGCCTCTTGAGGGTACCGAATTTGAGTGAATCGTGCTTTTTTTGATGATAACAATAATGTAGTACTTCAAAATTACATATCTGTTAAAAATGTTCCAAATCCATCGTGCATTACTGACAGACTGTCGTAATATAAATATAAAGGCCGGAGCTGGCAAGGAAGCGCGAGTGTTGGCTAAAATTCGTGAGGACGCTATTGAGGTGCCCGTATCTTAAAATCTAGATATGTATTGAAAAAAAAATCGGGTTTTTTTTATATTATAAAACTAACTTTGTTGTGATTTTACGTGTATTTGAATGTGACGTTTATTTAGTGGCCTTACATAATGTAACTACCAGGTTTAAAGTATGGTTTTTACTTTTGAGATCAAGGTCAAACTATGGTCTTATCCTCGTAAAGAGGGCAGGGTCTTTGGCTTGAACAATGAGGGAAAGTATGGGATAAATTAAAAACTGATTTGCACATGACGTACGTATGTCATGAATATGCATTTTTATTTCGTCATAGACAGCCTGTCAATAGATGGCGGTATTATTGTGCATCATTGATTCATAACGACTGAAGGTACTGTTAAACACCAGTATACGCCACGCAGGAAATACTGGTCCAGTTCACTAGTTTCTACTGATTATTGGGGTGAATTAATCTGGAGACATTATTGCTCACCTGTTTGGCATAAAGCCCCGGCAAATTCGTCTGGGCATGAGCACTGATTGTTTCCCATGCATGCTCCTCCATTCTGACACTCCTGCGAACACTGAGCTGTTAAACAAGTACAGTTTGCGTATGATTGAATTTATTTAGAATTCGTACTGAATAATGCTTGTGGCTAATAATATTTTGTATGATGTTCATTTACAATAAAATAAAAAATAAATGTCGGTGATTTAACGTGCGCTACACCTAAGTACCAGCACACTTCAACAATTATTCCGCTGCCATTAGGATATATCAGAATAATTTCCGCTTCCACAAGTCCGCAACTGATGCGCAGGTACTCTCAGCTGACTTAGATTGTGATTACCCCCAGCAGCTCCCCATTTTACACCTGGGTGGAGTGAAGCAATTGGGAATTAAGCCGTCTTGCCCAAGGACGCAACACACTGGCCGCGGTGGGGCTCGAACCCACAACATTTCGATTATGAAGCACGCGCCATAACCATTGGACCATCAATCTTCTTTCGTCTTCTTTGTTTAGCTACTGTTCTCCTGCTGCTTATCCTTCACACCACTTGTGTATATTCTTTGTCTACCTCCTTTTCCTTGTGCCGACCCCCGTTCTCATCCATTTTTTCTTTTAGTTCTTCTTCGGATCTACAACCAGATTCTGGTGGTCTGAGACGGTGCAGTTGTCTCCGAGACTTCGCAGTTATATGAATCCTTTGCCAGCGTTTGTCCCGGCGTTTGTTTTAGCACGTGCACGTATTATAAAAACAGCAAAGTATGTTCCTATTAAAACGGCGCAGTAGGACACGCACAATGTCATCGCCCCGATATCTTCATGGTAGAAATCGCCATGGTAGGTTGAATCCACAGCCACCCATGGCCATTTTATTCGGACCTTCTGAGATGCATAATTAGCGAAGTGACCTGACTAAGGCTGCTGACAATAGCCGGGGTAATTGATTTCTCGCTGTGTGAGTAAGCTTGTATACGACATTGCGGTCAATGGTTATACTGTCTCCACTTGAGTAGTGAGTGCAGCTATAGCCTGCTGCGCGCTGTAGTCCATACAGGACCAACGCAATATAAAACTAGAGTTTTGGTCAGATTTTGAGTTCAAAGCGCACGGCCAATTTTCAAAGCGCATGCTAACGACTATCATATCTGTTCAACACGTATTTTCAAGTGTATGAGACCACATCTGGTTTCTTGAGACGAAATCATTTGCGGGAGATATTCATCATTTTCTAACCCGGTATCCGAAGATTTTCGTCTGATATCAAAATCGTGCATAGCAATTCACGTGTATCGATCCCGTGTATTCATTTTACGGTCTCTGCTGCACCAAATAATTATTAGCCAGGCGATGTCGGTGTGACACAGGCGCCGACGGGGAGTCGCTCTCTGGCGCACGACCATAGTCGCGTAGGAATTATTTTCACGTGTCCAACACGATTGAACGTTTTTTCAGTCGTCACCATGGTCTAGAGAATAGAGCACATAGTGCGATGGACCTGAGATTTGATTTTTCTTTAGTCATGTTAGTTAATATCAGGGAAATATTCATTTATTCATGACAAAATGGCGGATTTGTCACCGGGATTTGTCATCCTGGAGTCAGCTAGCGCATCGTCCGCTTCGGCTGAAATTATTTTACGATTAAATGCGGGTCAAATGTGCGATTATTATCGAAACGAAGGTTCATTTATATAAAAGATAATGGTGCCATTAAACATGGGCTAAATTAAGGAATTTTCCATTGGTAACTGTGTATTTGAATTGGATTTTATCTTGAAACTTCGGTGAATCACAAAACAAGAGACATAATTATTAAGTGAAATATTTGCAACCTGGGAGAGGTTGCCTCTGTCCACATCTTTTGTATTGCGCTGATATGGTATAGGAGTTTCAAGGGCCTGTCGTGACTTCAAGCATAATGCAAATAACATACACAGTTCTAGACGATGAAGGATTCAGTCTTTTTTCAATCACTTTTACGGAAGAGCCGCTTTGATATTTTTTTTACCATTCCTTTTTAATGTAGCATATCACAAATTACGCAGTTACTTTGTGTAACATGGTGGCACCCACCAGCCAAACCGTTACCATGCATAGTTAGTGTTACCATTACCAATAACATTTTATTAACAGCAAGTACCATCATCATTGAGAATGGTAACTACGGCCGTCGCTGGAATTTGCAGTTCTTCAGGCAGGTTGCTCACCAATTCCACTCCAAATTCCTCTGTAAGTTCGTTCACATCGTCATCAACTATAGTTATCTCAAATGTGGATTGTACTTGATCTGGACTGAAGACGAGATTTATTCTGTTAATGCCTGCCAAGTAATCTTCAGGTTCAATCGCACTGATGTCACGCGTCGAAATACCTGTCAAAGATTAAATCAGGGTTGAATGTACTACATTACACCAGACACGAAAAGAAAATCGTCAGTTATAGTCACCAACAACCTGATAATTTTGGATTATTCTGCCATTATACATTTCGCTAATTGGACTTTGCTTTCTCATTAAACACCTGTTCATGAATATCGAGCCAGAACCTCAAACCTCAAAATCAAAAGTTGCCATTTTAACGATTCAATTGTGCCTGTTATATTGTGTGCTCTATTGATTGTCCCGTGGTGCTTGTGTGCAATACAACGATGCGTTCCCATTGAAAATCGTTTCAACTGCAACTTCTGATTTTTGATTTGGAGGCGCATAGCTTGGTGACTTCTTGTTCAATTTTAAAGTTGTTGAACTGCAAGGATGACTATAACTGACCATGCTGACGAGTTTCTTTTTGCGCCTGGTGTAGTCAACATAGTATTATGTAGGTGCTCAAAACATTAAGTATCAGATTTGTTACTCAAGTCCAGATTGTTACTGATGTTTTAGACGTTTCATCTCATCTTCATCAGTAATGCGGGGATGGGGGGGTAATCAACATTACCAATCGCAATGAAGAAATGTATGCTTCGAGTCACGTATACGACGCCTATGTAATGAAAGTTGAACTTTAATTGGCCCCATATATGGAATATCTGGATGGAATTTCTTATTTATATCACATAAAGACTGTAGTACCGTGGTCTTTAAACCATGTGTAAATGATACCATATACTTGATTACGTTACAGTATTAGAATGAAATCATTACACTAGGGACACTGTCAAATCATGTTTTTAAAACGTCTGAGAACAGCACATGATGCATATAGCTATTTTTGAACAGAAATAAGCCGATTACCCAGCAACAAAAACCACGTCATGAGCATAAATTCCCTCCAAAGGACAGAGCTTACTCAAGACTTACCAACAGATGATGACTGTCCCAGAATACCATAGCGTCGTACAGCCAGTGTCACCGTGCGCTCACCTTCCTGTACTATATACGAACTTTCAACAAACGAATAGGCAACTATGAGGGGCAATAAATAAAACAAATAAATATAAATAAATCAATCAATAATTAAATAAATATTTAAATAAAAAAAAAAAAAAAAAAAAAATAAATAAATAAATAAATAAATAAACACATTAATATAAAGTACACAATTAAAATGAAATTATATTTACCATCATTATCTTCGATTTGCACATATGTGCATGTATGTGGTGTAAGGCTTGGCTGTGAATTTAAAAAGAGATCCACCCTAAACGTCTCGGCATTTTCCACTACGTCATCATTGTTTACTGGTATATTAAAGCTGTATGACCTTTCTTCAATTCCAAACACAATGACCTGTTCCACGGCTGTGTAGTCCAAGGGAGTGATTGCTTTTTGATCGCTTGTTACGGCGACTGAAAATATGAAATTTATAAGTGTTACCGGCTCCAAACATCAATTATACTCTCCCGACGAAAAGTCTGTCCGCAGTAACAATTGTTGAATTTTTAGAAAATAATACTAACTTGAAACCTATTTATTTACTTCAATATCATCTATAATATCTTTAATCAGTTTTAATCAACTTTTCAACATCAAAACATTGCTGGAAAATAACGAAACAAACCTTCTTATGATCTCATGAAAACCTGTACAAAATCCCCATAGGAAAAGTGACGGCGCTGTGCTTAATTAGCTAATTATGACGTCAGTCCTTGACGACCACCATAACAACAGATGACGCCCGGGTTATTTGAACTCTTTTTAAAAACACGTGATGCGTAACAAATGATCAAGGTAATGAATTGTGATACTAGAGAAATAAAGGTATCGTCCGATTACAACGGATTAGTAATTGTTATGCGATTATGTTATTTGCCAAGATCCAAAAGAGATAACTTCCATTCAGTTAATATCATGCAGCTTCATTACAGGGATTTCCTATCTAGCAGCGCATATTATAGTTTAATTTCGACTTCCAAAATTATTCAGTTTTAACATCAGATCAGGCTCAAAATGCCAAAAATTACCGATCACCAGAAGGGAATGATACGGCCGAAAAAACAACACCAAGATAATAATAACAACCGAACCCAAATAGCGTTTGTATCAAACATTGTTGATGATGACCAGCACTGCAGTCGGGATAACTGCAAGTCGATCATGACAACTTTTTGATAGCAACAGGGTATTGACGTCATAATGAGCCTCATTAAACAGCGCCGCCAATTTTCTCAATGGAATTTTACTGTGTAATTTACCGCAAAATAAGAATATTTTTTATTTCTTTATTTCTTTATTTTGTAATAAATGAGGGTTCCAAGTTCCTGCAATTATGACTATTATTGATTAAAGGGTTTATATTTTAGTTACAGTTAGGTTTGATACGTTTTCCATTTGTAGTATCATTACAATTTAACATTTTCTGCGGTTATAGGGGGTGCGGAAAAGCATTTCTTCGGGAGAGTACTTTACCAGTGTTTACCATGTTGACTTATTTCTTTTTAATGCGTCAACATAATAAGTATCCTGACGTGTTCTGCGTAATATGGCACCCGATACAGTGATTGTGTAGATGAGTTGACTTCTATGCCCGGCAGTATGCGCACGCATCATCACAATTTCCATTGTTTTTGGCCTGGCAGTATACGCTCGCATCATATTTAGTTCAGGGCTCGTGTTTTTAAAACTCACGCCACACCACAAAAAGGCTATTGAACAGTGTAGTGGTTGCATGGGGTTCACTCAAGCATAGCGGTATACCATTCCCTTGCCTATGTTGATAAACATTGAGGTCAACTCATCTGTACAGAATTTGCTGTGCATGGCCCTCTAGAGGTGGCATCGCAATTGATTGCACGCCGGACACGTAATTGCTGCAATTTGTACCCAATTATTCAGCAATGCTACTAAACATTATACTTTCTTAGGATGTGGAGCTATGTGGAAAACGCATTAAAACAGTATAGCTAACTGGCTGCAGGAGGTAGGGGACCGTTTGTACTTACTGACATTAGTCGCTGTTCGGAGGTAACCAAAACGCTCCACAGTAATATAAAGTCCCACAGCTTCAGTCTCAGCTTCTTTTATGATATAAAAATCCTTTGAAAACCGATACCAAACTGCGAAATTATCAGAAATAATTATAAATTTCCAATTAGGTTATTAACTTTATTAAATAATTTAATTCTTAAAGTTTAAAATTGAAAAGAAATTATCCTGGAAACTCTGAAATATCCTTCAGCAGCTGAGGAAAATACTCGCTCTCGCAGGTTTTCCCCGGGTTGTACTTCGCTCTCCTCCTGTAGATAAAACTAGAAGCGCAGCCTTCGACCACAAAGACAGTAGTTTTGACCTTTAGCCCTAAAGGGACATGGGCAAATTTGTTAACAGGCCATATCATATGCATAGGCGAATGGCAAAGCATGTATCCAGAGCCTCATCCCCCCACTTTTGTCAAAAAAGTTGAGATTTTTATACCACTGGAAACCTGACTTAAATCAACTACCCGATAATGACCTTTGACTCCAAAACTGGGTAATGTCAATGCATGTGTGCAAGCGGTGTCACCCTCCTATGTTGTTTGTTGCAGTAGCAACATTTTGAAGGTATTACGTCTCGGACCAGAAGTGACCCCTTAATGACCTTTAAGAAAGAAAGAAGAAAGAAATTGGAAAGAAGCAGTGTACAGTCCTTTGTCGACGACTGTCTAACTAGTCCTAAATTGAGGTCATAGACCACAAACCTAGCTGGGGCGTTTTGGTGTTTTGGAGGTATCCGACTCCTACAAAATATTCCAAAAATGTTCCCCTGGTCTTGTTGTCACCGAGTTTGAACCCCGTACTCCTTACATATGTCCAGAAAATGCAATTCTAGGATTTGGCCCAGATTGACCTAACCCCTGCAAAATGTTTCCAAATGTTTCCATGGTCATGAGGTTTGTTACCACTGAGTTTCAGCTCTACCTCTTACAGATGTCCTGATAACCCAATTCTAAGACCCCAAATTTCTTTGACCCCAAATGACCTTTGACTGTACCCCTAAACAAACCAGTAGAAAAACGCAAACACACTAGAAAACATAAAAATGTTCATGTCATTGTAGTTGAAGCCTTTTGGACATTTGATATTTGGACATCGCCTGGTTGCGCGCTAGTGTGATTGGTTGCTAGCGGCATTTCCCTTATGGGCTATTCGATTTTTTGCAGGGAAAACGAATGATATACAGTTGAAATTATCTTTTGTTTTCAAATTTAAGCGCCCCGAGGGATATTCCGAGGTCCAAAGCACAATGTTTAGATATTTCACAATACCCGAAAAATAACTGATGCAAAGTCATTAACCTCTAAATAATGGTCACAAAATGAACCGAAGCATGTATAATGGCTACGATGGTTCATTTGCTGATTGCTAGAAAAAGAAGACGACTTCAATACAAAGAGGCCCGTAGGAATGCTGTGCTGCGCATTGGATACAGTCTGAAATATGCATCTCGGTATTCAATCACCCATACCTTCATCATCTGCGAGGTCAATTACGGCCACGTGAATTGGTCCCAGATTATTTGTAGTGAGATACGGTCCATCAGGATTACTTAAGTAAATCTCAAACTGTTCTGAACCTTCCACTAGATTATCTTCTAGTATTTTCAATATCGTTGTAGCTTGTCTCTGGTAGGCAATAAAATGTATTCGACGTCCTACGATTGGTTGGTAATCGATGCCTGCTTTGGCTCCCACAGAGGGTAAATCTCTAGTGTTCAAAACTAACGAAATTAACACAAACAAAAACACGGTCAACAAAAGTACTCAATTTTCAACATGATTGTAATAAGATTAAAGTATTGTATGTTGGTAGGGTGTGTAATGGGTGTGAGTGGGGGTGTATGGGGTGGGTTGGTGTGGGAAGAGGTCCGATTTTAGATGCACGCGGAAAACCGGAACACTCGGAGAAGACTACACTAACCGTACACTAACCCATTAATACCGTTGTTTTCTTTCACAATTCAAAACACTCACCGACAGATCCGGGTTCAGATATAGGGCCGTCTCTACTGATGTAAATGGTCCAATCTCCTGATGACTCTAGAACGACCTCGTATGCTCTTTCAAACATGTAGTTTGTGGCTGGAATAAAACGATTATTGCAAAACCATTATTGACCCTGTCAAAAGCCCATAACATTCAGGACCTTGGACAAGCAGCAACCGAGATACCGACACCATAGGTTAAGGGACTTGTTTATGGTAGCTCCATATCCTTGCAGGAGCCATTTCAATCGAGGGGAAATTAATAAATACTGTTTGTAAATCTGCTCCAATTATTGATGAATGAGAAGAGGTCAAATTTATGATAATATGTCAATGAGGATTCTTCATCTAGTGATATTTTGTCCATTGTACGCCGTCTGGTAGCATAGATGCCGAATTCGACTTCCTTGCTCGTGATGAGTTTTGTATGTGTGTGTTGGGAAAAGAAACTATCAAGTTAGAAATACATTCTCAATTTTTAAATTAGTATTCTGTCTTACTACGATATAAAAACCAATGATTTTTTTGGATATATTCCAACATGATGGAAACATGACTGTTTAAAGACCCATTCAGTAATTTGCTCATCCGGATGATCATCAAAATTCAGAATGTGGTACCTTTGTCATTGTCATAGATGTGCTAACATAGTTGCGAGTGCTTCAGCCGAAAGCCGTGTATTTAAGACAAAAGAAGACATTTTACACGAATCTGTAATTTAGATATTGACGGTATCTAAATTAGCTACATCTATTTGAATGGGGACTTCAACTTCGTCAGTACTGCTGTTTTCTTCGTTTTTTGCCAAATTCGTCATTTCAAAAATACCAAATGACAATTTGAATGACTACTTATCCTTACACTTTTAAGCAATTTATAAACAATTTTAATTTTTTTACACTTGCGCTGGGATCACTGAATGGGTCTTTAAGTCTTGGTCCTGTTGATGAGCTTCAATTCCTTGTCAAAAGCATACATGGGGGCATAGAAAAAATTGGAACCAATCCTAGTTTTATCATTTGAGGTGCAAAGATTCCCAAAACATTACTTCCGGTATTGTTAGGAAAATAACTCACACCATTACATGAAATTTCAGTTTCTGACTTATTTCGGGGGAGGCGGCGAGGGTACAGCTCAACTTACCGTACTTTTCCTAACCAGACAGTCCATGCCAAAATTGTTACTACACCTTTACATTTCATCGAATCTCTTTTTGATGTCTGTCATTTTGAACATCACACTTGAAAGATGTATGCTATGTAGAAACTTTATTTTGCAATTTCATAATTTGCATATTATTAGCATATTTGCAAGAAAAAACATGAAAATCAATAAATACCTATATTTTTCACAATTTCAATATTTTATTAGAAATTAAGCATGTAGGCCGTTTGTTATGACTTGATGAATGAAGCTGTTAAAACAGATTTTGCTATTTTTGCTTATTTTTCCTTTTTTGCCCCAAAATGTGTTAAAATCAACATATTTTGGATGACCTATATTTGCTTTGAATATTTATCAAATTTCTTAATTTAGGTATAATACAGTGCAGAAAAAGATGTCATTTTGGGTTAAATACTCAATTTTCATGCGCGGGATATTTGAAACATAAAATGAAAACATGTCCATTGCACTTTTTCCTCGAGATGTACTATAATATCAAGGTTACGGATATATTATAATCCCTTCTTATCTTCACTGATCCATCATATACCTATTGTTATGAATGATCAATGAAAAGGTTCAGAACTGGGCTACTAATGGTCTGTCAAGTATCTATAGTTCATGACTGTGTCAACTCAAAAATCATGCAAGGTCGAATGTAGGAAAAGTATGATCAGTTGAGCTGTATACTATTTTGTTGAACACTGTGTGGGCTTAAAAATACGGGGGAAATGATTTCCTTCAGTTTTATAAAGATGCACAAGTTAACAATCTTATCAAGGTAGTACTAACCAATTTCATAGATGAATACCTCAGCCTTACTAGGAGATGTAATGACAGAGCATATGTCATCAACATCTCTAGTGATACGTATAAAGAATCTTTCCAATCCTCTTTCAACATATGTAGGAATATGGCGTCGTATAGTCGTTATATCTTTTGTGGCGGTTACTGCACCAATTGGGAAGGTTATGACAACATCATCGGGCAATGAGTAATCCTCAGGAGTCATTGCAGAATCATCGGTTGACGAAAGAGCTGCAAAGTAAATTCAATATGAAAATATGATGTGTCGAAAAGTTTCTTTGGTAAACATTCATTTTACTAACAATAATTTGTATAGGAAATAATACCCGTAACAGAAAGCAGTGCGGAGTTATCATATCCAAAATAAAACACATCTGGCTGAAAATACTCTAAAGCAAGATATTGCTGAATTTACTTCCCTCCCGTCTTCATATTAATGTTTGTTTGTCTTTTCCTGTACTGCCCTCATTTGACCACATTATATATACGGGCCATCCTGGTATTGACAGTTTTTTGACGGTGTCGAGGGGTACGTACGGAATTATTAATTAATTAATTGCTTCTTGTTCTTGTTTCTTGGCTAAATATATGTGACCACCTACCACGAATGGATTGTAATGTCGTCAAAGCTTGTAAATTTGAGATATGGTTCATAAAACTTCTCAACAACAAAAAATAGAAAAGGAAGGACTTCTAAACTCTTTTATTGATTTACATCTAATACGAGTATAATCATTGTAAGATTCTAAAGCTTAGTTTGAGGAGAATTTGTCTGTATCTCAAAAATTAAAAACGCCGATATGTTTGACCATCCCCATTTGGGATAAGGATCAGGGTGTAGGGTTTGGATTAAGGTTAGAATTATGGTTAAGGTTGACCCACTTATAGTGTCCTCTTGTCCTAAGAAGCCTATTCGATGAAATGTTGCAGTAAGACTGGTACCACCTCTGATCCAGTATTGAAACTCTTCAATGGAATAGGTAGCTGCAGAAAGAACAAAATACATCATATCAAAATGTCTTGCCATAACGCACATGTATAACAAAAACTTGGTATGTTATGATTCAGTCTACGGAAAAAGCTTATTTCAAAAATTTCAGTGTATTCAGACATTGAATTTAGAAATTACGAAAAGAAATTACGAATATTAATTGCATACATATTAAACGATTGAATCTCGCCAAGAAAAGATTTGTTTATGCAAACACGGTGTCGTGCTAGGGTTTGTGACGGCATAAAGTCTCAACTTTTCTGGGGATTAGGCTGTGGATCCGAGTGGTACACCTGAGATGTCGTCATTTGACGTCACGCCGATCTGCGCCGATGCATGCGATGCGCACATCGTTTATCGAACATCATTACTGCACATTGCAAGTAGGCGTGACGTCAAATGAAGACATCTCAGGTGTACTTATGGGATTTACCGAAAAGTTCAATTACGAAGTGCCCTTTTTAAGCGATATGGGGCGGTTATTACTGCAGTAGATACGTTGATATAACAAGATATAAGAATAACAATGCGACATAAAATGACGTCGAGTAAAAAGATAACAGAAAGAAGAAGAAATGAACAG